>NC_089646.1:58880316-59564900 GCF_037042795.1 Molothrus aeneus
TCAAAGCTGCTTGTAAGTTTTATGTGCATGTATGTTGTGTGTGCCTCATACACAATGTGGTGAGCTAGAGAAGGTGGTGAGCTGCAGGTCTTTGGAAACAAATATCAGGGGATTCCAGCAATCCTCTTCATTGTTAGAAGAACAAAGCTTATGGTGACTTGTGTTGTCATAAGAACACAGAAGAATATGCATGGCTTTAGTCTATATTTCCCTGAGTTTTTAAGAGTATCATAGTATTTTCACAAACTTGTTTAGAAATTAAATTGCTTCCTGCCCAAATGTACAACAAAAACCTGCTGTTACCAGGATATTTTTTTAATTGCAATTTTAGCAAGAGTCTGGTTGGCCTTTGGTTTCATTAATGTCCAAAACAGTAGTATTTCAGTATGTAAATGAGTCTGGTAATTAATATGCTGCCTAACCTGCCACTCTTCAGAACACATCAGTGCCCATCTCATTACGCAACACACATGGTAACCTTTAACTCGGCTTCCTGTTCATCCCTTGGCATAGAGCCCTCTGAGAGTTTCTTACCAAGAGGGTGGCAGTGGCAGGGTGGTTGCTGGCAGCAGCACAGTCGAGTTCTGTGCCATGGTGATGTGTGGCAGCTCAAGCAGGAAGAGGAATGAGGCCCAGGAAGAAGATGCTACATAGGTGACACGAGCCTTACCCAAGAAAAGCCTTAACTGTTAGTTTTTGTTTATTTCTATATTCTTACTGCTTGCTTGGAGATGAGTTTAAACTATGTCAGAATTACAGACCTTCAGAGGTCAAACTGCAAATAATGAAATGCTTTTGTCAACAACAAAATGAGTGAGTTTATTCTTACTGGAAGACAGTATCCAGGAGAAAAGGGAAAAATAAGAGAGGTTCTTAGAAACCAATTAGGCTTAAACATACATGCAGCTGTCACACTTATGTTTGGCATTATCTGACAAGTGAGGCTTATGTGCTTCAGGCCTCTGTCAATCAAAGCTGGATTAAAAATTACTTCATATAGGTATTTTAAATAAAATATGCCTTTGTGTGCATGGACAGTTGTGCACCACAGAGTTTTTTAATTAAATGTAAAAAAAAAATTGAATATAACATAACTCCCAAGCCTCTCTTCTTGGCAGCCTCTCTGGCAAATTCTATGTATTTGTACTGAAACTTTAAAAAAACAGATCATCATGAAAATAGATCATGGGTCATCATCAGGGTCTCCATCTAATTTCAAAGGCTGCGTAGGTAGCAACTTTTTTTGTTTTGTAATTTTGTTACATTTCAAGTTTTCATAGGTGTCCTGGGGTCCTTACCGCAGTTACAAATGGTACAGCTCCTACTTCAGAAATATCAGGCCCTGGTGTGCCTCAGATCTCTATAGTAATTTTGGTAGTAACAGGAGTGTTTACAGTATAATTAATCAAATAATTTTTAGTGACTCTTTTTAGCACCCACAAAACCTTATCAGCAAAACATTTAATTTCCTAAAATATACAGAACCATTCTGTTGCATTTTAAAGAGGATGTACAGCAACTGGACAGCCTCATGGTATGCAGATGATTCTGTCAACAATATAACTGTGTGTTACATTGTATCAACCACCTGCAAATCTTTACTCTCCTGAATTGCTCTTACTTTGTTCAAGATTTAGCTTTGTAATAGAAGCTTGCAAAAACAAAGCACAGAAGGATGCTTGATACTGTGTTATGACTTAAGGAACAGTGTTTTAGAACAACTTTATAATTCCTATTGGGCTGCAGAACGGGAAAATTCTGAATAGAGCTATATGTATCCTCAGTTCTGACACCACAAATTCAAGCTTTGTTCTTCTTTTCCGTTGTATGAACTGAACACCTTTTACAAAGGCTGTGTCTGTATATATTATGTAACTTTAAATGTTACCTGTGTAAGATCATATCTTATATATATGGACACAGGTACACATAAGTATTTTTTAAACTAAGATTGTAATATCACCAGATCTGCTCTTGGAAATCCAGGGGGACCAAAATATTTTAGCATTCAAAATATTAATTTTGTATCATTTCAAGTATATACCAAAACAGTTTCTGATCAATATTGATGCAAATGTTTATTGTAAATATTATATACATTACACATTCACTTAAGTTTTGTGGATTTAATCAACTTTACATTTTAGTAGCATTGAAGCCTCAGTTTGGTTTACAGACTTGTGACCAGATGGATATGGACATGGAGAACAAGGAGCATTGGAAATAGTCTGATGCTGAAAAGCCTGAGATGTCATTTTTGAAATGCTGGAATTCTTCAGGGACCCTCCAACCTTAAAAGCTGGAATTCTGGGATGTTTCTCAAGCAGACTCTCCAAGTATGACACACTGTCACCCTCCTATGGTTCTGCTTGTAATCCTAAGAAAGACTTTGTATATAAGTAAAGACGTTGGTATCGACTGTATGGGGACATGAAGGTGTCAAATGAAGTAAGAGGCTATTTTATTTTTTCAGTAATGGCTCTGAGTATGATTGCCATGAAATTCACCTTTTAGTTAGTTCCTTGTTTATATTGTGCCATTGAAATGATTGCAAGATGTTAATCATTTTGTGTTTAAAAAACAAGCAAACAAAAAAATCCCTTCACCATATCCGTTGCTTTAAACTCAAATTACCTCTTAAAAGACCAAGGTACATTTACCTCATGTGTATATAATGTTTAATATTTTTCAGAATGTTCTCCAGGTTTGCAGTTACATGTTTCTAGAAATATGTTTATTGCTAAATTTACAACTTCAGTGGTACTAAGTGTATTATCTGGTGCCCCAAAACACTTTATTTTCTTTATTTTATTGTATTAGCAAGTTTGCTGCTTTGTCACTGTAGCACCTGCCCTTACATAGCTGTGTTGATACTGCCTTGTAAATTTTACTTTTTGGATGATTTGAAGATCCTGTACAGATGAGTGTCACTTTTTTAAACCTTACCAAATTGTGCATTTCCCTTACATTTCTGAAAAAATGTATTGTATTTGTAGAGTATACATTTCAATGGATTGTAAATAGGACAGTAGAAGAGTGGATGCTTATGTTAAGTGCTAACACTACAGTAGAGAGATTATAGCAGTGAAAATAAATAACTTTTTTCAAAATGCATGAGTTGTCTTTCAGAACAAGAAGTTGCAGGTAGATACAGGTTTGTGTGTGATGTTCTTGCCTGCTAATATGTGTGTTTATTGTGAGTTCCTTTCCTCAGAAGGAATTTCTTCTAGTACAAAAATGCTAAAAGGATTTGCTACTGCTGAGGCAATCCACCTCATCTGTGCAATATGTACATAATGCTAAAGTGCCTGCTCTTCCTTGCCTCCTACAGTAATGTTGGTGCAGGAACATTGCTTCTGTCTCTCATCTCCTGGACAAAATTAGTAATGACAAATTGTTCCCTCTCTATATTTGCATAAAAATAACTTTTAGTCTATTTTAGTCTGTTTAGGCAGCTCAGCACCTCAGTGCATCCCATAACTAAAAGTAAAATCTGCTTGTGTTGGAGTGGAGTGTTTCTGTGCAAAACTCAGTTTCAGGCTGGTGCTACATTTCTGAAGGAAAGTGGCTATTTAGACACAACAAAAATAGAACATCTTGTCCTCATCTGAGTTTATGTTCATCCTTCAGTTTTGGCTCAGACAGAATTACCAAAAATTACTACTTTCAGCAAACTTTCTCCACATTGGGAAGCCATAAGGTGTCCAGATAAAGCCTATGGGTACACCAAAATACTGCATTCCTTTCAAATGCTTTTACAAGAGCTATGATTATTTTGGTAAGAACACATCCCTCTCCCATGAGTGGCTAAAGGAAAGCCTTTGCTACCCCTGCAAGCAACCAAAACTCAGTAAAATCCTGAATCCCTCTACTGCATTTGGTAGTAGAGGAAATGGGCGGCCTGGAATTAACATAGCAATGTTGCTGTCTACCAAACTTAGTTTTCATGACGTAGTTTTCTCTATTTCAAGCTTTGAGGGCCTGAGCCTAACAACTGAAAATTCATAAACCACAAACAATTACCACAAGTAACTTAAATGTGAGGATGTTTTAGAATCATTTTAGAGGAGACACTGAATTCAGATCTGTGTGCTGGTTTGGATTGCAAGTCAGCATCGAGAGTGGCAGACTTTCAGCTGGCTGTTTTGCACAGTATAATTAATTTTTAATTTTTAAAGTGTGGGACTTTTGAAAGAAATTGTTTTTAATACCCACTGCATCCAAAACCTACTTTCTATAGGTGCAGCATAACTAAGAGTATATAAACAAACCACTTCTATGCAGTACCAAGTATGTTCTAGAAATTTCCTTCTGTGAGTTTTTGTGACATTGGTAACTGATGCACAGTCATGTACCCAGTAATTGTAGTATAGCATAAGGGTGGTCCTGGCAGAAAATATATTCCTTTTAAATAGGAAATCAGAAATTCCAAATCTCTCACTCGGTGCTCTTACTAGCTTTTTTTATCTATCCAGCTAAGCCATAATATTTTAACTTGAACAAACAGTGTTCATTTTTTTGCTGAAGAAGGGTAACTGGAATCTCACACTGCAAACCCCCTTACCAACATGATGGGCTGCTGGGGTTTTCAGTCTTGTAGTTCTGTCTTGGAGTGGCTGGAGTTGTTCCATGTCTTCTAGGTTTGAAAAAAAAGAAACGTTGGCATAGCATTTCCTTTGTCAACTTGCCTGGACTGCAAATAAAATCCAGTAGTGCTCAAGAAACCCACCCCCTTAAGTCTTCCTCAGAGTTTCTTGAAAATAAGATTTAAATCCCCAGTCTCTGAGCTGAATTGGTACCTGAAATCATTAACTCTCTTGAGAGGAAGAAAAAAAAAAAGCCAGAGCAAACCATACTGATAGGTTCCTAGGCATGATTGCAGTGTTTTATTTGTATTAGAAGATTTCTCACTAGAGATGAAGAGTCAGCATCCTCACAATGTGTTTCTAATTAGCTCAATTAGGAAAATGAGAAGAGCTCTCCCACCTGCCAGTAGCAGAAAATCTGTGTAAACAGTTGAAGAATCAGGCACATGATACTCAATTTTATAGAATATCAAATATATTTATGTAGATTTTTAAATGAGGGGTGAAGAAGATAGGAATATGCCTTTAAATCCAAGCAGGATGCAGGACTTGTGGGATGCGCAGTGAAGGAAAAAAGGACAGGTTTAGGTGACCTGGAGAGGAGTGAGCATGGGAAAATAGAGGAATAAAGAGATAAAAAGCATGGGTCATATATAAATAGCAGACCAATCAGTGTGCCAGTCTGTCTGTGTCCAGCACAGACTCTTCCTTTATTTTTAAATCCCTTCCTGCCTAAGGAACTCAGTTCTGGGGCTGCAGGGCTGTCTGAGCACAGCAGCTGGAGCCAGAGCACAGCACGGAGGTCCTGTGGATCTGTGGAGAAGCAATGGGAAAGACCAGAGTGAGCAAACACGAGTGTCAGCAGCAGGAGTGTGACCATAGGTCACGGATGCCCACGTGTCCATAGTGCCAGCCGTGTGTGTCCAGGCACCAGTGGCTGGAGTGGGACTGAGCCCCAGGACCGGAGCCAGTGAGACTGGGATTGGGGCAGCTGCTTGCAGGGTGTACGTCTGTGCCTCTGAAGATGTGGGGGTCCTTAGTGTTGGCTGTTCTGATCTATCCTTATGTTCTGGTGGCTCTGCATTACCTGCTAATGTGGACAAGCAGTTACTTGTTTTCCATGAGGATTTGTGCCCCAGTGCACTGGGCCAGTCCTGAGATTGCTTGCCTGGCTCTTATAGCTTGGGCAACAGAAGTTTGTACATCCAGAACTGGGCATCACTGTTTTGATTCTTGGCATTGGTCGTCAACCCACAGGGACTAAAAAACATCAACTTTATTGCAGTATTAAATTAAATATCTAAAAACCCAGAAAGCAAAGGCAATAAGCAACTGTCTTAAGAAAAGGTGTAGAGCAAGAGTTAGTGATAAATTCCAAGTTGACTCTGTGTTGTAATAACTTATCTATTGCTCTGGACTATTGCTAATTTGCATTAATGAAATTTTCCTATTTCCTTCTATACTTTGGGTGTGGGAAACGTGTGTGTAGTCCCACTGTTCAGATTCTTAATTAGTACAGGAATGGGGTAAAGAATGGCAAGAATTCTGTGATACTACAGTTGCTGTCTAATTCTTATGTGTTTCCAAAGAGTGGAATCGAGCTGTGTTTCTTTCATTTTTGCCGTCCTGTGGCTTGGACTCTCTGACCTACATCTTCCATGAAGAGAGTTTTGTTGCTATTACCAGAAGGGCCAGTGAGACTCAGTTCTGAACGTCTCTGGACAATTCTTCATGGCAGCGAGCTACCTTTTTCTTACCTTTGTTCAGGAAACTGTTTTGCCTATGCCTTTTTTTGCAAAGATAACTCTTTCCCACGCTAGAAGATAGAAGACTTTAAATTTTTGTACTGTGAGACCTGAGCCCTTGCAGAGATCCTCATTTCCATCTATCCAAGTCCAAAAGGTCCATGGACTGTTGGTCTCTTCAGTGCAGTAATATTGTCATATTGCTAATCGCCATCTCTTGCAAAGGCTCCTTGTGCAGAGGCTCTCATGATTGCAGGCATGCAGCCTCCTAAGCCTCATATCTTTGCTGGTAGAGCATGCTGATAAGCATGGCCCTTTCTCAAAACCCTTGGAAGATTATTGAACTTCTCCCTCGCTGGAAACACTCAAAACCCACCTGGACACATTCCTGTGTAACCTGCTCTAAGTGACCCTGCCTTGGTGGGGGGCTTGGGCTAGGAGATCTTCAGAGGTCCCTTTAAACCCTAACAATTCTGTGATTCTGTGAATTTCAAGAAGAAGAAGGGAATATTGCAAAGAAAAACATATTACAATTTTTTTAACTTCTTGGGCTGTGTTATCAGTATATGCAGTATGCTCACAGCCTCTCTCCTAAAGTCCATCACTTCTGGGTCTTCAAATAAGAGCGTGCTTGAGAAGGAGAGGTGGATGCTTTGCTGCCTTTACTGTCACTGCAGTCACAGGAGGCTTGAAGTACAATACTGAGGAAACTCATATGGTAAAATTTACCTGAGAGCTTGCATACAGATAATCTCAGTGTAAATGTACAAACAGGTAAGCCATTTTAAAGAACATTTCCAGGAAAGTAACTTGTCTGTGTTGATCATTCTGCTAGTCTTTGAGTTCTAGCTCAAAAGCAATGGTTAGGTTCTTAAAGATGTCTTCCTTCAAAATGATGTGTTGCTGCAGCCATTTTTGCAGTTTCATGTAGCCAGATGTGTTTTGTTGTTTCCTCTTCCAATGATGTTGCATTCAGCAGCTGAAAATACTTTAAAATTGTTTTTAAAAGAAATTATTTATGCTAAGGCAGTATATTTGATACCCTTCAAATTAAGAACAGATGTTTTCTTTAGACCATTTGAAACCTGGATGAAGTTAAAGAAACTTATTTGTGGTTCAACTGATAAATGTTTAGATATCACTGTTTTTCACATCATGCCACTCATTTGTAGAAGCTGAATGACAGCTTGGGGATTTTTTTCATCCAGTGGATCTTCTCTGTTGGGAATAATTATCTTGGTATTTCTGTGTTGCACTTTCTGTGTATTTAGTGTTGTAGTATGGAGAAAGACAATTCCAGCACTCATCTTGCTGACTTGCTTACTTCACCCCTTTGTTTTAGCTAATGCAAAACTCTTCCTGCTGTCATGTGTTCTGAGTCACTGGCACTCAGTTCTCCCTCTATTTCCACAGTTCCATTTCCTACTCCATGTCAGAAAGCTACTTGGAAAGCTTGGAGGCAGTTGCTTTGGTTTAGTTGATTTGAAAAGGGTCTTTTTCTCTGAAATTTCTCAAAGTTTTCTTGCTTTTTGTACAGCCTGGCTCTTTACTTGAGACTTTACTGAGAATTTTTACCCAGCAGTGGCTCTCCCCTTCCTTGAAGTCCTACCATGATTGTGGATGAAGGGAGAAGAATTCTCACTGACCTCTCTTGACATTAGCTCCCTAACTTGTGCACCCCTGCACACAGAATACTTCACACGAGGTTGTTTTGCTTTTGCTTTGTCCCCTTACTCCTCCAGGTTTACAGGGTAAAACATCTCTGTTGTGTGCTTGAAGTTTGCAGAATAAAACATCTCTATTGGTACGGACTGTGACTCCAGTATCCTTAATGTTTAAAGCCTCTGCAAGAATTTTAACCATTAAGCAGTTCTAAAGTGTACAGTAAAATACAGCAAACTGTAATGCTCTATTTCTTCTGTATAATTTTTTGTTTAAAATAAGTTGTGATTGAAAGATTCATGGGGTGACTTACAGAAGTAGACCTCTGTTTATGATACCATCCTGGAAAATATCTGAACTCAAGCTAGATAAAATTCCTAGATAAAATTTCATTTCCAATGAAATTGCTTCAGTGGAAAAGGAAGGAGAGAGAAGACTAGAGACCATTCGGTGTTATCTGGGATGAAAGGATCATTACCATGTTATCCCTATTTTAACTGTAAAAAGATAGCTGTTCTTAAAGCTGTTCTTGGAATTCTTAAAATCTGTGCTTTAAAGAATTCTTTGTTTTCAACAGCCCTCAGGGAAACCAAAAAAACAGAGATAAAAATAGAATCAAATCAAAAGACCAGTGATGTCACTTTGAAGCTCGTCAACTTCAATATATACCAACATGTTTCCTTCAGTGTCCATCTGTTAAACATGATTACTAAGGCAGCTACATCCTGGGATAAATATAAAACTTATGAGAAACTCAAATATTTATAGACCTGGGTTGGTTTGAATTTCTCATTTAGAGGTTCATACAGCCTGGGTTATGACAATTCTTACACATTGTGACTGAGCTCCTGAAGATTCATATTTGATCAGGAAGCAAAGAGAATTAGAAGAAATTTGAAAATATTTTTTCTGCACTCCTGAAGGTTTTAGTTGCAGCCACATGCCTTATCTAAGTGATACTGGAAAAATTAGCTGGTCTGCTCAAGGCAAAGACATACATCTGAAAAAGCAGTGGTGTTTAAGGAGCTTCCAAGACTAGCTCTGTGTGACTGATTCCTGAGGCAAAACTGCTCTGGCAGGGGTCTGGTCACTGGGGGGGCCGTGTGTTTTCATGTGGTTGTTTTTCCTTTAAGTCTTGAGCACAATTGGAGGTGATGTATATAGGCCAAAGTTCAGGAAGGTGTCATCTCTCCAGTGAGTTGTTTACTGTCTAAGCTGGAGTGCAGGAACTTTATAAATTATTACAGATGTTTTACTTATGAGTGACTGATGAGGTTGTGAATCAATCCCTCAAATATGGACCTGTGTGCTTTTTCTGGCTCCCTGTCAGCCTCTTTCAAACTATCTCCCTAGATGAATCCTGACATTTGGAAAGTAGGAACTACAACTCCTTGCAAAGTATGTGACTGTGGGCCTGAAAAAGGTGGTCAGGCTGAAGGGACATTGCTTATCTCAGTTTTCTCAAAGTTTTCTCAGTCATTGTAGGATTGAGAGAAGAAAACAAAGCTGATTCTTAAGCAAAGATTTTCATGTCAGGCTGTTCTCAAAGAAATGCATTGGAAAATTTCCTAAAAAGCAAGGAAGGTTTGTCTGAAGTCAGAGGTGATCACAGAGAAGATAAGAGATGAGATAGTTTTCCATCACTTGGTGTTGCTTAGGCACAATTTAGTGTGGATTGATGGCTTTTTACCTGGTCTAGTACCTCCACTCAAGTAGACAAATATCCATGTATTCACAGGTGACACAGTGAAACACACACTCTGAGAAAAAGACTCATCTCTCTTCCTTAAGGAAGGCTTGGGAGTCACCTGACAAGCTAAAAATAATTATAGAGAGAAAATCATAATAGCAAGGAATGTAAGACAGGTATTTTTAAAGGTCTAATAAAGAAACGGCCATGCAAACACACATACATGGTCTGATGAAATAAAAATTTAAAAGACATGGATATGACAAATCAAGGATGAAAATTCAAGGCTAAGAAAGTGAGAAAAAAAGAAACAAAGCTGTATCACTACAGTTCTCATGCCATCTGTGCATACAAGGAGGTGCTAGACAGAATTTTGATGACACATCCTATTTTGAAAGCAATGTTGAAGATAACACAAGTAGTGCATTGTCTGTACTGTAATTTTTGATCTTTCATACAGAAAATCAACCCAGAATCAGTTTGTTTTTGTATGGGCTTTGAACTACAGCAACAAAACCACGTGAAAGCATGGCTTGTTGTAATCTGGACAGTTGGAACACAGAGATACAGAGCAAGTACAGCTCTCCAGTACAGAAGAGTGACACAATAGCTACTGAAGGAGAACATACTCCACATCTAGGAGGAATGCCACGGCTCTTTCTATATATCAGACATCTATAGTGAAAGGACATAGAAGAAGCTGGAAGAGACTGATGTAGTAGATTATGTTTCTGGTGTGAATATGGGGGAACAGTTACTCCAGATTATTCCATTCTGTCTGAAAGGCATCTTGCTGATGGCTTTTGGGAGCCAGAAAAAGCAGTGAGCTTCAGCATCCTGGTCCGTGACGGGGGTTCTTCCCTTGCTTTCACAGCACACCACAGATAACTTTATCTTGTAGCAAGTAATGCTAGGCAGCTTTAACCTTTCTGTCTGCAGACACAGTCCATGTTTTAGCCTCCCACTGCACGCTCTGATTAGCCCTGCAGTTACTCAGGAAAGGACCACATTAATCCATGTGGGACAAATGCACAGGGAAAGCGTAGCCAAGTAGTGTATCAGGGAATGTAAGGACCCTCGCTGCAGGTTGGACAAAGATTTGCTGCAGTCAGGAAAATTCCAGCATTGCTAATGATTCCAGACTCCCCACTGCAACATTTATGTGTTCCTGGCTGGAAAAAGTGGTTTCCATTCAGGTACATTTTTGTGCATGCACGGTCTTATCATGGCTGCAATGCAGTAAAGCTATACTTGGATCTCTTGGGAAGGGGAAGCTTGTTCTACCAGGAGGTCTCTCACTACTGTTTTCCCTGAGTTTATGGCACAGTCCTCTCCTGTCCTGTTCCAGGAGTCCAGTGGACAAATGACGTCCAGGACTGCATTCTCCATAAGTCAGGTTGTTGCATTTTGTTATGGCCACCACCATAATGGGAAGAACAGTGAAAAGCCCCTATTTTCAGGTACAGGTGTTTTAATTTCTATTATTCTTGTTAATGTAATTAATATACAAACTAATAAATATGAAACTACTTTCCATATGTTTGTTGTGTAATTACAAACCTGTCTGGATGCAGCAAGTGTTTTGGCATGGCTGCCATATGATTTGTTGTCTTCATGCTCTCGAGGTTTTTCGGTATTTCAATTCTGGTTTTATTACAACTGACTGTGCTATTTATATCTAAATGGGATATTTCCTTGCCAAAAACTCCCCTTATCTACAAAGACACAGTACCATTCTGTGCAGGTGATAACAAGCATTCATTCCTTGTAAAATATTTTTATTAGTCTCAGTCTAGTTCTTTATCACACTTTACAAGTTTGAAGTTCAGCATCTCCCACACTTGGTTTTGTATGTGTCTTATTTACTGATAAATTAAAAAGCTTATAGAGAAGAAGAACAGATCAAGAAATCAGGTCGTGGCTGAACTTTTTTCTTTTTTTTTTTTTTATTTTGTAATGCCTTTATTCTCCTGGCTGCAATACCTGAAATTTTCTGTCAATGTACATAGTAAAAGATTGGCACAATTTTAATTTTCTTCTTTGACAGCCATGTTCAGGCAACATTTATTTGTTGACTCTGTCCTCATATTTTTCTATTTTCTTAGTTTCAAAGTCATGAGCTTGACAGTAACATAGGTAGATTCTTCCAGGTACCTGGAAGAAACAAGACAGGCTGCTATGTAATGATGTCTGTCTCCATTTTATGTGGCTGCTTCATGGTAAGCTGCAACCAGAGGCAATTAATTTCTTTGCAATAAATCCTCAAGCTTCTAAAACTTCAATACCTCTATGGAGCTGGAGGAAATTTAAGTTAGGTGAAGTAAAAGCAGGTATGTAAGTGGACCATTTGCTTTCTTTTATTTCTGTATGTGATACAATACAATCCACTACTGATGCTTTTCTTATTTGTCATAAGCCCTATTGTAGCACTGCTAATTCTGTCATTTTTGGCTCTCAAAGCCTGTCACAAAATGGATCAAACTTAAAAGCATCAATTATATGTACACATTAATGCTGAACATCTAAAATAAGGTATTTCTTTTCTAAATATTGCATTTAATGCTCACTGCAAAATCTCATTGATTTTTGCAAAATAAGATTTTCTTAATACTGAGAGGGGAGGAGAGGGCAATTTTAAGAGCTACCAGTCAAGAATTTTTAAAGGCTGCTCTTTATTTCAATGATTTCTTTGTTTTAACTGGAGGAAAAAAAATCTCCCCTCATATTTAGGAACTGTAGGATTGTTCTTGCACCTCAGGAAGCGGCTCAGCACTGCTATTTTTACTGCAAAATGCTAGTAGATGTAGGTAGGTTGAGAGTTAATCATGTCTTACAGCAAAAAGTAAAAGCATCAAATCAAAACACTTTGTCAAAACTTACATTATACTTCTGAAGCATTCACACCTGAATTTATAAATTTTACAAATCTTGTTACGTGAGATCATTCTGCCTTTAAATGTTTTGGTTCTTTTGCTCTGCTGAAAGGAAGGTTGGATTTGGTAGTTCCTCAGCTGGTTTTAGGGATCTGCCTATGTATAGTACCAAAACAGCCATGCCAGTACACACTTATATGTATTACTAGTTAGAGTCAGCATGGCTTGGGTTGGAAGGAACCCTAAGGATCACCTTGTTCCAACCCCTGCCGTGGGCACGGACACTTTGCACTGGACCAGAGCCCCACCCAGCCTGGCCTTGAACACTTCCAGGGATGGAGCATCCTGGACAAGCTTCTCTGGACAACCTGTGCCAGTGCCTCACCACCCTCACAGGTTGTATTTTCTTCCCAATACCTGAACTAAACCTGTTCTCTTTCACCTTAAAGCCATTTCCCCCTTGTCCTGTCACTACATGCCCTTCTAAAAAGTCCCTCTCTAGGGAGGAACTCTCCTGCAGGCTCCCTTCAGGTAATGGAAGGTGCTGTAAGGTCTCCTGTCTTTCATATTGCCTGCATCTACACCACAGATGATGTAAAATTGCAATTCAGTATTAGAAGCCATCTCAGTTTCTCAAGTAATTTTCAATTTTCAAGTATTTAGCGATGTATTGTTGTCAACAGACAGAGGGGATTACTGAACATAATTGTGTGATTGATTTATTGTAATTAATTCATGGAAGTAGAAGGTGGCCCTAGTCTGAGTGATACTGTGCTTTCCACAGAATGAAAGAGTTTTTCTGTTGGACTTTCAGGTTCTTTGCATGCTTTTCTCAATAACAAACACCACATTTCATTTTTTCATTCTTATGAGTCAGTTTAGGGAACCACTCAACTCTCTGAGCTTCCTGTTCAGACCTATGAAAATAGTATTTCCTGCAACTTTAATTAATCATTCTGTTGCAATTGAATTAAATCTTTTGGATAAGATCAGCACTGTTGGAAGAGAGAGAATGAGAAAAAACAGTTGCCAGCTCTACTTTCCATACTGAAGATCAAAGACACCAGATAGCAATAAATCTTTTAACTGAGAGTGGAACTATACCTCTTATGAGTCTTATTCTTCCCAGTAACTAAACATTTTTGCTTTAGGCGTCAGAGAGATGTTGTTTCTTAAGAACAAGAACTGAACAGCAGTGAATTTGTTTACAAAACCCATTGCAATTCTGCAGCCAGATGATCTACTGTCCAGAATGCTCACTTTAAAATCCTGACAATATCTCCTGCCTTTAATCTTGTTAAAAATGCAAAAAAAATGTAGACAATAATAACCAAAGCTGTTAATACATATCTACTTAAAATGTGCCCAGGCCTGAAAAGAAATCTATGTCATCATTAAACACTTTTTTTTTTTCCTTTTATTTTTCTTTTTTAAGAAGAGGCCACAATGCAGAAGCTGAAAAGCTCAGTGGCAAGTGAAGGATGTTGCTGTGACATTCTTTTCTACAAGAGATCCAAAAACTCATAATTTAAAGAAGTTGATATTTTTAGTGCCAGACTACTTCAACATGAGTGTATCCTGGTATCATTAATTCCAAGTTAAAAGGGCTGATTTTTCAGATATTTATCTGAATGAGATATTTATCTAAATGAGAAAATCTTAGTCATGTCCTTTTAAGGTTCTCTCTAGGGGGGAAAGGGAGTTCAGTTCTACTTCATGTTCTGGTTTATAATTCACTTGATATTTTTGATAGTGAAAATAACTTTTGAAGTATCTGAATTATATGGCTTTGAAACATTTTTTTCTTACATGTCTGTAACTTTTCAGATAGTTATCTCTGGTTTTGTTTGCTGTTGCTTAAGGAGAGGCTAGAAAAGAACATGTGATATGATACAAAGGCTTTTAATTTTCTTTTTTCAAATTAAAACAACAAACATTCAGGTTACCTTGTACGTTATGGAACTGGAGAAGAGTACCCATTACAAATCTGTCTAATATTATTTACATTGTTTATTCACTTACTTAAATCCTAATTAAACCAAATTTTATTTAATAAGTTGTGCTGGTTTGGCTGGGATAGAGTTCATTTTCTTCACAGTGGCTGGTGTGTGGCTGTTTTGGATTTGTGCTGGGCACAGGGTTGATAATTTAGAGATGTTTTTGTTATTGCTGAGCAGGACTGGCACAGAGCCAAGGCCTTTTCTGCTTTCCATACTGCCATGCTGGCAATGAATGTGGGGATGCTTGGGAGGAGACACAGCCAGGACAGATGAAGTGACCCCAACTGACCAGAGGGATATTCCAGACCCCACAACATCATGGTCAGTAAATAAAGTGGAGGGAGGAATGAGGGAGGGGGGACATTTGGAGTGATGGTGTTTGTATTCCCAACTTGTGACATGTGATGGGGCCCTGCTCTCCTGGGAATGGCTGAACACCTGCCTGCCCATGGGAAGCAGTGAATCAATTCCTTGTTTGGCTTTGTTTGAGCACATGGCTTTTGGTTTTCCTATTAAAATGTCATACTTTCAACCCATGAGTTTTCCAGCTTTTACTCTTCCAAGTCTGTCCACAGTTCTGGTAGGGCAGTGAGAAAGTGGCTGTGTAAGGCGTGGCTGCTGGCTGGGGCTAAACCAAGACAGTTGCTGAAACAGAAAAGTGCTCTTTACAATAACACCAAGAAGGAACTGATTTCATAGAATACAACTCTTACTGATCAATGAGTTCATAGTCATTGGCACAAAAAAAACCATTTGACAAGGAACAAGGAATGTGTTTGATTTTTTTTTCTTAAAACAATACAAGAGTTAGTTAGTAGCTCTACTGATAGGTTTACCAATCCACCCCTGCTATATCAAATTATTTTCAAATGCAAGCCTAGTAACACAAGTTAATGAGAAGAATTTCCTTTTTTTAGGTTTCTTTGTAGACATGACATCAAGAAATTTCAGTAGAAATTCAGCCTTACTACTACGAAACTGAGTCACTGTTTAACTACATGTAGTTGGTAATTTATAACTGTTTAAGTTTTTTACTTTTTGTTTCAAGTGGTCTTGTCTATCCACATATTAAATTATTTGGACCAGAGGGTAAACTGGCAACAGCACATAGGCACAAAAAATAAAAATATCTTCCTTAATTGTGCCACTGCATTGCTGACCTCAGTAAGGAATGTTCATTGTTTGAAAAATAATCCTTTTAATCACAAATTCTGAATTAAAAACAACCTGTTCCTCTCAAAGTTAATAAATCTGCTGTGAGGAATATGTAGCATTTCTTGGACATCTCACGTTGTGTACAAAACACTCAATGGTATTTCATTTCAGGAATAACAGAGCAATCTCAGCAGGAGTCCTACTACCTTAACTCTAATACCTCACAATTGATAAGATGTGGCAAATGATTCATTCCCTTGTACATGGAAAAGGCTACATGGGATAAAAAGACTGTGATGAAATCCTCAATGTCTGTTCTGTTGCATTGTACTTCCCAAAAGAATGTAAGTTTTTTAATTACCAGTGCTGATGGCTAGGTGATTATAAAAACCATGATGCAGAAAGAAGGCAGAAACCCAGCAAGGATAACTTCTCAGTAAATAATAAATATTACTAGAAAAGACGCTTAATCTAAACTGCCTTTAGTCATGATGCTTTTTCAAAACCTTCCTGATTTTCGCCTCTTGACATTTAAGATAATATAATAAAATCATTGAACAATCATTTTAAGAATAATTTAAATTGTTACAAAAGTATTTAAATTTATTTTATTTTATTTAAACAATTTAATAGTTGTTTAAAATAATTAATGTAAGTTGTAAATGGAATATTATTTAATTTTGCAATGTCCTACATTAAAACACATAAACCACTGCATAAGTGTGGAAAGCTAATTAAATTATGTTTTTTGAGACTGAGATAATTTTATTCAACTATGTATTTTCTGCACTGTGCTTTCTCAGACCTGTGTTATATGTTCTTCTGAAGAAAACAGTTCTATAACTATACTAAAAGCACAGATTTTTGCCAAGATTTACTGCTGTCAGTCATACATTCAAGCAGCTGCAGTAGCAACAGAGAAAGGAAGGGATATATAACTAATTTTCTTTAAATTAATTATACATTCTTATTTGTCACTTCTTTCATAGTATCTCTAATTCCTCTGCATCTGGTTGCTAGAACAGACTGTTTTCATTAGCTCTTCTTGAAAAAAACCTTGTGGAGCAGAGTGGTGATGTCAGGAGGTTGCTGCAGTGGTTGTGGATACAGCACTGCAGCATATGGGGAGCCTGCCCAAGGCAAGAGCAAACAGAATTTTTCCTGCAAATAAATGGTAAAAACCATCCTCAATTTCTGTGTCCTTGGAAGCATTTGAGGCCATAACACCTATGATATGTAATTCCAGTTTGTTTCTACTACATCTTAAAATACAAGAAGTTGTCACACAGAAAATTGGATAGGCAATAAGGAGTTTGAACTTTGTGCTAGTAAGGGATGAAAACTAGGAGGTTTTGAATGGGGGAGATGGGTCCTGACATTTAGAAAATGCCTTCAATGAAGACCATTTCCTAGAGGTGAAACAGTTTTGTTTGTGCTGTCTTTTGAGGTGATCAGGTCTTATTCAGAGATTGAAAATGAAATTTCTGGGTTTTAATGCCCAGAAAGGCTGAAAAATCTCAGCAGCTCAATTTGTTAGGTTTCTCTTCCAGCAGACACAAGTGGTCACTGGAAAAGGACCAGCCAGAAGAAAGGTGCTTCCAGCTGCTCCAGATTTGTCCATGAGCACTTCAGACTCCAAAAAAAGCCCCTTACAGCAGTCTCTGCCCTGTTTGTGAAGGCCCAATACAAAGCTTGTAGGACTGTGTGGAGATTCAGGGGTGAAAAAAGGCCTGAAAAAGGTTCTGGAAATCATCAAAGCTTTCACATTCCTCCCAAGGGAGAGAATCCATACCCATGTGCTTGGTAAACATTTACAAAGACTATTTCTGAAAGATTTGCCAGATTGTTTCTGGTGGATATTCTTCAACTTCCCTAGGCAATACATTCCAAAACTTCACTAGCCTTATCTTTAGGAAAGTCTTTTTTGTCCAACTCAAATTTTCTTTGCCTCTGTTCTGGTGAAGGAAAATAACATATGTATGCTACAACCCATCTACAACAAAATACTTGTTGACTCTTGCTTGCTGTCATGGTGCTACTCAAAAATAATGTCAGATGACTGATTCAGGGTGGGGTTTTTTTTCCCCAAACAATCAAAATAAAATGATTGGTATAAAAATTCTTATTTCTTTCCTTTGCTCCTCTTCAAAAGAATCACTGCTCACCATCCCAATCTTCCAGTACATTCCCAATCCTTCACAAGCTACCAAAATAATACCAAGTCCCAACTTTGCTTCAGCTGGGCTTTTTAATTCCTGTGATGAGCAAGCCACCCTGAACTAATCTGACAATAGCACTCTACTTGTGTCACTTTTTCTCACTGAGCGATACAGTCAGATAGCCATCAACTTCTAGAAGTTTGGAATTAATTACTTTCAACAGTTAGGAATTAATTACTTCCAGGAATTTGGGAGTTGGAGCTACATAATTCTTATGGTCCTTTTCAGCTGAAGCCAATCTGTGATAATGTCAAGGTTTAATTAACACAGATGAAATAATCTGCTACTTCTTGTGAGAGCATTTCTGCTTTGCTGTAGCACTTCAGCCTTTCTATGTCTCTGATTTGGTATTAAACAGATAATACTGATCAACTGAATGTGATAATGCTAACTTCAAATATATATGAATTAAACTTTCATTTTGAAGTACATTTACCTTAATTTTAGGGCTTGCATTTACACATTCCTGGACAAAGAACTGATCAGATGTTGGAAACAATCCTAGACTTGGCAGAAAATGGTACATGGCAAAACTTCTGGACAACTCAATTTTGGCTGATGACTTTAATGCACATGAGCGCATTGGCATGTGAGCATTTGCTCTTATTCTATGAGCAGTAACAAGAACATTTAGTAATGGTGAGTCAAAAAGAAAAAGGAAAATTAGAATTTTTCTAAATCTGTAAGTAGAACTAGGGATGCCTTGCCACTTGTCAGTGCTCTAGTGACTAGGTAGCAATACTAGAATTGCAGTACTAATACAAAAATCGTGTGTCACAATAATAAACAGGATAAAAATAGCAAACATTAACTTAACCTGCCAGAAAACCCATGTGTCTGAGTCCTCTGTTCCCTTACCTGCACTGCACCTGGAAGCATGCCCTTGGTGCCTTCTGGAAAGAATAAGTTTGCTTTGTTTGCTGCTTTTACATCTTTTTAGGACCAAGATGGAGTCTTTAGGCCTTTTGTAGAAATAGGACCTTCAAAATCTCACACTGTTCTTTAACACACAGTGTTCTGCTCATAGGTAAGATATTCAGAAACTGCACATGCTTCACAGGGATACTTGACTGATAATATGCTCCTTAGAGAAAAATTCAGGGAATGCAGGAAGAAGGTTAAGGAATGCAAAATCCCTGCAAGTGTACTAGGTCTAGACATGTGGTCTGCTTTCAGCTTTCGGGTTTCTTCTGTTCACTGGGGGTCTTAACTTGTTTTACTTCCATTGTTGCATATGTCCTTCAAGTTATACTCTGAGCAGCTTTTAATAGGTATGATAATTTTTTCCCCCATTTTGGTTTCCCAGCATAACTATAAAGTCCCCCATGTCCTTTACAAAGAAGAAGATGTCAGCCTGGTTGCCAAAAGGCTGGTGAAGCAGAGACAACTACTTGATTGTGTGTCCTGGTTTTCTTGGGCCTACAGGTAACACACTGAGAGATCAGAGTGGATTGTATTATTTGGTCCAATGTTGGCTGCTGTGAGGAACAGTTAATCCCCACAAATACAAGAAGCACAGAAGCAGGATGGGGAATCCCTGTAGCCCAGTAACAGAAATGAAGCCCTTGTCCCAAAGCTTCCCTGGGAAAGCCATCAGCCTTGCTGTCCAGCTGTGAGTTCCTGTGGATGACTCTGCTGCTGGAAAGGTTCTCTGCATCTGGCCTCTGGCTGGACTTGCCACAGCACATTTAGGGGAGGAACCAAAGGTGGGGAAAGGGAGGAAGGGAAGGAACAAGCATAGGAAAAGAGAGGGGAAAGGGGATAAAAGGGGCTGCTTGTGTGAGAACAGGTGGCTGCCATTACACTTAAGATCATTATACTTTGGTCATTACATTAAGGCTGCACTCTCTGCTGCACTCCCACATTCTGTTCTGTTCCATCATGAAACTCCATTTCTAGCTACTATAAATACACTTTCATTTAACAACAGCTCTTTCTTTAGGAATTGCAGAAGAATTTTAAGTACCACTTAGGATTGTGTTTCACTATTTTTCCCGTATCTTCAAATCTAGGAGGTACAGAACAGCAAAAAACACACCAGAGAGCTTTCAGACCCTGTAAGTGGTTTTAAAGATAAAATTTTGGTTCTGTTTTTGAAAATGCTCTGGCACTTCTAAATATACAAGATGTAAGTACCGCTTGATAGAGAACACTTCCCTCCTCCCCAGGTTTCATTTCATTAATGTATCTTCCATATGTGCTGCCTACTGAATTAAAACATAACAAATAGTGCATGTAAGGTATACAGGTACCCATAAAGGACATTACTTATTTAATTGGTGATATCAATAAATTATTACTTGATTTTCCTTTTTGGCACTAGTAAGAACACTTTTAAACTAAGCTACTCTTTAATTTTATTCTTTTAAGATGCTATGTGATGGACTTCATTATTTTTTTGAGAGGCTGCTTATTCTGAGGCTTTCCATGAGAAGAATGTGGCCACACAGAAGGATGAGAGCTCACAGCTTTTGGGATGTTGATAGCCACATCTGCCAGCTCCACTGGAGGAGCTGAGCTTTGGAGGATGGCAATCCACACTGCTAAGAATGTAGGAAGAAGTGTCTGGTGAAGGAACTCAGTCAACTGAAGCATGAAGTGTATGCAGTGTTTCCAAGCAGTCAGTTTCAATTTTATGTTTCCTTATACAGCTCTTGCTCTCACTGCCTTGTCCCTAAGCTCGACTCCCTCTCTCCATTCTTCTCAGAGACACATTGCTTCTCCTTTCCTAGTAAAGACATCAGAGTTCTCTAAATAACTTCCTTCACTCTTAATATGTAAATTACCCATCTCTATATATATTTTTGTTACAAACAGCTACATAAGATAGGATAAATAAGGCACCTTTCAACATTTTTATTAAAGCATTTTGAGAAGTATTCAGGATTAATGCATACTACCAAAGTTCTACCCTAATTCACTCATGTCACTCAAGTGTAGGTACAAATGGGAATAGGCACTGATCTGTAATTCATGCAATTATAATGTCATCTTGACAGAACTTGATAGCTAATTTATGGAATAGCAAGAATAAAACTATTTCATTGTAGCTAAACTGATTAGTTTTAGCAAGGTTAACTAAGACTGATTTAAATAGTATGACACAAACTGGTTGCAAAAAATGGAATTTTCTGCCTTCCCCTTCCTTTTTTATTTAACCTGCCAGTCTACATTGATTTTTTTTTTCCTGTTTGAAAGTAGAAGCAACTGCACAATTGTCAATTAGCAGCATAAATTATTTCATACTGCCCACACCCCTTTCTGCAAAGCTTACGGACTGTTCACAGGGAAATAAATGTATAGCAGCGAATGAATTATATACAGTCCTTCAAAGGTTACTAATTGAGAGAGAATTATATCTGTTAAAACATGGAATAAAATGAATAAAGCTCTTTGGATTCTTTAAAATATCTCACTGTAGGTGCAGGTTATGATGTAATTTTGAACTCAATTCCATAGTACAGAAAAACATAAAAATAACCTTTGGAAAACATTCCAGAAGAAATTTGGTCCTTAAACACCATATGAAGAAGTAACTAATCCTATACACAACTAGATGATTCAATGGGATAATCCACAGAAGAATTTCCATATGGCATTCTCAGTGTTCTTCAACACATCCTTTTCTATCTCCAGCCCATGCTTATGAAATGCTGGCAGATGCATTGCTGCTACAGAAGCCTGAGTTGAAAAGCAAAATGAATACCCATTTTATCTGTATCCAAAGACACAGATGACACATGGATGTGTCATCACCAGCTAAATGCTGTTATTCGTCCCCTTCGATGGTGAGCCAAGGCCAGCAAGAAGATAGAATTCCAATTGGCATAAGAACAGCCCATCTCTGCTATGGTACAGGTGTGCCAGGCTTGAGTTTAGATTCAAATTTAGATAATTAGGATGGTTGAAGGATTTGACTGGACTGAACATGATTCCATTTGAAACACTCTTTTCCCACATTTCCAAACTCTGGGATCTGCCAGATCTGCCATAATCTCCCTCATTTCCAACTTCTCAAACTGAAAATCAGTTTGTTTGTTTTTTGTTTTTTCCTCAACGTTATTCTAGAAATAATTTTGAAATTATCTGTCCAATTAGAGGGTCTTTTACATGAAGGTACTACAGACACTTTCTAGCAACCCTGGCCCTCATGCAGCAGTCTGGAAGGCAGCAAATTAATACAGATCCATTAATACATATTTCCATTACAAAGAGTACACAGCACAGAGACTGCAGAGCATACAAAGCAGCATAGAGAGATAAAAGCATCTGACCAAATAGTATCTTAGTGATTTCTGTGGGCATTATTATTAGCATCACCTTCTTTAGCATGGAAGGACATAGTAATTACACTTCACTGATGAAGTTCTTGTCTGTCAAAGAGAATGAATGGTCTTGATGCTCCCACCAGTGCACAAACTAGTTTTAAATTATCCATTTCATAAGTTCTGTTACCAAGAAGTGTATTTTACTTCACTCAGCATTCTCATTTGAAGAGAAGCAGATACGGCTCTAACGGTGTAACTGCTTTCAGGTTAAATTTTAGACTGATAGGTAACTTTAGTTTCAGGTGGTTTGCTCTGCTGAGAAAAGTTATGCAACGTGAAGTGGAGCCAGATTTCTTATAGTACCTTTATGAACATCAAAACTGTCTCTAAGCAAACATGAGATCCATTTCAAATTCCTTTCTGAAACAATAGAATAGTTTCTCAACTTGCACTCACTGATGATGACACAATCTTATTTACTTCTTTATTACCTTCACAGCAATTTTAATTAATTATATATTCTTCAATTATTTAATCACTTTCAGTTGACTATTCTTCCAGACTTGATGTATGCAACATTAATTATTTGCCCTTGGCAAGATTTTATGAACTCTAATATGCACCACATGTTCAACTTGCTCAAAATTAATTGTAGACATTGTATTTGGCATTAATGTACATCTTTAACTGGCTTTCATTTCACATCTTTGTTGCTTTATATACAGCATTCTTTATCAGCATAAATTCACACTGCTTCTGATGTGTGTAATAGCAGCCATCAAACCCACCTTTTGTCTGAACATTTTTCCTCTTAATATAAATCTAGTTTTCTGGGTTAAAAAATCAAAACAAAAAAAAAGTAATTTGAAAATAATCTTCTTATTAATTATTTGGAAAGTCAGGTGGAAAATGCTGGCTGAGATCTAACAGAGAAAATATAAAATCGCTAAGCTTTGCCTAAACAAGAAGGTTTGCCTGTTTAAGAAAAAAATCTCTTTGAAAGAGGCTTTGTTGGGGAAATCCGTGCTTAGGCCGAAGAAACAGCCAACAGCCTGACTTACTAGCTAGCAGCTTGTTCGGGACAGCCCCAGGACTGCTCCCACGGTTCCTCTCGGTTGGCCTGGAGACACATCTGAGGCAGCTGCAAAGCCCTGCCTTGGTTCCAGCCTGGAGGTGAAACCCAACGAGCCCCAGCACAGGAAAACGATTCAACTCTCACTAGGAAGCTGGCACTGGCTTATCATGCAGGTATCTAGCTGTTGATACACAGATTAGGCAAATTAATGCTAATTAGGGTAAATGCACAAGTGTTGTAAGCACCTTTCCAATTGCAAAGTGTAGATATGCTGAGAATTGCCGCAAAGCAACGCGGCACATCTCAAATGAGACACGACGTGTGTTCAAACACAGCACATTCTCTTCGGTCCACAAAGGGCTCTGCCCAAACACACGGAGATTTGCCGCACCGACAATTTGGATTTAAGAAAAATGTGGCATCATTTTACTTTCTGAGGGGATCCTGATCATGTCAGAGCTTTTTCAGTAGAATGTGGTTTTGGACCAGTAACTCAGACAGTGACCAGCAGAATCTTCACTTATTGCTGAGGAAGACTTCAACATAAACTATGAAGCAACATTCAGCAATTTTTTGATAAGAAGGCAGGACCAAATGCTAATCAGCACAAAATATAATGAACAAATTATTCAAGGTAATACTAAAAGTGTAGCTGAATGAGCAGACATTATTGTATTCTAGGCAACAGGAAAAACAGAATACAGAATAAACTATTCCTTTTCCCTTAGCAGTTGACAGGAGCAGCAAAAACCAAGATAACACTCGAAAAACTATTTCTGTCTTACCACCAGACTTTAAAATTATGCTGTCAGCATACTTGTAGCTAACTGCTTTACACTGAGGCATTTAATTATTTCAAGCCCAGAATTCCACTTCTCATTCTTAAATACTGGGTAGGACTCAATTCCAAACGGATGCTGCTTTGAAAAGGCCAATGCACATGGTTTAAGTGGAAAACAGTAGCCTGCAGATTCAGCATCCACACTCTCAAGGACAGAAGTCTTTGCTTTCTAGAACAATTCGTTTAAACTTCATACCACCCTTACAGAAGCTTATATTATTTCAAAATTCAGTTTGCTGCTCTAAAGTGAAGGAAATACTTTCAGTGGTCTCAAATATTCCATCTGGAACTGAAGAGGTGACTTGGAGTGACAATGAACGACCTTTGAATTGTCAGACCTACCCGAATCTTCTCCCTGCCTGTTTGCCTGAGGGACAAATTACTGCTGCTAATGCCTTGGCACATAAGTGGTACTCAGGGGAAGCGAGATGCACAGCAGTTCGCCCTCATCCACAATCAAGCCAGATTAAACCATTTAGCATTAGTGGGAAGAACGCATCTAAACTGTTCAAGCCCCCGGTATTTTCAGAGAATCTAAACCAGCCCACTAATTCAGCCATCGTACTGATTTTCCTTTGGGATCTGCTGCCGCCTCGTGGGCTCGCCGTGAATTTTAAGTCTCAAGATAGAAAATCAGCAGAAGTTAACCTTGGATTGCTGGGGAAAAGCCCAGATATTTAATTGACATGTAACTTCACTTACATACCAGCATCATTTCTGTCCTGGTGTGAAAAGATTTTTGTGTAATCAGGTTACAGTTGAGACTTCACTTTCTTGGATTCAGAATTATAGCAATAAAAGATTTCAAATTAAAATACAGCTAACTGTACTGTTATTTTTTACGGCTTTGACTGACAAAGAAGTAATACACTTCAATCACTCTATACTGGTGTAGAGAGAGAGAGAAAACTTTTCCAACTTATTGGAGTATTCTCCTGTATTGCATTAGTTTGTTTTTTGGATCATTTATAAGTTGATATTAGAACTAAAGGGTTTCTACAGGTTGTCCAGGCTATATAGATCATGGAGTCATTAATAGCTTGGTAGCTTGTCTTCGGAGAATGAGGTCACTGGGATATTAGATTGGAAAAAGGAAAAAGCAGTTTATATGCATTAATAGCTTGGTAGCTTGTCTTCAGAGAAGGAGGTCACTGGGATATTAGATTGGGAAAAGGAAAAGCAGTTTGTAGGACACTGAATTCCATGGATTCTTAAAAATTTTCCTGTTTTACTATTGCTAGAAAATCTGATCATGGGATGCTAAGGTGCTCATCCAAAAAGCCTGGAGTTGTCAGAAGCTGATCCATTCATCTTGGAATAACCAAGGTAAAGCCGTTGCATGAGCAGTAACTTAAATTCATTTTAACTTCATTGGATAGCTTACATTTCAATTCCCTTTAATTCTTATTTTAAAAAAATAAAAGGTGGGGGGCATAGCTTAATCTCTACATGGAAAATAAACTGCAGTGGTGGCCCTACTGTACAGGGGCTTCTTCAGTTACAGACTCTTTAATTGTACGCCCTGTGGACTGAATCTGACACCGATGATGGATCAGCATCATGGTGTAGCCACCACAGCCTCCTCACCTCTGTCCTCCCAGCCTGAGGCCATCCCCCTTCATAGCGTGTGCTTGGGGCCAGTGAGACCACTTCTCCCTGACAGTCACTGGATACACGAAGTAATTTCAAGCAGAAAACGTTGCCATAAAGTTGCTTTACAACCATAGAAAGCACAGAATGGTTTAGGTTGGCAAGGACCTTACAGACCGTGTTGTTCCAAACCCCCTGCCACAGGCAGGGACACCTTTCACTAGCTCAGGTTGCTCCGAGTCCTATCCAACCTGGTCTTGAGCACTGCCAGGGATGGGGCATCCACAGCTCCTCTGGGCAACCTGTGCCAGTAATGCACTACCCTCTGAGTAAAGAATTTGTGCCGAATATCTAATCTAAATATCTCCTCTTTCAGTTATAAATTATTCTGCTTTGTCCTGTCACTACTTGCCTGAATAAGAAGTCACTCTCCCTTCTCTTCATAAGCCTCCCTCAAGTACTTTAAGGCTGCAACCAATGCTTTAAAAGTGGTGTCTAGAATTATGCTAATAATTCAAGTACTATATAAAAATAGAAATAAACTAATTCAATCGAGTCTGTGCCACCTTCTCCTCTCCTTAGTCCTCTTTTCAGACCGAGCCCGAGTCCTTCCTGCGGGCACGGCCCTGCCGCTCCATGGGCCGCGGGGAATGAAGGC
The DNA here is from genome assembly GCF_037042795.1 of Molothrus aeneus. Taxonomy (NCBI): domain Eukaryota; kingdom Metazoa; phylum Chordata; class Aves; order Passeriformes; family Icteridae; genus Molothrus; species Molothrus aeneus. The sequence goes on from NC_089646.1 coordinate 58,906,679, forward strand.
TGTGGGATGCCTCCGACTCTGGCAGCACAGAACGGCCGCCTGCGGTCAGCCCGGTGGCGGGCCGAGGAGGAGGAGGAGGAGGAGGAGGAGGAGGAGGAGGAGGAAGGCCCAGCGCCCCCTCCGCTCTCGGCTCCCGCTAGAATGTCCGCGGCGGCCGGGCGGGGGCGGAGCCTGGCGAGGCGCGTCAGCCAATGGGACGGGGCCTGGCGGGGCGGCTCAGCCAATGGGCGCGGCGGGCGGTGACACGGGGCTGGCGGGAGGGGGCGCTGCCGGCGGCAGATCCCGCCCGTTCCTCCATCCCTCCGTCTGTCCGTGCGGCGGCCGGGGGGCGCGGGGCGGGGTGGGGTTGGCGCGGGTTCGAGACCCGGCCATGGCGGCGGCGGCCGCTCGGTGGCCCTGGGCCCTGCTGTGCCTGGCGGCGGCCCCGCTGCTGTGCCCCGCGGCGGCCGGTGAGTAGCGACCGCGGGGGAGGGAATGGGGGAGGCGACTCCGCGGGTCCCTCTCTACAACATGGCGCAGGGGCGGCATCGCCCGGGGGGATGCGGCGCCGCGGGACTCTCCTGTCGGGCCGCTGTCGGGATGGGATGCGGAAGACGGGGAAGTGGGGGGACGCCGCCCCGCACCTGCTCCGCGCCTGGGAAGCGGCAGCGGCGCCGTCTCGGTGCCGGTCCGGGCTGGTTCCTGCGCCAGCTTCCCGGGGAGTGAGCGCTCCCGCCGGAATCCCTGCGGCCAGGACCGGAGCCGGGGAGGGTCACTTCCACAGCCTGCACAGCGGCCGGGTCTCCGGCATCCCGCCGGGCACCGTGACGGGCACAGACCTCCTCGTCTACCCCCGCGGGTTCCGTGCCTCGGGGCCGCGATGTGTGCCTTCGGTGTCACGCTGCCTGCGGGTGAATTCCCAGGACTGTGGCTTGAAACGGTCCAGATGGGTAAAACCTGACACCTAGGTTGCCATATGCAGAACAGGTCAGAACAGGTTGTGTGTTCCAGGGCTCCTATTCCTTGTTTTCAGTAGAAGAGTAATATTGAATAGGGTCTCGAGTATTTTAAAAAGTGGATGCAAGATGTTTAATAAAGAGAAGGATAGTGGTAAAATAGCTCCCCACATTGCAGATGTCTTGGCAATGTGTGCTTGCAGCCCAGAATTCCAGTCATGTCCAGGTTTCCCAGAGGATGGATGCTCTGTTCCTGGATATGTTCAAACCAGGCTGTATGGGGCTCTAAGAAGTCTAGTCTAGTAGAAGGGCTTGGAGCTAGCTGGTCTTTAAGGTCTCTTCCAACCCAAGCCATTCTAGGAATCTGTGTGTCTGTAACTTCCTGACAGGACCAAAAAAGAGCGGTGGAAAATGAAGGCAGCTTAAGATGGATATTGGAAAACACCTTTTAATACATAGATGACATTGTTGTCATAGGAATGGAAACTACAAAACAGGTAATTCTTTAAAGCAGAAGACTGCAGTCACGAAGGCATTTATGGGCATTTAATTGTTCTGTAGTTTTGCTTTCTAGTGAGGCTTAGTTCTAGGAGGGAGACAGCAAAATCTAGTGGAGTGAAATATGACGTACTCTGGCCCAGCTTCCCGTTGATAAACCTACTAATATTGCAAGGAATTCATGCCCAAGTTCCTTCTTGATGGTTCAGTCAAAATCTGTTTGGTAAAGTGTTGAGAAAAAGACTTTTTTTGTTGTACATAGTTCAGATGCATCTCAGCAGAAATCTGTAATCAATAAATGATCCTGTGTGTAAAGATGTGCATTGAAGTAAAAGTTTTGAAGGACACCTCTGTCCTCTAAAACACTGGTCCAAAAACAGGAAAGTGAGGATGAAAATGGATATAAAGGCACTGTTTAATTCATTTTACGTTTGCCAAGCTTAACTATGAATGAACAAAATGTTTAAATGGTAGGGGGTACAAAGCACAGCAGAGTATAATGCTAAAAATGCTGCTTTAATGTTTGGTCTTTCATGACTTCTCAGTGCTTCAGTTGTTTTTTTGGGTTTTTTTTTAACTCTTGATGTGTTCATATCTGTGTTTGCTCTATGACTTCCATCCCGTCTTAATCATCCATCTAGTGAAGCAATTTACAGTTTTGTTCCAAGGTTTTTAGAACAGAATTCAATGAACAGCTATATGAAAAGAAACTTCTGGTCTGATTTCCTTCACTACCTGTTCCTAACTGATTCTTGCACTTTTCAGATTCTGTGAGATGATTCAATTTACAAAGGCACATATTCTCTACAGAGATTTTTGATGGGTTTTTGTTTACTTTTTCATATTTATTCTTTTTTAAGTTTCCCCTGAGTTAATAAATTGAATTGTCTCATGAAGGAATTTGCCATGTGCCCAGCTAGTGCAAGTTAAGTAGCAGAAATATTACTTGAGGCAGAAAGGGAGTGAGATCTCATTTTGATGACAGTGAGTGTTCAGGGGTAAGTGTGAAACTTCTTGTAAGGATCTTCATCATTTTCAGAACAAAACTTCTTCATTTTTTGCCTTTTGGGAAGGAACGTTTCCCGTGGTCATCTGTGGGCCAGAAAATTGTCCTGATAGAACATCAAGTGTGTACTTGTGTTCAGAAGTGATGATTAAGTGTTTCAAATCTTTTAAATATCTTTTTCCTTCTCCCTGCTCTTCCATAGGCTTGTCTTGTTGTTACCACGCAAAGGACAATTTAATGTGCCGTGATGTCTGTGAACAGGTAAGCTTGTTTTAAATTTAACTCCATCAGAGTTGAAATTGTGCCTTTAGACAATGATGTAGCAACATTAAGTTTGTAAGCTAATGATCCTCTGTCTGGAGGCTATGTGTGAATTGTGAGATGTAATGATATCAAAATGAGAACTTGGAAATTTTAGAGCCATAGTCCTCTTTCGTCTTGTAGTGAAAAATGGGTTCTGCTGAAGTTAAGGAGAAATAGAAATACCAACCTGAGGCCACAATTTGGTCAAGAAGTGATAAGCACATTGGGAAATGAGAGGTCTGAAGGTATTTTACAAAATTAATGAATGTTATGTGTTTCTAAGTTCTGAGGAGTTCAAACTGAAGAACAAGATGCTGGTATTATTCTTTCTTCCTTCAGGTTCTTGTTTGTCCACTAAACATCTCGTTATGATATATCGCTTTGTGAATGCAGCAAAAATCTGCTCACTTACTTTATTCATAACACTTTGTTTCATAATGTTTGTTCTGAATTCAAGCTTGAAAAGTATTTTTCCATAACTTATGTTTAGATTTGTACCTGTGGGTAGTAATTAATACAGCTTTGTGTGTGTGTAGTTACAGTTATTCATCTACGTAAGAATTTTACATCAGTAAAACTTACATCAATGTAGACACAATTTTTATGTTAAAGTTGTGTTCTTAGATCATACCTGCCCTCTTTTCTTGTTTTCATTGCTCATTTTGAGGCTGTTTGAGTAATAAATCTGGTTATGATTAAATTTATATTTATCTCTGATTGTACTATCAAAACTTTCACTTTAAATTGCACTTTTCCCTCCCTGATATATCTAGAGAACACAACCAAATCCTCTTTCAGCTTTCATATTGTTAGGCCAAACAAGGAAAAGTCTTACAGCATCTTTGCATAAGATCATCTCTCAATTCCTATAATAATTCTTGCAGACCTTCCAGCATAAGTTTATCTCTTTTAATACAGGTAAGCAAAACTATACATGGCATTATAAAAAAAAAAGTGTGACACTCAGTCTTAACAATTGTGTTCTAACTTGGGTATAAGAGAAAGATATCCATTCCTGTATATTAAAAAAAAAAAAATTGGTGAATTTAGTAGCTGCATTGATACGGCATTTGGAATCATCTGCCCATTTCTTTCTTGTGTTTCTTTGGTTTGAAGTTTCCAGCTTATCATGTGAATTCCTGTTGGCTCTTCATGAAAGGTCTCCAGCTTTTTACTGTCAAATTCCATCCCAATTCTGCTATACTGGTTCTAATTATTACATAGTTTTCTGTGGGTTTTGTAAGACACTGATCTGGCCTCATCTGCCTCATCTCTCTCCACTCAGATGATCAGCATATCCAGAATCTTAGTGAGAGGTCTGGAAAAAGTCTGAAGCAGGACTGGTGCCTCCCAAAGTATGCTATAAGGAGCTGGCTTAGCTACCTCACATCAGACTAGTGGCATCATTTTCTGTGTGATCCTTTGATGCAGTGCAACTGAAGGAGCTGTCTGCTGTTATTTTGCTGGTTTTCATCTTCTGTAACTTAACTATTTTGTGCAGCTGACAGGAGGAAGAAGTTTCATGGCTGTCTTTGGCTATGCACTTGCAGATTAGATTTGGGGCCTTAGAGCAGATGAGGAGGAACGATTTGTTGAGGAGCCATCTTGGCTTAACCACCAGATTGTAAACAATGCCACCAGGAGAAACACTCCCTTCTGCAGGGCAAGGAAGCACTCACCTGCACTGGAGACTTTCTGGCTAAGGTCATTTGGTTTTCAGGGACTCAGATCTAGGATTTTGCAGGAATCACAAGGTTTTTTTGACCCTCAGACTGTTAGCCATTGTCTGCAAATCTGTATGGACACTGGCAGTAGTACTGAGGGAGGCCTTGCCTGGGAACCCAGGGACTAGGGTGAAATGCACAGGACACCCAGTGATGTTGCCCTGGATCCTGCCAGTTAAGGAAGGAGGCTTGATTAAGGGTAAGGAATTCTACTAACCAGTAAATCAGCTACTGTGAGACTTTTGAAAAAGAGAATGTGGATTACAGGTTTGTTTGTCAACTAACATGGTTCAAACACCTAATTATTTTGCATTACTAATAAGTATTACTCTACTCTTAGCTTTAGTATCATCTCCTTTCCATGATTATTTGATTAGGCATGTCAGATACCATAGCAAGGAATAAGTGGGCCTCTCTTTCTTCAATTTACGTTTTTTTCCCTAATCTTATTTCTGATAAGTTTCATTGTGATAAGTTTCCTGGCAGCATTCATTGTGTACCATTCCAGAGGACTCTATCCATATCCTTCTCCAAGCATAAGGACTGTCCGTCCCTGCTCCCAGGAAAACTCTTTAATGTTCCAAGAATTTGATTCAGATAAACAGAGAAGTTATGAACAACCTTTGGTGCAGAAAAGATATGGTATAGAGAGTGTAGAAGCAGGGAAATGTTTTGCAAGAAGAATTTAGAGCTTTTGCCAAGGCAAGTAAGGTTATATAGGAAAAGGCAAAGCTCAGCTGGAATTGAGACTCGTAGAGAAGGTCAAGGGCAACAAGACATTTTATGGCAGTAGTTAAAGGCTGAAGAAGGAAAAAATGTAAAGCTATTGCTGAAGGAGGCATGTGATTTAATGTCAGTAAATCATTCCTGGCCAACCTGGTTTGATAATAAGGCTGGATTTCTGGATGAGGGGAAAGGCGTGGATGTCATTTGTGTTATCTGTAGCAAATTTTTAAACATTAATTCCCTTAATGTTTTTCTATCCATTTTAGGATCATATGGGTTTGAGGCATGAACAATTAGATGAGTAAAAAACAGGTTGTAAAATCAGGCTCAGAGATAGAGGTTAGTGGGTCCTACTTTGCTTGTAGGCTAATAAGTGGAATGCCAAAGAGGTCTGGCACCTGGCACCTCTCCTGTTTAACATCTTTGTTAACAGCCTGTACGAGGCGACTCTCGTTGAGTTTTCAGGCCATGTGAAGCTCAAAGGAAGTGTTGATAATCTTAATGGTAGGACAGGATCCTGAGGGACCTGGACAGATGGAAAGAGTAAGCAGATGGACACCATGGTCTAGTCTTGTAGTTTACCCTTCTTTGAGCACAAGTTTGAAATAGATGATCTTCTGAGATCCCTTCCAGCCTGAATTATTTAATTATTCTATGACCTCAGAAGAGTTAAAATACTAATGCAGTTTTTTTTTGCTCTTGTTTCTGAAACAAATGCTGTTGTTCTCTTGATTTTCTTTCAATAAGTTTATCGTGTTAGAATAGAACAAATTTAGACAAGAACTGTAATGTACTTTTGCTTCTGAAATTCATCTGTTTCAGTTATATCATTTCCAGTTTCACATCACACATTAATAGGTCTGTTTCCATTCCTCTTGTTCACGAGTTTCTTGTTTTAATTTATAAGTAAAACTTTATTAGGCTGCTAAAGGAACAACATCCTCAGTTGTATTCCATCCAGTCTAGCAAGCTCCTTGGTTTTCAGTTTACCTGTGGGTACTATGCGTTCCCCTGTTAGTTTTGATTGTCTCTTTAACTAGTCTTGCTTTTGTTCTACCTTTTTCTACAGAAATTTTATGTTTCAGGGGGTTTTTGAAGTTTAATTGCTTAAGGTCATGTAACATGTAGCAGAAGGTTAATTAAGAAAATACAGTTGTATAGTATTTTGATATGTGCAGCAGAAATCCTCTCGTTAACATTGCCCTTCCACATTCAGTAGAAACTTTTTGATTGAAATGTTTGTGGAGGAAATTCTCATTCTCTTCTAAATAGAAAAGATTGCATCTCTATAAGAAGTGAAACATATTTGAAAAACTACAAATATGTAAAAAGAAATCATAAATTTGAATTCTGTTCATACTGTTAGGCAAAGTTGTCAAAGAGTAGATATTAGAGAAACTAAAAACAGTGAAATAAACGGAAAAAAGTATTTGATATGCACAACATTCTCGGTTTTAAGGTGTTTTGTTTCTAACAGATTTTGTCTTCTAAGAGTGACTCCCGTTTGAAGCACTTACTGCAGCGAGCACCTGAGTATTGTCCAGAATCAATGGTAAGGCTTGCTAGAAAAGCTCTTCAAATGAGATTTGAACCTCAAAGTAGGATTTTTTTCTAAAGCCGTCATAAATTACTTTACTTGCAGTAAGGTAGCATGTATAAGCTATAAAATGCAATGAAAATCTTATCTGTGTTGTAAAAACTTGTGATTGTTGTGATTGTCTCTTGGATGTTAATGGTAGTGACTTAAATTAGATCATACATTCCATTTGTGCGTATGGCACAAAGCCATGAGGTCTTGGGCAGAGACAAGAAGGCCCTGATAGCTGCACCAAATTGTTAATGGCCTTACCTGAGAAACTGAAGTAATGCTTTTTTTGGATAAGTAAGATTACAGTTTCCTGAAAGTTCTGTAGTGTCGGTAACATTCTTTAGTTAAACTAAAAAAAGAGTGTAACCCACTCCCTCTTCTAAGGATGATCTAATCAGCGAATAGATAAGTATGGTCATTCAGATTGTAAATTTTAGAGTCTTATCTCTTGGCTTCCTTTTGCAGTCAGAAAAGCCTGCTTTCTTCTGGTAATTTCTGTTACTTCTGAACAGTATCAATACTGTTTGCAGCAAACCTAAAACATATGCTCAGCTCAAGTGAGCAATGAGTAAGAGTAGTAAATCTGGCAATAACATTTAATTAGCAACTTCACAAGATTGTGTTCACTTATAGATCCTTTCCTTCTGTGTGTCAAAGTTCCTTCAGTTTTTTGTTTCTATGGGTCAGTAGCTCTAAGAAGGTTATAGACAGCTCAGAAGGTTATAGACAGCTCCTAGTATGAGTAAAACTGTCATAAAAACCTGTTGAAGTGGTGAATAGCATTTGGTTTGGTACTGGTTTTCTTTATCTTTCATTCCCTGATAAGACAAGTAGAATCTTATAGTAGGTAAGTGCTTCTGATAAGACAGGATTGGAGATTATCTGAAAGGGGGGAAATTACACAATGGTTTTTATAACTCCCAATTATCTTTATAAGTGACAAGTCAGCTATCCAGTGTGGATCTTAAATTAATATTATTGAATGGGTAATATCTAGATACATTAAATAGTTAACCATTCAACTCAATACTTTATTTGCTGTTCTCAGATATCTCTTCTCTTGTTGGACAGTTGTTCTGGTGCCATTTCACTAATGAACAGATGGGTTTTGATTTAATCAGATGGTCAATATTGAGCACTGGTTACAGACATTGTGTTGTGTGTGTTCCTTCAAGGAATGTGATATTGCCTGGTATTAGTTTAAAAAGTAACTGTCACCATCAACACAAGAGGTGATTTTTTTTTTCTTTGAATCGTAGATGCATTTAGGTTGGAAAAGACCTTAAAGATATTGAGTCCAACCATTAACCTCCTCATGAAATAAAGGAAGTCAACTGAATCAAAGGGATGGAACTTGCAGAAGTAGCAGCTCTTTACCATCTTCTTTTGATCTTGCTTTGGCTCTTGTCTAGGTAGGAAACCTCCACAGATACAGAGGAGGACAGCGTTAGATCCATTGCAACTTTGGAAAGTCATCAGTTCCTGTGATGAGAGAGAGAGATAGAGAGACAGAGAGACAGAGAGACAGAGAGACAGAGAGACAGAGAGACAGAGAGACAGAGAGACAGAGAGACAGAGAGACAGAGAGACAGAGAGACAGAGAGACAGAGAGACAGAGAGACAGAGAGACAGAGAGACAGAGAGACAGAGAGACAGAGAGACAGAGAGACAGAGAGACAGAGAGACAGAGAGATAGAGAGACAGAGAGATAGAGAGACAGAGAGACAGAGAGACAGAGAGATAGAGAGACAGAGAGATAGAGAGACAGAGAGATAGAGAGACAGAGAGATAGAGAGACAGAGAGATAGAGAGACAGAGAGATAGAGAGACAGAGAGATAGAGAGACAGAGAGATAGAGAGACAGATGGATGTGTCACAGTGTGAAAATACAGTTTGCTGTGTCAGTGTGATTGAAACACTTTTTAAAATTTGTTTTCTGTGTGGTTATGTGTGTTTAGGGTATCTTTAAGCTGGCGGGAAGGAATGCTAGGACAGTAAGCTTCTCCACAGGTCTTAGTCCTAGACAAATCTTGTTCTTTGTTTAAGTTGCAGTTTAGTTCTGTGAATATTGATTGAGAGAGTTGACTAGCTTGTGTATTCCAGATAACTACATTATGTTATGCACCTGCAAAAATGCTGCTTTTGATTCCATAGTCTGTGCATAGCACAGACTCATGGAAGGAAGTGGTACTCAGCTTCTATTAGAGCACTTCTTTAAAATATATCTAAATATAAGAATTCTTCCAATCAGATATTTAAAACCCAGTGAAAAAATGCTGAAATTGCTGGTTGAGTCTGCTATAAACTCTCTTATTCTCTAGACTTGCTTTTGCTTAATTGCATTTTTACTTTTCAGAGAGAAGTGTGGGGTTGTATAAATTCTTCTTTGCCAGGTAAGAAATACCTTTTGACTATTGAGTCATGTTGCTTTTTCACCCTCTGTGTGTTTTGATATTGTGTCTGCCCCCTGCACCTATTGATTTCATGATAATTTAACTTCCATTATGCATCTAATATAAACTGTGTGTTAAGTTTCCTCTAGTATATGAGTTATCTGTGCATTTTATTAATAGTTTCCTAGTTTTATAAATAGTTTTCCTGTTAAAAAATATTAAATGTGTTTGTATAAGTAAACATGTTCTTCTGTGATAAATCAGGGAAATATCAGCATTTCTTTCTTTTCAAGATTTTTTTAGTTTTTGATTTTGTTACACCTTAACCTGATCTACAAAATGGTTGATAATTATGACTTTACTCTAGGTGCAGCATAATTTGAACAAAAACTGAGTAACACAGGGAGATAGTAAGAATTAGGCAAGCAATTTAAGTGCAGCGGCTCAGATTATGGACCAAACTGCTTGGTACACAGGTGGATTTAGAAAGTGTGACAGGTTGAAGCTGGCCAAATGCCAGTTCACCTATGAGAAATTGTTTATTCATTTTCCTCTGCTGTAGTTAAGCAGAGGCAGGGAAGAAAACTCATGGAGTGAGATAAGGATTAGGAGAAAACACTTCAGGGGCGAAGCAGGCACAAAACTTTAAGAGGTATAAAGAAAAAGAAATTATTAACAGAATTAAAGAGGATAATGAGAACTAAAATAAACCTTTAGAACACCTTTCCTCCCCACTCCAGGCTTTTTTTTTCTTCCCACTGACAGTGCTGGGAGACAAAATATGGGATTTTTAGTCAGTTTGCCACTTTTTAAGATCTTTCTTCAGTTCACTTAGTGAGAGGAGTCTCTTCTGCTATGCCATGGGGTCTTTCCTATAGGAAGCGGTTCTCTATGAACTTTTCCAATGTGGTTTTAATTTTCATGGCTAATAGTCTGCCCAGAACCTGCTTGCAATGTGAAGCCCCTCCCACAGTTTGCAGTCTTCCCACAACTGCTTTTTGGGGGCCATTTAGTTTATGGGGTGCAGTTTTAAAGGATGAGCTGTTCTAGAGTATAAAAGCAAGGTCCTCTTCCTCTGTCTTTGGAATGAGGGGCTCTCTCTCTCTCTCGCTCTATTCAAGCCTCTCACCAGATCACAGCTTCTCAGCATCCACAAGCTCCAGCATGAGGGCCTTTTTCTCATGGGCTGAGGGTGAATGCTGCATCCCCCCATGCACTTCATGAATCACAGGGAAACAGTTTGTTGTATTATAGTCCTCATCACAGCTGGCAGAAGAATCTCAGCTCTGACGCTCGGAGCACTTCCTCCTCTCCCTTCCTTTGTAGTGACATTACTGCCACCATGTTGTTCTTCTCATCTGTCTTCTCCTTTTCCTTCTTCCTCACTTGGAGAGAATTGGTGTTCATAGGTTTGTTTGTTCTCAAGTTCTGTCACTTTGAAAAGATTCTATAGAGTTCTGCAGCGCTGAAAAGTTGCTATTGTCCAGGCTTTGCATCAGGGAATTGCTTGCTGTGCCTCTCGCTGTTGGTCACACAGTCCAGGCCCCACAGGTGCTCGTGTCACCGGGATGCCCCTGGCAGGATCCCAGCAGCCAGAACGGGCCCAGCCTGGCCCTGCCAGGAAGGGGCTCAGCCGCAGCACCGGCCATCCCTCCAAGGGCAGAAAGAGAGCTTCCCATGGTTTCTTCTTCTTTCTTAAATATGTTGTCATAGAGACATTACTGGCCTCTCTAGTTGGCTTAGCAATATGCCAGTTCTCAGAGCCAGCTAGCCACTGGTTGTGCCAGGCACGGAGGAAGCTGCTAGCTGCTCCCCACAGAGAATCACTTCTGTGGCTGACTCTTTCCCTCTTCACCAAAAGTCAATTAATGCAGATCCAGCATAGAAAGTTAAAGCATAAATCACAACATAGGGCTGTAATGTTTAAAGGAGAGATCAAAAATAGATTAAATCAGGCTTAACTAGTCCATTGTATCATGTGTAATTTCTAAAAGACTTTGAAATTACAAAATTAAAACGCTATATTTGGAAAAGTGGGAGTATGGGAAGAGGAGGCTGTAACAGTTTTGCAGCATCTGCTCAGACTCCCCCTCTCCTTCCTGTCCCCCCACCAGGCCTTGGAGGCAAGCTGTTGATTCCAGTGCTTGTAAACAAACTTTCTCTCTTATTGGTTAGAAACCTGTGTGCAGTTACCAGGCTTCCATTCTCTTGGGAGTCACAGAGACACAGCAGGAAAGCTCCCACAGCAGGTGTGTGGTGAGGGACAGGTACAGGAAGATGAGAAGCAGGAGTTGCCCTTTATGTGAGAGTGTTGAGTGGATTGCGTGGAGCACTGCTGGAATGGCTGGTGAGCCAGCTGAGAGTAGCCTGTGGGCACTGGAGTGCACTGTACAGAGACCCCAACACAGGTGATATATGGGTGTCTGCTGCATGCTGCCTCATCAGGCTCAAGTGGTAAATGAGGCCACCTTTGTACAGCTGGAAGAAATCTTGTGTTCACATGCCTGCCCCATGTTTATGGGCAGCTTTAATCACCCTGCTACCTTTAGAAGAGAAAACACACGAGGGCACAGGCAGTCGACTTGGAAGAATCCCATGGGCCGTGGAACTGGAGAAAAGGAGGGTCCAAGAGAGCTGCTTGACTTTCAAGGATCACCTTATCCAAGCTCCACTTAATGTATGGTGGGATTAGAAAAGCCAAAGCCTATCAGGAGTTGATTCTGGTGAATAATGTGATTTGGCAGCCAGAAAGCTTCTTGAGCTACATCAGCTGAAAAGGAAGACTGAGGAAAATGAGAGCCTGCTGCTGAATGAGGCTGAAAACCTGGTGACAAATGACACTAAATAGCCTGTGGTCTTCTTTGCCTCAGTCTTTGCTGGTAAGATGAACCTGCAGGAGTGCCAGGTCCCCGATCAGTCATAAAGTTCAGAGCAAGGAAGACTTGTGTTTGATGGAGGAGGATAGGGTTGGGTATTGAGAGGAGATAATGAGGACTTTGGAGAAGAAGGGAAGAAAGCAAGTTCACTCCTGCCTCTAGAAAGGGCAGGGAGGACCTGAGGAACTCTAGGCTTGGACAGTTTTACCTCAGACCCTCAGAAGGTAACAGAGCAGATCTTCCTGCAAACAATTTCCAGACACATCGAGAACAAGGACGTGATACTCTATAGTCAGCATGGATATGTGAAGGGGAAACAGTGCTTTACCAACCTGATGACCATCTATGATTAGATGACTGCCTTTTTAGATGAGGGGAAAGCAGTGCATGTTATCTATCTCAGCTTCAGTAAGGATTCTGTCACTATTTTTCATGACTTGCTTATAGTCAAACTGATGAAGTGTGTGCTGGATAAGTGAGCAGTGGAGGTGAAGTGAAAACTGGCCAAATTGCTGTGTCAGAAGGTTTGATCAGCATCACAGAGGGCAGCTGTAGGCCAGTACCTGAGGGTTGATGCTGGGTCTAGTCCCATTTAACGTCTTCATTGATGATGGGGCAGAGTTCACTGTCAGTGTATTCACCAGTGATGCAAAAGTGAATGTAGAGGTTGCTAGACCAGATGGTTGTCCTGCCATCCACAGGGATGTTGATTAACCAAAGGAATAGGCAGACAGGAATCTCATGAAATTACAGAAAAGGAAATGCAAAGTCCTGCACCTGGTGAAGGCCCCATGCTCCACAGCATGCAGGAGGCCTGGCCAGCTGAAAAGCAGCTTGGTAGAAAGGTACCTGGGAATCCTGGTGACCAGCAAGTGGAACGTGATCCAGCAATGTGCCCTTGTAACAAAAACCAGCAGCATCCAGACTGCATCAGTGAAAATGTTGCCAGCAGATCAAGGGAGCTGATCCTTCCCCTCTACTCAGCATTGGTGAGACCACATCAAGGATACTGTGTCCAGTTCTGGGCATTTGAGACAAGGAAACTATGAACACAATAGAGCAAGTTCAGCAAAGGGCCACTGTAAAGTGATTAAGGAGCTGGAACGTATGAGGGACTGGAACGTTTTCTTCATTATAAATACCAGTTGGCCATTGTTTTCCATTAATTGCAATTATTTTTCATTACTTTTTCCAACACTTTTTTCCAAGTGTTTTCGTAGCATTTAAATTTAAGATCTTACACCTAGCTCTTTCACTTCCCCTTTTTAAAACTGGACATCCCATGTGGCTCTTCTAAATAGGCATTTCCACTGGGCTTAAGAGCATTTTTTAAAATTAAGTTGTTGATATTTCTGCTTTTTGATTTCTACATAAAGAATATAATTTATGTATGTAATAAAGTACTGCTTTATTTTTTAAATAGTCATAACAAAAATGAGTGGTTCATTTGAGTTAAATAACTCTACCTCCTGTCCTAAGATAAAGAATGTAACAAGTTAGTCACAGCTGCTGGGCAGCTGCATAGATCAAACCTTCCCTTTATTTCTTTAAGGTTACATGAGAAATAGATACAGAAATGCATTCTTTTATTTTATTTCTGGTGTTTAGAAAGCATTGGAAAATCAGTATTTATTATTAAATTAAGAGGATGAAAGAACTTGTGGCAGCAATTTGCTTCTTACCGTATTTCTATGTAACCTTGTGGTAAGAAATGATGATCATGCCAAGAGTGAAATAAATGGATTAAGGGAGACAGGGAGATGGGAAACTTCTGTTGGCAATAGTTCTGGCTATGGAACCATGTTGCTGGGGGGATAAATGACAGAGAAAGTGCTGTGAATTAACCCCAGTAGGCTGCTCATTACCACACAGTGTTTGCTCATTCTCCCATCAGTGGGAGAGAGGGGAGAATCAGAGGGCAGCAGTGAGAAAACCCATGGGCTGGGATAAAGGCAGTTTCTAATTTAAAAATGGAAGGAAAAACAAGAAAGAAAGGAGGAAAAAGCCCAAACCCAAGAAAAACAAGTGAAGCAAAAACAAAATAGTTGCTTACCACCAACTAACTGATACCCAGCCAGTCCCCAAGCAAGGGCAGCCCCTGCCATCCTCAACCCCCAGCTTTTATGGCTGAGCATGGTGCCATGTGTTATGGACTGTTAGCTGGGGTCAGCTGTCCTGGCAGTGTCCCCTCCCAACCTCTTGTGCACTGTCAGCTTATTTGTGAGTCCCTATGAAAAACAGAAAAGGCCTGGATGCTGCCTGCATTTGCAGTAACTAAAACATCCCTGTGTTATCGACACTGTTTTAGTCAGAAGTTCAAAACATAGCCCCATGCCAGCTCAGCTGAGAGATTTAACTCCATCCAGACCAAAAACACCACAGGAAGTTTGGAGAAAGAACACGGAACATTTTCTGCATTGGCAAAGTTGGTAGAGACGTGTGCTATTGAAACAAACAGCAGGGTGTATCTGTAAGAGATGATGCTGTAATGAGGTTTTTTTCCTGATATTTTTTGTTGGTTTATATTTCAGATTAGATAGATTATCAAAATCTAACATTTCCATTGAACGTGTAATGCAGTTTACATAAAGCATCTTTATCCTCAGTGTGTGGAAGGTACTTCATTAATTGCTTGTTTCAGCATTTATGAAAACACAGACTTGTGGTTTTTGCTCGAAGTTGGTTTGGAATTCCAATAAAATGTCATTTTGAGAACAGGATCATCAAATCTGAAAAGTAGAGGGAAGGGAAAATGATGGTATAGTTTCTCTTTCTACTCTAATAAGTCTGCTATCTTATTTCCCAAGGAGTTCTGAAGAAGTCTGATGGGTGGGTTGGTTTAGGCTGCTGTGAGCTGGCTATTGCCGTGGAGTGTCGGCAAGCATGTAAGCAGGTAAGGCTTTCACCCTACTGACTGAATCCAGGCTGGTTCTGCAGCTCTCTTTGCTTATGCTAAGCTTAATTCTGACCTCTTGTCACAGTCCCTACATCAAAGTTGTTACTTTAAAATAATGTTGACTGAAAGGCAGCACGTGGCTGATCCTAAGCTCTTTTTTTTTTGTAGTGTCATGTTGTAACCACATACAACGTTGTGGTTACAGCCCCAAACACATTTTTATGCCTCTTCAAAGAGGTTTTTGTTTATATGGAAGAAAAGGGGGCTTTTTGGTGTTAATAGAGCCAGATTTTATTTATACTAAAATCTAAATACTTGCCAAATATTAGGGATAATGATAAATATTTGGATTTTAATTTTGATCCTTGAAACTTGAGGGGATTTTGGAGTCATTTTGAAGGTGGTGATATAATAGGTCCAAGGACAGACTTTACCCAAGTGTTTTAAATTACTGGATTGGGAAGTAACATGTTAGTAGTTATTATATTTTGCAATATCTGTCATATGAAAAAGGAGCACAAGATTTTGTATAGAACAAAGGGATCTGTAGTTTGCAGGGAGAATTTCTGCTACTCAGTTTGACAATAGGAACCATAGAAATGAACATACATGAGAGAGTAGAGTTGAAAGTGACATGCAAGTGATAAATCAATAGGGAAAATGGGGAGATCTTTATGCTCAAGCTCTTCCATTTCTTAAATGCTTCCTGTATTCTGCAATCTGGCAAACCTTTCACAAAACCTAAGTTGCTTTGTGTGCTTTCAGCTAACTTGGTGCAGAAATATGAGGGTTTGGGTTTTCATTTAATGCCATATTAACAAGTCATGGTGTCTGCTGTTTTTTCTTAAAGCTTTACATGTATTCTTTAGGTTCTTAAAGGAACATTTTAATAGATCATTAATCCATTGTTATTGCAGTTAATTTAAAAGTAGAACAGTCTTTATTTTGTAACATGATTTTATCATTTTCTACTACAAATAGAGAAAATTATCTGTCTTTCAGGCTTCTGCAAAAAATGATGTTTTAAAGGTCTGCAGGAAGGAATATGAGGTATGTTTTTGTGTCTGAATATATCTGAAAAAACATCAACTTTTATATAAATCATTTTATAAGTCCTGTAAAAACATCCTGTAGAAGAGGGAAAGTTCAGTCTTTTTAGAGCTGTGTTTCTGAATGTGCTCATTTTCGTATGAATGAAAATTATCTCACTACAGTTTTTACAAAAGTATAATCACAATCTGTAAAAATTTTTTAGTCTTGCATATACCTTAATTTAAATGAAAAAGTTGCAACTATCAAATTGGAGTCCCAAAAAATTTATTTCAGAGGAGTTTTGATCAAAGTCAGCATTCGTTATGATCATTCAATCAGTCAGAAACCTTTCAGCTTTGACAGTGAGAGTCAGCTTAAAAGTGACCTAATGAAATAAACTCAAGAACAGCCTTAAGTATCCAATCTGAATATAAATAATTTCAAGTATATAATTTTTTGTAACAGCAGTGAAACTGCTGATGCTTGCAGTTATTTTTACTGTTCTGCTCATAAAATTAATCATCAGGATATCTTCAGAAATCTGCCTTTACCTATATTCTTTTTCACACAGTGTGTGGAAGTGCTATTCTGCAAGGATTGCTTTTCTTTTGATACTCATCTTAATTAAAAGCCAGATTCCTCCCACCCATTTTCATCTAATTTCCTTCAGCCCTAAGTTAGGTAGTCCTGCATCAGTTCTGCTCATAATCAACAGTTTGGGATATCAGACAATTTTCCATTCTTTTGATTTGGGCAGAAATGGAGCAGTTTTCCTGGTTTTTTTCCAGGAAGTAATGAATTACTTTTTTGAAATTTATTTTCCCATTTGTCTTTTACCTAAACAATCTACTGAGTATATTCCTAGACTCTTTACTGTGGAAGTTAGTATGGGTTGAAAGCTTGTTCTCTTAAAAATGCATTTTCATTTTAACTAGTTCTGTCTCCTTTCATGCTATAATATGCTATACTGTCAACATCTGCAAGCTTCTCCTCTATTATGCTGGTCTGTTTCCTTCTTTTTTTCTGGATTTCTGCATTGCTGTAGGAGGTTGGCCAGTATGGGTTGAAGGAGAACGGGAGAGGAAAGGTAAGAGAATAAAGAATGACTTTATGGTCATAGTCATCTTATCTACTTTTCCAGTTTTTATCTGGAATTTTGAAAACTGGGCTTCTCACTCTTAATTAGGAGTGATCTTGCTGTTATTGTACAGAAAACCTTAATTCTTGCTATCTGTGCAAGACTAAAAGAGAAGGAGAGGGAGAAAAATCATAGTAGAAGGTATCAGTCTTCTGATTAGGGAAGATGGAAAGAACTTTTTTAATGAGGACTAGGTGTAGTAGATTCAAATAGTGTCAGGGACAGAAATTAAGTATCTGATGTGCTAGATCTTTAGTTATGATAGAATTTTGTATGACAATGATTTTTCATATGTATACAGGCTTACAGGTGCTCATGGAAAATAATACTTAAAATAATCTTGAGAGGCTCATTGGTTGAATTAAATTTGAGGAAGTTATGCCTAAGATTGAAGATTCCAAATACAACTTTTGGAGGGAACCTGCAGTTTCCCACACCCTGTCATTATTTCTCTTAAAAAAAAAAAAAAACACTCTTCTTGCTGCTCTGGTGTATGAGTCCTGCTCCCTCTGTAGTGTGTGAGTAGCTTCTGTGTCCTGTACTGTACTTTGCATTCTGTGGAGTTGGCTGGGGAACCACTGAACTGGGGAAGGAATGGCTGCTTCAAACTGAAAGAGGTGACATGAGGTCACAAATAGCACGTGAATCACATAAATACCATGTCATACATACTGTGTTTGGTTTTGCATTTAAGAATTCATACTTTGGTAAAAATGAGGATCCAATTAGAAAAGTAGTTTGCAGTATGGATCACAGTGCTTGGTAATCAGCTCTCAGGTCTGTTGCTGTGGCATTTAATAAAGTACATGATGTAAAAGTAAAAACTATATGAATTAAGGATGTAAAATATAATTCCTTATTTTGTAAACACTCTCATAGCTTACCAGTCTTCTTAACTTACTTAGCTTACCCACATAAGGATTTCCCAGAGAATTTTCACAAGCTGCTTGGAATAGTCTGAACTGTGCATAGTAAACTTCTGTAATCTTTTGAGATTAGGGAGGCAATTTTGTGACTTACCCTTCAGCCTTCCACTAAGTTAATGAGGGTGAAGAAGGAGGTAAATCTTCAGGGGTAGGGCAGAGGGTTCAGAGCAGTGAAAAAAGCCAAACCATGCAGAAGGTGTCACTAAGTGGAGACTCAGGTCATGCAGTAGCAGAATCACTTCAGCACTGATGTGCCAGCCTTTCACAAGATTAATCAAAGATGCTTTTTCTGCTGATCATATATTTCTGCATTACTTTTACTGTAAATATTTATGTTTATTTTAATGTGGAGATTTTACACATTTTAGAAAAGTATTTTGTTGGAATAAGGTATTAATTTTTTATCAGTTCTTTGAAGATGGCATGTCCTGTAACAATTTTTATTTTCAAGTAGCACTACATACAGAAATGAATAAATTTTGCACAACTTGCCCAGTATTTTTGAGTGTTACCAAAAGGTATTTTATTTGCCTTCTTCTGAAGGTTTTATTCTAATAGTCATTTTTTCCATCTTCTGCTTCTCAGATACTCCTTTTGTCGTCTTCATTTTTCCTCTAGTTCTGTGCACCTCAGTTCTTTTATCTTTCACTACTTCTTCCAGCTTTCTGCTATCCTGTTCATCTTCCTCTAAAAAGAAGGTAGGTAATAGTCAAAGGAAAAAGAAGAAAGAAGTGGAGATGGTATGGATTGTATGTAGGATTTTCTGATTTTTGAATTTTTAAAACTTTTGTGTAAAGTGAGGGTTCATTTTTTAAAAGACCACATGGGAGACCACATGCTTGGTGGAGCAGCCTAAAACAGTTCATAAATCTTAAAATAATCTGTAAAGGCTTTATTACTGTGTTTAAGATCCCTTTTCTTTCTTCTGTGCATGGAAGGAGTAGCACTGAAGTTTCCATTAGATTGCAGCTCTTGAGTCTGTGCACTGCATATTGTGAGATCACCTCTCTGAATATTAAGAACTCCAGTTTTTACTTCATGTATTCCAAATAAGACATATAAACTTCTCTAGTTAATTGGCACTGTGAGAGCTTTACTGCAGCTGAGCCCTATTAACATCTCCCAAGCAGTTGAAATGCAACTGAAAATGTCACCACTTATTTAGCCTATGCTCTTAAAACTACTTTTGATGCACAGTAGTGAACACTTGGTGTTCCTGGATGGTTTAAAGGTAGTTTTGCTATCACAGATTTGAGCACTTTAGCCTAATCTCACTTGGCAACTTTTAAACACAGAAACTTAAAATGCAGTGCCTGCAGCTTCAAGTGCTGTAGTGGGGATTCAGCAAAGTATTTATTGACTTGTTTTTTCCTTCTAGGGTCATATGATCCTGCTTTTTGTTGAGATTTTAGTGAATGCTGACTACTAATTACCCCTGCTGAAAAATGCAGTCATCAGTTTTTAGCTCTTATCTAATTGTTTGTGTGGATTACTCCGAGACAACAGATAATAACTCAAGGGACTGTTTAGGACATTGTTTAGCTAAAGGTTCCTAAACAGTTTTAATGAACTCTTAAGGCACAGGACTGTGTGTGGCCTCTGGAAGTACAGCTTAATGAATTCAGGGTGAACTCTGACCATACACTATACATCGTAGATGATGTTATTCTCATCTGCTGGTGCTTTTTGTCTCTATTCTCTGCTGTTCAAAGAAGGTTGATAGAACACTCAATGATCTTGCCAAAATTTGAGTTCCAGTAAATTTTATACTACCTCACTGTACAAGTGTTTTCAAGTCTTAACTGGTTTACATAATAGAGGAAAATCTTGACCTTACTTGTTATTACTGCAAGTTTTTAAAGTTTTTAACAGATGTTCACCATCATTTGACACTTCAGCTGATTCCACTAAACCTTAGTATGTGGTTACCTTCCGACTTTTATCTTCTCTCAATAAACTGCAAGATTAAATGAAGTCAGGGAGAGATCAAGAGGGTTTTCTTTTCTGTGCTTAACTGCACAGAGTTAAGCATTGTACTATTGTATTTGTTAACTGTAGGTAATACTTAGAAATTAAGATGGCCTTAACTGGGTAAGATCTAGATTCAAATATTTGTCATGGCTAGGTTGCCCAGGACAATAGTACTGAAGTTATTTTTCTGCCAAAGTTAGTAGAATATAGATCCCATAATAATTTTTAGGGAGGAAAATACTTTTTTGGTGGGTTTTTTGCAAAATAGTCCTAATTTCTGTTGTGAAACAACAGCTTCACTGTTGCTTTTCATTGAAGACACAAGAGGCAGCCATTTAGAAAGAATGTGCTTATAATGTGAAAGCATGCCTCACAATGCAGAGGACTTCTTCCTTCAGCAAAATGTTCTGCTCTGTTTGTGTTGGGGTGTGTGCATTTTGGGGTTTTGAGCCGTTACCTGCAGCTGATGAGCTCCAAAAAGAGCGAAACCAGTTAGGTCCTGCAGTACTGGCTAAAATCTTCCTTCAGGGGGGGTCTGGTGGGGAAGACTGAAAAATGTTCTCTGCTGCATAAACCTCAACACCTTTTCCAATTTCCATAACACCAAAAAGAAATCTTTGAGAGCCTTTACTTGAAGGTGTACGTGGTTGTGGTGCTGGTGTCTGCCTGCCACTTTCCACTCCTTCTGCTTGTAGTCTCACTGGCTTTAATCACCAGGCTTGGAAACACCTGGCTTTAAAAAAAAGAGGTCTGAAAGATGGGACTTGTGCACAAGTAAAACAAATCATTGTGTTTGTGGTTTAGAAATTTTGATATTGCCATCTTTGTTCGCTTAATTTAGTATTCAACACAAGTTAAAAATGGAGTATCAGACTGTGTGTGTACACAGTATTGCCTTTGTACCATCATTTTCCCAAATCCTGATGATTTAGTCATTCCTTAAAAGAGAACATACTTTTCTTCTCTTTTGGTTTCTGTGTTGATTGGCTGGTTTGGTTTTGTTTTTCCTTACCTATATCTGTCTTTTACCTTTTGCTTTATTTTCTGTGTCTTTCTTCATTGCCAGTTCACTCAAAGATTCCAAAGAAACCTTGAGTGGGTAGAAAAGCTGGTTATCTTTGATATGAGTGCTAATTAAGTAGAGATGGATATGAACCTTGTATTCTGAAAAGAAGTTGCAGTTAGTAATTCAAATCAGACTGACTGTCTAATGCTCTTAACAACTTTATTTATGAACACATGATTAGACACTAATTTTGAAAATTTTTTTAAGATTATCTCATATCTATGTAGCTATACCCCTCACATGTTTGAGGGGTATATACGTACATATAAACTGAACATTATGCAGACCTACCCAAAAAACAAAGTCAGCACCCTTAACTAGCATTCTAGTGGTGGCTACAGACACAATTTTGTGAAATATGGTGAATTGCTGTAACAACTTAGTGCAGCTGAATTTCTTCCCCTGCCTTACTCAGCTGCCATTTTTCCACACACATTCCCTCCCCTTCCTTGCCTTACTCTGCCTCTGGCAGGTTCTTCTAAAAGATGATATCTAAAAAATGCTTCTTCTGTTGTGTTCTAACATAGTATCATATCTGTTGATATCACTGACTTAAATCCTAGGGGATGAGAAAAATGAGTTTTCATAGGGATTAGTGAGAAAGATCAGGTCATGACAAGGTGGTGGTGTTAGGGCATACACAAGACTATACAGCTGGGAACAGGGACAAGGTGGAAAAGGGAAGCCAGACCACTTCCTCTTAACAGAAATGTGAGGATTATTACAGTGATTCAGCAGTCTGTGGAAATGTATTTTCAAAATACAGAAAGAAGATTTATTATTACGTTAGGATTACCTGCATGTATAAAATTGGTTTGTGAAATCACTGTGAGAAGATAATTTTGTCTCAATTTGAGCCCTTTAGAGGAGGAATATTAGTAAATATCGTAATCTTCTCAACATTCTCCTTTCTTTTGTGGCCTCTGAGCAGGGCAAGTGAGACTATTATTCATTAACTGCTTTAGAATCACTTTTTTGTATCATTCAACTTCTAAATGACATGACAATTTTTATCTGAGTTTATTGCAGCATTAGAGTATGATTTTAAGTATTGTTTGTGCTAACAGTATGGTGAAGTATTCGGTATAAACATGGCAGACAGACTTTAGACTTTCCAGGAGCCTGTGCTGTCCCAGTGCCTTAAATAATAAAGTTACAGTGTTCATTCTGCCTGGCTGGTTTGTGTGCTGCTGTGGGAATCCATAAAATCAGAGGATTTTGGGAAAGCTGCAAAAGGCAGGCCTCAGAGACAGCAGAACTGCAATTAGAGCAAAGCAGTAGCCATAAGATTTGTCAGCAGAAAAATTATATAAGAAGTAGAAAAGTAAGGACAAATAGAACAATGGTCTGTCTATTAATGCTTGTCTAGAATAACTCCCTAAGCTACAGCAAAGTATATCTAGCAAGATATTAGGAAGTTCTAAGCTTAATAATGGAGCTCTATGCATTGTATCTTAAGGCTTACAAGCGGGTCTTTTATTCAAAATAAGCAAGCACTGTTTTAACCGAAGGTACATGTGCTTATAGTGGTTGGATAGAACTACTGTCAATATGCTTTTGCTTTGTGTTATTGGTCAAAAAACTTTTAAAGTAAGTTGTAACATTAAGTTGTCTGCTGTCTGGGATGTGAGCTGCTGGCAACTTCCCATTGTCATAACCATGTAATGAGACTGATGCTGGAAAATACAACAGCTCGAGATGCGTTCCTTAGCAGTCCCCTCCTGTTTGTGATTTGTGCATAGATCCCTGGCCAGTGATATGCCACCTTCCAGTGCTCCATGCAGGGTGGCTCTGGAGAAGTCAAATTTCAGCAGCTTCTGAAGAGAGTCAGTTTAGGGGCAGAGTGTTGTTGTATGTGGCAGGTCCCAAGGAAACTGGGTGGCCACATCAAAAAAGGGCTTTTCTGGTAGCCTTTGCCTGGCATCCACAGTGAAGGATATATGGTGCTACAAAAATGGCATTAGTGTTTAGGCAGCAGTTTAAATCTGCTGTTTACAGATGTAGGATGGTGACCCCACCTCTGTGTTCTTTCTCCATTAATTCTCTTGTCCCTCATCTGTGTTGCACAGATGGATGTGTAACAAGATTTGGTTTGTCTGTAGGAAAGAAGGAAACATCTAAAGTTAATCAGATGAAAACGTGCTGCTGGGATGAAGAATGTTGCTGCAGATTCATTGTAATCTGAGAGAAATAATGCAGTATCCATGCTTTTGGGAGAAAAGATCTAAAATACTGTAGGGGATGTTTTTGGCATAGAAAAAAAAATGTCTGAATTGCTACTTTATGAAATCTAGGGCTTTGTTTTATGTAAGGCAGATTTTTCAATTTTTGTGTGAGGTGTACCAATAGATCTGTGCTTTATTTATGATCACCAGAATTATAAATAGTTGCTGTTTGTGGAAAAATAACTTACACTTTCAAGTTAGACGTGTTTATTCTCTTAGGGCCTTTTGTTGACACATCTGCCATGGCTTACCCAAGGTTTAAATTAATTTCTGAGTGCTAATAGAAGGAATTTGATGCTGCTCATTACAGTATTGCGACTGTCCTGTTTAAGATCTTGTGTGCAGAAGAAAGCAAGTAGAAAATACGAATGAAAACCAAATTCCTATGCACTAAACAATATCTAAGTCAAAAGGAAAAATAAAATAATCAAGTTTATTCCCGACATGTTTGTATTTTCGTCTGTTTGCAGCAGTACAGATCTGCACAAAAATAGCCCCAGGATTATTTGGATACCCACTTCTCTGCAATGCAATGAATAGTAACTAAGATAGATGAAGAATGGTGAACTACTGGGCTTGATCTAGGTCTGCATTTTGAGCTCTCTTCCTTGTCTTAGAGGTAGTAGCACATCTGGTGCTTTCCTGTTTTGAAGCAAGACTTTAATCCCACATGATTTGGGATCAGTCTGATGGTGTTTCTGTTTTCTTCTCTAGATACTCTCTTCTGTGTGAAATACAAATTTGTTTAATTATAGGGATAGGGGGAAATGGAGATCAGGAATTTTATTAAGATGGGGATTATATTTTCTCACTATATTGATCAAGTATTTGATCAGATTTTATAATCTGGTGTTCTGGCAATTGTAGAGGTTAGATATTTCTAAATTCAAATTTCTCTTTTCTCACAATCATATAATTTTAGTCTTTGATAACAAGCAACTGCATTTTGGCATTTCAACCTCAGGACTTCATCTTTTCATAGAGTTCCAGACAGCTTATATCCAGCACCTAATTTTTTTAATGGGAAATGTGATTGTTCAGTGTGGGGAAGACTGGGGGTTTTTTGGTAAGAGTTCAGTAGTCATGAGGGAGGGGATTCTGCCCCTCTACTCTGCTCTGGTGAGACCCACCTGGAGTGCTACATCCAGGGCTATTTCTTCAGCATGGGAAAGGTGTGGACTTGTTGGAATGAGTCCAGAGGAGAGCCACAAAGAGAGATGGAAGATGTCTCCTATGAAGACAGGCTGAGAGAGCTGGGGTTGTTCAGTCTGGAGAATAAAAGGATCCTGGGAGACCTTATAGCACTTCCTGGTGCCCAAAGCAGGCCTACAAGAAACTTGGAAATAAACTTTTTGGCAGGGCTTGTGGTGATAGGGCAAGGGTTAGTCATTGTAAACTAAAAGAGGGTAATTTCAAACTAGATACAAAGAATAAGATTTTTTTTTTATGATGAGGGTGGTGAGGCAGTGGCACAGGTTGCCCAGAGAAGCTGTGGATGCCCCATCCCTGGAAGTGCTCAAGGCCAGGCTGGATGGGGCTCAGAGCAGCCTGGTCTAGTGGAAAATGTCCCTGCTCATGGCAGGGGGTTGTGACTAGATGAGCTTTAAGGTTCCTTCCAACCCAAACCATTCCATGACTGGTCTGAAGATTAGAGGCCTCTGAAACAAAGCAGGATGTGTGTGTTTCCCTTCTTCTGACATTTGAGCTGTACATCCCCCAGCTGTGCCTTTCAGCTGCAGTTCGAGAGAGTTGGTTGCATGCTGTAGCTTTTAAGGTACATTGTCATGGAGTTATTTTGTTGAGACTTACGATTTGCATGCATCCATCTGCGCAGATTTTTTTTTTTCTACAAAGAATCTTTAAAATTATTGTCCTTAAAAAAAAATTCCAACATTTTGGGACATCCTATTATAGCAGTTTACCCTGCTCCTAAGTTAGTCCAGGAAAGTGTTCCAATTTACTTGTTTGCTTCAATATTTCTCTGTTTTATTATGAGTACACACAGAACTTTGGTGACCCTTGATCTCTAAATTTCCTGATTTCACTGTTTGTATAGTGGTTTTGTTTTAATGTAATCTAATTGAAGCAAATAATACCAAAGGTTTAGTAGCTCATTATAACAAATGATTGGCTACTTAAATATATTTTGAAGTTTTCTGTCTTGTAACACTGCTTTTGTTTTGATTTCAGAATGCTCTCTTTAGTTGTATTAACAGAAATGAAAGTAAGTATATAATGAATAGTTTATTTTGTTTTTCTTTTGTATTATTCATTTTTTCCCTAAACTACAAGAGATTATGTAGGTGAACATTTACACAAGCATGTGAATTTCAGACCCATATAAGCAAAAGCCACAAGTAAATTGTCTTACTCAAGTAATAAAGGGATTTGGCTATTTGTATAATTAATATCTGTTTTTAATTTGTGTATCTGTATTTATCTTTTCTGTCATCTTTTTCTCCCACTTGTTCATTTGATGTTCGCTAAGTAGCAAAATTAAATGCATTGTTGAAATGTTGAAGAACCATGCGTTTTGTTGCCTGATATCTGTTTATATAAAATGAAATCAGTGTCTCAGAATTAATTCCAGTAGAAGCTGTTGTCAAGGACTACTATACGTATTTAACAAAATAGCAAAAATGGGTGAATCACCAGTACCATCTGTCTGGGTTTGTTGAATTATACTACTGTCATATTTGTTTGTTATTAGTAGCATTTCTCTGATAATTCAATTATTGGACATGTCTGGTTACCTAAAATAAGAACAAAACAGCTGAAAATGGGATTCAGCTGGCTTGCTCATGTCTTGAGCTTGAGTTCAAGGCAGCTTTAATACTGACTTTTTTCTCCTGCCAGACAAACAAATGTAGTTTGGCTAGTTACAGATATTTCCAGTCATTCTGTAGACAAAGATTTTTCAATAGAGCATAGAATTTGTTCTTTTTTTTTCCTTTCATTTCCTTGAGCATCCTTGTGTGTCAAACTTGCTCATCTCTTCATTTCCCTGCATAGGAACCCATAGATTTTCTGTTGTTTGTCTGTTTGCCTCCCCAGTGGGGTCAGTCTGTTGCAGTTACGCAGGTCACCACACGAACTGCCGGGAATATTGCCAAGCAATTTTTCGGACAGACTCCTCTCCTGGTCCGTCCCAAATTAAAGCAGTTGAAAATTACTGTGCATCTATCAGCCCTCAGCTTATACACTGCGTGAATAACTACACACAGTCGTATCCAATGAGAAACCCTACAGACAGTAAGTACAAGGAAATCCTTCTTTACTGAAAGAAAGTTATAGAAGATACTGAAAATGTACTTCTTGTACATTTTATATAAAATGCGTTATTGTAGAAGTCTATTGTATGAATTGTTTTACTATCATTGTATGAATTTATATGATGATAACTTTTGGGTTTAGGTGCAATCATTATATGAATTTATATTATGATAATTTTTGGTGAGGTGCATTAATAATTTTTATTTACTTTTCATTTTTACATATTGTCTTTGGGGTTTTTTTTCAGAGTTGATTCTATTTAGGAGAAGCAATGTTATTTGAGATTTTTTGGAGGAGGAGAAGGTACCTTACAGCACTTTTATTTCTCAGGGCTGTTATGTTGTCCATCTTTAATGTTGTTTTGTGCTTGACTGTTAACTATTTTGTCAACAGGTTTGTATTGCTGTGATAGAGCAGAAGACTATGCGTGTCAGACTGCTTGTAAAAGAATTCTAATGTCAATGAAAACAGAGCTTGAAATTGTTGATGGACTTATAGAGGGCTGTAAAACCATGCCTCTCCCTCAGGACCCACTTTGGCAATGTTTTCTTGAGAGTTCAAGATCTGTTCACCCCGGAGTCACTGTGCACCCCCCACCTTCAACTGGCCTCGATGGAGCTAAGCTCCATTGCTGTTCTAAAGCAAATACTTCCACATGTAGGTCAGTATCTCTCTAACCTCATTTCCAATTGTGAAAGTGCTTAGGAGTTTGTCTTGTTTCTGGCCTTTGCCTGAATCTTGCTGTGTACATCAAATAGGAAGTTCTGGAATTCTTAGAAAAAATGAAGGTTCAGGTTACCAGATGGTAATCTGTTGAGTAATGTATTCTGTCCAATACTTTGTATCTCAAAACATACTGTTTTATAAGAGGAATCAACCTTTTCTTACATTTGGCACTAGCTTATTATAGCAGACACAGTAAGTTAATGAAACTTGTACCATACTTGTGGTCATAATAGCCAACATTGCAGCCTCCGGTTAAGAGGTCTTAATGAGATGCTAAAGAGAGACAAAAGGACAATCAGCTCCACAAACTCTCAAGTGCCTGCTTGCTTCATGTTAAAACCTTGGCAGTATTCCTTTCTAGATGCTCTTCTGGTTTTTGTCGGTGAAAAATAACTTAGGTAATTTAGTAATTAAATAAGGGAACTAACTATTCTGACATTTAGAAAAACAAAGGTTTTCAGCAAATTGTTGCATGCTTGCAAATTATTGAGGCATTTCTAGTCTAGAGTGGTTTTATGTCCACTTTAAAAATAGATGGTGATTGCATTTTAAATGCATCAGTGTGTCTGAATAAGCGGCAAACATTTTTGAGCTGTTACTTCCTTTTATATCAAAGTTTCCAGTAACAACATCTCATGAATGCAGCAGGATCTTTAACAGGTTTAGTAGTAGAGGCCTGAAGTTACATTATTTCTTAGAACATTGTAGTATAGGATAGTTAATAAAGTATCTTTTAGTTCCTTGCTTTGACAATGAGTTATAAAATGGATCTTTCTATCAAATTTTCGATAGGCATGAGATCTAATAATACAGTGAAGTTCCGTATCTTGGGATGGAAACTTTTTTAGTTTGTAGGACATTGCCATGAACAATGAGAGCTGGGTATTGCTGAGACCAGGAAACATCTCAAATGAAAGCAGCAAACAGTATCCTTGTTTCAAACATCAGGGCAAAAGAAGGAATGTATTTTGCTTGACAGTCATTTCTGTAGGAGGAGAAAGTGTGATTTGAAGCTGAAGGATGGAATTAGAAGTTGTTTATTGTGATGTTAACTTGGATTTATTACCAAAGTAAAATCAGCAGGGTTAGTTTTCATCTCAAAGTTGTAAGTTCAGGTTTCAAGTTGTTACTTTTTTTTTTTGATGTTGCAGTTCTATATCCTGAAGTCTTTCAGTCTTACTAGCTTAAAGATGTGCTGACATGCTTGAGCAAAATGGGTTACTTGCTTTGAGCTCTACATTTGGGTGCCCTTGGAGACTTTGTGGGCTCTAGCACAATCCTTTGCGGTGAGCAGAGGCAGAGTGATGGGGCAAAGAAGTGATGGGCTATATCTGAATGGATGTTGTTCTTTTAATTTTATTTTCTTCATCTCTATTTGTTTTTTGTTTTCAGAGAGCTCTGCACTAAACTTTATAGCACGAGCTGGGGCAATTCACAGAGCTGGCAAGAATTTGATCGCTTTTGTGAGTATAATGCAGTTGAAGTTTCCATGTTGACCTGTTTAGCAGATGTACGAGAACCTTGTCAGCTGGGCTGTAGAAATCTTACTTACTGCACTAATTTTAATAACAGGTAGGAGAGAGACACTGAATGTTTTATAAAGGAATTCCTATGCTTTGATTTCAAAAATAAAATGAAATGTTTTTAAGACTTATTTTGAGATTATATGTAGCTTTCTTTCTGCAAATATGGTTTTAGTTTATTTGAAAATAAATAGTTTTTCTTTAGAATGAACTTTTGGAAATGTATTTAGTAACACCTGTAACAAAACTTACAAGAATAAAAGTTAACCCGTGAACTTGTAAAATGTCACAGTGTATTACCTCTGTGTATTCCTCTGCCTTACTGCATAGACAAGTAAGTCATGGTTACTGGAATGTTGTGTATTATAAATAAGCTTAAAGTGTTTGTTAAATTTATATGTTACTCATTTTCCAAAATTCCTTTTTTTGCAGAGATGTTTCTGTGGCTTTGTACTCTGTAGGACAGAATTATTTAGAAGTGGTGTCTGAAAGTAATTGCCAGGTTACAGTTAGAGTTAAAAAAAAACCCCTAAATTTTCTTAGCTATTAGAGATCTCTGACTTTTTTTTTGTTGTTGTTAATAGTGTGTAGTGATGTGAGTGTTCATAGGAGAATCCTAAGCCTGGCTAAATATAAATCATAAATCAACTTGCATTAGTGATTCACCAAGAAACATTTACAGAGATATTTGGGCTAAGATATTTGCTCTTAGGTCAACTTCAGGTGAGAAATATTAAAGTGATATTTGATCTAAGAGATAGAGGTGAGAAGGGAGTTTTAGCCTTGAGTCTTAGACCTTGTCTTCCTTAAAGACAGATTTCAAATTTATTCTGATCTTGCTTAACTGTGGGAGGGATTAATTGCTTGTATACCACAAAAAGCAAGCCATATGAAGGATGTAGAGTTCTTATGGTGGAAAGGGAAAATGTGTGATTTTTTTTTTCTTTTATACATGCTATATCTTACCTTCTCCTTTTAAGACCAACAGAACTATTTAGAAGCTGCAATACTCAGTCAGACCAGGGAGCCATGAATGACATGAAGCTATGGGAAAAAGGGAGTATTAAGATGCCTTTCATAAATATTCCTGTGCTTGATATTAAAAAATGCCAACCAGAAATGTGGAAGGCAATTGCCTGCTCCCTGCAGATTAAACCTTGTCACAGCAAATCTAGAGGAAGTATTATCTGCAAGTAAGTACCATGGGGAAAACAAAAACCATTTTAGAGGTTTTACTAAGGATTTTAATGAAAACTAAAAAGCTGTAGGACTGTGTTTGCTATGTTAGGAGAACATGGCAAGGTAAACGTGGACAGAATATAAAATTGCATGGTTGCCATTGCTTGAATCTCCATCACTGTAAATTAAGATATTTGCCTGTTTATGAGATGGATGTATATGCTTGCCTTCTAAAGTGAAAGAAAAAACAGATATATTGAAGGTTTTTTTTGCTTTCCATGGGGTCTTAAACGTTTCCTCTTTTTTGATTTTGGGATCTACTGATGACTTTCAGCTGACAGAAAGATCTGAAAGAAAAAAAGTTGTTTTTTGTTTTAATAAATTTTGAAAGTAGGTGATTGAGTAGAAAAAAGAGCAGTTAATAGTGCAGGTAGTGAGGTAGAGTTCAACCCATATTAGAAATTAGTAAATAAAGGAAGTGCTTGGTCTTGGAAGATACATGCATATGATGCCATAGAAAATGAAGATCACTAAGCCCAAAGTCAAAAAGGAGTAGTACAAGCAGTAGTTTCTGTCTTTGTGTCACAGATTTGTTCCTTCCTTCTATGTAAAATGTTGCATATACATATATATATATAAACACTCTGCTGTGAGGCATATTGGGAAAGTTGTGGATTCAGGGAAGGGAATAACATAGAAAGAAATCTTCTTCATATAAGCCTTTTTTTCTTCAAGTAGTCTTCATGAAGTTCTGTCTGTTTATTTATCTGTAGATCAGATTGTGTGGAAATATTGAAGAAGTGTGGAGATCATAATAAATTCCCTGAAGGCCACTCAGCTGAGAGTATTTGTGAGCTCTTATCTCCAACTGATGACTTGGAGAACTGTATACCCTTGGATACTTACCTGAGTAAGTACTAACATACCTATGCAGCAAAATTAGAAACCAGGATACTTTGAAAGCTTGTCATTACTTTCAATAATCTTCATTATTTATTTTAAAGAAAATTGTATTGAATTTGAGGCATTTTATTTAGTGTATTAGAGAAAATTCGAATTTTCAAATTGCCATAGTTCATTGCTCCTATTCCTTCTTGTATTGGGCATATGTGACAAGAAAATTGTTGGGCAGACAAGATAAAGGAAATATATTTTGCATGTGGAGGTTCATCTGGGTCATTATTTCCAGGAATGAGGATTAAACCATTGAAATAACTTAACTATCTGGTCATATCATGCTTCTACATCTATAGTTAAAGTAAATAAAATTCACAGAATTGTCAAAAATATAATTTTACTGGATGTACAAAATGCCATGCTTTGCTGAAGAAACATAAAGCTCATTTAAATCAGTGTAGATGATGTGTATTCTATTTTCAGGCCCAAGTTCTTTAGGTAACATTGTGGAAGATGTCACACATCCATGTAATCCAAATCCATGTGTAGCTAATCAGCTGTGTGAAGTAAATAGAAAAGGTTGTCAATCTGGAGAGCTGTGTCTTCCATATTTGTGTGTGCCAGGTAAGGTTTTTTAGGCTTCCCTTTACTGAATTTTTGTAGGTAAAGGTGTTATTGAAGTATTGTTGAAGGCTTTGAAGTGCACTGCTGTGCCATGGTTCAACCCACCTGGCACCTGAGTACCACACGCCGCTCGCTCACTCCCCCTCCAGCCTGGGCAGGAACAGTTTAGTCACTGAAATAAAGTTAATAACAATAATTGTGATGGTGCTGATGATGAAAAGGGACATAACAAAAAGAGAGGAATACAACCCACAGGAACCAAGAGGTGCACAGTGCCACAGCTCCCCTCCCACTGACCCAGCACCCAGCCCTTCCCACCAAAGATGTCTGGATATGCAGCTGATGACGTTTCTGCTTCTGCTCCGCTCAGTGACGCTTTTAATGTGGTTGCAGCTCACCAGAAAGACACTTATGGTTATTTGGGAACTGATGGTTTAGAACACTGGTGTTGTCTAACCTCAGCACCATGTGTAAAATGTGAGCTGCCTGGGGAGAGAGCCTCATGCAGAATAAGTTTCAAGTTTTCATAACCCTGACTTTGAAATGGTAGGGTTGGGTGGTGTCAGTAACAAAGATCAAACCTACAAAAAGTGTGAGACTCTGCAATGTCCAACTTCTACAACCTCTTCATCGTCCTGCCCTAGGCACTGGTAGTGCTTGCCACAGTTTTCCCCTTTCCTTTATAGCAGCAGGTGTATTTCAGTGACATGAGGGGTCAGCTGTGGTTCTTGAAGCAGAGCAGAAAGCGTGCCTTTGGTGACCACTTGAACATGTGTGTGACTGAGCAAGTGAGAGCAACACTGATTTTTACACTGAATTGTGTGGAGCAGCCTCCTTTCTAGAGGAGGTGATGGAGACATTGCCATAGCTGTCTCACATCAGTTCCCTGAGCCTCTTTCCTCCAGCAGTTCTGTGGCTGATCAGCAGTTTCCCCAGTGGTTCCTAATTAAAAAGGAAAGCTGGATTTTGCTTCACTCATATATCTGCTCTACTTGAGCTGTTTTAAAAGTGAGGATAGACTTCAGCTCATTATTTGTGTGAGCCTAGGGCCATTGTTTTGGTTATGCTTTTATGACCCTTACAAATATGTTTGTTTTCCTGGAAAGCTGAGCCTTATTACTGTAGAGGTTGTATTGTCTTCACTTGCTGCAAAAGTCATTCAAAGTCATCTGAAAACAAGCTCTGAATACAGAGCTTTCAAAGAGACAATTTGCCTCCTCTGAAGGTAGGAAAGTGACTTTTATGTTTTAATTCAGTCTTTTTATTGACTGAAAGTTTCAGGGAGTTTGTTGCCGTTCAGCCTTTGTAGGGTTATTTCAATCTATTTATTTTATTATTTTTCCTTGCAATTTTTAAAATATTTTTTTCTTTTCTTTTCCTGTCTTTCTTTTTTAAATCTACTTTTCCTGCTTTTTCTCCCTTTCTCCCCTCCTCACATGTCTTGTAAAATCTTTCAGTGTTCACTTAAGAGCTACAAGTAGAGAAGAAAGGCACAATAAAATATGTGAGAGAAGGCAAATGACTGGGCTTTGCTTGTGAGACCCTTTAATTCAAATTCTGTATTGGAGAGGGTGAAGCATGTGTAGTATTTGTCACATAACATGTTTCATACTACTACAGAACTGGAAAATTAAAACACATGAGAATTACTGTAATTTCAAGTCTGTTTCTCAAAAGTAACATGGTACTTCACAACTTTGTCTCAAGCAACTATCTTCTATTTTTGCTGCTTGTTGCCTTGAGGAAACGGGTGAATGTAAGGGCAAGACTGCTCAAAAACTCCTTATGTTTTTTGCAAGTCAGTGTAGTAATTCATTTCATAGTGGCACTTGCCCACGTTTACCATTTATGAGCTAAAACTTTTCCTTGCATGCAGGCTGCAAACTGGGAGAGGCCTCGGATTTTATTGTCCGACAAGGTACGCTTATCCAAGTTCCATCCTCAGCTGGTGATGTTGGCTGCTACAAGATTTGTACCTGTGGACACAGTGGCTTGCTGGAGAACTGTATGGAAATGCGTTGTGTTGACCTCCAGAAATCATGCATTGTTGGAGGACAAAGAAAAAGTAAGTAACAGAGCAGTGATGCATCCAGCACCTGCTCCTTACCTAAGGAATTTTGAGCTACTTGAGAAGACACAGAGGATCTGAGTTCAGAGTTTATCAGAAAATACAGAAGCTGATAATTGCATGTCTGTATTTCATACTGGATTAAGTCTTACATATGCTGCTGGAGGGTTCCTTTGTTGAAATCAGTACTGAGCTGTGCCTGTCTCAATCACAGTCCTGTGTGAAGGGTGTTCTCAGTGCACCATTTCTTTTTAGCATGGGATGGTTTCTTTACTAGCTCCAAATGATTGGTGAGGGGTTGTTCTGGATTTGTTGGGGGCTTTTTTCTTCCTTCCAGTGGCTTGTGGTATCTGGACCCATGAATTCCCAAGGTTTGTGTTTCCACTCCAGTGGTTGGCACAAAGACCTCTTTCCCTACTTGCTGATTCATTCACCTTAAGGTTTGTTAGTACTCATGCACATACTCAGAGTAGGAAGCACACATCTTAAAAGTGTAAAAATAGGATTGGATAAAAATACAGGATAGGTTGTGGTGATCAAGTGTAGGGTTCAGTGAGAAGGACATACTGTCCAGATACCTGCCTACATTGAACCACTCCCTTTTCCCCTCTTCCTTTTGCTCTCCCACACATCTTCCTGCTTGATTCATCTTAATTCATCTCCTTCATCATCTTGATTCATCTCCTTTTCCTTTTCTTTGGCTCTTCCGCTAAACAGCCCCTAATAAGTTTTGCACAATCTCTATATAACAATTATAGTTTAAGATATCTATCCATGGGGCTAATATATGCCTAATAATAAACGTGTAAGCAAATACATGATGATGATGAAGATGTATTGAACACTGTGGTTTTTAAAGTCTTCCTCACCATGGCAGCTCCCTGTTTAGAGTTTAAATTGGCATGGGTAACAAGGATTTATTGGGTTCTACCCTAATCTAACTGTCAAAGGAGTTCAAGGAGATGTGACAGGTGATGCTTCTTAGAAGATTATATTGATTTATTTTCAGATTTACTCTTTGCTTGAGAACTTTAAATGGGTATTTTTGTCACGCAAACTGGCATTATAATCTTGGGAAAAGAAAACAAAAAAAAGAGCTTCTACTAAGGTAGGGGAAAACTTAAGAAAGGTCTTGAACATAAAGTGGAGTCTATTCTGAGCTGTGACCTGTCTGAATTTGGTGTCTTTGAATCAGCAAGCAAGAGAGATTCTGCTAGTGAACAGTTACATATCTCAGCACTGCACATTGTTTAGTGTCTGTAAATCAGCCCTTTTAAAATACTGTCAGACTGTTGTCCAACCAGAGCTAAAGCAAGGTAAAAATATCTCATGAGTCCAAAATAACTGAGGTTTCTTTTTTACCATTATATGAGTTATTTTCACACTAAGTAAAACTTAAGATGCAAGGCACTTGCTGTAGTTACATTTGTCACAAACATAATTTTCAGATTGGGAACCAAACCCTAAATCATGAAAGAACAGGAAATTGGGATATAATTTTCATCACTCAGGAAAGTCTGCCTGCAGTATTCCAGGGAATGGAATGGGGGATTTTGGAATCTGGTTTTTTTGTTGTTGTTTGTCCAAAGAAGATAAAAGGCAGCTAAACGCACTTAAAACTTTTCTTTTGGGTTTTGGGTTTTTTTTTTTCAGGGTCGGTACTATTCATTCATGGAAGCAGAACAATGAAAACATATTAACAATATATTTGATGGGCAGTTGTAGAAAATATCTTGTGAAAGTGGATACTTTTAAGATACAGTTCTTAACAAATGCAGTTTTTAAATTACGACTGTAACTTTTTATGGACCATTCTATCCAAGGGAACTTGCAGTTTTTCAGATTATTTGTGAGAATAATCACAAAGATGTTGGATGCCCTATTTGTATTTTATGGTTGCACAGTGTACAGCTCTCACTTGTTCTGGGAACCATAATATGAGTAGCTGTAGGTATTCAGTAAGTGCTGTCCATTTAAAAACAAACAAACTACCACAACCGCAAAACCAGACACCTTCCTCTTTTGCCAGAGTGAGTTATGAAGTGTTTGTGATGACTAAGACTCTAGGTATTATGTAATAAATAATTAAAAATTACTAGGTTCCAAATTTGTTAGATGATGCATTGAAAGCAAAGAATGAAAAGTTTATGGTCACCATGTAAATATTTTGCAGTAACTACATTTCATTGGTTTATATGTCAGTTGTAAAAAGCCAAGGTTTAGATATAACATCTGAACTATATTTTTTAAAACCATTCTCTATAAAGAAAATAACTCTGAATGTTTTGAATGATGCTGGGGTTTTCTGTGTTGTGAGTTGACTCCAGCCAATTAAATGATTACTGATGAGGACAGGTTGCTGTGTGCACTCTTTGACAGCGAAAGACAATAGCCCTGCACAGTTTTCAGGTGGATCCTAAGTCTAGTACTCAAACAAATCACCTGAGATCCTGTATTTGGCATTACCTTCTAAGCTTTTCTTCCCTGCTGGCAATTCTTTGCTCCTTTGAGTAGTATTGTGGTGTAAAGAGAGCTTTTTGTGCTACAGAGGCTTTCTCTCCCACCCGCTCTTGTTCTCATTTGTCTCTGAGCACCTCTTCTGAATTGCTCCAGTGCTGAGGGGTTTCCTTGTGTCTGTGTAATATTTTCTTAAAAATTCTAATTCTCAATCTCAACCCTTTGAAAAGAGATGAGAGGGAATTACATTATTCTGTAAGGTAATTACTATTATGTTTTCCTGAAGAGCTGTGTATTTGTTGGTAGTCTTTGATAACCAGCTTGGTTATGGATAGATCAGAGTCTGTCATCAACATGACTTGATTTGATACAAAACACACATCACAGTGAAGGGCAGTCATATGGGCAGTTCAGAAAACCAAACTGGAGTTGCTAAATTGAAGAAAAATCCCCTAAGTTTGCAGTTTGATTCTTAGATTCAGGTGTTAAGATGTTACTGACTTATAAAATTCCAATTCAATGAAGGCTGGAATGAAGCATTGGCACTTTTACCTCTTGTGCTTTATGTGTGAGACTAAAAGTTTAGGAGGTATATGTAAATTTCATTTAGAAGAATGTGTCTTTACAAAAGCTTTACCTTTAAGAAAACATGAAACTTGCTAGCCAGAATTTATTATTCTTAAAAAAAAAAAAAAAAAAAAACACAAACAGAAAACCTAATTTATACAGGCTTTGAAAGGACTAAGTGCTTGCTTCTGTGGTTAACTAATTAAAAATATACTGAAAAGGGAAATTACAGAAACAGTTAATGAGAATGTAATATCTATGTAGTGCATATGAATATGTAGTCTTCAAGTGTATTTGCATTAATTGTATGTATTTATTTAATTTATTTGAAGGCCATGGAACGTCCTTTAATATAGATTGCAATGTCTGTTCCTGTTTTGCTGGAAACTTGATTTGTTCCACACGTCAGTGTCTAACTGAGCACAGCTCGGAGGATGAACGTCGGAAGTTTACAGGTAACTTTCCAAACCATGAAAATTCCAAGTTGAGTATTTTTAGAGCAGGAATTGTCAACTAAATTCTTTCTGCAGTATTAATGGAAAGCACCCGATTACTTGTTATTACTATGTTTTTTTAACTATTTTTTTTTCTCACGTCTAACCTGCACTGCAGGAAAAAAAATCAATACTGAGACATAAAACCTCAAGTAATACCTAAAAATAAGTAGAGACAGAGTGCACTAGGATGAGAGATAAGGAGTTTAGGGGAAAAATTAAGAAAGCTGAGTAGAATGAGCAAAGGAGCAGGACACAAACTTCCCTTCCTGCTGCTTGTGATCCAGCATTGCTAAATGACAGGTGGGAGAAAGGGGCTGAAGGCAGAGATGCCTCAGTGATTCCTTTTGTATCTTGTGTCATGGAAAATGAGTGTGCACCCAGTTCCTGTTCTGTGTTGCTCCTGCAGGTCTGCCCTGTAACTGTGTGGACCAGTTTGTCCCAGTCTGTGGCCAGAACGGGCGCACGTATCCCAGCGCATGCATAGCTCGCTGTGTTGGGCTCCAGGACAACCAGTTTGAGTTTGGATCGTGTATTTCCAAGGATCCTTGCAACCCAAACCCTTGTAATAAAAATCAAAGGTAAAAGCAGAATGTTTTTCAGTTTTTGTTTGGCTTCATCCACTCATAAAGCAGATTTATGTGTTCTTTGAATGTGTTGCATATTGTAACATTCTATTTTGGGCATAGTCCAATAAAAATAACTGTTTGAAGTAGCTGCTTTTTATTTATCATAGTTTGTAATATTGGACTGTAGTAACTGCCAGTGCTTGGTTCCAGCTTTGTAGTGCTATGCCAATTAAATTCATTATGCAGATCTCAGTTGAGCAATAAAGGAGACTTCACATACATTTTCAAAAGTGGGAGAATCAGATTTTGTCAAAATGGCAATAACTGCCATTTTACTACTTTGTTTCACACCTTCTTTTACTAGTTTAAAAGAAGACCCACATCTGAATTCAAGACTTGGAGTCAGTCTTGCTTATTCAGTCAGTAATCTGTGCTTTTTGTCTCTAAAATAGGAAAATATCAATCACCCTTTTT
Source organism: Molothrus aeneus (assembly GCF_037042795.1). Classification (NCBI taxonomy): domain Eukaryota; kingdom Metazoa; phylum Chordata; class Aves; order Passeriformes; family Icteridae; genus Molothrus; species Molothrus aeneus. Next base: position 58,944,833 of record NC_089646.1, read on the forward strand.
TTCTTAAACTGAAATCTTGTGAAAACTATATCTGTACAATCTCTGGTTTTTCAATATCAAGAAAAGCAAAATCTGCATAGACAAATATATTAAAACAAAAATATGCTTTGTACTAGTGTCAGGCAAAAAAAAATCTGACCTTTCTTACAGAGATCAAAGCCTGTGGCTCACAATATTGGTCTCTGTCTTCAATTTTCCCAGTGTTGTGCAATATTGCAGTCTCCTTTGAATTAGTGTATTTTTCTATTTTGAAAGAAAGCCATCAAAATAAGTTGTGTAATATTGTGCTTTCATGAAAGCTGATTGTAGCAATTTTAGGTTTTTTTCCTTTTTCTGCACTTAAAATGGCATGATGCAGAAAAATACTGAGAAAACACTGTAGTTTTGTAGCTGTTACAGCCATAATGGCATTCAAAATTGGAATTTCAAATCTGCGTTGTGGATAAACATTTTTTACCTTTTATGTTTGAAATTTGTAGAGTACACAGAGGCTTTCCATTTTTTCAAAATACCATTATGCTTAGTACCTCAATTTGTAGTTTCAGTAAAGGACTGTACACAATACATTTTTATGGGTCAGTTTGATAATGTAGCTCAAACTGAACATGCTTATCTGAAGATGCCCCTGATGCACTTGAAATGTGTTTAGGATCTTACATTACACTTGTGAAGTGTTTAAATCTCAGAATTTCCAAGCCTTCCCTAATATCAAAGGCGTGTCTGTAATGCATGGGAGTGCAGCATGCAGAGAGAATAAGGACATGTTTTGCATTATCCAGTGGTGGTAGCACTGCTGTGATTAATGGAGGGAGGGAGTTGTCCAGAGAGCCATGAGAGCTTTCATCAGCCTGCTCAGCAGGCTGCATTGGCTGGCATTCCTCTAGCAGAGGGATGCCTTGCTGGGCCTATGCCAAATGCTTTGCATCTAAGATCATGGAAGGTACATGTTTAATACAAAGGGGAAAGAAATTGTGCTGGTTTTCTGTCTGTACTTGTCTGTGAAGGCTGCAGAGGAATGGATGCCAAGAAGATGTAAATATGAGATTTTTCTGTTTGTTTGCAGTCATCCTCTAGGTGGGATGCTATACAATATCCCAGACCTCCAAAGCTAGAATCCAATTAGATAGTTGTAATTGAAACCATATAATCTTGTAGGTCTTGTTAGACCTCTGCAATACAATTTTTTTCTTCTTGCTGTTTCCGTGTTTTCTCTAGCCTAGCTGTTCTCAAATATTCATTTACAAAATGAAGTATGGGAGTAGGTAAGAAGTTTATCCAAGCCTTTGTCAATAATCCACTGAAAAATACTTGGTAAAAGATAAATGTTAGTGGAAACTGCAGTTGTGTTGACATATATCGAGTAAACGTGTGAAACTCTTCCAGTTTTGTGATGAGACCTGGAAAGGGCTATTCAGAGTGTTCTATCGCTTGTATTTCCTGCAGCTCTGCTGAACCACAGGTAGTTCTAAAGCACTGGAGAAAATTTCACTGAAAATATTTTCCCTCAATTTTTGAGAATTAAAAACAAAATAATCCCATGACATGACATGAAATTATTATGACTTTCTGCAGGTGCATACCAAAGAAACAAGTGTGCTTGACCAGTTTTGAGAAGTTTGAATGCAGCCAGCATGAATGTGTGCCAAGGCAGTTAAATTGTGACCAGACACGGGATCCTGTTTGTGACACAGACAATGTGGAATACACTAACTTGTGTACTTTGTACCAAAAAGGAAAAACTTTGGCATACCGAGGACCATGCCAGGTAGGAAGTGGTTCTGGCAATAAGTATCAAATCTTCTTTGTTCCTTGGTGTTCAACTTAACAATTTTTATTTTTATTTTTTTAGATATTGTTTGCTTGTTGGGTCTTTTTTAAGTATTCTTTTTGGGGTTTATAGCTAATAAAAAGTAGTAATCTAAAGTTATTTTTAACTAGTATAAAAATAATCTCACAGTCTTCAGAATTTTGTCAAGTGTTTCTCTGCTTTAGTTAACAGTTGTCTCAAAGCCAATCAAAAGCTCTACTTATGCTTTCTTGGGGGTAATACTCTTGATATTTATATCTTCCTATATATACTATTAAAGCTTGCACGCTAAGATGTGTTTGCAGTAATTAGTGCAGGTCCTTGGTCACTTAAATGCTAATTCTTACCAATTTTAACTCATTGAAATATAAAATAATGCCCAGTCATACAAAGTCTTTAGCTTTTTGTATGATTGTGCCCCATGTTTACCAAGTTCATTGCTCAGGATCTATTTACATACTAGGCAGTCTGTAATAAATTTCTAGTTAGTCTGCATTGGATTAGTCTTCATATTAATCCTTGAGAAGAATTAAAATTAGGTTTAGTTTTTGCATCCCACCACTCTCTACGGTGGTGTTAGACAAGGTGGTTCTGTCACCTTACAATAACAAATACACAGATATAAGTAATATAGGTAAATAAGTGATATATAAAAATATACAAGAATGTGTTAGAAACACATGTGCATGCACACTAAATTTTAAGCACACAAAGCCGCACTAAGATGAACTAATAAATTACTAATGAGTTGTTTAATTATTAGTAGAATAATTTAAGTTATAGTGAAATTATAATTATTTGAATTTATTTCATAGGTTAATTTAAATATGGTCATTTTATTTAAGCATTGCACAGAACAAAAGTTTTTAGTTTCTGAAATATGTTTTATTGTGCATTTCTCAGATTGTCACCTTTTTGAAGTATTTACCTTTTCATTTATAGCCCATTCATAAACTGGCAGGTTATTTCCTCTGGATTTCCTACCTTTCCAAAGGTTTGACATTGTTAGCAGTGAGTTCCCATTAACTTTGCCTTTTCTGGCGTTGAAACAACTCGGCAGTTTGTGCGGCAGGGCCGAGCCGTGGCTGCAGGCGCTGCCGTGTGTTCCAGCCCTTCTGCAGGTCACCGGAGCCCGTGTGCGGGCACAACGGGGACACCTACGGCAGCGTCTGTGCCGCCTTCGCCGACCGCGTGGCCGTGGACTACCAGGGACACTGCCAGGCCGTGGGCGTGCTCTCCGACCGCAGCTCCCACTCCGAGTGCGCCTTCGTCAGATGCCCCCAGCTCTCTGCCACCGCCTGCAAACCCGTCCTGGCGCCAGGTGGGCTGGTCACTGCAGACAGGGTTCTCCAGCTCTCCAGGGCGGTGCTTGGAATAAAACAGGCTTTAGCATGTTGTATGAACGGAAAGCATAAAGCGATGGCTCTGCTTAGGGCTAGAACCAGCCAGTGTCAGGACTCAGATAAGAAAAACTGAATTGGAAGGACCTTGGCTTTGGGGGGTTCCTCCTTCGGTCTCTTAGAGACTGGCAGCTGGGATGAGTTTGGGAGAAACAAATGAGCTCTGTGGTGTCCAGGGTAGGATGCATCTAGGAATCTGGTGAGTAATTTTTCGGAAGTGGCACACAGATACCACATTGGAATGCTGAGCTGTCATCAGCATCGGGTTCCCAGAAGGGCAAAGATGGTATCTAGTTAGTTAGGAGACAGAGTAAAATACCGTATGTATTCACAGTACTGTGGAAGACAGCAGGAGTAGTTTTGCAATGTGCTGGTTTGAACCAGTTTTTTATTGTTTCCACAAGTGCTTCCTTTATGAAACAACAACTAATCACAGGTAATACACAGAGCAAGAAAAGCTCTGTTCTTAAAATGAAAGTTTTATTTATTTTTCGCCTTTCTTGCCCCCTTTGAAAAAGGTCTTTGTGCTTTTTAATCACATTTAGTACTGTAAATTTCACTCTGTGAATGTGAACTACATATAAGTTGGTGAGTGGATTTAATACACAGCCATGAATAGAAAGTTGAAATATTATTCCTTTGGTTTCTGACATGATGAGGAAAATCAGTAGGAGAAATATAACATCTGTCAGAAAAGCACTTTTTCTCCCTTGTTATCTAAAGGTTTTACTCTCCAATATGGTGTAATTGCAGAAATTAATGCTTGCAATGTGCATAAAGCTTCTGTCATGTCCTAGCTATATCATCAGCTCTTGAAATCCATCATTTCTGTAGGTGATATGCATGCATCCATACAAAATCTTGTGGTACTCACAGTGCCTCCAGTTTTTAGGTTACAATAATGAAGGATCTTAAAAAGAGTGAAAGTTCATGTTGCTTCATGCTGATAGTAGTAAAAGTGTGTGGAAAGGTGACAGATTTTTCATTATAAATGTTTTCAATATTAAAATAATATTAGAAATGTGCAATTCTGCTGTCAAATTGAAACATTTATTTTGCTTTGGTAATTTTGCTATTTTCATGCTTAGTTAATATTCAAATTTTGACTCTTGCTTACTTAAAAGTGAAAAGACTACTTGTTTATATTACTGAGATTTCTTTAATTCACATAGGAGCCTGCTGTCCACTATGTGCTGGAATGCTGAGAATCTTATATGACAAAGACAAGCTGGATAATTTTGCAAGGGTAAACAGTTCAATCATGCCTAATGTTAAATGGTATATGAAAAGTCAAGTTACAGTGCACTTCCTTCTGAAAGGTTAACATGTTATAAAAAGCCATTATTTTTTAGTTGTTATTTGTGGTTGTTGGGGTTTTTTTTCCTTGTACTGCTTATACTTTCCTTTATTTCTTTATCTGAGTCATAAATTTAATTACAATGCAAAGCAAAACAGAATTAGAGTAGACACAAACAAGCAGACTCAGGTTTGCAGTTTGTAATACTGCAGTTTGCAATTTTTGACTTGTAATAATGCAGAAAAATTATATGGGAACAGCATCTATGATTCTACTGCTTTCCTGTCAGAGATTTTGTGTTTGTAGGTGCTGTGTATGTGTATTGACCAATTTTGCTGAATAACAGTGTCTGTTGTGTCATGACAGCATCCTGGAGTGTCAGTTGTCATCTCTAATGGTATGAGGGACACAGTGGCTACTGCAGCTTCTCAGTTCATACATTACAGCATGTGACTGTGAATTTTTAGTTTCTGATAGAAGAAGCCTTTCTACTTGAAGAAATGTATTGGTCTTATTCAAGTAGTTGGTGATATCTACTCTCACCTACTAAGCACCCTAATACTTGGATTGTAATGTCTTCCTCTTTTAGTTCAGACAGCTGGTTCATGTGAGAAAAAACTGCTTCAAATACTACAGAGTTCTATAAATCTAGGGCTGCTCTGCCTCTTGTTTTCTAGTGTGGGAGCACAAACCACTGTAACAGATAACCAGTTACATTATTTTGAGGTATGTGATACACAGACACACTAACCATGAAGATGGACAACACATATCAAAATCACTCAATATAAGAAGTAAATCTTTTCCCTTTCTTTCTTTCTTTCTTTCTTTCTTTCTTTCTTTCTTTCTTTCTTTCTTTCTTTCTTTCTTTCTTTCTTTCTTTCTTTCTTTCTTTCTTTCTTTCTTTCTTTCTTTCTTTCTTTCTTTCTTTCTTTCTTTCTTTCTTTCTTTCTTTCTTTCTTTCTTTCTTTCTTTCTTTCTTTCTTTCTTTCTTTCTTTCTTTCTTTCTTTCTTTCTTTCTTTTCCTTCCTTCCTTCCTTCCTTCCTTCCTTCCTTCCTTCCTTCCTTCCTTCCTTCCTTCCCTTTTTTCTTCTTTTTTTTTTATTTTTAATTTTTTTACATTTTTGGAGCGGTTGGTTTTCAGGTTTTTTTAGAATCAGTGAATCATTTCTTAGAATGATGTTTTAGAAGCATTAAATCCTTTAGATCTTTTGCTAGCATTTAGAGTAGAGTTTGGAACTGAGTAGTTTAATGGCTGAAACACATTTTCTGGCATGACATAATGTTATAAAACTGAGGAGGAGAATTTTCCATAATACCACTTCATCCACAGAGTTCTTTGTTTTCCTCCAGGTAACAAATAAAAAGCCAATAACGGTACTTGACATACTTGAAAAAATCCGCCTGCATGTGTCAGTGCCACAGTGTGATGTGTTTGGATACTTAAGCATAGAATCTGAAATTGTGATTCTCATCATTCCTGTGGATCAGAACCCCAAACCATTGCAGGTAGATGATGTTGTTATTTTATTTACCCAGCATTAATTTGCTTCACTTCTGTAGGTGTACGATGGTGCTTGTTTCCCAGGCAGATATGTTGTGTGTAATTTGATTGCTCATGCCCTGTTATGTCCAACTCAGCTCCAACTTCTGCCTCCTTCTCTAGCAGAAATAGCCTAAAATGTTACCATGACTTAGGAAAGGAAGTCTTGCCAGCCTGGTCAGCTCTCACTCCATCTGCAGCAGGTGCTGTCAGATTCCTGGGGGAAGGAGGACTCCAAAATCAGAGGCCACCACTGCTTACCTCATTGGTAGCACCCATTGCTGAGCTAGACACTCCTCAACTTTCAAAGCTTTGGACCTCCAGATATTAAGCTTGTCAAATTTAAACCTCACCAGAGGCAGTTTCCTATGCTTTTAAAGAGACTTATTACTAAATTCCTTTCTAGGGTGCAGTAGAAAATGAAGTGGAAAAAATTAATTTCCTAACAGAAATTCATTAATATCATCATGTCACTGGGGGAATGGAAACCTGCAGTTTCCCAGGTTCTGTTACTTCCATTCTTTTCTCCCTTTCTCATAAACAAAATCAGTTATCTCTCATTTGGAAGAAAAATCCAAGGAAGGAGAAAATCTGGATTTTTCCACCATTGCAGACTTCAATCAAGGAAGTAAGTTGGTCAATCAGGAAGGAAGTCCTCAGTTTTAGAGGCACTTTCTTTAGTGATAATCCACTGGGCTTTTTTGCATCAACATTCAAAACATGTCAACCCACACTAACTTGTATATAGCTTCCTTCCTTTTGCTTTTCTACTGCTCAGGGCTTCCACAGCCGTTTTCACAGTACCGAAGTCTATGATGAGACCTCTGATCTGTTTTCTGAGTACTCCCCAGAATTATGTAAATCTTACGTGCTGATGGGAATATTTTTGCATTGGCATTTTACATGGTAAGAAGAGAAGTAATAACTTTTTTTTTCCCCTCTAGATTGAAGCCTGCAATAAGGAGGCAGAAAAGATCGAGTCTCTGATCAATTCGGACAGCCCAACATTAGCATCACACGTGCCACTGTCAGCTCTAATTGCATCTCAAGTACAAGTTTCATTTAGCATTTCTTCTGCTTCTGCTCAAGTGGTGCCTGCTCTGCACTCCCTGTTCATAAGCCTTCTATTCACCTTGGCATCAGCATTGAGATACTGCTTGTAACTGCTTGGGAAATATGCACCAGAACTGGGGCATTTGTATTGTGAAGGACTTTTGGAGTTGTTGATCACTGAACCAGAAAACAAAAAACGTGCAAGATTTGATGAACTTACACTTTTCAATGAAGGACTAAAAGTATTTGAATAATGTGAAAAGATTATTCTCTTACTCATAACTAGTCAGATGACTGTTTCAGCACAATTAGATTGTTTTCCATGGATCTTGGAAACAACATAAATATGCTCTGGAAGGTTCTGACATTATGGATTTATGATTTTGAGGAGAAGGGATCTTATAGGGTTTTTTCAGCCATGAACTAAACAGTGTTTTGAGTTTACTGAAGAATGCTAATTTTATATTATTCAGATGCATATCAGTGACAAAGAAAGAATGCACCTATTTTAAACATCATTTTTGGAAGAAACAGATTGCTGCTACCTAATTACCCTACCAAAAATTTAAGAGTTTATTCTCATGTAAATATGCTTTCATATATTATTATGAAGAAAACTAACTAGCCCTGGGCCTATTTCAGTAGACATCTTTCCTTGGACTAGTGAAGACTTGCAGGACTTTGGGCTCACTGCCTGTAAAATGACAATCAAGCTCTATGCTAGTACCTGACTTCAGTGAAGAGATTTGTTCTTCTTATAGTTTTGTACATTTCAGAATCTCATATTGGATGCAAAATATAAAGAATCCCAGTATCTATATTTAAGTGCCATTTAAACTATGGCAGTATTTGCATGTTATCTAATGAAATTTATACTTTAAATGTTTATACAAACAGTATGTTTTATTACTTATTGTATTTTATGCACCTGACTTTACTCTACATGAAGTATTTTATATCAGTATTATGATAGCCAAGTTTTGAAGTATATAGAGAAAAACTTATTTTTGCCAAAATTATGAACTTTGAAAGAAAGCACTGAAAACTTTTCAAACATGTATGTTGTAGCATGTTTGTAGCAATTATTTTCTGCTAAATCTTTTAAATGCAAAAGCATTAAAGCTTTTTATTTTAATAAACACTTGTGTCTTGTGTCCTTGTGTAGAATGCATGTAATTTTATGGATTCAGCAAGACTGCAGAGATTTCCTTTTCTCTCTCAAAATAAGCACTTAAAACTAACTGCACTTACATACATGCATGACTCACACAGAAAATGTTCCCAAATAGATGTCAAGAGGGTCTCAAGGATGAAGGTGTTCTTGCCAAATACCTTGAGGAAGACTTATGCAAATAATCATTCAAGCCTTGAAACAAAAAACTTCAGTATCTTGATAATCCATCTGTTTCTGAAATTTGTTATGTGTATTCTTTAGACTTGGACAGAGAAATAGAATGGATGCATTTTGAAAAGCTTTTTGAACTGAAATGGCTCAGATGATAGCCCCAGAAACTTCAAACAATTCAGATTGTTTGGTTTTTTCCAAATCATTAGCAAATATCTCTTCAATATGTAGTTTCTTAGCTTGACTAGCATTTAGCTGAAGCAAATCTGATGCCTACTAAAAAGTAATTATAAATGTCTTAAGAAAATAATATTTACACACACATACATGTGTGTATATATATATATATATATATATATATATATATGCACCGCACTGGAAAACTTAGTTAAAAGCTTTAAAAGCACACTTTTGGTGGAATAGTATATACAGTGAACTTACTTTTATACATCTGTGAAGATTTTCTTTGATGAGAAATTATAACAAAAAAATTGCCTTAAATTGTGTGATGAATCTGGGAGAAGCAGAATTTAAGCCCAGAGATTGTGATTCTTTAATTTATGTCAGTGTCCATTGCTTGCTAGAAAAGAGTGAAGCTTTTGAGAGGTTAAATATGTACAGAACCAATGAGGTTTCACAGAATCCTAAATTCTGAAGCAGAAGTCCAGCATTCAGACTGTACAGGGTTTATGCTCTTTTTTCTGGATGAACAAAAGCACTTAAGTATTTCCTAGGTTTTCTCAAGACCTTGGACTACCTCAGAAGAATGAAGAAATTAACTCGTGGGTTTTGAATTCAGTTGAACTGGGATAAAAAAAAATAGAAGAAACCAAGCCCAGTCTTAATTGCAGCCTACGATATTTGAACCTGAGGAGGACAAATCTGGTGCAGGTTTCAGAGGAGTTTTCCATAAAGGTGCTAACAATCTTCTGTCACCATCTGTGTGGAAATCACTTAAAAGGAATGGAGACAGCACAAGGGCACTTCAAAGCAGCACAAGCCTGTTTGTTGCTTTTATAACAGGACCCAGATGAAACATTTACAAAACATTATTTGCTTCTCTGCTGAAGACCAACAATGGCAATAACTGGCTCCAGAGAGATGTCACTGTTCTCTCTCAGTTTGCTTAGTTTGGCTCTTCCCAGCAGGGTGGTACAGAAGCAGAGATGCCAGAGGTGCCATTTCGTACAGCCCCAGGAGAGGATCAGCCACAGGGACAAACACCAGAGCAAGTAAAAGCAAGAGACTTCTGGCTGAGTTCTGAGTCCAGCAGGAGCTGGCATCTGAATTTTGGAGGCGAGGAACAGTCAGTTCTGAGCAGGCACAAAATCACACCTGGAGCCGCAGTGTCACTTTGTCACTCCACAGCCCTGCCCCTCTCCCTTGCTCTGCTTTCATGGTGCTTTACCCACTATCACTTGGAGATTTGCACGTGTCTCTCAGTTCAAAAGCAAAATGTTATTTATACATCTCTACTGAGTTCATGACGCTTCTCCAGCTCTTCCTTTTACACATAACAAAGGATATTTCAAAACTTTTCCCCACCATCTCTAGTCCTAGGAAGCTCTGGGAGCATTTACATGAGCAAATACAAATACATGAATGCTCTGTGAGACTGCAGCCTAAGTGTTTCATATTTGAAGTCTGGGCTGTAAGGTAACCCTATAGTCAAGTGAATCCCAAAAAGTAACAGGGGGAAAAAAGATGTCTCTGCCAGGGTTGTGCAAGACCTGATTGCAACCTCCTGCAAGTTCTTTGAACTGGTGCTTTTATACAGTGAGACAGTGGCTCCAGCTGCTCCCTGTGGAGCAGTAATGAAGGTGACAACTGCAGGTAACTCTGTCACCTCCTAAGAGTGGCTGTACCCACCACTGCTAAGGCAGCCTGCCTCCCATAGAGGTGTTCAGTCACTGCTTGTTTTGTGCTCTCTGGGCTTTTTTGCCTTTCAGTTCCTAGGACATAAAGGAAAATAAAAAATAAAGGACAGCCTTCCCTGATGATGCAATAGTTCCTGAAATAGTGCAGTAATCCTACCATTATTGCATAAAGAAATGTTATTAACCTTAAATTTTTCATTATATTATCATATATATGAGAATAATTCTGATTATATGTGTATATATATATAACACATCTGTGAACCCATAAGTGACTTTCAAACTTGTATTAACAGATTAGTAGAGTTAACAGAGTTAATTAGATCACAGTCCTTTCTTAAAACAGAATAAATCTATTCTTCCCCCCAGAGTATTTTCTGATTTGCCTTCCTCAAAGCTGGATTCTTCTTCATTTGGCCAGGTCCAGTAAGGAGAGTAACCTGAGCCAAAGGGTGTTGATGGCTCTGTAATTCTGACACTCCTTCATAATTCCATAGCTTCTTGCTGTAAAGAGCCATCCCTGTGTTTTTCCAAATGCCTTCTCTTGTGCTTGGCAAGGTTTCTCACTTTGCCTCTTTGTGCTCAGTTCTCAGCATGAGCTGCAATATATACAAAGGTCTTCAATCTGTTTTATTCAATTCTGACTCCTCCTCTAAGCCAGCATTCTTCTGCAGCACTGAAGAGTCCTAGGGGGTTAGATGATTCAGTCAGTGGGTTATGATATACAGCAGAACAGAAGTTCTTACTAGTGCTAATGTGGCAGTTTTCAAACTAAAGCCTACTCTTCAGCTTGGTGTTCTGCAATTCTGCACTGTTTGCTGACAGTAGAAGAAGTGGATGGGTTGTTACTGCTGTTTGCTGTATAAATTTACTTTTTAGCCACATTTTAAGCTGCAGCAGCAGGAGCAACATTCAGTAAATATAAATAAAGATATATTTAGATGCACTTATATGCTTGTATACACACCAATATACACATATATATGCATATAAATATATTTATATCACAGTGCTCTGTATCAGGCTCCATATCAGCCTCTTCAGGAAGAGCATATTTGGCCATTGTAGAGAATTTAGCAATTTATTTTGGTAAAGAACCAAAATATGAGGGGTTAATACTTTTAAGTTTGAATTTCAAGTACAAATGGCAATCAAAGATGCAGGATCACACTGACTTATTGCCTAATTTATACATGATGTTGTCTGGCTATATGCACACAAAAAGGCTAAAAAGATAACTTTGGATGGTTTCATTCTCAGGTGCATTCAGCTGCAGCAGTTCATTTTCCTCTGAGTTCCCTCTGGTGTTTTCACTCTGGTCCCTGCTGCTCAGGGCAGTAAGAGCAGCTCCCAAGTACCAATGGAATTGCTGGCATCAGTCAGGAGCAGCCATCGGCCCCCGACCACTGCATCATATTCAGGGCCTCTGGCATAACAAAGTTTAAATATTTGCAGCCATTAGTTCCATGCAGCAACTGAGCTGCTGTCAGCAAGGCTGTGGCTGTGTTGTCATTAGTAGTGGCTGTGGGTACCACGAGCTTCATCCAGATCAGAAGCAGGGACGTGCCTTAGCCAGAAAACAAGATACAACAAGCAGCCCACCTGGCTTCCATGCTGGAAAACAAATGCTGTCACACACACACATTCCCTGTGCCTGTGTTGAATATGGCAGGTTGTGCACTTTGCTTCTTTAACAGGCTTGAAGTGGCAATGGAAACTATGGAGCAGCATCTCGTGGCTGCAGTACTTTCTGAAGTGCTGCTTATATCCATAATGCAGGATTTACTGCCTCCCTGCACCACAGCTTTAAGGCCTCACTCAAGGCCCAGATGAGTCAAAGGAGATGTGAGAAATGCAAATACACATTTCTAAAGTAGAAAAAATTAAATCTATATCTTATTTTCCCTTCTGGCTTTAGGCTTCAACAGGAGAAACTGTACAAGCAGAAAGAGTCAAGGGAATGAAACCATGTAACAGAATGCTTATCATAGAGACTTATCATAGCAGAAAAGAGAGACGGAAACTATTATTTCCATCTATACGTGATGCAGTAAGAATGTGCCATCACAAACAACCTCAACACAGACTTGCCACCCTGCTCTGGGAGATGGCCCAGCCGGGCAGTGCTGGTCAGTGACCACAGCTTAGGAACAGGGCAAGCGGAGCTGTGGCCTGTGGAGGCAAGCCGAGTTACCCATGTCCCAGGTCAGTCAGTTGTGATGGCAATGCAGCTAACACAGTCCAGATTGTAACAATAGTGATACGTGGAACTGAGATGCATTTCATTATTCTGAGAAGGATTTTTAGTAAAGTTTAGGCACACTCAAAATATGCAAAGGCTTGATTACAATCCAGTAACAGCATCTGTTATGTTCATGTGGAGAAGTTTCTCTTGGCAACTGATTAAAAAACTCCAGAGGCAAACATGGGTGTGAGCAAGGGCCAGAGCCTTAGAAATCTCTTTGAACTTTTCACATCATTGCTGCTGCAATCAAGGGCATGTGCAGTACAGAAACACAGGCTGTTAACCATTACTGTGGCCCTTCTTGCTCTGATGTGTGACCCATGATCCATCACACCTCGTGTTCATTTTGTTACGTACTCAGAAGCAGCACAATGACACTCAACAAGTAAATAAATAGCAAATACACACAATTATAAGCACATCACTGTTAACATCACTGCACCACACTCTGCAATAAAAAAAATTTTCAGTCCTTGTCCTCAGTCCCAAGTTTCCCAAACTGAATAGTTCACCCGAGTTTCCTGTGTACAGCAGTGCTGTCCATCAGCCATGAACTGTTCCAGGTGAAGATAAAGGCATTGGCATTGTGAATGTAGCAACTGTGCCATCCTTTGATGCTCTGATTTTTAACAGCAGAGAAGCTTCCTACCAGAACACAGCAGGAACATTTATTCACAGTAAATAGGTGTGCAGCTGCTACTGATCTTCAATACATTTTTACTGTCCACTGCAGCAGACTTTTAACTACTTTGTTAGCGGCAGATGCCTTTTCTAAGGCCTTGTTCTTTATCTAGAAGTGTTAGGAAAGGCAGACCCTGCTGGCAGGATAAGAGGCAGTGGACACAAATGAGAAACCTCAAACTTCACCTGAACATCACTTTTACTATGAGATTGGTTAAAACAGCGCTGGGCACAGGTTGCCCAGAGAGGACAAAATTATTTTCCACCCTTGAAGATAGTCAACACATGATGGGACACAGCCCTGGGCTCTAGGTGGCTCTGCTTCTTCCCACATGCTGTAATTCTGTAATAAAGCTCTGAGGAGCTGAAAAGCACCACCATACATGCTAACTGTCTTGCTGGTCTCCTCACTTACCTTGCATTTTTAAAATGTGGTCATTTCCAGTGCTTGGATTTGAATTCCATGACATATTTTCTCTCTGCAAGTTAATTCTAGATCAACAGTTCCATTGCAGCAACACATAATCACAGAATCACAGAATACCAGGCTGGAATAAACCTCAGGCATCATCTGGTCCAACCTTACTTGGCAAAAGCACACTGTAATGATGGCCCAGAATCCAGTCCAGCTCAACCTTAAAAGTGTCCAGTGTTGGGGAATCCACAACTTTCTTCCTTGGAGCAATTATTCCAATGCCTGTTTATTCTCATTGGGAAAAAAAAAAAAACCAAAACTTCTTGCATCTACTCATAATAAATATGAAATAACTGTGAAATGTTTTCCTTTGCATCCAGCCTACCTGCAGCCATCCCACAGCCCCGGGCTGTCCACCAGGCAGGTACGTGACACCCTTGAAAAAAACCAGCACTCACTGAGCAAGAGGGTTGAATTTGTCCAGTCCTTCCCAATCAGGATAAAAGTGGTTACTAAACATCCAGCAGCCTCCTGGCTTGAATGACAGCTCTGTGCTTTGCTTGGCCAATTCAACCCACATTTAAGTGACAACAGTTCTGTAGCTGGGAAGAATCAAGTGAGTTGAAAATGCATTCCATACATTACTACTTATTCTTGAAGAGTACATATCTTCTCTCATATATTACAGCCTTTTCTAGGTTGTGGAATGAAAGGTCTTGCCCAAAATATACAGGTTAATAAAAGACTCACAGCCATAACCCAGATGCTTCTTTGAATGTTTAACACTCAGGTCACTTGTCTGGAGTTTAGGACTAGTATTACAGTTTCATATCTATTTTTTGAAGTTTGCGTTTAATTATGGATCCCAAATGCAAATCTTTCAACACAGAAATCCTCTGCTCTCCAAAATGCGTATGAATTTCACAGGTTCAAATCACTGCTGTGATGGCTGCAGAAACTCACAAGATTTTTCATACATTGTATTACTCTGATGATTTTTTTACAAGGCAGATCTAGTATGCACTAAGCATGTTAGAAATGCCTCTGTGAGCAGGAAGTATATGAGGTGTTGGGCTCAGGTCTGTAATTGCTGACAGCAACACACCAAAGTTTCTAAGGAATTCAACTTTCCTGAAATTCAATACAGAAAAAGCTAACTACAGAGTGGGAAACATTTGTTTTGACAGACTCAGGAGGTCATCATGCTCTTGTGGTTTTAAAATAAACCTTCAACCCTAAGATTAAAAATCTAAATGCTGTGGTCAGGGTTGTGCTCCCCACAGAAATCCCGTAGGTGGCATCACAGCACATGGGGAATTACATTTCAACTGCTTTTGGTTTAGAAGGAATGCAGCCGCCTTGGGATTTTTATTTCTCAATTGTTTTTTGTTTAAAGCTAACACTTTCCTGCAACTTCAGTTCTATTTTCTGTGCCACTTCAATCTCAAGAAGATCCAATCTGCACAGGCTTAAGTCTCTCTTGCTTTATGTAAATTTATTTCCTCCTGCAGATGCCTACCATAACCTACTCAGGGCTGCCCCAAGAATGTAATTCTCAGTTGAGAAGCACACCTGACATCAAGGACATGTATGGATGTATTAAATTGTTGGTATGGAAAAGAGTCAAATCGACAACCATAATTTTTGTCGCCAGCAATCCAAAGTTCATATAACTGGGTACTTCAGGGCTGAATCAGACACAGGTACAAACCAAGACACACTCTCAAGGTTTCAGTGCTTGTTAACAAAGAAGTGAGTATTTTGAAGTTTTTTTTTTTTTAAACCCTGATCATTTAAAGAACTCTCGTGCAGACCTGAAATTATAATAAAGTTACAGTAAATTCAGCATTATTGTCTTAATTCAGAAGAGGCAAATGATTGCATTAATATCTGAACAACAACCAGTAGATGTCAGCACCATTTTAAATCTGGCACTGGGGGCCACCACAAGGGGAGGACTGGGAAAACCAGTGAGGAGTCCAGGACAAGAACTGGATCCTGCCCCAGTTCACCACATGTCCATCCTGTCCCCAGCAATGACCATCAGGGCACAGTGCCCCACTCTCCAATGACAGTCACATTGGTTTGTTCATGTGTGACCACCTGGGCACAATGTATATTAGCTCCTGTCGAAAAGAAAAAGGATGTAAATTGAGGCAAGGGTGCCTCTGGGCTGAGCCTTGACTGGATGGATGCCTTACACCGATGCTCTGCTTGTCCCTTGCAGCTGACTTATTATACAAAGCAGAATAAGAAAACAGCATACTTTTAATTAGCAGTATGGATGAAAGGAGGAAAACCAAGTAAACAAACAAAACCAACAAAAACAAAACAAAACAAAACAAAACCAAAAAACCAAAAAAAAACAAAAAAAAAAACCAAAAAAAAAAAAAAAAGGAAAAACAAAGTAATCGCCTCTTGCAGGGTTTATCACCCTTCTCAGGACTTCTCACCAACATAGTATTTCCAAGCACAACTTATCCCTCTGCCTTTGGCTGGGTCTGCTTCCTATATCCTTAAAAATCCACCCACAGAGAGGGAACAGGGAACTGGCCCCACCAGCTAAACATCTTCTAATAGTAATGTCACTGTATTAAAAGGTTTTAAGGCTTCAGATTTGCCAAAGAGTAATCCATGTTTCTCAGCATGATACAAATACTCCAGCAAAAACACAAACAGATCTAACAATGCTCAGCCACGGAGTAGTACAAAGCAAAAGTTTTATGCAAGTAACAGAAAACTGCCAGTTAATTTCTCCTCCACCTAATCCAAAACTAGATGGAGAAGATACAAAAATTGCAGATTTTGGGGTATTTCAATGTTTTTGCCAAGATTTTTGGGTATTTCTATAGCAGTTGACCTCACTGCCCCAGAGGAACATGTGCCTTAGGCCAACAGAAACAGTAGGAAGCAGCTGCTCAGAGAAAATGCCTTTTTTTCCCTGTTAATATATCATTTTGCTAAGCTCTGCTTCCCCAAGTGCCTTGCATGATGAAGAGGTCTTTAATGCTGCTGTTGTTCTGGTTCCCTCCTCCTCTCCAAAATGAAAGCATTCAGAATACTATGTGCATTTTTTTGAATATCTGTATTATTTTAAAAATATTTTATTTTATAAATATTTGACATTTTACTTCTTAGTTGAACAATTTTTATTAGGAAGCCTCCAGTCCAAGCTTTCCAATTCATCTGTTAAAGAACAAAATTGGCGTCTGAAGAATCCAGTGGCAGAAGTGTCTCTTGTGAGATGGATTTTGCTCTGTCCAAGACTCTCAGGGCCTGCCAGCCCCAGCACCTTTGGTGCAGCAGCACCAGCTTGGTATCATGCTCAGAGGGGCTCTGGAGAGGCTCCCCCATCCCCACTCCCACAGCACCCCAGCATCCAGGGACCCCAGGTCCTCTTCGAACTCCTCACTCGTGCAGGGACCTGGTCAAAGCCATGTTCAGCAAAACCCAGGCTTTACAAAGAAACTGCAGATTGGGAGGGACGGCCACTATGCTCACAGAGAGGTGTTTTGGGAATTCACCTACAGCAGCCTTCCTTGGTGCAGTGTTTAACAGGGAGCTGCTGCCTCTCAGCTTCCAAATGCCATTCCACGCCCTGACCCAGCAGGAGTCCCACCCTTGTTAGCTGGGCTTTCGGTGTGCTCCCAGGACACGCGTTTTTGCAGAACTTGGCAGGTTCCTACAGAGACTGCCCAGTCCTGGACTGTGCTGATGGGTGGCAACTCCTTTGTACCTGAAGCAGTCACCTCACACACCTCTGCTCAGCTGAAGTTCAACCCAAAAATGTCTTCCTGCCCCAATCACACTTGATCCTTCTCAATGTCACAACCCTGAATCGAGCTGGCTCTGCAGGATTCCACACTGAACGTGGTCACACGTCACCCTCCCTTGGTGCCAAGGCTACCTTGAGCCTTGAGCAGCAGTGGGCTGGGTGGATCTGTGCTGGCTGACCTTCATCCATGTGTGTTTATAAATCATGATGCTGTTGCAGGAAGTCCCAGCACCCAAGTTCTTCACATACAATACTGGTTCTTCTCTGCACCAATGCTGCCTAGCAGCTTTTCCTCCATTAACAAGTTGGGTTAACAGACTTGCACTTTTCACAGCATTAATAAAATAATAAGATCAGTCCAGACAGCTACCTTAAAATGAACTCATACTCCAAAATGCAGAGGATCAACAAAATGATCAGAGAGATGCAGCACCTCTTCTACAAGGGTGAGAGAATTGTTCAGACTGTAAGTCAAACCGACACCAACTGATAATACAATTAATCAGATCTTTCTCCAGAAATGCCCAAGCCTGATGGTTTTCAATGACACACACACTATCAGCTGTCCCATCCTTGGCTTACTTGGTGCAGCTCAATCCACATCCCACCCGCTAGTCTCAGCCTGCAAGGATGACAGGAACTGCTCTCACTCCCTCTTGATGGACAAGCAAACAAAATAAAATGATACCTGCTAAGACTCTTGAGACTTCTACTCCCCCTCATTCTATTACAAGCTGCTCTGAAACATGCTGCCAGGTAATACCTTGATGAACAGCAGTTGATGTGGACTTAAAAGGGTGAGCACACAGCCCACGTGCTCCTGGTTATCTGCAGAACAACACACTCCTCAAGCACACCAGCAGCACCATAAGCACACCACAGACACCCCCTTGCACTCAGTGCCTTAAAACAGGCAAGTGCACAGCAAAAAGAACATTGTCACACGTGTTTTGGGATCTGGTACCCAAGTAAGAAGAGAAATAGTCACAGCTGCAAGCTGCTCGTCAGATCTGAACAGCCAGAATGAGACAGGGAAGGCAGGCACTGAAGTGAGGTGTTAAGACTTTAAATGAGCACCACAAAGTCTTCCTTCATTCATGAATATTCAAATTGTCCTTTTCACATTGCAGAGGAGTTACAGGTCTCCTGACTTTTAAAAAAAGCAATGAACATTTTAATTTTCTTAAGGTTTTGGGGTTGGGGATGTTTCTTTTGGGTTAGGGGGGGTTCATTGTTTGGTTTTTATTTGGTTTTGGGGTGGTTTTCTTGGTCTTTTGTAGGGGGGAGCATCCTCCTTGCTATTAGATTGCAACTTTCTTTTTTCATGTATCTGTACTTTCCTACTTAATATCAAGTATCTTTCCCACAAAAAGGTGTCCACAATCAAGTTTTCAAGTTTGAGAAATATGTTTGAAAATGGCACAGCCAGCTGCAGTAGAATTATAGCTTTATAGATAATTTTGTTGAGAATTGCAAACCCAAAAATTATATTATCAGCTACCTGAATAAGCATCTGAGGTTTTCTGAATTTTAAACACTGAAGGGAAAAAAAGTTTGATGTGATTGTGAAGGTAGGTAGCATTCCACACAGGAACACAGTATTGAAAACCCAACACAAAGGTGTTTTGGTTATTGGACCCTTCCAAAGTGTCAGCTTACCAAACAGTATTCACTTAACTCCCAGCACATGAGCATATGCAGAAGAAACATGACCAAAAATCCTTCCTACTGCTCATATTCAAGTAATCAGTTATCACACTATTTCACAAGCACAAAACTCAAGGCACCACAACAAAGTATTATTGCTCAAACATGGACACCTGTCCAGACCAATGTATTTCAGAAGCAGGATACATGTAGATGTGGGGCTTTTTCAGTCCCATAGGAAACAAGTACTTGCAACAATCATCCTGCAAGCCAACCAGCATTCTTCCCAGCTGGGCTTCTTCACAGTGGACCAGAGCTCCCTTCACATTTTTCAAGGACTTGTATTCATAAAGCCTGCTGCAGAGGGCAGCTCCACTGTTTTCCCATTCCCATATCCCAGCAGTATGAGGTTCTGTCCTTAGAGAAGTGCCAGAGAGGCAAATACCACACCACCCACATGGAGGCCAAGGCCAGGGCAGCAGTGTGTTTCCTGACTCTCTATCCCAATGACTTCACCTGTGAGAAGCCCACAGCAAAAAGCCTGATTTAATTAAAGCCACTGATTTTTAACTTGGCTGTTTTCAAGCTCCTTGGTTTTCCTGAAAACCACAACCATACTGTGTTCTCAGTCACCACTTTCACATTTCAAAATTGATCTGGTTTTTATTTCTACAGAAACCACTTAGAAGAGCACAACAACTTAGTGATAGCAAATTAGTACCACGATTTAGGAGCATCAGTCTCTAGGAAAAAATGCAGCTACCAATATTTGAGATAATACACAATTACTATAACGCACTAAGATCTACCTGAAGCATCTAGATCCAAGTTCTACATCTTACTTTCCTCTTGTCTCTTTCAACAGCCATTTTGCACCAAAAAAAGTTCACATAAAGTTCTCTGAATGTATTAAAAGAGGAGAGAGGATGGATAGGCAATCATTTGCACACACACACCTAAGAGAAAGTTAAAAATACGGTTTATTTGAAACTGTGAAATCAAAATCCAATAAATAAACCATTTAATATCAACACTGGACACTATGTAGGAAAACTCTGGTAAGACTGGATTGTTCCCTTGGTGCCCCAAGCATGGATGAGCCACGAAATGACTTCCCAGCTCCCCACAGCCACGTTGCTCTCTCTACAATCCTCCCCCATTCATGGCAAGCCTTCCCCAGATGCACACTACCAAACCCCCATCCTGGAGTCTCACCAGAACCAGCAGAACTGCCCCAAAGATGACAGGGCTCACAGGGCAGAGGCTATAAGAGCGAGAGTAAGTGTCTACATTTCAGGACTTCCAGAGAGCATTCCTCTTCCTCACTCACAGCCCTCTGAACAAGCTTCATGAACCGTGTGCTATGGCCAAGTATACTTTATTTTTTAGTTTTTAATGAGCTATTATGAGGCTATAAGAACACAGTTTCTTAATCACTTTTTGGGGTGGCGTGCAACTGATCCCATAAATATTGTACATGTTTGTTTAACACTGCTATTAAATTACTAGGCTTTTCCAAATAGCAGTAACCATATGTTACATACACATTAAAACTCTTTGACGTAATAAATATTAAAATATGATTTTATCCAAAATATAACTCCAAACAGCTTATAAAGCCTCAGGCAGGAAGTCACCAAATTCTGCTAAACACATCACGCCCTTTCAGAAACAGCAATAATACATTTTGTATCTGCTTTAGATAAAAAGTTCCTACAGCACAGGGCAAAAGTCTACTGATTACCTTAAAAATAGAAATCAGCTTGGGCATATCACCCTTTCCTTCTAATACTGGCACAAGTGAACTTTGTTTCTTTCTTCTTAGAAAGGAGGGTGGGGAGGGGGGAGTGAAGAGGAGGAAATAAAACCAATGCATCTTACAGGTTATTTATTATGTAACTGGCTGTTGCTACTGGAGCCACTCTTAGACAAACCAGATGAAAACAAGCATATCCAGAAAGGACAGCACTCAACAAGGCCTCGATGTGGCCACCAGTTTGTGCTTCAACTCAAGTGAACCTTCCCAACAGCTCTTCTGTAATCTGCAACAGAGATGTCAGTCCATACTGAAGGTAAGTCTCTTTGGGTTTATACTACTGTGATGCTCTCTACAGGCTAACAAGAACCAATCACTACATGAATATCAACGGCTCGAGTACTCAACAGTTTAAAGTCTTGATGCTACCAATTCATCCAGGTTCAGTTTGTACCATTTCTGACCCAAGGGACTTCAAGCCAGGGATCTAATTTGCTGGGGAGTAGGCTCTGCTCAGTTACTACTGTATAAAACAGCAGTTTAAAAAGTCAGATTTTCCACCATATTTGGGTGATATTTGGATAGGGCTTCTACACTTAAGTGACATGCAGAGAGGCCATATACTCCATGTATCAAAGTAATTTGACACTCTCCAAAGCAGCTCTGTTTTTTGAAAAAGAAAATAAAATAAATGCTTTGAACAACAGGTAAACAACCAGGCTTCAACACCAAATGAAAAGGATAAACACCTCTGGTTAGCAAGATCTATTTAACAGATAACACAACCATTTCAACTCAGTTCACTGTAACACTCCAATGGGCACCCCCAAAAGCCCCTTATGTTAATACTCAGCAGGAACCACAGATCACCAGATTTAACTGGCACAGGTATTCTGACCGAGGAAAAAAATCACAATGCCATGTATTTCACAGCTACCAGCACGCTGGGAATTTGAAAGGGTAATGGATGTAATGGCCGCAATCACTGCTTCAGTAGATAAACCAGAAACAGGTCAAAAATATCAGGACTTAAAAATACAAATAGTCAAATTAATCTTTTTCACATAGTTTACCTTGTTATTTTAACCCACATTACACATTTTATTACTTAGAAAAGACGACACTGCATAAAAATAAAATAAAATTTGGTTTTAACAAGGATGAGGGTTTTACATGACAGTATAAAAAATGTAATAGGAGCCTGAAGGGGAAGAAAAAGAAATGGAAGTGGAACAAAATAAAACAAACTGCCCCCCCAAAAAAACCCCAGAAAACAAAACAAACAAACAGAACAAAAAACCAAAACAAAACAAAAAAGAAACAAAAATCCAAACCAAAACAAAAAACAAACAAAAACACCCCCAAAACCAAACAGGAAAAAAAAAAACCAACAAAAAAATCCCCACAACACTACCCCCAGGAAAGGGAAAAAGCTAAAACAAATTCCAGATGTTTAAGTCTGAAGGTTTTAGCTTTTAAAATACACAACTACGTGTGCCTTTCACAATAACAGTCAGAAGTGAACGATACTTTTTGTATTACTGCACCCTTCAACAGGCCAGTCTGCAAGTTAAAACAAACAATATAATAAATTGCTAAATTGTAAGTATGCAATTATGGATTGCTTTTAGCTACTATAAAAAGCTGGGTTACATATCCAATGGTCCATCTTTTAAATTCAAACTGTGCTTAATGTTTTTTAGTTCAGACATACTGAAACCCAGCAGCACAGATGGTTTGTGGTGTTTTATTGCCTTTAAGCATGTATTTCTCATTTTTCCAAAGAACGATGCAACATCAATTTTCCATGCATATAGCAGCAAGGAAAGTAATTCCACCTCTTTTTTAGAAGGATATGGCCTCTTGTGAAAGTAGTCTGACAAAAACTGTTTCTGTGCCTCATATGAATTGTGATCATACTGATTAGGATCTACTGCTAGAAAGCGGAGATCCTCACTAGAAGGAAGTTTTCTTAACTCAGTCCTAATCTTTTGTCGTTTAAAAGGCACTACCCCTGAATTTACTTCATTCTCTGCAGACAGAGCTATGCCAGTACTTAAGCTCAGAGGCTGCTGTTCCTTATTCCTTTGGTCTTCTGCAACAAAGCAGGAATCTGATTGCTTTCTTTTCAGTACCACAGAAAGATGCTTCTCACCATTCACAAACAGAAGCTCTTTCCTCTCAGTGCGCTCAAGCTGCATCTTCAGGCTCGAGTTGGTGTCTTTGGGAGCACTTCTACAACGGAGCAAATGTACAGCAATAGCTGTCAGAGTCATATTTCCAGTGTACACACCACAACAGTGGATGCACTTGAAAGCAGGAGACTTTAAAATCGTATGCACAGTCGGCATTATATGATGCCTCTCTTTCAAATGCTTTTCATAGGTTTCTCTACCAGCAAACGTACCTAAGCAAAAGGGACAGGTGAACATTTTTCTGGTGCATCTCCTGTTCACTTGTGCTGTCTGAGGTTTCACTTTGATGTAAACAGGGACAAGAACTGTTGAATATATTCCAACAAGCACTGCCAAATGTACTTCTCTTTCACCCATGTCTTCATCTGGTAGCACTGTGTTGAAATCAAAGTGTGGGAACACAAGGCCACCCTGAGCATCGTTACCTAGCTGAATTCCTCTGTTGCTGTAACTCGCATGCAACTCCTTTCTCCCATTGTGTGCAGTTTTGTTGTGCTCCACGAGGCTTTTTAAGTCATAGAAAGTACCTGTGCAAAACAAGCAAGATAAGCCATGCATGAAGATATGCTTCATGAGTTCCTCCTCACAGAGAAAACACTTACAAGCGTAACACCGGATTGCCTTTTCTGTCATCCTCAGAAAGGATGCGCAAGCTGCAAGTTTGTGAGGTTCTGGGGCTTCCACTTTTACTTCAAGTGGTTTGTGGGCCACCTCCATGTGCACCTCGTAGACATTTGAGGGGAAAAGCTCATTGCAAACAGGGCAGGTCTTCCACTGTTTGGCCTGTCTGACAGCTTGGCTTGTTTCAGGAGCAGGCGGGGAGGCCTGCAAGGATACATTGTCAGAGGTCAGAACTACAGGAGGAGAGGGAGCATTGGCTGGCGACTGGGACAGCTGAGCCACTGACCCCGTCTGCACGAGCTGGATAGGCACCTGCGGAGGTGTCACAGTTGCTACTCCACCACCGGGAGGTACAGGCAAAGTAACAGAGACGGGGGCCAGCGTGAAAGTAGGTATCCCATTAACCTGCTTGCCAGTGGGGATCAACTGCCTCAGTATAGAGCCCGCAGTCAAAAAAGCTGTGCTTTGAGAAACCGGAGGCTGAACTGGCTGATTTACTGGGATAAGTGCTGGGGCAACAGGTTGATTAAGCTGAAGGAACCCAGGTCCAACAGGCTGTCTGACAGGAACCACCCCAGGGGCAAGAGGCTGGTTAAGCTGGAGAAGACCTGACCCAACTGTCTGCGTCACAGGAAGGACCCTGGGATCCACAGGTCTGTTCATGTTCCCAAGTGACTGGCTAACAGACAGAATTCCTGGAGCAACTGGCTGATTCACAGGGAGGACTCCTGGTGCAACTGGTTGATTCACAGGGCCAACAGGTTGAGTAGCAGGGAGCGTTCCAGCTGGAACCAGATTGTTTATAGTCCCAATTGTTTGATTAACAGGAAAGAGCCCAGGCCTGACGGGCTGATTAAGAGGAAGAACCGCAGGGGCCACAGCTCTATTTATGTTCCCAACAGAATGATTAAGACGGAACCCGTGAGAAACAAGGACAGCCTGTGAAGGTGAAGGCTGAATACCAAGGTTGTTCTGAGCCACGGGAGGATTGCTGGGCACAAGAGCGACCTGCGAGGATGGAGCAGCAGGAGCACAGGTGGTATTTGGGAGGCTGCCAGAGGCACTTGGGACAGTCACTGGTCCAACTGTGTTCTGGACTGCTTGTGTGTGCACCATGCTCTGGTTTTGATTATTCTGTGGAAATGCAACCTGGATGCAAGCTGGAGCTGTCACAGAACCTGCTGGGACAACAAGAGGCCCTGCAGATGGGGCAGCTGCTGCTACACCTGGGATAGGCTTTGGAGCAATATGCATTTGTTTCACAAGTCCAGGTTTCTTAATGCGTTCCGAAATCAGAGATCGAAGTTTGTTCTCCAGGTCTCTGTGTGTTTCAGCTGTCAAGACATGGTACATTAAAGAATCTGGGCTGTTCGCAGGAGCATTACATTTTTTACAGTAGAACTCAACTGCATTCGGTGTACTTTCATCACATTTCTCGCCAAAATATGCACTTAGTAAGTTTTCAAAATGGTTCATCAGCACATGTTTCTTCATATTGTAATACAAGGTGTCTGTGAATTGACATTTTAGACACGTGAAGTTTATGATGTCACTCCTAAACTGTTTCATGCCATCCAAAATGCTGACTGTATAGTTCTGTATTCGTTTATTAAATGAATGAAACATCCAGATGTGTTCTCCCACTACTCTGGGCCGAGAAGAAAATGCACATTTTGGGCAAGAAACCACCATCTCTTGGTCCATTTCATCCTCATGGTAACGATGCAAGTGATTCTTGAAAGAAGTAAGCAATTTGGATGAGAACTTGCATAAGCCACAGCAGTACGGCTTTGTTCTGTATCTCTGCAAACCAAAGAAAAACATCCACTTAGAAACTGTCAGTTCCTATGCCACTGTTAACTGTTTAAATCTGCACTATCAGCTGTCAGAAATGCCTTCACTGGATGTACAGCATGTATCTTCCCAGTTTCTTCTGGTTTTGAAAAGCAGATTTAAAGATTACATACTTAAGAGGGGGAACACTTGTGTGCCTTTTTTGTTTCATTATAATTTACTAAGAAGCCTTACATGAGTTTACTTCTACCCTAGTTCACAAGAAGTAATTCTGAAGCCTGTCTGTTTTTAAATACAGGAATCACAGAACAAGACAGAAATATATACTATATACAGAAGTTAAGCCTTAGGAATTAGGAATAGCACCCCTTTTAATTTGACACCTTTAAAGCTTTGTTTAGTTCAGGGTCAGCTCCTATCTACTGGACAAAAAGACAAAAAGCAGAACAGGCAATAATTTTATTTTCTGTATTTCAACAGCCTGATCTTTGCTGAAAACTCTCCAGACCTTCCCAACAAGGCCATAAACAAAGATTTTTTAAAGAACATTCTTTTGGAGCCAAAATAATAATAGGAAGTAGCAAAACCCCCTGTTATGATAAAACAGCGATGTATTAACTCATACATACTTATACACTTAACTCATACATACAATTTATATTAACTCATACATACTGGGCATCCCATCATAGAATTTTTTTTGTGAAATTTCCTCGAAAACGCTCAGTATAGAGCATACACACTCCTCTCAGAAAAGTATTTTAACTGCTTAAGAACACATCTATTTTGCACTAACCAGTGATTTGCTCCCTCAGTTATATGTCACATGACAGCACTGCTTTTCATATCCATATGAGCATCATTTGTTCTTTCTGAAAAACTGGTAGCCCCATCAACCATTTTTTCTGATCAACTTCCTAACCCTGGCTCCTGCCAAAAACTACAGAATCGGTCACAGCAACACCCAGGTGACAAATCTGCACACTCAAAAATCTAGTGGAATCTGTCTGTTCTCTCAGACATGTTTGTCACCTCACTGATTTCTGCCCTCATGAAACAGAACCCAAAGGGAACAAGCTGTTCTGCCACTACAGCATCCAGCCCAGTTAGATCACCCACATATGTCTCTCTCTGTTCAGAGAATGTGAATACCACACTAGGAGAGTCTCCTGATGATAACCAATTCAAAAGACTGGGTCAGACAATGCCACTGGCTGGCTAAGGCTGCTGAAGAAGCCCACTGCTAAGCTATCACTGCATTATCTTCTATATATCCTCTTTAGGTGCCTAATCTTAGCTGCTAGTAAACAGCAACAAAGCAAATTAGCAGATGCATCGATCTTTAAGTATCCTGCCTAGAGAAAGGCCACTGACACTAATGAACTAATGAAGCACACAGAACATTACTAGAAGATACACCTCACTACTTCTGAAGGAGTAAAATGACAAAGGAAAAATTCCAAACAATTCTCTTTCAGCTGAACAGAAGCAGATGGAAGTATACTGCTTTGATATTCTCTGTATGAAACCGAGCTTTTCCACACAAACACTTTACAAACCATTCTGCCAGCATGTTCTCCTTGCATGCTTTTTCTGCTTTTTCTGTTCACCCATCTGCTTTTTCACCACAACCTACCAATGGCATGCCAGTTTTATAGAAAGCTTGACAAAATAAGAATAAGAATACAAGCCACTTAAGAAAAAGAAAGCATCTTGGAGATTGACCAATCTTCAACTGTATAAATGGAATCCAAAAGAAGGCTTATAAGAGACATTGCAGTAAACTCAATTAACCCTCCTTTAAAGAACCTACCCAAGAACATAGTAGTACTTTCTGTTGTGTAGTCTCACATTCCCCACAACTTAGAATCATGCAGAAAGACAAAACAACCTCAAAAAACCAAACTTCTGCCAGAACAGTTAACGTCTCCCTAAAAATAGTACAAACGGTGGAAACCACCAACTGCACTTACACAGACATCTTCTCCAGCCTACTGAGTTTACAGGAGGCAACAATTTATTTTCCCCTTATGGCAACAACTTTGGAAAAGAACATCCTGAAGGACCAGCTTCTTTTCTCCCAAATCTAGGCAGCATGATATGTGAATGATATACATTAATAAACCAAAATTGTTTAAAGAAAATGAATAAGAACAAGGTTAGTATCCAAAAGAGACAGTGTGGAACTGTTCTGCAGTAATGTGTTATCAATTCCACACTGAACTTCATTGATAGGTCTTCCATAAGAAGGCCATGAGGGGCCCCAAGACTCTTCAGCAAGACTGACAAGTCTATGTTTTTTTCTGGACATACTCCACTGCTCTAGACACAGCATCTCAGAAACTTGCTACTAGATACAATTATAGAATTGTTCACCTCAATCCTGCCTTTCTTATGGAGTCTAGCTATACAGAACTAAAAGCTGTTTCACATACACAAATCTAACTGGAAAGAGTTTTCCACTGCTACCCCAGACCAAGCCACTAATAATAATTTCATCTTAATCCACTTGCATCTATGCAATCACATTTTCACCCTTCCAATGAAACAGGAGTCATGTTGTACAGAAGACCATGCTAAGACTACATATTAGGTTAGGCTAAAAAGGCAAAATATTACTGTGACATCTTAAACACTGATGTTCAGGGTTGTATCCTTAAAGACTGAAAATGGTAACTGAAGTCCTCATAACCATCTCTATTACAGGGAAAAACAAAGAGGAAATGTAAGATTATTCCCTGACTAATAGCACTTAGAAAACAAATATTAAAGCTATTTTTTCAATAAAAAAGCTGCATTCCAATTTCTGAAAATTTTCAAATTCAGCAACTCCACACAACATGTTTATCCAGAATTTGTGTCACGAACATACATACCTTCCTTTTGCCCACAGGCTCCCAAGGAGAGACATCACTCCATGAAGTGTTACAGAAGTAGTTTTCACCTGCATCAAAACTTTTAAGATTCTAAAAGTAAAATAAAAACAAGAAATGAAAATGAGGCATTTGCAATTCTGAATATAAAGAAATCTCAATAGGAAATAAGGAAAAATAAAAAAGAAAAACCCCACACAAACAGAGGATGACTTGGAAGTCTCTAAACGTCATTCAAAGAAATTACTTCTTTGACCAGCTTTGATTTCTTTTACCTCAAGTATTTGTTCATGTGACTGCCTAATAACAGAGTAGGAATTCTGAACATTTCATAGTTACTGAAAATAATATTGGGAGTGAAAATATTTAAACTTGAATTCCACTGCTTCCAGCCAAGTTCACAGTGAACACGCAAAGTATTTTTCCTCTCTACCTTCCTCCTCCTTCATTGGTAATATTTCACTGCTTACTTCATTGCTTTATTAGCTTACCACTACAGTTTACTTTGCAACAGGTTTTAGTATTAAATATGTGTAACATTGTTACACTTCAAACTTGGAAAAACAAAAGACATTCACAAAAGCTGATTTCCAAGAGCTGCTTTTCCCAAAGCTACAAAAGCACAATATTACTGTGTCTACAACAACTGTGGCAGGGAAAGCAACTGTCCTTACAGACTTCTTTAATTAATCCCATCAGAGCAGTTCACATCCCTCAAGCCAATGCCAGCTACTATCCTAAAAATAATAAGTTTATCTCCAGATTTCTGAGACCCACACATATTTAAACACAAACTTAATGGGAAAGAAAAAAAAACCAAATAAACAAAAAAACAAACAAAAAAACCCAAAAAACAACAACAACAAAAAAAAAAACCCCAGAAACAAAAACACAAAAACAAACCCCAAAAAGCTCACGCTAGAGTCCAATTTACTAGGCATTTCTGAAGACCCTAACCTAGATTCAACAGCACACCCAGAATGCCCTGGATGGAACACAAGCTACAAATCCAGGCTTTACTCATAGAAAACTTGCATCTCTTCTCCCCTCACATTCTTACTTTTGACAAATCCTTCTTCACTCAAAACTCTGCCGATACTTAGAGAAGGCATGATTTCCACTTCTTCACCAACCCCCACTCAACAGCAGAGGCAGATAACAAGTAACATTTAAGATCAGATGACCTTACAAAAGGAGTGAAATTCATAAACCTAATAGTTCATGTTACGTGAAATTTAGCAGCAACACAGAATATAGTCAGCAACAAGGAGCAACAAAGCTTCAGCAATCAAAAAAAACCTACAGAATCCTACTTAACGCAGGCTCTGTCTGCACTAGGCTCTTGTCCATTTGCAGTATGCAAATATGAGCATTCCTACGTGTTCAGCAGATTAGAGTAAGCCAGAACATCATGCCAAAGATAATTTGATTTTAACTTCATTATTCAAGAATTTAGAAAAATGTAGCAGCTGAGTTTGCAATACGCTGTCTACCTTTTTAAGTGTCAAGTATGCTCAAAGAGAAACCAGAAAAGCTCAGGGCAACAATAAACAAATCCCCTGCAATCTAATCAACCCTAGACTTGAATGAGTCATGTATTTGCCCTTCAACCAACCAACAAAAAAAAAAAAAAAGCCAAAAAAACAACCAGCCAAAACCACAACCACAACAAAAAAAGAAAACCTCAGAAAAACCAACTGAACAAACAAAAAAAATACAAACCACAAAAAATCCAGGAACCTTAGAAAGAAGCCTTGCATGCAACAAGAAACAACCCAGAATTTTAGTGAACTATTTTTGACTGAGAAAATGAAGAGACTTGAGACTTACTAAAACTTCTTCAGCTGAACACGCTGCAGTGAATCACACACTGCTAAAAAAAGTTTTCTTAAAGTTTACGGCTTATCTGAAACACGTTCTGTTTTTGGTTTGAGTGAGCGGCTCCTACACTTAAACCCCAGATTCCGACAAGCCAAACACAGGAAATACGACTAGATAGTTTTGCTGAAATGGCTATTTCCTACAGAGGAATATCTACTAATAAAAATAACCATTCTTATCAATAGAACTCATCAGTGGGGCAAATGGCTGCTCTGAACACTTGCTTTAAACAAAGATCCACTAATTAGTTATGACCTTTCCAGATTTCTCACTTCCAGGAGGGGATGAAAAAAGGAGAAGGGAAAGGTAACACGAAAGGAACAAAGCCCTCTGAGAAGCCTAACTAAACCTTATGCATAATAGGTATTCTTAAGTTGAAGAGAAAAACATTTTTAAAATAAGAACTGTTCTCCCCTCTGTATTAAAACTCTCATGATTTTCCTTAACAAAACCATAAAAAGCTGAGAGTTTAAATGAAGACACAGAATCATAGAACAGAATCATGGAATGGTTTGGGTTGGAACGTGCCACTCTTGCACTGAGAATGACACAAGAACAGGCGAGAGGCATTATTGTAGAAAGAGCAAAGAAGGCTAATTAATTATCATACTATTCTATACTATATTACATGACATCTAAAAAACTGAAACAAGCACTCAACTGCACAGAATCTTGTGACTGTCTGCTGACCAACAGTCTGCA
Source organism: Molothrus aeneus (assembly GCF_037042795.1). Classification (NCBI taxonomy): domain Eukaryota; kingdom Metazoa; phylum Chordata; class Aves; order Passeriformes; family Icteridae; genus Molothrus; species Molothrus aeneus. The sequence goes on from NC_089646.1 coordinate 58,975,740, forward strand.
CATGTGCTTGGCCCTGACAGGCCAAGGAAATAAAACAACATCACTTTGGGTAAACAATCTCCACATTGCATCTACCTTGGCACAACACAGGTGCAGTGCTGTGCCAAAGTAGAATTGTTCTGATCATTCTTTTCTCTGCTTCTCTCACTGCTTCTCTCAGGTTCAGAGAATGTGAATCCCACAGGAAAGGACCCTATAGATCATCTAGTTCTAGCCCCCCCATCATGGGCAGGGATGCCACTCACTAAACCAGGTTGTCCAGGGCCACATCCAACCTGGCCTTAAATACTGCCAGGGATGGGGCATCTACAGCTCCTCTGGGCAACGGTACCAGTGCCTCAGCACCCTCTGAATAAAGAATTTCTTCCTAAGCTCTAATCTAAACCTACGCTCTTTCAGTTTAAAACATTGCTGCCCCTTATCCTGTCCCTATCTGTCCGTATAAAAAGTCCCTCTCCTTTTAGATGCCCCCTTCAGGTACTGAGCAGCTGCAAGGAAGTCAGCCCTCTCTTCTCCAGGCTGAAAACCCCAGCTCTCTCAGCATATCTTCAGCTTCAGAGCAGAAGTGCTCCAGCTCTCCAATCACCCTCATGGCCCTAAAGATCACAGTATGTTAGAGAAGCTGAAACAGTCTATTAAAGGAAAACCTCTGACCTTACAGTCAATGTACTTAAACACACTGCTTGGAGAACCAAACTAGTACTCCAGCCAAAATGCTCATGTCTTCTTCCTAGCAGAGATCAATTAGCCTAAAACCTAATCCTTTTGGTCTCTAAGCTACAGAGAGGTACTAGTCATACATTACATTCCTTCATCTTCCTCACCAACTCTTGTCCATTATCGTACCTCATTACAACAGCGCAAGACCAGATTTGGGTCATGTTAGTAGCATATCATATTTCAATCCATTTCTTACATTGTCCAGCCATAAAGAGTCCAGAAACAAATCTCAATATTTGAAAAAACAAACTTTAGGTACTTCTCACTAGATGGTTTTCAAGGTGCCTTCAAACTCAGGCCTGCCTATGATTTTAAGTTTTATTAAAACATCACACATATCATGCTACCAAAAAGAAATACCATCATCATATGAACCAAGTACTGATCAAACTATACTGCTAAACCTGTACCAAAACCAGCCCCAGATTACCCAGGAAAAACAAACTAAAATTATGAACTTGGTTGAGGAAGAATTATTTGCCAAAAAAAAAAAAAAAAACAAACCAAAAAAACCCACAAAAACAAACCAGTATTTTTTGGCCAAAATCTCATAGAGGTTTTTCTACAGTGGAAATGCTTGCTGGGTTTCCCACCATCATTTTTTACTTAAAAATGAAGCAAAACCAACTAAACACACATTATACGTACCCCCAAAAACCCAAACAAATACAAAACAACTTATTACTTATTTACCATTGAAGTCCATGCAATAATCAAAGAGACTGCAAGCAATTTTATAGTAAAAACCTGTCACCATCAAAACATTCCTGCTTCCAATGGTCGAGACAGACTCCGCTCTTGAGTGAAAAGTGTGATTACAGAATATTAACAAAATAAAAACAGCAAGTAAATCAAAATTAGTAGACATTATAATTTTCCTTGAGCTATTGCCACATTTAGATATATGCAAAACTGTTCAATTGCAATAACAATGTTCTAAAATCAGTTATGCGTGTGGACTTCAACATTTTTTTTTCCATTAGCTAACAGAGTTTCAGAAAGAAACCACCACAAAAGACACAACAGTACCCTTACAGAGCGTTATACCTACTTTAGTACTGCCATACAGAAGCAATCAACCTCTTGTCAACACTAAGGCATGAATCTACTCAACACTCAAAAAATCCTGTGCACCAGCTCACTGAAATACACTACTGTTAAGAAATGGAGTTACATCGCTGTGTTTGCACCTTTTCTGGCACTGGGTTGCCAGTCTGATGGTGTGCATTCTGCCTGACTGATGCACAAAATTTTCTTCTCAAAGTGGCAACAGTGGCACAAGGTTTATCTTACTCACCCCAGTACACCTGCATATACTTTTTAAGATACAGAACCAAACTACAACTCAATGAGATCATTTTGGTATTTTTCACCAGACACAAAGTTTAAAGGCCTCTCCATTTTCAGAAATGCAGATGATTTGTATGTCTCTTCAGAAGCTTGTCCTTGATATGTGATGGGATGTCTTTGAGGAGACTGAAGTCCTCATCTGCATGAAATCTTAAAAGAACTGGAAAAAGTTGCTGCATTGCACACAAATAACAATTCATTAGTGTGTGGTATTTTTTCCTGAAGCTGTACTGTTTCTTTTTGTTGAAACATTGCTAACAGAATATGAGGCACCATCTATGACACATCTTGCTAAGAAATACACACTCTTGCCATGCTAAATACTAACACACCGAATTCCTGCCCTGGGTACGAACAGTCAGTATTAAGTAACCCCTAATGTAAGGACTCCCCCAAAAAAGCTATCATATATACACCAGAAGGTGAAATATTTGTCAGGAGTTTACATTTCAGATTTGTTTACATTCTTTCAAATACTTTACCTTCAATAATTCCCTGCAGCTGTCAAGCCCAAGATCCACAAGAATGTCCTTCACCTTTTTTCGAGCCTTCCTTACATTATCAAGGTTTTGAACAGGAATTTGAAACATTTTGCACTTTTCCTGGGGAAAAAAAAACCCACAATAACCAAAAAATAAAGAAAAAAAGAAAAAAAAAAAAAGAGGAAAAATAATAAGGAATGAAAAAACACACTAAATACTTCAACACAGGTACTTGCATTTAAGTGTGTTAAAGTAAGAACTAAAATCTGAAAAGTCAGAGAATACAAATATTTAGGTTAGAAAAGACATCTAAGATCATCGAGTTCAAACATTAACCCACCACAGTCATTATCCATGCCTCTCATCACCACACCTATGCATCTTTCAAATACCTCCAGGAATGGGAACTGAACTACTTCCCTTGCCAGCCCATTCTAGTGCTTGGCAACCCTTTTTCTGAAGAAGTTTCTCCTAATATCCAATTTAAACCTTCCCTGATGCAACTTGGCTCTTTTCCTGTCACTTGTTACTTGGAGGAAAAGACTGACCGCCACCTGGCTACAGCTTCCTTTCAGTTGTAGAGTGATTAAGGTCACCCCTGAGCCTCCTTTGCTCCAGGCTAAACACCCCCAGCTGCCTTAGCCACTCCTCACTGGACTTGTGCTCCAGACTCTTCCCCACATTCACTGCCCTTCTCTGAACTCACTCCTGCTCCTCAATGTCCTTCCTGTACTGAGGAGCACAAAACTAGACACAGCACTTGAGGTGAGGCCTCACCAGTGCCAAGTACAGGGTCAATCACTGCCCCAGTCCTGCTGGACACACTCCTGCTGATATGGGCCAGGATGCCATTTCTTAAATATGAAAACCCAAAATCTTTAAGCCAAAGAAGTGGGCTCACTAGCATTTCCCAAGTAGAAAAGCTGACTGATTTTCAAGGAAACAGAATGTAAGGGGGGGGGGGGGGGGGAAGGAATCTTTATATTTCTTCTTTCTACAGAAAATTCCAAATTTTTCTTTCAGATCTCCTTGTATCTACATGACAGGAACATAGTTTTGTAGGGTTTTCGTAAAAGAACATGAATACCAGAATTTTATTAAGTTCTATTCAGAAAATTACAATCATATCATGTAAGGAGAAATTCCACACCTTTCACCTTAAATGTTACCATCAAGATGAGAAATCTTTTTGATATTTTTGTTTGCTGTCAACCATGGACATGCTTAAAATATGATTGCTAGTAAAATCTAGATTTCCTGCAAAAGCTTCTACTTTTGTGAACTTGTAATGTATCTCCACAGGCTCAGCTGCAGAAGTAAAAAAAAAAGCTCAGCCTTTGTCAACTCCTTCTTAGATTACAGCAAGATACAATTTAGACTGTACTTTAAGAAACTACAATGGACACAGAATGCAAAACCCAACCCTAAGCTTGCACTGAAAAAGGTCACTGGAAACTTCTCCAGTAGTTCGTGCTTAAATAGCTGACAGAGGATCCAGGAGCATTTACAACATCCTACTGCTAAACCATTCATCCATCCAGGAGATGCCTGAACAGGAAAAAGAAAAAAAAAATAGAAATAGAGGAAATCTCCAAACAGTCTTTCAGCACATACAGTCTCAAATGGATTGAAAAGCTGTGCTTTTACCAAAAAAAGCAAGCTCCGTGCCAACATGAAAGCTCTACTTTGAAGAAGACTTTCATGCAAATAGTTGCAAAATCCCCCTGCACATAAGACACAAGCTAAGCCTCAAAAAATCCCCAAAACCCACAAATCATATAAAAAATGTTCCAGTCTGTATGTAACCACCCCAAACCTTAATTTATGTAAAAAACATATAATTGAAGGGTTTATGATTAAAATTCAACAAACTCACATACTATTCTTCGCTTCTTCTCCCCTGAAAGGAAAGGTGTGTAGAGAGAAATGGAGAGGGAACCCCATTTGACAGATGCTAGTCTCGTTTTCTAATGTTTTTTATCACCAAGTCCAGAAGACATTCTGATACCATCGGGGTAGGTGTACCACAGGAACCTATACAGAATGGAATAAATCAGAGTAACTGGTCTGGCATTCTCTCAAAATGAAATGAGCAAAAATTTGACATAAAATACTCTTTTTAAAGTGAAGTCACCAGGAACTTGCTGAGTCCCTAGTTAAAGCTTGAAGATCAGTCCCTCTATGACAGCAGGTTATGCACATCAAGCCCACAGTCCAGTACGGATAACAACAGAGCTACTGGACACCACCATGCCCAGTGGTGATCAGCCAGAAGGAAATATGGTTCAATACATCAGGCTCCAATGGAAACAGTTTCCCCATCTCAGTCTTCCACCTCATACATTGATGCTACTGAAGAAGGTGATACAGGCATTTGTTGAGGCATGTCTAGCTCACAAAGAAGAAACAGTCAATAGGGGTGTAGTACACAACATCCATGTACCTCAACAGTTTTCTTAACCAGCAATCATTCTGAAATTATTAATGCAGAAGAAAATGAAATAAAATTATTAATTATCCTTAAATGATTAATCCATGAGAAAGAAAAACACACCAAAACCTCCACCATAACAGAAAAAACTTGAATATAAATTATGCTCCAGTTCTCAAACAGTTGGTCTTCAATCCAAAGGCCATCACGTGCAATCATTTGCAATGTTATTCAGTAGGTATTTGAACAATGTTCTTGCAAGTAAGGATCTAAAAGGATCTCAAACTAGAATTGCAGAACGGTATGGGTTGGAATGGATCTTAAAGATCATCTAGTTCCAGATCTACTCCCACGGGCAAGGACACCTCCCCCTAGACCAAGCTGCTCAAAGTCCCATCCAACCTGGTCTAGAACATTTCCAGGGATGGGGCATCCACAGCTCCTCTGGAAAACTTCTGCCAGTGCCTCACCACCCTCACAGTTAAGAATTTCTTCCTAATATTCAACCTAAATCTACCCTCCTCTTGGAGTCTCTCTATCCATTAGACCAGCACTGCCCTATCATAAAGGTCACAAAAGATCAACCTTCTAAGCTTATTTCCTCAAGCCCTCAGTTTAATTCCTTTATTATTATGCAGTTTATTATCCACATTTTCATAAAAAAAATTATTTTTCTTCTATTTTTGACATTCCTCAGGCTTTAGTTTGCACATTGGTTCCATGAATTTGTTGGTCCACATTCCATTCTTAATCAGCAAATTCAACACAAAAGGACTACAGTTAAACTGAACGAGGGTTACCAAGAGTCTTTATCATTTTACTGCACTGCCTGTCTAAAAGACAAAAATTTATTCTTCACAGCTTTAAATTGTTTCCAAAAAAACTGATAATCCACTGAGTTTTCAGACTAGCGTCACTTCTTAAACAGAACCAAGGCAAGTTTTTAGCAAAATAAAGGAATAATTGTAGCAGCTGATGTCTCAAATTCAGTTCTAAGAAGGCTATCCAACTCTTGCTCAGGCATTTTAGCCATTAAGCTATTCCTATTTGTTGTTTTTTTCAGATAACATCTCCATAATGATACAGTGTAGCTTTATTCAACACTATGGGTTTGTTTCATTTCTGCATTTGTTACCATAGATTGCAACACCCAACTTACTACATTTGATTTTTCAAAGATCACAAATTCAACTCTTCCCTTCCAGCAGTACTGCAGTATTTTAAGTCTAGCCTAAAAGACAAAGTAACAGTCTGCACAGTATCTTGGTAGACAAAGACACCAGTTTTCAAAGTAACTACCTTTTACTATCATTTCTCTGCATTACAAAAAAAGGGAAAAACACTAACACTGCACCTCTTCAAAAAGGGAAATCATCACAAAATGCCAAGTTCCTACTCCTTTTACTTCTTAGAACCATTCTCATTCCCCTTGGAAGGAACCTCGAGAGGACAGCCAGTCCAGCTTCCTATAAGCAGGCTCAACCATTAATTGCAGCCAGGGCACTCTGTTTTGGCCAGTCAGGTTTGGCAGCCTCTCTGGGCAACCTCCTCCAGTGACAGACTGTGCTCACATTGAGAGCTTTACTCCTTATATGAAATCTGCACCACTTTTGTTTGTGTTCCTACACGAACTAGGCATTTGCAAGCAAATGAAAATGGAGTTGGTATGGAGCTGGCAAAAGGAAGATGCACATATGTGCCTTCAACGGGCATGCAAATGCTTCCAGCAAAATCCAGTCAACTAGATAATCAGGCATTTCTAGAGTTTTCAGGAAAAGAGGAATGTCAGAAGATCCACAGAGAAAACAGCCGTAATGTAACACTTTTAGACACCAGATAATCTGTACAGAAGCAAGATCTCCAGACGTGTTTCTAAGTGGTTGGCCTTCACTTGCCTGTTGCTCAAAGAACTGCTTTGAGCAGGAAATTATGGAAGACTAATGGAACTTCGTCCTCTCAACTATCTACCTCGGAAATTGAATAACTCTTAAGTTTTTGTAAATTTTATCTAGTAACTGTCATTAGTAACTGAGAAAGAGATTTTTGAAATCTCTTTAGTCTTTTTAAAAGGTTTGTATCTTTTATAGGACCTTTATAAAAATATACAGGTTTGGAACATTTGGGTTGGAGTATTTTGGAAGCTTTGTTTACTAACTTTTACTTCAGCAGTCATCAGAACTGACAAGCACCAATAAAAAATTACGTTGCAGCCAGAATATTCCTAGTAAAGTCCAGGGTAAGGAAGCAAAAAGGGCCTTTGCATGGTATCCACAGATGTTTTATTCAGCTGCATGGTGGCATGTTCAGCGTGCAAGGCACACTCATGAGGGGAGCACCAGTTTCTCCCTCTCCCCAGAGCTCAGGCTGAAGCATGCTCTCAGGCAGTACAAAGATGATGGCCGGGAATAAGGGAGGGAGTGGCTGAGGGACACAGAAGGAGCCAATGGGGTCCCAAAAGCCCCTGAGGGAAGCCTCTTGTGTCTCCCCAACCCAGGGAATGCCTCCCACGGTCCCCACAAATTATTTCCATTACAGTAAACTCATTAGAAGTTGACAATTCATATTAGTTCAGAAAACAATAAAAACTGCTTCGTTCCTGAAAGTCAAATGAAAGCATGTGATCTATTTTCAAGAACCCAGGGAACAAGAACACCGGATGGCAGAGAGCAGCTGGGAGGACAGGCACACCAAAAAACTGCCTAGCAGAATGAGAGTTTGTCTTGGCCATACCAGATTTTACCCTCATCAATTTTATTTTGTTTCTGGTAAGCTTACATATCCTGTGAGAAGTAACACCTGGGTCTCTGCTCAACCACACATTACAGGTCAGTTCCATTTCCTGGACTCTTATCTCTGAAAGAGACCTAACAGGATTTACAAGTACATCAGCACCATCAAAGCTTATCCAACCTATGGAGGGAGAGGGAAGAAACCTTCCTAAAGAAAAAGTTGACTAAATAGAATGGATGCTATTCTTGTTCATTGTTTAATCAGTTGTAATTTAAAATATATTCTAATAAAATGCACAAAGAGCAGTTCTGGTCACCAAAGTAGTTTATCTTCTTATATTCAGATTTCTATCCAAGGGCAACTTAATAGAAATCTGAGGTAAGAAAAAAAATTAACTCTTTGTCCAGCTATATCAGAAACCTCTGGGCATTTCAAATCATAGATCTCGTAAGAGTCACAACAATTCTGCTCTTTTCATGGCTATAAATCACAAACTTGTTGAAAAGGTCACCTTGCCCAACATGAAGACGACCATCATTCAACAGCTGCTAACACACAATGAAGAGGAGTAAGATATGTGATGGCATAGCCTGAGATGCAGCACAACAACCTGCATCTTACCTAACATATCAAAGCAAATTTAGATCACTAACTACAGCCACTGTGGTTTAAATAACTATTGTGATGGTTCATTAACACACAACCAAATCCCTGCTATCCAAGACTGGTGAGAAGAGGCTAAAGGACACTACCATGGAGGGACACTACCATTTAGACTCATGGAGCCTTCCTAAAGCACTAATTCACACAATACTTTGACTCCCTTGAAAGTCCCTTCTGGACATTAGCCAGAACCTGAACCCAGCAGGATCCAAGCTCATCCTAGGTGATAGAAGCATCTGCATAGAGCCCACTCAAATCCTGCAGGATTTGTCAGCCCCACGTGTATGTGAGCAGAAGAGTCACACCCTGAGTACAGCTATTCCAGGAGGAAGTACCACTGCATTTATGCTGCACTTGTCAGCTTGGTGTGACCCGAAGACTTTGCACTTTACAAATGGAGACAACAGTCCACAGCACAGACAATCCAAAACCTTAACAAGTCAGAAATGGGACAGAACTGAAATCACCCCCAGGGCTGTGCAACAGGTTTCAGAAGAAGGACTAAAGTGTTTAAACACAAACCAGCTCCACCAGCACTCAGTAAGACTTAGCCCAAATCCAGGAATTCCCAATGGAAAAACATAAGGCATAACAAAACTGTATGTGCTCTTGTTTCTAAAGATTTGCTGTAATTTGTGGCAGATGTTGCTTTTCACAAAACCTCCATGAAACAAACCAAAGAAATTATTACAGCTTATCATATACACTATACCTTATAATAAACCTTATTACAAGTTATCATATTCTTTATTTCTTGCCCAGTTCCTAAATATTGTGCTGAAGAAACTCCATTTTTTTATCAAAATTAAAGTTTATTAAAAGGAGCACTAGGATGTCTAGAATATAGATTCAATATCCCAGGAGTCTTTTTAAGTGTTTCATTGTAGCTCTTTAAAACTTTTAACAAACACAAATTTTTGGTTGAAAGAAAACTGTTAAGAACAACAAGCAATTCATCCCAAGTAATTAACCCATCAAAACTTTATCTGCTGAAAGTGTTCATAACTTTGACAGCCCAGGACTCTGAACCCCTGCAGCAGGAGTTACACACGTGTCTTTTATTCTGTTCACAAACCAGGACAACTGGAACTCCCCATTACCTGGTCTCGACCACAAAGCAAGCGCATTCAAATGGTTTTCAAGGCTTGCATTGTGTGGGTTGTGTTTGTTTACATTATTCATAAACTTTCTTTCTAAATGTATGCATTGCTGTGGCATGAGACACCACAAGGATATTCGACGTAATTTTGCGTCCCATTAACTGGTTCCATTAGCCGGTGGTGAAGTGCTGGTTCTGTACGCGTGTCACTCCTGTCCCTCCTACAGTTTGCCACAAACTGTTTCAAACCAAAACAATTCATTAAAAGCAATTAAAATTATTCATTCAGACTTCAAAGCAAGCTATTAAGCTGGGTCCTTAGACACTCCATCGCTGAAGTGCGACCTGGAATTAAATAACCAACACGTAGGACGCGCGGTGATACCGAGCTGCTCACAGCCCGCGGCAGCGGCGAGGCAGCGGGGGAGCATCCCCGCGTACAACGCTTCGCCCGATGGGGCCGCGCCGGACCCGTCCCGTCCCGTCCCTCCCTGACCGCTCGTGGAAGCCGCTCTGAACCCGCGGCGCCCGCCGAGCCGAAATCGCGCAGCGACCAGGGCGTTCGCCGCCCTCCGCCCCGCCCCGCCGCACATACCCGGCCAGGCTGCAGGGGGAGCCCCCGCCGCTGCTGCTCCTCCTCCTGGCTCTCGCTCCCGCTCCTCCTCCTCCTGCGGCCGTCGCCGCCGCCCGCCGCGATCCCGCACCGCCGCCACCCACCGCTCACGGCTGCGGCTCTGCCCCCGGCGCTGCCGCCGGCGCTGCCCGGTGCCACCGCTCCCGCGGCCCCGCCTCCCGGCCTGGCGCCGCCGCCGCGCTCAGTGCGCGCCCCGGGGGGGTGGTGGCATGGCCGGGGCTCCGCGCGCGCCTCGCCCTGCGCCCACCTCCTCAGCGCCCGCCGCCCGCGCGCCGCCCGCGCCGCATCAACCGCCAGAAAGAGAAAATGGCGCTTGATCTACCAGAGGAAGTGACGTTGAGGCTCAGTTGCATGGCAGGCAGCCAGCCAATGGGGAAAGACTCAGCCAGCATTCCCATTGGTTCCCCAGAGGGATGGGCGGGGCTAGAGGCGGGACCGCAGGTTGGGCCGGCCCAGTCTGGAGCTCACCTGCACCCCTTCACACCTCTAGGGGGCAGCACGGAGAGCTCTCGCGAGAGCCGTGACGTCACCCCGGGGAGGAGCCTGATGACACCATGCCCATCACACGAGGTTGCCACGTGACCACCCAGCACTGGGCCACATGAGCAGGTGGGTGGAGCCTCATTTGCAGCTGCTGCATCCTGGAAGCCCCACCCACCCCACTGGCCACTGGGGCGAGGCAAGGCCTGGCGGGAAGGCTCCCCATTGGCCGTGCTCCTGGGGGCGGGGCTCACACACCTTGGCGCCATGGCGGGGCTGGGCCAGGATGCAACGCCTGGGCCTGGGCCAGAAAGGACACGGAGCAGGTCTGGGGCACAGGGCCCCTCTGGTGATGCCATCCGGGAGCATGGCGTTGCCACACCCATGGCGCTGGAAGGCTCTGAGGTGTGATGGAAGACACTTCGCTGCAAGCTCTGTCTACCAGCCATCTCCATGTCTGCTAACGCACTTCTTGCTCTTCCTTGATGACAGATGGTTTCTGATGGACACAAGATGCAAACAGAGCCAATCCCCTGTGCGGGCAGGCAACAGCCATGCCACAAGGACCAAGACAAGCGGCCACAGCAGTAGTGTGGCTCTCCACCACCAAGACCCCTGATGTGGCCCTGCCACCAGACCTGGCAGGAGGCCAGTCATGGCAAGAGACCCTATATGACCATGCTGGATCCCATCCTTGGCACATGGGGACTTTCTCCCTGCATCCTTACCATCTTCCTGGCACAGGTCTCAGTCACAACCACAAGGTTGACCTGACTTTGCTCAGGCCATTCCCAAAGGCTTCACAAACTATTGACTTCAACTAGAGATTGCCTAAGTGCTCACCATGTGAGAGACATGCATCCATGGAAGCCAAGGGGGATTTTGCTATAGGCCTGGGCAGCCATACAATTTCACTGTTGCTCTACACACAGTTCACACACAGGTCAATGCATTGGCCAGTGCACTCAATGCCTCTGAAGGCCACAGCAGCAAACTGACTGGCGTCTTCTCAAAAAGTAATACAAATCAAACATTCACTTTGGCAGAAAAATATTCTTTTTTTTTTTTTCAGCAGTGGCTACAAAAGTTATTTACCTTTGTAGTCAACAGTTCAATAAGTACATTGAAATGCAATTAGTTCTTTTTTTTTTTCTGTTCGTAAATTCCTTAGCTATGTACTTTCAGCACTTTCAGTGTATAACAGTAAGGTTGTAGGTAAAAGCATTTACAGAAAAAAGGGGCAGCCATCCACGAAAGATAAATTATCCATAGCAGATATAGGACCACAATATAAAAAATTGTCACCACAGTGCAAGGAGGGGTATGTCCCACTTAGTTTAAATGTAGCATTTAAAATAAAGGTATTAACTTCTGTCTAATAATTCATAAAGTAAAATAAGTGAACATGGCTCTACCAGTATGGAAAGGCCCAATGGCTCCCACATAATCAACAATATTATACTTCCATTGCTACAGACCCAATAATTGCAAAGTGCTTCAAACAGTAGATGTGTTAAAGAGATTAAGCGAAAGGTTAAGAGAAAACATTTGTGAAAGAGTCTCTCGTGGCTGAACATTCCAGCCAAACTGTGGGATATGTCCACATTTTCACAGAACCCCAGGACAGCTGAGGTGGGAAAGGACCTCAGGAAGCGGTCTGATCCAACCCCACATTCCCAAGCCACCTGGAGACAGTTGCCCAGGATCATGTCCAGATGACTTTTGAGATAGAAACCACCAAAAATGGTTTCTATCATGTGGTAAAAACAGGAGCTAATTTATAAAGGGGGCAAATTAAATGTACCCACATAATAACTTTAGTTGTAAATCTGTCACCTGTTTATCCCCAGCTGCCAAAATCCTGCAGTGTGCTCAGCAAAACTGGGTGATCTTTAAATCATGGCACTCATTCACTTTGGAAAGGAAGTTATATTTTCACATTGCAGGACTGGCATTGAACTGTAGACATTGGAAGTAGGTTCATCAGCCACCAGCACATGCCTAAGACTTTCCAAAGTGAAACCTGTTACCAGGCTTCAAATTCCTTCCCTCGTAAAAAGACAAGCAAACAAACAAACCAAAAAAAAAACCAACAAAAAAAATCCACAACAAACCAAGAAGGACAGAAACATGCAAAATCAATTGAAGAAGAAGATTTGGAAGAATAAAAATGGATCAGGTTAAGAAGGACGAACAATGTTTGTATTCATTTTTCCTTCAAGTCAACAACAATTTCACAATATAAAAATAAATGGGCTTGGGGACAACAGAGTGAAGTCAGAAACACACAATGTGAAGAAGAGTAAAAAAGTTTTTAAATCAGGTTTTCTTAGATAAAAGTAATAGCTTTGATCAATCAAATCTGATGGCTTAGTCATTTTCTTTAGGAATGTATTTGAAGATTAGTACTTCTCCAACTAGAGGACATCAAGAAACTTGGTGAATGTAAGTTAGCTGTCACATGAGAGTTAAATATTTGTCTAGATGCCTTAACAGGTTACCTCTAATGGTAACAGATTAAGTAATATTTTTGCTTATACTGTTGGGCAGTTCAGGTCTAGAGGAAGTGACAAGAGCAAGAGAGTGCTTTGGCAGGTCACAGTGACTTGTGAGTGCCTAAGCCCTGTCCTCTTCTTCCTTTGCACATAATTCACAGTTTCAGCTCTTCCCATTAGGTGTCTCCCAGCAGAACAGGAGCAGCAAAGAGCAACCACCTGCAGGTGTACAGCCAACAGCTGGGTTGGCAAAAGGGACTCATCAGAGCCTATAGGAGAGTCAGGAGAATTAACTTCCATAGCTGCCTTCCTGATCCCAGTGTAAGATCCCAAACCAGTACTGACCTAGATGACTCTTTTGATGAAGTGCAAGAGGTTGGAGGGGAGTTCTGTCTTTTTGCAGGGATTTGCAGCCAATATTTTCTCCCTTCAACTCTCCAGTACATTTTCTGCATCAGCTTATATTAGTGTAATGTCCACTTGCTTTTGAAGATGAAGCTGCAACACATACCAGTCTCAGTGATCATCTGTAACACTGACTGATGAGCATGTTCATTGCTTTATTCTAGATGTTTAAGGGTTAATGTAATTAATTTACATTCTTTCTTCCCAACAAACAGAAGTTTCAAGGTCTCTTTTTGCAGACTCTGTATGTTTAATTTGCCAGAAAAAGGTGTTTCCTTGCTTGTTGTAGTGTGGCCATGATTCTAGAGAAACGGCAGACCTTGGAAACATTTCCAAAGAAATCATGTGCCAAGCCTCCCATTGCAACCCCACTCTTCTGCTCCCTGCAGGAGACCTTCTCAAATTCCACTGAAGTATAGAAAGACTTTTACTGAATGTCATAGCTTTTCAAACTAGTTTTCATTATGAAAGGAGGAGCTTCTCTTCTAGGAGAAGAAAAGGAAACCAAGAAGCAAAGCACAAAGAAAAGACAAAGAACAATGCCAAGGAAGCAGAAGTCATGCAAAAAGTAACCATATTCAATAAGTTGTATTAGTTCAATATTCATATTATATGAGAAAAATATAAAGACTCACAGAGAAAAATTTATCTCAAATACTTGTAATTCTGGCTGAAGCAATATCACTTTTTTACTAAACAAAACAATGTTTATCAAGATGGCTTTACCTACAAAAAATTAGACTTAAAATTACTATTAAACTATGTGATTATTTGACTAAAAGAAAGATGGATCTTAAAAATCCAGATTATGTTATAGAAATGATCTAATTATTCAGACAAGATGAGAGCGAAAGATAACTATAAAAGAATGAAGAATCTGCCCAAGTCCATCCACTAATTAGGATCTCTGACATTAATTGACACTCAAAATTATTCAAAATAATTTTTAGTATTTCTGAATTTCAAATATCATTGGGAATTTTTCAGTTTCAATTACATTGAAGCATTTTAGCCAAGTTTGAAAAGAGAATGTCTAGAGAGATTAAATATCTCTGATTTTTAAGAAAATCATAACATCTGCACGGTAATGCAGAAAATCTATTCCTCAGTATATGCAAATATTCTACTGTAAGAATTCCATTGGAAAATACAATTCAGTCTACTTTTCATAATTTCACAAGAAAATGTTTCACAAGAAAATCTTAGAAAAAAAGAATCACAATGCTTTTGGCATTTTGCACATAAAATTCTGATATTTTCTTTTCAGATGTTCTCTATTTTTAGAAGAGGAATTTTAAAACAGAACAAAGGCTTTTGTTTTATCTTAACAAAATATTAGAAGCTGCCAATCTTTGTCTTTTTAATGCTAAACATCCCTTCAAGTTTAATCCAATTTTCCCTAGGTTGTTCTGGAAGTACAAAGGTGTATGTCTACCATCGTCAAAGGCAGATTACTAACTCTGTAGGAGTGTACATTTGGTTCAGACAGTAGGGCTAATAAGGATGATTAAGTCCACTAGAATGTCAATGTTTCTACATTATTTTGGACTTTATCAAGCCAGAGAAGATACCAAAAGAGTAGGGTGTATTTTTGTCCTTGTTCAAGTTCTCCTTCTCCTTGTTCAAGTTTTACCACGAAATAACTTTCCTATAGCATTAGATGTCCCATGTAATTTGTGTGATAAATAAATACTTATACATGCAGATAGTTATTCATTACTCAGCCTTTCCCTTATGTTTCCCATCAGGCAGGCATTCTGAGAAAGCTATAAACCAGGATCATATAGCTTCTTTCCGAATTATGTACACATTACATGTCAAGTCTTTTTCTTTATTCAGAAATACTGTTTATCAAATTCTGAGAATAAAGTTTGCATGTATTCATTCATAAATGTATTCACCATACATTCATTCATGTATGTATTCACCATACATTCATTCATGTATGTATTCATTCATATAACCATAGTATTCAGATTGTAGTCTTTAAGGACAGGCAACATTGGGTTACCCTATCTTGGCTCAGCTTCCTGTGCTGGGCATTTGATGGGAGATGAGTTAAAAGATAAACCAACTGATGTTTAACAGAGCTGCAGACTAACCTATAAAAGAATAATTAATGGCTTGTCATCACTAGATTTAACATTAAGTGTAGAGTCTTTTTTAATTACCTAACCAAGCAAATAACATGTCCTGTTATTGGCCAGGTGTAAAATCAATGTATTTCAGCTAATTCTGAGAAGGGCTGACTTTGGACACTCCCTGTCCAAAGGGTTTTGGAATTCTTCAAAATAAATTAAAGCCTTTTTTTCCCAGCCAGTATGCTGCACACATACTTGAAATAATAAGGTGAATATTTAAAAGTTTGACTTGCGCTATTCACACATAAATGAATTTTCCTATTCATTTGAAAGGTAACAGCTTTAAGTACAAAATAATTAACACTTTCATTAAATATGCTGTTTGTGGTCACTCTCAAAAAATTTTAAGTTTCTTTTTAAAAACACAATAATCCCATTTGAATGTATCTGGGGTTGAAAATCCTTTGGTCATCACATAAGAGAACAGACACTTACATTTAAAATTAGAGTGCTTTAGCTGTATAACACCCTGAACAATCCCTTACCTTGTATGGATTCAGAGGTTTACTGAAATATTGCTGGGAAAAAACCAAACCAAACCAAACCAAACCAAACCAAACCAAACCAAACCAAACCAAACCCCCAGAAATAAAGGTTATCTTTAAAATACTGTTAAGTCATTGCAATTCCTCTAGACAGCCTGGCTGGTGCCCACCATGGATGACTGGCAGACTTGCTCTTGGAAATTAGATTCTTCAGCTGGGTAGGTGAAAAAATGGTTATGCAGCCTCTTCCAAAGCTGACATGTAAATCCAAGTCACAATATCTAAAAAGCTGAAGAGATTATTCCATTTTACAACCTTTCAGATGCCTTGTCTTGACATATTCCTAATGTGGACAGAAAGGTTTACCTTATATGTTGTGAAAGAGTAAGTTTATTTTAAGTATGAGAGGTACACATGTCAGATGGTAGGACAGCAAGGAGTTTACTTCTTGATGTCTGGGTTCAGCTAAAAATATGTGGGTTGGAAAAGGAATTGATTGATTTCATCAATATCTCAAAGCAAATTCTGAATAATTTAAGCACATAAAACTTTTTTTCTTAAAATTTCAAGTTTTTCTTGAAAAGAAGATCGATGAAGAGGCTGATTTAGATTATATTCCAAGACTGCCTTATCGAGATTAGGATCTTCATTTTATCTTACCATGATAGCTTGCCACACACTGGTTTGACTAGAGATGTCCAGGTGAAGGCTGCTGGAATCTCAGGAAAATTGTAAAGGTCGCAGACAGCAGCAGATTCACAGCTGACAAAAAAGCATTCAAGAAAAGTGAGGAAAATGTGTGGGTTTTGTGAAATTTGCCTTAACACAGCTGAACAGATTCAATTGGGTTCAATGCCAGCAGGGGAGGAATAGCATGGTAATGATTAGGAAGCATTACTTCAAAACACAGCACCTAGAGGTGATTGTGTAGAGCCTAGCTCTGTTCCTGCTTTTGAAACCAGGAATGTGTTTGAAGGTACTAAACATGAAAGTCCTCCAGACATATCATTTGTTCAGCCTCCTCACAGTTCCCTGGAATGCTCATCCTACATAGCTGCCTAGGGACTTCTCCTTTAAAGAAGCTATGCTTCACATCTATAAGAAGACTCTGTATCTTTTCCTAAGATTAATACAACTATCAAAGTCCTGTTTTCAAGCAGGTACCAAAACTGCCAATCAAGCTCCACCTAAACACACAAAAATAATGCCTTCTTGTGTGTCAGGCAAGATATTTTTGTAGGAAAGGCACACTCCAAAGCCCTGGTGAAAACTCATCTGTACCATGGTGGATATTTCTCATTCCTCAGGTTCAAGTAGGAGAAATTCCATCTGAAGTAAAGGCAAACAAAAACTGAACCAGTTAAGTAGGGGCTTGGAGTGCCTATGGAATAAGAAGAAATCTAGCAAGGCAAGACAACAGCTGAGAGGGCTGTCATCACTTTCAAGAAATTTAGCAAGGATGAAGTCCAAAGAAGGAAAAAAGCTACTGAAGTGCAAGGAAAATTATGTTTAACAACACAAACCAATTCAGTACTTCTTTCCAAAAGGAAAACCTCACCATCAACAGGATAGTAGCAAATGTCCCTTGGTGTATTGGGAAGAATGGTGAGGAAACCATGCATGCTTTCTATGCCTCTGCAAAGTTCACACAGAGGAAACCAAAACCCTGTCTTTCACCTCTCATGCCACCACAATGAGATATGCCCTTATTTACATAGTCTGAATGTATATATCCATTTTGGCACCAACAGAGAAAATTACAAGCCGAGTACATTCCTTCCTCTTTCAAGGCTCAAAATATTAAATCCTAAAGGAAGAGGAGACTTACCAGGCATTTGTATAAGTTCTGAATATTTCCCCATGAATGGAGGTGCATAAATAACTTTCAGAAAGATTTAAGTCACTAAGGAGCTTTGAAAGTTTTACCCTATGGATGGATTCCATATAAACACAGCCATCTGGGCAGCTTAGTTTCAGTGGGAAAAGGGATGTGAGGGTGATAGCAACAATGGGAACAATGGGCTGTTCTACAGTTTGGAAATTTGCCTGACTGTGCTTTGGGCATGGATCCAAATGTTCTAGGTCTGAAAATAACCAGCCTTTCCACCACACCTCCTCCCCCTTGTTTTTCAAAGCCTAGGTTATTTCCATAGTGGTCTCTTGGCACTGTTAATTCCAGCCAATGGAATACATTTGGCTACATTTTGGCTTTTGAGCCAAAAGTGTCGTGATGGCTCCAGGCTGAGGGAGAACAAGGCTTGGGAATCTGCTGGGAGATTTGACCAGTGTGTACATTGAAGAGGCATGTGTTGCTCGCACACTCAGGGAATTGCCAGTTGCTAGCACTGAGGTCAGGAAGGATCCAGAGCAGATTGGCATTAGTCTATGGGATTTTTTGCCTTCCCCTGCAGCATCAAGAATGACCACTGTTCAGGGCTCTCCAGTCCCTTTCTTCCAGGCTTCTCATGCAACTCAAAGATGGCCTCTGTGCCCTGCAGCTGAAGGGGGGAAGGCTTTTTTCCCCCCATGGTGAGCTAGCAAGTGTCTCTAGCAGGTTTTTTTTCCTTTGTCTGCAGCACTGAGCACGGTCCTTTGCCAGGGCTCCTCCAGGCCCTTGCACTTCCCAGACACTACTGGTGCCCTGGCTCTCTCTGACTCTTCTACCCCCTGCAGGCTTGGAGCAAGAGTGAGCTCTGCTCTTCACATTGCTCCATTTTCCAAGGGGTTCTTGCTTCTGATGAAAACAGCCTTGGAAGCCTTCCTTCCTTGCTTGGAAGGGTTTCTGGCTTGCTGCCCAATCAGAGGCTTGGATGCCAAATGGCTTATTGCCATTTTCAGCTCTTCCAGAGGACAATACAAGTGTGGGGCACATTTCATTCATCCTTGGCCAAGAAGCACAGTGGAGCATATTTTGGAAGGCAAAAAGTGTTCTTGTCTTCGATGTGTGTCCAACGTTGGATAATATCCCATAGTACCACACACCTCTTTGCTTTATTCTTCTGTACGCGGTCAGTACCAATCCTCATTCTTCTCATTCCTCAGTCTTCAGGAAACAGGGACTGCTTGACCTGTATTCCTGCTGTTGCTCTTTGTGCCTCTGTAGCTTTTCTTTGCTAGACTGGAGGGCTGTTTTTTCAATTTAAAGTGAAGAATGCACCAGCCTGGCTACATGTGCATTGTGTTAATGCTTGCAGGAATCAGCTATGAAACAGATTCCAAAAAATGAAATCATTACATAACATAAATTCAGATATAAAAATAAAATACCATTCCCTTTGTAATCTTTCAGATTTGTGTCCTTGAACATGTTTTTGAAGATGAAAAAGCCTTGGTATTTCAGGAAAACAATAGTCTCATTGTTGTTTGACTCATGGTGAGCATAGGGAATAGAATAGAATAGAATAGAATAGAATAGAATAGAATAGAATAGAATAGAATAGAATAGAATAGAATAGAATAGAATAGAACAGAATAGAGTAGGACAGAATAGATCTGCTCTATTATGCCCAGAGTTCTGCATGACAAGCTATGACCCACATCTGAATGTTCTATCTAGGAGAGCAGCTCTCTGCAGTGTCAGACACCTACAGCATCACTCAGGCTGAGCTGGAACATGCTGCTGGAGCCCTGGGCAGGAGTGGGGGGTGGAGAGGGGAAGGCAGCCTATAAGCACCGCCAGAGCCCTGGCAGAACATCTGCACTGGCCATGTGCTCTCCTGTAGACATTGATGGTTGGCCACTTTGGAGACAGAGTTTTGGGCCAGATGGACCTCTGCTCTGATGGAACACTGTTGTTCTCTGGGTCTTGTGTTTTAACAGGTTTTTCCAAGAGAAATGACTCAGGTATTTCTACAGCTGAATACAAGGAGAAAAAGAAAATCCACAGGGAAACAAACATGTATTGCTCACCTCAAACAATTTGTAACCATTAGTCTGAAGCACCTCCTCCTCCTGACTGAGGGATTGATCTCAAAGCCTAGATCTTTGATCTAAGTGTCAGAGATGTGGGGGTTTGCCATCCTGTGGAAGCCCAGCTAAACTGGATAAACACAAAAGACTTTCAAAAAAATACAGTTTCCATGTGCTTTTTGCAAATGTGTTCAGGTGATCAAATGCTCTTGAGGTGATCCACAGCTTTCACCCCCATGAAAGGTACGTGCCTCCTTTCTACAAAGTGACAGACCCAATGCCCAGGCTGGGACACAACTGCCTATTCCATCCCCTCTTCTAGTGTAAGGCTGCGAAGAAATGTCATCAAAGATATCCTGAGCATCTAATGGTAAGGAAAGGAGGAGGAAGCAACAAGAGCCAAATCAAATCAAATCAAATCAAATTGGACCAAACTGAATTGAATCAAATAGATGAGTTGTAAGGGATGATCATTGAGTCCAGCTGCCTGACTACTACAGGGCTGACGAAAATAAAAAGCATGGTATCAAGGGCCTTGTCCAAATGTCTTTTAAACACTCACAGGCTTGGGAGATTGACCACCTTTCTCAGGAGCCTATGCCAGGGTTTGCTCACCCATTGGATTAATGCTTCCTCATGTCAAGTCTGAACCTCTTCTGAGGGCCACAGCTTTGAGCCATTCCCACATGACCTGGCACTGGGTCCCAGGGAAAAGGGGGACCTTTTCTCCTTCCTTGCCTCAGAAAGCTTTACAGACCGGTGAGGTTGCCCCTCAGCCTCCTTCTCTCCAAACAAGAAAACCCCAGTGCCCTGAGCTGCTCCTCACAGGACACCCTGCCAGCCCCTTCCACAGCTTTGCTGCCTTCCTCTGGATTCATTCAGGGACCTTCACATCCTTTTGAAATTGTGGGGCCCAGAAGCACACACAACACTCAGGGTGAGGCCACCCCAACACCAAGCACAGCAGGATGATCCCTTCTCTGAAGTGGCTGGTGAAGCTGTACTTGATCCATCCCAGGACATGGTTTGCCCCCTGGGCTGCCCAGGCACACACTGCTGACTCCTGCTGAGCCTCCTGCCAGCCAGCACCCCCAGACCCCTCCTGCAGGGCTGCTCTCCAGCCACTCCTCATCCCATTTAGACTTTTGCCTGCCATTACTCCTTCCTATGTGTAGAGTCTGGCATTTATCCTTGTTCCATTTCATGCCACTGATGTTTGCCCAAATACTCCAGGCTACCCAGATCCCTCTGCAAGGCCTTTTGTCCCTTGGGAATGCCAGCAGCACCTCCCAGTTTGGAATCATCAGCAAACTTGCTCATGGTGCATTCAATTTCTGCATCCAGATCCCCAAGAAATATATTGAACAGAACCAGCCCTAGAATGGAGCCTGAGGAACACCACTGGTGACCAGTCACCAGCCAGATGTCCTTTGGCCAGATCTTCACCCAGTGCACTCATCCCACAGCTGGAAAATTTGTCCCAAAGGATGCTGTGAGGTACAGTACCAAGAGCCTTACAAAAGCCCAGAAAAACCACATCCACTGCATTCCCCTCATCTGCTGGGCAGGTGACCTTATTACAGGACACTAAATTATTTAAACTGGACTTTTTTTTGTAATGCATCTGCATTGACTATGACTGATGATTGCAGTGTTCTTTAAGTGTAGTGATAGGACAAGTCTTAAGTTTTAAATGAAAAGAGAGTAGATTTAGATTAGATATGAGGAAGAAATTGTTCTGTCAGGGTGGTGAGGCACTGGCACAGGTTGTCCAGAGAAGCTTGTCCAAGATGCCCCATCCCTGGAAGTGTTCAAGGTCAGGTTGGACAGGGCTCTGAGCAACCTGGTCCAGTGAAAGATGTCCCTGCCCAGGCAAGGGGCTTGGGTCTAGATGATCTTTAAGGTCTCTTCCAACCCAAACCATTCTGTGATTCCGCTGTATTGTAGGGCAACCTCCCCTGTGTTGATTTTCTTTACCTCCCCATTAACTAATGGAATTAAATTTTCTGTATTTCTGGTAGAATTCTCTTTTACTACCTTGTTCATTGTAATTTCTTTGAAGCTTGCAGCCTTCTGACTTTATACATTCTTGCGATTATTTTTTACGTGCTTTGAGTCAGAAAGTTTTATTCTCTTTTTATATGATTCCCTATTCATTTTCAGATCTCAATTTCTGGAACATTCTTCCCTGCTGCTCTTTCTCTGCTTTTCAAGTTGTTAATACATTTTCTAAGTCACAATGTTTTGCCAGATTTGACCCAATGGATAAGCAGTTCTCAATTTTTTTCTGATGCAGTTTCCCTTGCACAACTATAAATTTATTTTCTTTCAGGGTTGTAACTTTATTGGCCATCATTGAGATGTTTTTTGTAGAAGGTGTTCCCCCATTAGACTGGTCCTCTAGAGAAGACCCTGTCCTTGTCTTTGTGTGATGAAACTGAACACTACTGTCATTATTTTGCTTCCCTCTTCCTTCCTTATATCAGAATAACAAGTACCATCACTTAGTGGTAACTTTTATACAGGTCACTAAAAAAATAATAAAAGAAATATTGCAATATAGAAACCATAATTTTATTGGAAATAATCAACACAACTGCAAGAAGTTTTAACTCAGTGCTCTAATAGGTATATTTTATTGTTACAAAACTGCTTTCTGCTTGAACGTCCCTCAACTGCAGCAGCTTGGAAGCTGCCTAACAGCATGTCAGTAATGACAGTTTTTCTTACATACTTTGTGCTAGCAAACATGTTCACACGTGGCAAATCTATTCGTTTGAATGAGGAAGTGGTAAACATGTACAAAATAAATCTTTCAGTAGCTGTGGCAGTCTTTTTTTTTTGTGATTGGCAGCCTTCATTTCAAAGGGAGAGGCTTTTTCACTTCATTTCCTTTTACCAGTAGGCTGAGTTAAAGTTTTGTCATCATCCACATCCAATTCATTCACCTCTTCCTGTAATTCATCCTGCAGCTCATAGTCTGAGGCTGATTCAGTGTTATCATCCCAGTAATCAGCTTCGTATCTGTCCAGTAAGTGTTTCTGGGGCATAACGTCATCATCGTCAGGAGGATTCCTTGCTTTTTTCTTTTTCATTTTCTTTTGAATCTTAGAAAGCTGCTGCTGCTGCTTCTCTGTCCAGACAAAGTTTTGTGTATGTCTTGACGCTTTCATTTTTTTATAGTCCATTATCTGTTTATTCAGCAGTTCATGATCAACACCAAACAGATTAGGCCGTATGGGTGAATCTGAAGATTGAGCTGTTGAAGGGAAGAGTTTACTGTGGGAAAGAAAACAAATATTGGCTTGGGTTTTCCCCCACATGTATTTCTATTTTTGACAACTTGAGTAACACAGAAATAAACTGGACTTTTCAGTTTAACTTTATTAACACCCTGTGTTCCCTATGTTATGAAGGAAGAGATACCACCATATCATGTATGCAAGGACAGTTTGTGTCAACAGATTTAATGGAAGAAAGCCAATAAAGCAACAACATGCCAGATGAAACTGCCAGTCTCTGGGAAAAAATGTACCTAGGTGAGCACTGTATCTGGGAGACCCAAGGAACTCAAGACTTCTCCCAGCTCTTCCAAGAAGTGAGAAGCAGCAGCCTCTGTCTAAAACACATCAGAGCGATGTGACACCTTCTGATGGACTTGACTATTTCCCCAAGACACGGAGAAAGGTGTTAGGTATGCTTTGGGAGATCTGTCACAGGAATGACTTCCCACAGGAAGCTATTTCTGATTCACACCTGATGGACCATCCTGTGAGATGCTGAGGCACAGAGGGCATTTCTACCAACAGACTACAACACACAGGTGCAAAGGCTGTTGGCTTTGAGAGCATCCAGTATACAGAACCACTATTCCAATAGGTTGTTCAGCCCTATCTCTCAATGGTTAAAAATTCCTCACAGAAGAATGTTAAATCAATTTAGGGAGATTTGTCAGTAAACTTGCAATCCATACATAATAAACCAAACTTGTATCAGAACAAAGTGGACAAGTAGAGCAGTACTGGTAAATGCCATTTTCATCCTCATGAGACGATTGCCAGCAAAAACAAACATTACTGCTGCAGAGCATTTTTAAAATTTTGATTATCATCAACACATCAAGTCTGGAAATCTTAGAAGTTCTACATATATTTTGCTCATAAAAACTAAGATATTAATACCAGAACAAGTATCAGGTCTGTGAGTAACAATGTACACATCTAATTAAAATATACTTTCTCTTACGTCAAATAATACCCAATTTAAGTTGGCCAGCAGAGATGGAAACAGACAGTCCTACAATTCTGAACCAAAAAGACCCACCTTGAATCATTTTGAGATGATTCTTCTTCTTCTGGAGGTCCAAAATCAGCAATTGCCAGTAAGTCCTCCACCTGTAAACACATGAAGACCACAGATATTTAAATCTACTTTGTTTAAATCTACACTGTTTATCTACTTTGTTCCCTCTACATAAGAAACAGACAAGTATCCAACAAACAATTCTATGTTTGGACTATTTAGCAAAACCACTTTAAAACAGCCTTTTCCTTCTTTACATGGAATTGCTTATACTTCTTTCCTGGGATGTTTTTGTCAACTAGTGAATCCAGAGATTCCTACAAAGTTTTTTGCCTTATGTGCATTATGAACCCTTGGCTAGGGATTGTTTGACCTTTTTTGGTTTATTTCTTCTTACCTCAGTCTTGCAAATCCTTTTGCATAACATCCTTACACTTAGATTTTTTTTCACCTCTTCTCCCTTTCTGCAAGTTTGCATTTCTCTTACAGGCAACTATGGAGGTCCAAAATCCTTTTAACATGGCATCTAACCAGTAAATGCTACAAAATATTAATGTATTATTAATGCATTATTATATGCTGTGCTCACAGACTATATGTAATCGTGAAAATTTTCTCTTGTTTGAAATTTCATTTCAGCTTTTCTTTACATTAATTCCCTTCTAATTCATTGAGTTATTCTAGGAGTTTAATTTTTTCCCTTTATTTACAATACTTAAAAACCAAGTTCAGTGTGCTACTTGAATCTGTGATTGACATAAATCTGATGAACTGTGAAGTGGGAGAAAATGATCCATCTATCTGCTCCCCAGTGTCATTCCCTGACAGAAGTGATATAAAGAGGGTTTTTACTTATCTTCTGTGAAACTCAGAACTTTTCTGATCACAGAAAGTTCAAGCAGTTCATTGCATTTCTAGAGAATCTGAAATTCTTTTTATCCCTTCCAGCTCTGCTCATGCACACTGCAGGAGCCCATAAGGGTCTAAGAGTAATTGGCTGTAACAGCAACACTATTATAAATAATAAGGCACTTCAGGGCACAGAAACATGAACCTGTTCTTTTCAACTTCTGTTCACATCCACAGCTTGAGGAGACATTTCTCATCAAATTCTACTCATTGGTGTCATCTTTCTCTTCTGGAAATCTCACTATGTTAAGAGATCTCGCTTCACAGTCCAATGACAGCAAATTCCCAGGAAACATCAGCATTCTAGTAATATTTCAACTAGTTAAAGCTATCAACACCTTGACAGAAAACATGAAATGGTAAAGATAATTTTAAAAGTTAAGGAAAAAAATGTAGTATGAATAAGCCTACATCCCCTATGCAAAGATTTGCACTTCCCTACAAACATTTTAACAAGTCACAGATGGAAAAAGATATGGGGAAAAATAAAAATTAAAAAATCACTGTTTTTTCAATTGAATCTTAAAAGCACATAACATTTAAAATGTGGAAAGCAGCTCCTCCAACCTCATTTCCATAATTATGTACACCAGGCAGCCTTATATTATTCCTTAAAATGGTAATTTAATTCTTTAAAAATTCTTCACTGGCCTAATGATACTTTTAAAATACTTTAAAAATTCTTCACTGGCTTAATGATACTACAATTCTTCTACATATTATATAGGCAACAATCTTACTCAAGATTATTTGTTAAAATGATTTTTGCAACTATAGAGAAAGACTGATTTTTAATGAAAATTGGTAGAGCAACTAAATTATCAGCTCTCTGCTAAGTCTACATTTGTACATTGAGTCAAAGATTAGATTTACCTCTTTTACAGCTGCAGCTTCTTTGTCTTTTATAAATATTACTGGGGGTACATTTCCTACAATCTGCTGACTCTTCAGAAGATACCTGGCAAAAACACAGCATTCACCAGCATGAGTATCAGTATATCATCTGCCAGACAAGTAAAAGGTGTTAAATTAAATCCAGCAGTACTGCACATTTAAAGATATGGCTTGCAAAACTTCCAGTCTGATGAGGAGCTATCCAGGTTGATGCTAAGCAATACATCACTGCAGAACCCCAACTTCGAATGCACAGCATACAAAAACTACTGGCTGCAGGTCCAGCTGAGTATTGATGATATTAGGTTTGTCCATATCTGTGTACATAGTCTGGCACAGATTCTTTCCCCACTTCATTTGGTATCCTTATCCCCTCTGTAGGGATAAGAGCAGTGGGGGAATACAGCCCTCAGAACAGGGCAAGACAACTTATCCTACATGCTAGCTGCAGGAATGATTGACAGGGGTCCCCTTCTCTTCTTCCCAGGAGCAACTTTCCTTCTTAAAGAGTGGAAGCTGTGGAGTAGAAGAGAGCATTGTGCTGGAACAGGAATTACACAGCTTATGGAAACAGGGAGAAAGGAAATAGTTTCACAAGTATGGGTCTATGCCACCTGCCACATGGGTGAAGTCCTTAACTTCCCACAAACTGCCTGGATAGCAGAGGGAAAGCCAAGGAAAGGGAAGAAGAGACAAAAATCTCAATGATACCATGAAACATCACCGGACTCCGTGTTGGAAAAATGGGGAAAAGCATCCAAATACACGGTAGCATTCTCAGTTTGGGGGGTTTTTTGGTATCAGTATTGTGAAGAACTACTGTAATAACGGTCATCCCTTTCTGGAGGCCTAAATCATCCCCAGCAATCAGAACTGCCCAGTGAATCTGCAAGGAGATCCTTGCAGCTGTCAGTTCCCTGTACAGCATCCCGTCCTGGGCTCCTGTTCCGCACAGCCTGGCCAGCCACTGTTGCAGTAGTATTAATCAAGTCACAATAAGCAGTGCAGTTCAGCTCCAGGGAGCAGCCTCTGGGCTGACTGACAGAAGCTCACAGCTAAAGGGAGCTCTCCTAGGATGCAGGCATCTTATTGGTTCAGAGATAGACCAATGAGCTGTCTCGACCCGGGAGTTTGGAATGGGATAAACGAGTCTGATGTCTGACGACCAGAAGGGAGTTCTGTCGTGCGTTACATCGTGGATCCGCTGTAGTAAGCCACCACCACCAGGACACTGGAGTGAGACCTGTGCCACACTCCTCTTGCTTTCTGCTTGGCCCACTCCTGCCCTGGGAAAGCACAGAAGCCAGAAAAGCCAGCTATGCTCCAGCAAAAGATCACACAGCTGGTCTGACACAGCCACCCTTCCCTGTGAGGCTCATCACAGAGATGATGAGATGCTCTCTTTTAGATACTCCAAGTATCTAAAAACCTAAGGCATCCCAGTAGGTCAGGTCTAGACTGTCAGAAGTACTGAAGAAATGGCCACAGGAGGTGGCCTGTCTATCCCACAGCAGTACCGTATACGTGGAGCACTCTTTCGCAGCACACTTTCAATGTAACTGTCCTTCTCCACAGTGGAAGCAGGGTTCCAGTACACACGGCACGCTGAAAAGTTGGATGACAGGGACACCTAGAGAAAAGGCAAATCTCTTTTTAAGATGATATATATACACACAAACCTCATATACAATGAAGTCTGTGATGGATTGCAGAGGGCCTAATAGAAAATGTCTTTTGATAATGGAAGTGATGATATCAGACCAGAATCAGCTCATGAGTAAATCAGGACTGATCTACACCCAGCCATGTCCCTGTGCAGTGCAAACACTGTGCAGCTATAAAATCTGTATTGTGTTGGGAAGAAGGCTGTTTCTTTCCATCTCTCACGTTATAAGTTGTTTAACTTACAGCAATGCCTCCTGAAAGAACTGTCTTGCCCACAGCAGCCAGCATTTTTACATGCAGACATGTGATCTGAGACAAGCTCTAGAGAGACAGAAATACTCTGTGAAGGGCGCTGCACATATACAGCCAAAAGACTCATCTTGCCCATGTAGTTTTGAACACTCGTCTGACAATAGAATTAATTCAGCTGGAAAAATCATCTATTTTAGTAATGAATGACAACCCTTTACCTCATAGATGCAGATATGAGGTATCATTTTCCATGCTTCTAATATCAAAGTTAAGTCCACCAAGCTTTTAAGCTAAACACTGGTATAATTTAATCTTTATAGAACAGCAAATGTAGATGATAAAAATTGCAGACAACAAAAAAGAATGCAGAGACTGACTTAGTTCCTGTATCAGAACTCTAACATCCCTTTCAAATCCACAAATTATGACACCACTAGATACAATTACATACAAATCTCAATTCTTTCTCAGATCTGGCTTGACAATGACATTTTCTTAGGCTTGCCCTTTTTTTTTAACTAATCTCATGCATCACTTAGGTCTTCTGCCAGTAACATTGCTGGGGAGTGACACAAGCAGGTGACAACTCTCACACAGCTACAAGAAGAACAGACTCTTGGAAAGATACAATTACATTGGTAAAACCATGCTCCTCCTTCTGAAAGGGCAAGACAAAGAGTTTATGTCTGAGTAATAGAAAAAAAGTCATATCAGGAGAATCATCATTGAATTGGCCTGAGTTGCATTTGCATTAGAGTGGCAAAGGTCAGGCAAAAGTCAGGCACTACAGTGGCAAAGCTCTGCTCATGTGTACTCCAGTGCAAGATGTTGCTGCACTCTGCCACATCAGAAGCAATACAGTAAAACTCCTCTTGGCACACATCACAACATGCAGGGGAGCTCCTTTGGCACGTCCATGCCAACCTCACAACGTAATCAGAGTGGCTCAGCACAAGCTGTAGCCTTGGCACTTGCCTTGCAGATTTCCAGCTTGAGATCATAAAATTCCTGACTGACTTCACAGGTAGTGGCCATCTCTAACACAGCTTTATGAATAAGCCCATTCAAGACTCTGCAGCGCATATTGTCTTCTCTCCTTGCTTTTGTAAGGTCATTTTTCTTTAAAAAGTCCAACTTGGTTGGTTTATACAACTATAAAAAGAAACAAACAACACATTAAATAGCAGTTACACACTTGTATTAGGAAACTATATACAGTTTCATGCACTTTACTAAGTATGCTCTTATTTCATTATTGCAGCTGTGATGGCTTTATATAGGTCCTACATATCAAGTGTTTCAATACAGAATACTTCTGTTCACAAAATCTTTGACATTCGTGTACTACAGTCAAAGTTTCTAAAGTTCTTTGTGTATTTTGTAGCAAGTTATGAAGCTCCATAGATCTGTTTTCTCAAATACAGCATGCATTGACTGAAAAGTTTTGCTTGTTTGAAAAACAAACATTAAAAAAGTTTCATTAAACTAACTTCTATGAATAGAAGTTTTAATCTGAATCAGTACTCAGGAGTGTGCAAGAGAGCATTGATGCTGCAAAGGATGAAGCCAAATGGCAATCCTGTCACAGTCAGACTGAAGCCCTACTCTTTGTTCACAAAATCCTGCTATTTCTCCATCAGAAAATGCTTTAAAGTTAGAATCAATGGCAGAAACACAATTCTGTTCCTCCTGGCACAAATAAACATATTGCCTTCAGAACTTGCACTTACCGTTTGTGATCCCAGGGTAGGGCTGTCATACCAGTACTTCTTTCTTTTGGGAAAAGGAAAGGAAATCAGCCTTATCTTTCAGTAGCTCAGAGAAATAAGGATTCTCTGTGTAATTAATATTCCACCTGCCTGAAAGGACACCACAACACCCAGGTTTTCAGAGAAGTAGCTCTCCTCACAGCTGGGGTGCACGGAGCAATGCTTCCCACCCACAGCTGAAGCTGCGCATAGATGGGAAGGGGGTGGAAAAGAACAGCTCTCAGGTTTCTTTAGATTCAGAGAATCATTAAGGTTCGAAAACAGGGCTATGATCATCAAATCCCATGGTTAACCCAGCACTGACAAGTCCAGCACTAAACCATATCTCTAAGCACCACTTCTACACGTTTTCTGAACACTTCCTGAGACAGTGATTACACCACTTTCCTGGGGATCCTGTTCTATTGCTTGACCATTCTTCCCTTTCAGTGAAGAATTTTCTCCCAATTTCAATCTAAATGTCCCTTAGTGCAACTTGAGGCCATTTCCTCTCGTCCTGCCACTTGTTTCCTGGGAGAAGAGACCGACTCCCACCTGGCTACACCCTCCTTTAAGGCAGTTGTAGAGTGGTAAGGTCCCCCCTGAGTCTCTTTTTCCCCACGCTGAACACCCCCAGCTCCCTCAGCTGCTCCTCACAGGACTTGTGCTCCAGACTTTTCACTGCTGCCCTTCACTGGACATGCTCCAGCACCTCGATGTCTTTCCTGCACAGAGGGGCCCAGAATTGGACATAGCACCCGAGGTGTGGCCTCACTGAGAGCACAGAGCACCGAGGGACGATCAGTGGCCCGGTCCTGCAGGACACACTACTGCTGGTAGAGGCCAGGGCCATTGGCGTTCTTGGCCGCCTGGGCACATGTTCAGCCGCTGCCGACCAGCTCAGATCGGTGGCTCGGGGTCGGTGTCTCTCTTTCCTCCGCGGTGCCAGGGCCGCGGGAGCGCCCGAGCCCCATAGCCCTCTGACTTCCCTTGCCCCAGCGCCCACAGCCCACCCCGGCAGGGCCCCAAACCTACTTATTCTTGCGGAGCATTTTCCGCAGCAAATTCCGGGAGCCGCCCAGGGCTGCGGAGCTGCGCAGGGCCCGGCAGCACAGCGGCACCACGGCCACCCGGACGCCCCACATTGCTGCCCTGGCCCGCGGCCCAGCCCGGCCCGGCCCGGGGAGCTCCCACCTCCAGCTCCGGCTGTGCCTCAGGCTCCGGCTGCGGCTCCCCCTGCCGGCACGGAGGCCCGGCCCCGCGGCTGCGGGTGTCCCGGCCGGTCCCGGAGAGGGAAGGAAGGAGAGAGGGAAGGAGGGAGAGAAGCCGAGCCGCTCTCACGTTGGGCGGGGCTCTCACACACTCAGACCGTGGCTCCTTCTCCGGCCCGCGGCGGGAGCACGCACCCAAGGGCCGGGATTGCTGCTGGAGCCGCCCCGACACGCCGGCTGCGCTTGTGGCTGTGCCGGGCGGTCCCTCTTAAAACACCATTTACATGTCCTTCACTTCGCTGCTGCATCGGCGGACAGCTGTAAGGGGATGCGAGGAAAGTAAATAACATTGAGGCAAGACTCGGTGCTCTGGAGTTTTCCAGAGTTTCCAGTTTTCTTGAAGATCAAGACAAAACACTGCAGTTTTCCACACAGAACTGCTGCTGGATATTAAATAAATTGAACCCGTGATTTATATATTTTATCTGCATAACACGAAATTACACGAAGTAATTACATCATTAATACTAAATGCAAGCTGCTCAGGGCAGCACCTCACGAGGGATAGGAAGACCCGCCAGGCCTGCCTCTATGCTCTCTGCCATTTCCTCCATCATAACCCAGCGCGTCTTCTTGGTGGCACTTCCGATGTGAGGAGTTATTATAACATTCTTCAGCTTTAACAAGGGGTGATCCCTGGGAGAGGAAAAGAAATGCTGAAATAGTCACTCTCAGCACACTCATCAGTATTTCATCAGTATTGCAGGCCGCCAGAGAAAATAATAATTAAAAATAAAACAAAACCTAATTGCATGACCCAAGTATATTCAGAGGACTTCAAAGTGCTGCCTAGCTTGGTGGGGTTTTATGCAACAAATCCTCCAAATGAGTAAGTGTGAATTTTATTTGGCTGAAACAGGATTAGGGACAAAGTTTCAGTAGGACCAGTGCACATACCTCATATACTCCTACTAACAAAATTATGCAACTTCTCACATGTTCACAAAATCTTACTCAGTTTGAACATCACACATACACCCTTTTATTTTTAACAAAAATACATGTCCTACCTTGGCAAAGGTTCAGGATATGTCACATCCAGAGCAGCTGCCTTAATAACTTTGTTTTGAAGGGCTTCCACCAAAGCATCCTGATCCACTATTAGACCTGGGTTACAGTACGAAGGATATATTCATTTTCATGTCCTCTCAGTATTCTTTTGGGTGAAGTGGTGAGGCAAACAGCAGGGCAGGCCATGGTCACAGTGCAGAAGCAGCAGTGGAGTGTGGTGGAGTGGGAGTGGGAAGTCTGGGTATGTGCATCGGGGAATTAGCAGAATGAAACAGTGCCAGCTGTCAGGGTAGGCTGTGCCACCCTAATGTGTGTGAGCAACAATATTGCATTAAATAAATAAAAAGCTTAAGTAGGAGATATATAGATACACATGGGCTTCTAACACTCCAAGGTCACTAACATTTCAGAGATCTACTTTCTCATTATTATGGGAACACTTAAATATTTTACTGAGATTTGACCATGGGTGTCTAAATAAACTAATAATCAGAAAATTTACGGAAAATTTCAGAGGGACAGCCTCTATATTGGAGGTTTTCCCAGGACTTGTCATGCCACCAAACATTAATGCAGTTTTGTTTATTCTGCACCTTACCTCTGCTGATATTAATAAGAGTAGCAGTGGGTTTCATCAGCTCCAGCTCCCTCTTCCCAATCAGTTTGTGTGTCTGTGGAGTTAGGGTCACAGCTAATAATACAAAATCTGACTGCTGGAGCAAATCATCTATCTTCTTACAGTAAACAGCTCCAACAGCACTTTCTTCTTCCTTTTTTCTGAAGGAAAAAATCCCAAAATTAAACTGCAGTAGCAAGAAACAAGGGAAACATCAAATCACCAGTAGAGAAAATGTTTCTTTATCTTTAAATGTATTTTTATCTTTAAATGTTTCTTTATCTTTAAATGTATCTTTATCTTTGCTGTGTAGTTCAAAGCAGTTAGCTGCTTGCCTGAAACTCAGCAAAAAAAAGATCAAGCTATTTCCCACAATACCAAGTGAACTGTACACAAATGTGCAGTATGGTGGGGATGGAAAGTAAGAAATGGGTATCACATAAATGCATTGAATAAATGATAAACCAAATGCATTTTTGTCACAATTCCTGTGCTAGGGATTCTTTTCCTACCCAAAAGCAATACTGATGTCTTGTGAAAATAAAGTAATTTAAGTAAGTAATGTGAAAATTACTGAGGAAACAGACAAGACAGGGCAGGGATTAAATCTTCCCAAATCTATGTCAGCAACAGCCTGATTGTGCTGTGCATCAGTGCTGATTCACTGAAACCACATGCTGCAGAACCTGCTGGCACACTCGATCTGTATCAGGATGAGGTTGGCTGGCTCTCATCAAGTTCCCACAAAAGAAAAGAATGGAATGGGCCTGATGGGAGCACAGGGCCACAGGGCCCATACACCTCACCTAGAAGACAGCAAACAGATTGGCAAGTCTGGCCCTATATTGTCACATGGCTTTGGAAGGGTGAGATGTCTCTGCTTGAATCCCTCTCTCACCTAAATCACAGGAGTTAAGTCCTCCCAGTTTCCTCCTTTCCAGTCCATTGCAATGTCACCACCATGGCAGGAGGAAGCCAGGAGCCCCAACTAACAGGGAGAACAGTGAGGTATATCTCTCCCATTCCTTCCTGACTTTCTTTCTGTATAAATTGGGAAATTAATTACCATCTTGGAATATGTGTATGTACTTTTCCACTTAAAATAAAGAGCACTGTATAAAGTGAAAGCACAATGAAAAGTACAAATAACACATAAAAAGAGTGACAAAATAGAGTTGCCTTAGAACTGCAACAAGCTTTACCTCTGATTTCTGTTGTGGTACAAAATCTTCATTTCAAAGGCTTTGGCTCTTTCAGCCACTTTGTAACCAATTTTGCCCATTCCCAGGATTCCCAGGGTTGCTCCAGAAACCTCAACCCCCAGCCAGTCAACGGGGAAATACTCTGTGTCAGGGGAGACTGCCATCTCATGGCCTTGGAAGAGCAAAAGAAGAGTTATGTAATCTAAAGGATGTTCCAGCATCTGGTTACTTCCCTCCCCCACACACACGCTTTTTATCATAGGACTAGGCAGAAGCACAGGAGCAGTAATGTATTGTCATGTATTGTATTGTTTCTGGACAATAAGTGAGTAATGCTGCACTGTACACAGGACTGCTGACACTGATTTCTTGCTCAGGAGAGAAACATACCCAGCTTCTCTTTGGCAAGAAAGGAAGCAAGGAAGGTTAGGCCAAAGCAGCAGTAAGGGCTTCTGATTCCCAGCCTCCTTGCAGATACACCAAGGTTGGCAGGGAAAAGAAACACAGAGCATGGTGGGCAGATTTCTTGTTCATAATGACTCAGATACATGGCAGCTTGGCAAAGACAGTCTTCAAACCTCCTTGAGAATACAATCTTTTAATCCCCTTTTATTGCAACCTGAAAAGCAAGACTGCAATGAACAAGTACAATGAGTAAGTGGCTGTTGGCTGAGGGAGAAGAGGCCTGAATTTAGAGTTGTCCAAAGAAGGAACAACTCTACCTTGCCAATATGCCAGTTTGGAAATAGGATGCCAGTTATTGTCAATGAGACAGATTTGTCTTAACTTCTTCCTTTGCCCCTATTTCCCATATTTCTAGTGTTAAGCTTACTTTTGCATCAGCACACATTTTCTGCATGTTTTGAAGTCATCTTTTCTATGAAAAAACTAAGATCATTTAAGTTATTACCTTCCACAAGTCTCCTGGAAGATGCCAGCATCAAAGCCATCCCCATGTCTGCAGTGTCAGTGGAAACAATAAATGGAGTATTGGACACCTTCACACCATAGCTGGAGAGGAGTTTCAGATCCAAGTGATCTATTCCCACTCCTGCACTTGCAACTACCTTCAAGTTAGGCAAGCTCTGGAGCAGCTCTTCATTAATAGCTGGTTTGTGATACCACACATAGATAGCTCTGATCTTTTTGCTGAGAAGTGTCTTGTTTTCAAGATATTCTTTCATGGTGATGAGATGAAAATGTTTCTTCAGAAATCCAAGATGGTCTTCATATACTCCAAGCCTCCCTCCTATACAGTCAACTAGCACATAAGGCAGTTCCTGACTCTCCATGCCCTACGAAAGCAAAGAGAACCAAAAGGACATGATCTGAAGTGATCCATTATACCTTTTTTTCTAAAAACCAGGAATTGATTGGCTCAATTATATGCTGTTTTCCCACTTGATGAAGGATTTGGCTAAAGATAACCACTCACACATGCAGAAGTCTTTTAGCTTCTCCCTGTGTTATTCAGAAGGATGTTTAATTTCTATATAATCTTGTCAATAAGAAAACATTTCTGGCATACCAAGTATGCTAACACTTAAACAAATGAGTAACCAGCTGTTACTCCTGTTCAATATTCAATATTTAAAGCCAAAGTCTTGATAATTTAAGAATGCAGCTGTGTGAGTGGAAAGGTATCTTTTAGCCTGCAAATTCTGCCACTTCTGCAATTATACTAAGCAATTATCATTGATGAGATTATCTCAGTAAAAATCTCATTTAATGTAACAGAGCTATAAATTGTCAACTCTGAACTTTGGAGTTACCCATGAATGTAAATTTACCCTTTCTTTCTTCAGTCTCCTTCAGTGCTTTGCCAACTCTTCACTCTTCGCTCTGCTGACTCTGCAAAGAGCCAAGGCTGTGATTTCAGACCCCTTCACGCCGCCCCTCATTGCGAGGGGCAATGCTCCCACACTGCTCCGGCACCGCCGGGCCAGCTCCCCCTTCTGTGCCCCGGCCACCCGCCCCCGAGCGCGGTGTCCCGGGAAGTTCTCCCTGCCCGGGGCGGGCGGAGCGCTTTCCGCTGTCCCGGCAGGACTAAAGATAGGAGGGAGCTGGAGCGGCGGCCGCGGGCTCTGTCCAGCCCTGAAGGACGGCTGGGAACGGGCGGGATCCCGCAGGACAGTGGGAGCCCCCGCGCCCCCACGCCCGGTGCTGCCCCCGGAGCCACCCGCGGGGCCCGGGCCCTGTCCCCCCCCGGCAGAGGTGGGGTCCCGCGGTGCCGCTCGCACTCACCCCGTCGGCCGTGCCCGCCGCTCCCAGGCGCACCGCGGGGCGGAGCGGGAGCGGCCGCCGAGGCGGGCACTGCCCGGCTGCCCGCACCCCGCCGGGACAGCCTGCGGGGCCAGGGGGGAGGAGAGGCGGTGCCAGGGCACGGGACGGGTACCTCAATCCCTCGGAGAGAGAGCAAGGGGAGCTCACGAGTGATTGTGTGTTTTTGTAGGAGTGTTTCTGTGCTGTTCGTGATTTCAATACAGTCGGGATTTTGCGTTAATGTCCTGCACGCTGTGTTTTCCATACTGTCTTTGAAAACCGGACGTGGTCTGGCCTTTCTGCTGATCATTACACACTGTGCATATGAATTAACATAAGATGATGAGTCGTCTCTGACCAACCGACACCAGTGACAGCTCTCACTGTACAAATGAAGGTCTTTTCCAACCTATATGATTCTAGGAATACCCTAAAAATCTCTCTTTGAGACCTAAGCAGCTTGGGCAGGCTCAGGTGCTTGGACACCTGAGATGTTAGCTCAGCTACAGGCAGTCCTGTGCCAGCTTCAGCTGAGAATATGTGAGAATTTTTCTTACAAGGTTACTTGGTCTGTATCATAGAATCACAGAATGGTTTTGGTTGGAATGGACCTTAAAGCCCATCTATTTCCAAACCTCCTGCCACAGGCAGGGACACCTTTCACTAGACCACATTGCTCGGAGCCCCATCCAACCTGGTCTTGAACATTGATAGGGATGGGGCATCTACAACTTCTCTGCTCAACCTGTTCTGTTGCCTCATTATCCTCAAAGAGGACAATTTCTTCCTAATCTTCTCCGTTCTACTACCTAACCTAAACCTTCTCTCCTTCAATTGAAGGCCATTCCCCTTGTTCTGTCACTACTTGTGAAGAGTCCCTCTTCAGCTCTCTTGCAGTCCCCCTTTAGTTACTGTAAGGTTGCTATAGGGTCTCCTCTGAGCCTTCCTTTCTCCAGGCTGAACAACGCCAATCCTCCCATTTTGTCTTCATAGTAGAGATTCTCCAACCCTGTGATAACTTAGTGGCCTTCTCTGGACCCACTTCAATAGGTTCACATCTTTTTTGTGCTGAGGACCCCAGGGCTGGATGCAACATTCCAGGTGGGATCCCACAAGACCAGAACAGAGGGGAAGAACCACCTCCCTCGATCTCCATATCCAGTGATGGGCACTGGGAAGTACAGCTTCAGTTCTCAGTTCACAGAAGCTGTGCTGAAGTGATTCCCCTGGCTGTGCAGGTGGTTCTAATCCACTGGGGAGGATGCCTGGTTTCTGGGGTCACAGCAGCTCAGGAGCCAGGACATACCACTGCTATGGGCATCCAGGAATCTTTCTCCTTTCACACTACGGAATAACCAGCCATAGGGGCTGCTGTGTCTCTCATGACTACTGTAGTGCTTTTCAAAATAATGGATTCTGTCAAATACACTTTGATATGTTGAACATGAAGACAGTCAAGTTTAACACCAATCCTCTATAAAATTGCTAATAAAAAATAAAATATAATACAATATCAATTGCACTAAACCATAAACTGTTCTTGTTATCCTGGTGATGAATTTTGAGTATCAGTTGCTTACATTAATTTCAAGTTCAAACAGTTAAACTTTGAAGCAGAAATGAATTAACTAGTAATATGGAGTTATAGAACATTAACTGTATTCTTAGTTAAGTTTGCTTGCATTTTCTTCCTTTAAAAAAATACATAAAATGATTACACATTACTTCTTTCACATAAAAAAGTTTCCAAACTGCTTTAGTGGTAAGATTGTAATGAGTAAGCTTTTAACTTACTGCTCACCTGAGATCAAAGGACCCTTGTAAAGTCCCTCTCAAAGACACAAGTCTGAGGAAGGAGGCCTACCACATTTTAGTCTTGAAGGTAAAGAAAAACCTTTGGGAGGGCAACACAGTAGTGTTTGCCTTTGTATATCAAATCCACAAATTTGAATGAACAAAATGAAGGAGGAATTAGACAGAGGAGCCAAAAAAATAACAGTCAAAGGAATGTTACTCCAAGCAAAAATCCAGGACATACATATCAAATGTCAAGAAAATGCGTGTGTTATGTGGTTAGATGTGGAGAGAATCGGATGTTCTCAAAGCTGTTTCATGCAACTTGAACATCCAATTTTCAAGCTATAGGTCAGGAGCTGACACAGCTCTACAGAAATTATATCTGTTTAGCATCATATGTGAAAAGAAGTTGTCAATTGCACCAGTGCACTATCATGTTCTAAGTATATTTAGTTTGTAGACTACCTTACAGACCTCCATGTAGTGTGTTAAGCTGAATTTCACTGTGTGTACATCGTTGCTGTTTGCCAGTTTTCTCTTACAGAAAGGGATCTGATATACCAGCACTGCACAGAGCACTGAAATGAGTGAGGTCTGTGGGTATATGGAGGGAAGTATTGCATAGTCTGTGGACTTCATCCCCATCATTAAATATTGCTGTTGGTATCCATGTAATCCTGCAGGGTGAGCTGATGCCTGCAGTGTTAACAAGGTGCTTGCATAATAGTTATTTCTTAGCTTTAGGCTTTGAAGTATTGTGTTACCATAAAAGACTTTTGTACAATGCAATGCATACATCTCTCAGGTGGGTTGTACAGAATAGCTTAAGCATGAAGCTGGATAAAGACATACATTTCCTATGTCTACATTAAGTTTTATAAAGCAGTATTTTATTACAGGCAAAAAAAAAGCTGAGACAGGAAATCTTCAGGCAAGGCCAAACCAAGTGATGCATTTGTTTTCAGTGGTTATAAACTGTCATAAAGTGTTATTTGGTATCAGCCTGTCTAGCTGCTGTAGGTAAGGCCCACTTTCCCAACAGAACTCTGTATCAGCACTTTATTCCAGATCATGTACTTTTTGCACATCAAAATATTTCAAAAAACCTGAATCAATGGAGAGAACTCAGCACTTTATTCCAGATCATGTACTTTTTGCACATCAAAATATTTCAAAAAACCTGAATCAATGGAGTGAACTATAGTGGATCATCTCTTCCCTCATGTGGCCACTGCATTTTTGCATCCACTTTCAGTAACCATGAAATTGAAGGTATTGTGTGCAAATCAACTCATCACTCCAGTGACTGACAGGAAGATGTGTCTTCCCTTCTAAAGCACCCCCTGGCAGGGAGCACTTCTGAAACTAATCAGCCCAGATTCTTGAAATATCTGCAGATGTAGGAGTAAAACTCCAAGCAAATGCCAAGCATGTACAATTGTTTAAGTAGATATGAAGTACTGTATCTGATTTTGTTTGCTTCTTCACTTGAGAAAAGTTTGCATGTGCACAAGCCTTGTGTGTTTTCTGCAGTTTTAGGATATTGTTCTAAGAAAAGGCATTTTTTTCCTCTTTTCTCTTTTATTGTACATAACCTTGTTTTTCAGCTCCGTAATTTATTGCTTAGCCTTTTATTTTTTAATAAATTTAACTTATTTTTTCAAGGTTATACATGTAACAATGAAATGTGTACTGGGCACCTGTACCTCAGAGAGCAGGGAGGCCCCTGGGGCAGTCTTGAAATTCTTGACAGCCAATTTGCTGTGCCTGAAAAGCTGCAATGTCTTGTTTCCTGGAGCTGCAAAAGTGATGGGACAAAGTGTATTTTGGCCAGCACACCTGCAAGACAAAGGCTGTGTAATGATGCTTAAGGCTCCAGGCAAAATCCCGGTTGCACTTAATGGCAACTTTGCTACAAATTTTATGGATAAATAATACTATTCATAAAGGCATCCTACATAACAAAAGGCATAGCACTGCCACACTGGGTGTTTATTTGTCTTTTGGACTTAGTATTAGACAAGAGAAACTATATAAACACAACTGACACGATGGCAAACTGCTTCCTTCCAAGCTTTAGTGTGGTGTATGAACGTTTGTATTTAACAAGATCTTTAGAGCTGATGTGCAGGGGAAAGATAAGAATAAAAAGACAAAGAGAAGAATAAAAAGATATGCAATATCCTTTCACATATCAGCTAGGGAGCACTTCACTGGGTAGGGGGAGACCATTCAGGGCTGCTAGTATGTTTTCAACTGCTTCCTCTGTTATCATGTAGGTGGCCTTGTCTGTTTTAATGCCGAGGTGAGGTGTTATAATGACGTTCTTTAATTTTAACAATGCATGATCTCTGGAAGGAAAGAAAAAAAGAGTTAACTATTGTTGTTCATCTAAATAAAGAGGAGTCTTACTTTAGCTTTTGCACAGTATTTAAATTTAATTTGATACAACTCTACAAGTCCCACTTAGCCCCAGAGAACCTTAGCACCTATATTGAAGTAATTTTGAACTGCAATAGGACAAGCAAAGACTTCATAAGTAGCTCTTCTCTCCAGAAACACACTTCTGCCATGAGGCAGTAATTTGAAATATGTCAGAAGAGAGGATTTAAGCCCTCCTGACACATTTACCTTACACAATAGTCTGAGCTGTAGTTATTTGCACACAGACACAACAAGACCAAACTCCTCACAACCCAAAATGCAGCCAGCACAGTTTACTCCAAAAGGCACCATCCTGGTAGAGCAGTCTTTTTAGAGAAGCTAAGCAGTCTCTAGGCCCAAGAGGTTTGCAGTACTTCAGCCTTGTATTGTGGAAAGAAGCCTGTGGAGAAGGACACCTCCTGCTTATGCAGCAGGTCTTAGGCCTCAAGCAGCTTCCACCCATTAAAACTGGCAAGCTGCACTTGAATAAAGCAATTTGCAAGTGAAGAGCTGCTGTAGCTTTAGGGGGTGATTCTAAGGACTGGGTTTAAATGCTTTCTCTGCTCCTGCTGTTTCCTGGCTCCCAGGCTTCCCTTTGGTCTGTTATCAGCCCCTGTGTCTGGGCTGCATCCCGTTCCCATTCATGGCACTTATATCCCAACTCATGCCAGAGGCAAGGGGGCCAGCTTCCTGCCTGCTGCAGGGATGCCTCTGGCCTCAGCAGGGCTCCCCCATCCTTCCCGAGGAATAAGCAGAGATGGCAACCTGGGCAGTGGCTCTGGGGAGGTGACATCCAAAGCTGCGGCCCTGATAACACCGGTCTGCAGAGCTGCCGCCAGCGCCTCTTGGTCAACTACTGCACCTGGGGTGGAATGAGAGTGTCCCTGAGTGCGCCTGGCAGGCAAAGAGCAGAGAGCAAAGAGAGAAGGGAAGGGGAGAGGGACGAATTTCCTGATCACCCTCCCCACATGCCCCAGCTGTGCTGGATGCAGCACGGTGCTGTGGGACACAGCAGGACCACGCTGTGAGGCCAGACAATGGATCTGGATGGTACCTCGGCTGATGTTAATGAGGGTAGCTGTGGGTTTCATCAGCTCCAGCTCTCTTTTCCCAATCAGCTTGTGTGTCTGAGGTGTCAGGCTCACCACCAGCATCACAAAATCCGCCTGCTGGAGTAAACTGTCTATCTTTTTGCAGTAAGTGGCACCGACAGCTTGCTCCTCTTGCACTTTCCTAGCGGGGGGGGGAAAAAAGCATTTCAGTCAAGAAAACATTTTCTTCAATGATATCACCAGAATACAAACAAAAGGATCTGATTATCACATCCATATAGCAAACAGGTGGCAAACAAAGGTGAATTTACCCTCAGCTCAGTCTTTAGATCCTTCTGGAGAGCTTCAAGCCCTACAGCACAGGATAGATTGCATGCCTGCCTGTCAGCCGCTTCAGTGCAGGATTCCAAGGGCTTCTTATGAAGTCTGCAAATGAACTAAGGCTGAGCACTGAAGCAGATGGCAGCACACAGTCCATTCTCCAGGATCCCCTGTGTATCTCAAAGGATGCAATCACTGCTCAAACCAGAGGAGTGGTATTCACCAGAACTCACCCATGCATGCTCTGGGCATGGCAGTGGTCCTCATCCTGTTGGCACCCCCAGTATGCCTGTCATTTTTTTATGAGTGAAATCAGCAAGGCAGCTCTTTGCCAGGCTCCTGGCTGCCCCAGGACATTCACAGAGTAAAGTGTTCAGCAGAAAAAGTCAGCAGAGTAAAGAGATTTTTAGTTTTAACTTTTCACAGTGCAGAAGAATACTTGCCATTTCTTACATTCTTTGTAAATATAGCTGTCTGAACTTTGGGAAATGAAGAAGCAATGATAGGAGATCATGTGTACAATCACCTGCTTCTGGTTGCAAGAGAAGAGCTTTAAGTTATCTCCTCCCTAATCTAGAAATAAAGAGATCACACTAAGAAAACAACTTCAATTTAACTTTGACCCATGTCTCTCCTAACAACTGCACTTCACTGTTTTTTTTTTTTCAAGGCCAATGACCAGAAAGTAAGAGGGAAAAGAACAGAATGGAACTGCAGCCAGTTTTGCAGCATGCAGAGGGCACCTTGATTCAGCACACAAGCTGGAAGTGTAAATATACTTTAAATATACTTTAGGCTTTTAATTTCTGTTGCACTGTGTATTGATAATTCATCACAGCACTCTGACATAAATATTATTTTAAAGACTGAAGAATATTAAACAGAGGGAGTTGAGGATGATACACATTAAAAAAAAGAATAGAGGGATTTGTGTCTTTTAATTTTTTTTTTTTTTTTTTGTGGTTTGTGAAGAAATTCTGAAATATTTTAAGGAGTACTTTCTTTTAAATGTAAGTTTGCTCAGCTGTTTTTCTGAAGAAACAGGAATGCCAAGCATGGCTAAAAATTCCTGGCCTCATTCACCCTTGTGATTTGCCTACAGCTAGCTAAAGCAGTGACCCTCCTCCAGCAGTCTGCCTATGGTGAAAATCCCTGAAAGCCACATCCTAGCACTGCAGCTTCTGCCTCCAGTCACAGAGGAGTAAAGTTCTCTCAGGGTAGGCCACAGTTTATAGTAGTAAATAATTGTTCTGCTCATTATCTGCACCTTGCCTGATTGCAAAGGCCTTGAGTGGCTCATGGGGGTCTTGCTCACTTCAAATTGAAGAGCCCCTGTGCTGAATGTCTAACAAGGTTCAGATTTCCAGATACACAAGCTAGGAGGGACTAGAAATAAAGGGTGAAATCGAGTTAAATACTTGCTAAAATTCCTACTGGCTTGAGAAAAAACCAAGATTTTCTTAAGAGCAGCTCTCAGTCATATTTTGCCAAGTATATGCTTCCTAGTTTCCAGGCACTGTTTCCAAAATATCCCTTCTGAACTTCAAAATATGGGGAAAAAATGAACAACAAATAGAGTTATGTTGTCATTATAGTAAAATGTGATAAGAATAAAAAAGCATAAGTTTGATTTCCTTCCATGCCATTTTTCTGCAGGAAACTTTGAAATTTCTAATATAAAACCTAAATTAAGTTTCCAAGTGTTTAATCACTGAGTAACTCATTACAGGACTGATTTCAGACAACCATTCTTTTTTTTTAATCTTGGCCCTATTCCCTCATTTCTTGCTATATTTCTGTCATAACTCCTTGAAAAGAAAATACTGACTATCTGGAAGAGTTTGTGCTGCAATTAGAGTCAAGACATATCTTTACCTCCGTGTCCTGTTGTGGTACAAAATGTTCATTTCAAATGCTTTGGCTCTCACAGCAATCTTATACCCAATGCGGCCCATGCCAATGATCCCCAGAGTAGCTCCAGCAACTTTAACTCCCAGAATATCAGCTTCACAGTAGTCCATACTTGGAGAAATTGAAATGTTATGGACTGCAAGAAAAACACATAAATATGGGAAATGAATGGGGTCCAACAGGGAGGAACAAGGTAAAAGAGCCTGGACTTGTTTTGCTACTAGAGCATACTTGCAATGCTTACAAATGTGATTTTTAATGTAATGTCCTAGGTAACACCCTAACGTATCATCATCCCTGCTACATTTATAGATGATAATCCAATTTATTCTCACCATATTACAAAAAGCCTTTTGATATAATCCCTCCAAAAATTTTATTACTGCCTTAGACTCATGAAAATATTGCCCTGTTCCTCACCAACAATCAAAATAATTATTGCCAATAACAATGCAGAGTTTGAAGATATCACATGGAGAACACCATCAGATATTGGGTTTCCTCTTCACATCTGCCACTCTCCTTGGAAAGAAAAGTGAGACTTCTTTAAAAATCACAACTTGGTAATTTCTGTAATTACCTGTTAAACCTGCACAATTCTGGATAGTTCTACAACACATAAAATACAGTTATGTACACAGTGTCAGCACTTCTTGCAAGGTGACAGCCTTTTGATATTTCAATCTTCTGATATTGCCAGCTTTTCTAAAACACAAGCAGAATATTGTGAAAGGATACAAAAAATGACTCAGGAAAAAGCTCAGTCTATCATAAAACTCGGAACTATCAGAAATGCCACCAGGGATAGTTTAAGTAAATGGGAACAAGAAATT
This sequence comes from Molothrus aeneus, assembly GCF_037042795.1. Lineage (NCBI taxonomy): Eukaryota > Metazoa > Chordata > Aves > Passeriformes > Icteridae > Molothrus > Molothrus aeneus. Next base: position 59,020,234 of record NC_089646.1, read on the forward strand.
AATCTTCCTTTTAAACTGTCTCCCCCTTTGCGAGGTAGAAACCAACTTAGAGGGATGCAAACCCCCTTTGAGTTTCTATGAATCCTGTAGTAGAGATGGCAAGTCAAAGTCAGGTAAATATAAAAGGATAAATGTGAAGGATTTTTTTCCTGAAGAAAGAGGCTTTCTAACCAAGCCAAGGGTAGGTCTATTTGACAAAATAGCTAGAAAAAATTGTTGATGAGACTAGAAAGGATGCTATTAACAAAAACTGAAGTAGGCTGCCTCTATTATTACTCCCTAATGCCCCTTAAAAGCCCAAATTCTGCACCAATACATTTCAGTCTCCAAGAATATGCCCATGCCTCTATCTGCCTTGTGGGTTCCTTCCAACTCAGGATCTCCCACAATTCTATATAATCTTCTTATACCCCATTGCTGCCTCCCATATTAAGTTCTTCTGCCAGGATGTGAGTTCAGTGATATCTGATCTTTGGCATCCCACACTTTTGGTCATAGCACTGTAATGCCATCATGTTTTATTTATATCTGCTTGAAATAAATGCTATGTATGCCTAATGTAATAATTTAAATATACCTATTATACATAAAATATATTAAAATACCGATTATTCTGTTTGCCAAGCCAACATACTTACATTTTCACATTTTATGTAAAACCATGTGCACTACAGGTAACCCTAAGAAAAGTCAAATTAATGGCAGGCAAATCTTGTAATAGTTTTGGAAGCCACAAAAGAATTGAGATGTTACCTTCCACGAGTCTTCTAGCAGATGCTAGCAGCAAAGCCATCCCAGTATCTGCTGTGGTGCTGGAAACAGCATGTGGAGCATTAGCCATCTTCACACCAAAGCTAGCTATAAGCTTCAGATCCAAGTGATCCATCCCCACCCCCGAATTCGCAATCACTTTTAAGTTTGGCAGGCTCTGGAGGAGCTCTTTGTCAATGACCGGTTTGTGCCACCACAAATAGATTGCTTGGACCTTTTTGCCTACATCCTTTCTGTTTTCAAGAAATTCCTTCATGGTGATGAGGTGGAAATGTTTCTTCAGGAATGGCACATGGCTATGCAATATCCCACATATGCCACCAACTTCATTTACCAAAAGCCAAGGTAGTTCTCCTTCTTCCATGATCTGCACAAAGAAGAAAGACACAAAGTGTCAGAAGAAACACATATTATTATTTCCAGACATTTTAAAGAATAATCACTACCATGTCCCATTTAATGACATTTATGTCAAGAGATCCTGTAAACCACAAAGGAAGATAAGAAAACCAAGACAAGCAAGCAGGTCTTTTAAATATGCTACCACTTACACACACACAGGTGCCCACATACATACACAGAGCTATTCACATAATCAGTCTGAACAAGTTCTGTCCCCGCGATCTAAGATTCCATATTATGCTGCAGTGCCGGATTTCTTCTGCCCGACTAACTCCCAACACTGTCAGCAAGAGTGACCAAAACCAGACAGCTGTCAGGGACAGGAAAACACTAAATCAAAACCATACACCAACTTATAAATGGGGGAGGTCCAGGGGAGGATACAATCTTTAGCCAATTGGGAGAAACTGGGGGTGGAACGCAAGGAGAGGAATACAATATTTAAACCGATAAGGAGATTACTGGGGAGGGGAACAATTTAAACAAACCAATGGGATTTTGAAGGATACAAAATTGATAGGGAAATTTCTAGAGAAAGGGATGGGCTTGAGGCGAGATTGACATTCAATGGGAGAAGGAACAGGGAACAAAAGGGCAGGTCTGTAGGGAGATGGACAACTAGAACAAAACAACAAAAAAACAACAACTAGAGCAAAACAAACTAGGACAAAAAAACAACACAGGGGGGAAAGGAACAATCCATTGGTAATAAAATATGCTATAATAATACAAAATGCAGGGGGGGGGTTTATAAAACTGACTACTAGGGCCAAATTACAATCAAAAATATGCACCACAACAGTATTACTGCTACTATGCTCAAAACACAACAGTTGTCATTAATTACTTAGTTTCAGATCCTCAGTAGTTTGCAGTATATAGTGCAATAAATCTCCTTTGCTACCCTGAAATCACAAAGTACCCTGTCAAGTAGTTTAGAAAAATGTTGTACCAAATTTACGTCATGAAAATAAATTGCACGGCTTCATCATGAACTTTGAGTTATCAGGTTAATTTTTAAATGCTTTTTGCAGCCACCTGTCCTGAAGAGACCCCAGTGACTGCAGAGCCCTTTCCTGAGCCTACTGTAAATTACAAAAATAACAAAATCATATATGCTTGGGCAAGTGTTTTCCAAGAAGGACATACACACTCTAAATTTTTTGGGTTTTTTTTTCTGTTTGTTTGGTTTTTTTCCTCAGAATCCCTGACCATCTGGTTTTGGTCCCAAGAGGGCCTGTGAATTGAGTTACTTTGGGTTTTTTTGACAGACTACATAAAGCTACCTTTAATTTTCAATAGCAATTTTGGGAAGAGCTGTGGGGAGTGTTCAAGAGCTGAAGATCTTGGAGTAGCAATCCTGTAGCAGTTCTGTTGTCTTGCTAGTATTATTTTACTATTTCCAATGGAATGTCTAACTCTTGGCCTGCCTACACTTCCTGTGCTAGAACTTCATTTTATCATCCCTTCAGGGAGCCTGACCATGTTGCAAAATAATGGAAAGTCTTCCTGACTTTATGAAGGTGACAACCATTTTATTGAATTTTCTGAATTTGTTGATTGCTAATAGGAAAGAATGTAAGAAGAAGCTTGGCCCTGGACTGCAAGTCAGGACTGATCACTAATTTTGCTTTAGGTTATACCCTCACCAATGTGATTTCGATGGTAATTCTACGTTTCTGTCATGGCCAGTGAAGATAAAAGCATCAATTGTATCTGCATGGAGGAACTAAATCTCTTGGAATTTACTTTGGTTTTCAAAGGATACCTTCATGAAAAATAAAGACACTTTTTCAGCAATTGGCTTTGCTTTAACATGTAGATGAAGCAGGGCTCTTCCTAAATTAGAAAACCTTAGGCCTATGATCACTTTAAAGAACATTTCTTCAGTGTTTACATATAAAAATAGAATATTGGATTATTGGCTGAAAAGTGTTTCAGGATACAGTCAAATTTCTGCAGGGAATCAATGCTCATTCGTCTTCAACAGATTGGAGAGTGTTACACAAATTGCCAGGTGCACTTGCTTATCATTATGTAGCAGCAAGAACTGGGAACAGAACATTGCTATTCACCGAAATAGAATGAAGAGACCAAAATGCATAACTGCCCAGTTAAAATCTTCAAACAAATCTCTTTTATTACTTTCACTTTATTTTTTTTAATTGTGTGAAAAATGTGTATTTTGTGATTGGCTTTTCACAAATATTAAAATGGATATTTTATGTGTTATGTTAAAAAGTTATACTATATTAATCCTTTTCAGTAGTGTGTTAAAAATAGTTTTAGGCTATAACATAGTATTAAAATAAAAACTATGTGATATAAGATACATGTTCTAACTAGCTCAAGAAACTCTTCGTACAGTGATAACAGCAGCAAGACACCTACATCTCCAAGAGAAGAATTATTGCCTCTTTATCTGAAAATACACTCTTTCTACTACCTCCTTCTTGTCTTTGAGATGCCAACAGGATTAAGGGGGGGAAAGTTAACAGTAACCAGAGAAATCCCTAGTTTAAAAGGAATGTATGCATCATGTATGAGATATATGAATAGGCAACAGGCTATTGCTTTTAAGGGTTTGTTAGCGAGCCATGCTTTCAAGAGTAAAGCATCCAAACATTCATAATTCTTTGCTTTTGTTGTCCTTTATTGTCCTAACTCTGATTGTCCAAATTCTTATTGCTCTAATTTGTATTACTATTTTTATAACCATTTTATTACTATTAAACTTTTAAAATTTTAAAACAAGTGATTGGCATTTTTCACAAATTGTAAGTAACAGAACAGATCAAGTCTGACACTTTTGCAGCATCATGATGAGCAGTGCAGGAACAGGTTACTTTTTTATTCAGCTTAAAAGTGATAAGAAATAGTGCTTTCTAGTACACAGGAAATTTAGTGGCATCATCTGGCACTCATCATTTGGGAAACACTTCACTTGGAATGGGTTGGTCATTGAGAACAGCCAGCATGTTTGCTATTGCTTCTTCTGCCATCATACGGATGGCCTGAACTGTTGCGGTTCCAATGTGCGGGGTTATGATGACGTTATTCAGGTTTAATAAAGGATGATCTCTGGAAGAAATGGAAAGAACAGAATGTGTTACACAAGGAACTTACTCTGCTGCTATCCCATGCTAGTTGTGAAGAACTGAACCTCAGCAACAGCCCATTCAGACCAAAGCACAGAACAAGCATGAAGCTGGGGGATGCTTGCTTACACGTTTCTTCTTCTCCATCCGTCTTGCTCATTGCCTGGCCCATGAGTCAGGCTGGCAAAGACCCATCAGAGGTGGGAAAGAGGAATAACTTGTTTATTTATGATTGTGCAAGACAGTCTGAGGTTTTGCCCTTACACAATGAGTCTCCCGGTGGAGAGCAAAATTATGAGCACACTTTGAACACAGTTTAAAACAATTCAGATTAACAGACTGGGAAAGAAGTTTCTTTACCTTGGCAGAGGCTCAGGGTTTGTCACGTCCAGAGCTGCAGCCCTAATAATCTTATTCTGGAGAGCTTCTACCAATGCATCTTGATCAATAACTGCACCTGCATTGAAATTAAATATTGATATCCTGATGAGGTTAATGAACACATTTTTACCTATAAGGGGGGGGAAGGTCTCCAGGGTCAAATGAGAAAAAGTAGAGGATCTTTATCTTGTTAGAAAATAGAATGCCTTTTTAATAATTATTAACCAAACAAACCAAAGATTTTATTTATTAACCTTTAATTATAGGATGATTATGGTCCACTGCATAAGATTTTTCTAGGGATGAGACCAATACCAGTTTCAGTCTTTTCCTCATTTTGACACTTCCTGTATTATTATAGACAAAGCATTTAATCTCTGCAGATTTTCCACTCTTTTATCTCTGCTTTGTTTACTGATAATCTCTCTCATATGCTCGTTCAGTGCCAACAGAGCTGTTATCCCATGTGAGGCTTCCTTTCTACACTGCTGTTCCAAATGTTACTTAATATTTTCCCTTGTACCCCATTCTCCCTCACTGATGATAAACCTTTCAGTTATTTCCACTAAAACCCTCTGTTTCTAGAATAAGGCTAAAGAGAACCAACCATCTGCTGAGCATCCCTAATTTCCAGAGGGCCTTTGAAGACATAGCATATGATCCATGTAAGTCACAGATTTGTAGACTGCCAGCTACTTCATGACTCAAACAACAGAGGGATATCACAGACTGAGGTTGGAGAGGGGAATATCAACACAATCAGACAAAAGATGACCTTAAGTGTGGAGCCACAAACAGTGATTTCAGATCCTCCTACCTCGGCTGATGTTTATAAGAGTAGCTGTGGGTTTCATCAGCCCTAGCTCCTTTTTCCCAATCAGTTTGTGAGTCTCAGGAGTCAGGTTCACAACCAACATAACAAAGTCAGATTGCTGCAGCAAGTCTTCCATCTTTGCACAGTAGTGGGCACCAACAGCCTCTTCCTCCTCCTTTCTTCTGAAGGAAAAATGCACAAATCCCCAAATTGACACAACTATTTCTAACTGAGTTTAACAATCAGTCAGCCCTAGGAGAGTTCCAGAAAGCACAGAAACTGAGAGGTTTGAGACCAACACAAAGGATAAGCCATTGATAGGCTCAGTTGGTAGAGTGGATGCAGAAAGGATGTGGGCTAGAGGGAGCAAGAGGCTACAGGAGTGGTGGGACACTGGAGGAATGATGTCTGTGTGAAAGCACAGCACACAGGCAAGATGAGGTTAGGAGGCTGGGGATGCAGTCAGACCCTGCTCTTCTCTCCTGTGTCTATGCCAATTCCTGTGGAAACTTTCCTTGTCTGACATGCCAGTTAGGACTTGTGATTGAAAAGAAATGAACTGTGAAAGAAAGGGAACTAGAGATCCATGAGAAATGAAGGCCTTTGTCATTGGTGCCAGTGTGATGAGAGATCTGGCTAGGGTGAGGAGACTGGCTGGGAGGAACAGGGATGCTGCCAGAAGCCTGAAGAAGAGTCTGAGAGGGAACACCATGAGGGCACAAGACCTGGTTTGCTTGTACAACATCTCCCAAATGCTTACACAGTCCTTGTTTCAAACTGATAGTGGCTAACCAGGACAGGGCAAGTGCAGGGGGAACTGCTTCCTGAAGGGAGCAGGAGGGACCCAAAGTGAGGAAGTGGTGGCACAGTGGTGCTTGTCACACTGCTTACAACTGCCACAAGTGCACAGGAAGGCTGGGGACAGAGCAGAGCTGTGGCTTCTGTCACTGCCCCATGGACAATTAACTGCAGAAAACAGAAATGCAGAAACCTTTACCTCTGGATTCTGTTATGGTACAGGATCCTCATATTGAAGGCTCTGGCTCTCTGAGCCACTTTGTATCCAATGCTGCCCATCCCAATGATCCCAAGTGTTGCTCTGGTTACTTCCACTCCCAGCCAGTCAACAGCAAAATACTTTGTGTCTGGAGACACGGCAATGTGGCAGCCTGCGTGGAAATACAGGTTGAATGGGTACAAATAAGCCATAAATGGAGGCCTGGGGGAAATAAAAGGTTCATCACCATTACAGCAGTGGGGCTCTGGAGCACCCTTTACAAAACACCTTTGTTGATTTGGACCAGTTTATATAAGGGCCTGGATGGTGCCAATTCCTGCATCCAAGCCTGAAGCCTGTGTAACACAGTGGGATCCTGGCTGGGTACTGTGCTGGAAGGAGTGACTCCTTGGGGAATTAACTTTTCCACAGCTGGTGTGTTTTCTTGGAAGTTCAAAAATAGCTTCTTTGAAACCACCTGTAAGCACTGACTTCACTTTTTTTTTCAGCTGGGGTAAATCTCACAGTTTCTCTCCTGGATCACAACCCAAACCAGTCTCACTCCTTGAGTAGGGGTGAAGGTTTCAAATTCCAGCTCAGCCAGGGATCTCAGTGAGCTTTTACACAAAGAACTTGAGGTTCAAAAAGATACAATAGGGAGAAAATATCACTGGGAAAGAGATTATTTCATGCTCAGGGGTGGAGCAGCAGTGACAAGAAGACCATGAGTCCCTGAAGAGAGAGGCAGCTTCTTATGAAGGTCTCTTCCTTCCTTCCTTCCCCAGAAAGGCATTGCTCAGCAAGGGAGTGGGGAAAGAACCTGCTTTTAGGGACACAAACTAATGCTGCTGGAACAACTTATAACAGCTTTGTCAAAAGGATTATCATCTATTTCAAAAATAATGCTGATGCTCTTCAGGAAATACAACCCACTGGTTTAGACAAACTGATCCACAGAGGTAGGAAAAAGAAGAATTTATACTAATTACTGCTCTGGAGTTGGAGATGTGGCCACTAATGCTCTGTATCTTCCTGCAGCTCCTAATGCTTCTTTCAAGGGGAAATGGAAAGTGATGGCATTCAATTTGGATGCACTCTGGCACTCTGTATTCAGTTTTCACAGCTATAAACAACCCTCCCAGTGAACAGCCAGAGAAGAATGAAGCCCCAGACATTATTCCAAACAGGATATCACATAACTTTTAAGTGCAAAATTTAGACAAAAGCCTTACTCTTGTCACTGTTGCCCTAAAAAGAAGTAAGACATAGGAGAAGTAGATGCCTCTGAAAGTTAAGGCCTGTGAAAATTTTTCCCTGTAAAAGCATCCCAAATATTGATTCAGAAAGATCATCTCTCTCACAGCAAAAGCAAAGTGTGCCAAAGAAGTAGCTAGGACCAAGAAAATTTAAAACACTACCTTCCACTAGTCTTCTGGCAGAGGCCAGCATCAAGGCCATTCCTATGTCTGCTGTTGGGTCTGCCACAGCGTGCGGGGTGTTGGTCACTTTCACACCAAAGCTCGAGATCATTTTCAAGTCTAAGTGATCCACTCCAACCCCAGAGTTTGCAATCACCTTTAAATTAGGCAGGCTTTCTAGAAGCTCACGGTCAATAGTTGGCCTGCACTCAAACACAAAAACAGATTGGATTTTTTTTCTCATTTCTTCTTTGTTTCCAAGAAATTCCTTCATGGTGATAAGGTGAAAGTGTTTCTTCAAAAGTGCTGCAAGGTCTTCTAGCACGCCATGAGTTCCTCCTATATCCAGGATCAAAACAGCTGGCAACTCTCCTTCTTCCATGACCTGAAATGGAGGAATAGAAGAAATACTCCTTTGTTTAGGAGAACACTCTGAAAGGAGCAATGATGTTCCTTTAAAAGTTATCATTTAAATTCACATGTGTAGATCAGGAAACTGATGAAACTCAATAGTGCTTTTAATCCACAGGCACTTGGTACTAGTGTGGTATGTCAGACAAATTCCAAGTACTTTTACCAAGTGCTGATTTAGACTATAACACCAAGGAATATCTACACTCTTACATCCAAATCCAGTCCTACAAGCTGTTCTTCTCAAAGAGTTTCATTTTGCTCCTGAATCAATACTGATTTAATACAAAACTAGTAGCTTTTCCAGTAGCTTACTCACCAATGCCTTCTATAAGTAGTGCTATGAAACAGAGGCTGCTAGAAATTTAATCAAAGTTTCTTGCCTGTTGGTTATGGTTGGTGAAGCCAGAGGCAATGTAGGATGGCACTGAGGCCCAGATGGTTCTGACAAGGATTCTTTATGTCTAACAAATTTGCACAATGAAGGGCCACCCTTGGATAGCTGTTAGACTGCTTGCCTTCAGTGTTTTAAACATTCAGATCTGTACCTGAACTTACCTTATGCAAAATTTAGCACACTTATGTGCTGAACCAGTGAGGAAGAACACTAGAGGAGATACCACTGATAACACAGTCTTTCATGCTAGAACTTTCCTCTGCCCTGAGAGTTTTGAGCCCAGTCCTCTCTACAGCACTCCAGCAAATGCACTCTGCAATAAGATAGGGGCTCCACATACAACCAAACACCTAATTAGAACTCCTATTGGCAAAAGTGGTAGTTGAAGATTTCCTGCATATCTTGACAATAGCTGTGCCTAATTTCCTACAATTCTTTTTGCTGTGCTCTACTGACTTTTGATCTCCATCCCATTCTATCTCCTAGGCTTGTGTCCAAGAAACCTGATGTTTTGCTACCTGAATCAGAAAAATTTTCCACAACAGTATGCTGATTTATTCTGGGCACACAATGCTGGCCAGCTGTGTCCTGCTGCTTCACTCCTCTCACAAAAGCCTTCTGTGAGTAATCAGAACTCAAACCTGTGTCAATGTAGGTTGGAAGTTTTTGTCAACCATGTTTACCCTTGTCCTGAGCAAACTCAGACTTATCCCAACCACATCTATTAAATGGCTTACAATCTTGGCAGCAGTATCCTGGCCTTGATGTGCATTTCTGCTGCAGTTTCAGTCTGCTGCTGGACATGGGCTTGAAGGGGCCTCCATGCTAGGACAGGTCTGCAGTTCACCACAATGTCTCTGATAATACTATCTGGTTCTCAACTGCAGCAAACAAAGCAATGAGGTGAACAGTGCAGCCAAATTGCAAAGGAAGACCATGTTTTTATGTACATCTCATCTTTTTTTTTTTTGCCAGCTGAAGTTGTCAGCTACATCTAGTTGTCAAAATTGTGCAAACTTCCCCAGGTGTAGTTTGCATTTCTTAAAGAGTATCACACAACATTACTAGGATAAACTAGATTTGTGTTGCAGAATGAATGATGCATAGAATAAAAGAGGAGTTGATGTCATATTGTGATGGCATTGTCCAGCTTCATGAATGATCAGAATCTGGTAAACCTGGAGGGCAGCTAAACTTTTGCTGTTAAGCAGGGAAAACTGGGCACCAGACATGATCAAGTGACTAGCAGATGCCAGTGAGGCAGCACTGTATTACTCCATTTGCTTTCATCACCACCTCCTGCCCTATTACAATACACCACACATGATGGGCAGAGCCAGACTTGCTTTCACTTTGGAAGCACTTCCTACACTTCAGAAACAGAAAGGTGACCCACAAGGAAGCCTCTAGTTATAAACAAACCAGTGCACTAGAAGCAGGCTAGTGGCATGTTGATGGATCTTTCAACAAGTGTGGGCATGCTGAGCCTGCCACCATTCCATTCCAGCTGTGTTTGATGCACGAGTGACCCATTCGCTGCCTATAGCACTGGTCCAACAACTGGTGTTCTGCTCACCACAGGTACAATCTTAAAAAAATCACACTGATAACAGGAAATTAAAAATACTTAAAGGAACCTCACAGAAGGAAGGGGGCTCTCCAGATACCAACCTTGGTCCCAGTGCTTATTGTTCGTCTTCCAGCACTAAGTTGGCGCGTCCTGTACCTCTGTTTGTAAATCACACTTCTGTGACAGCAAAGTCCATGAGAAGCAATAACTGGATGAAAAAATTTGTAAGCCAAATTTGACTGGCCAAACATCAAAGGAATCAGTTTTGACAGACTTGATGCTTTGCTCCTGAACATAATTATTCAGTTATCTTCTCCAGTGTGCTAAATGTAACACCTGTCAAGGATATGACAATTTTGGTTTTGGACTAGTTCCATCTGTGTTATCAACAAGTTCTTTTTTTTTTTTAAGTTGTCTCTTCTCCTTTTGTATTTACATAAGACTATATGCTTCCATGTAGGTAAGCAGTCATAATCGTAGTAAATCATTGATATAAGATAACTGTACTAAGTTCTGGTCCTGCCATTGCAGAGAAAACTTTGAAAATATGACTTAGATTGAGACAACGGGGCAAATACGTTTAAGTATTAACTTCAGTGCTAACTGAAATTGACCTTATTTCATCTGTGGAGCTTGACTCACTCCTCCTGCGGAGTTTCACTCACAGATTTGTTGGCTGGCACTGCTATATCACCTTGGACTTAAACAAATCATAATAAAATAAACGATGTAATTTTTCCTAGCCCAGTTTTCAATTAAAATTAACAGCCTGCGTTATCCAGGATCAATTCCTCCCACTAACTTCTCTAAATAAGAAGACTAATTATACCTGAGCGACGACCACAAAGCACTGACCAGGGCTGGTTTCTTTCCGACGACGCGCCTACCACAGCTCGATCCCGCGGCAGCTGAAAAGCCGGGAGCTCACGGCTCCTGCTCGGGGCCGGGCACATCCGCTCCTGCCCAGCCCCGCTCCCTTAACCCTGCCTGCCCGGGCACCGCCAGCTCCGGGGCTGGCGATTTCCAGGGAAGCTCCGGCACGGGGATCACCACCCCCACTGCCTCTGCCCCTGTCTGCAGCCGGACCGGGCTCCCTCTCCTTTCCCCCGCCCTCTCCCTCTCCTTCTCCCCTCCCCGGACGTCCTAAAAAGGTGATAAAGCAAGACGAGGACTCGGATGGTTTTTGGAGAGCTCAGCACTTGTGGGGCAAAGCTATTTGCCACCAATTTACATTGTTCCCCACGGCCCTGGCTGCAGTTTGTGGGGAATTTTTATAGTGGAGACTATGTTTTTGTCCCTGCCTGCTGCAAGCTAACCTTTCAAATGAGTGTCTGCTGTGGAATTAAGGAAACAGATTGGTCTGGGATGGCCTATGCCAATGGCCAGCTCGATTCTGGAAGCCAGTGCTGGAATGTGCTGGTTTTGCTGCTGACCACTTCCACTGGTGGGTTTGCCCAGAGTGCTCCCGTAGTGTTGCTTGGATCACCGGAGTGATGATGGAGCCCATGGAACCCCAGAGCGGGCCTGGGAGTGGCTGGGCATGAAAATTGTCATTGCTGTGGGTGAATACACTGAGAAAACCTCCCACAGCCAGGAGATGCCATAGCACAGAACCACGGAATTGCTGGGCTGGAAGGGACCTTAAAGAGCATCTGGACCCAGCCCTCTGCCATGGGCATGGACACCTTTCGCTACACCAGGGGGCTCAGAGCCCCGTCCAACCTGGCCTTGAACTCTTCCAGGAATGGGGCATCCACAGCTTCTCTGAGCGTATCTCCTTGATCAAATCCCATGGAGGTTACAGGGAATGTACAACATCAGAGCGGTCAGCAGCAGAGAGTAGGAGATCTGGGCTCTGATCACCTCTGTTTCACCCTCCCCGTCCTAGCCGGCATCACCAATCCCCACGGCACGGCTCCACATCGCACCTGCGAGGGGGGACGCGGATGTCCCTGCCCAGCCCGTGCCCACCCGTTCGGCGGCGGGGTCTCCTCCCGTCGGGAACGCGCCCGGTCCGCCCCGCGCCCTGCCGGAAATGCGCGTTCCCGTCCCCGCCCTTCCGCTTCCCGCCCGTCCCGGCGCTGCCGCTGCTCCGTGTCTCTGAGGGAAGGACGCCCGCGGGGTGCGCTGGGGACGGGCCGCGCCGGGATGGGCGGGCCGGGGGGGCGCTCGGTGCCCGCCGGCGCCCCGGGAGGGCCCGGGGAGGGCTCGGGCTGTCAGCTGCATGGGCATCCCTGTCGTCCCGCAGGCTCCCCAGCCGGCCGCCAGGATGTCGTACATGCTGCCGCACTTGCACAATGGGTGGCAGGTGGACCAGGCCATCCTGTCGGAGGAGGACCGGGTCGTGGTCATCCGCTTCGGGCACGACTGGGACCCCACGTGCATGAAGATGGATGAGGTCCTGTACAGCATCGCCGAGAAGGTAAACGGGAGCTTTCTGCTCCTTCTGAGCTCAGTGTTCCCCATGGCTTGCTTGGAGCCTGGGGCAGCTTGTAACCGGGGTTCTGCACAGGTATCCCAGCTTTAGGAGGCAGCGGGAAAGTTGTGTGGTTTCACTTTCACGAATGTCTCCTAAAGACTGCTCTGATGTTTGCAGTGTTCTGGGGGGTGAAAAGAGCGTCGCAGGTGTTCGGAAATCGAGGGTGCTGCCAGTCAATAATCCATGACTGAGGGAGCATCGGCATTCAGGCAGAAACAGTGCTCGGTGGTAGGGCTGCTGCGGCTCCGGGTAACGCAGCACTCTCACTTCACAGTGGAAATGTACCTTCAGATTTCCATCTGAGTAGCTTGAAAAGTTACTTTCATTTTGGCTCTTAAGAATGGTGAGGCACTTAAATGTGCAGGATGGTATTGATTAATCTGTCACTCATATAATTCTGATTAATCTGTCAGCAGTATTAATCTGTCAGTGATGTTATCCATGGACACCAGTAGCATTCTGCTGAATTGCATGGACTGAATAAAATTTTAAGAGCCAAACTCCACAGCTGTTTTCAGATGGAAACTGAATGATTACAAACAGCTGGTCACTTACTTAAGAAAGATACATAGATAGGAAAAACTAGACTGTTAGGATACACAATCACCTACAATTTACCTTTTCATATATTTGCTAAAGTTTTTGCGACACGATAGATGTAGAATATTGACAGCTCTTTAACTGAGCCACATGAAGGAAGAAACAAAAATATCTGAATCAGAAATGGTAACTTGGGTAGGAAAAAGTGTCAGCTATCATAGAAATCACAGAATGGTTTGGGTTGGAAGGGATCTTAAAGATTATCTCATTCCAACTCTCCTGCTCTCCTGCACAGGTTGCTCAAGGCCCCATCCAGCCTGGCCTTGAACACTGCAATGAATGGAGCATCCAGAACTTCGCTGCCTTCATAGAAAGTTCTGTGCATGCTGCATAGATTGACATGGAGTTGTTTTTGTGGTTTACTTTGCCTTCTGAAGTTTTTAAAAATAACTTGTGTCTTGAAAATCCCCACAATTAAAGATCTATACCCACAGCCGTTAAGATGTATTAGAATGCAGTAAAGAGTTGTGACATGTTTTAATACTGTTGTTTTGTATTCAGCCTGGTGGGAGTGTTATGCTCAGATACTGTTAGTATGGACTTGAGGCAGGATGCTTGGAAATTTCGAAGACCTGTTGGCAGCTAGGGGTGACTGGGGGAAGAAAGAACAAAGTAACTTCTTATTTAAAAATCTCCCTCTGCAGAAATGTCAAATTAAAGAGGGAGATCCTACCTCATCCTCTTGCTTACAAGCCATGTTTGGATCTCTGCTGTTTTAAAGAGTGAGTAAAAGTTCCAATTGTCCAGGTGTTTATTCTAGAGAATAATACAGAATGTTGATGCATTATAAATGCAGGCTACGTCTGAAGGCAATGTGACCGTATTTTACATTTGTTACCCTGGTGCAATATTCTTTTAGACTGCAGCATGTTTTTGGGTAGCAGTAATATTTATCTGTATTTTATGATAGGATAACAGGGTTTTCTTTTCAGTTTTCGTGGAAAAAGAAACTAGAATGCTATCTGAAAGTACAAAGCAGATTGTACTGAAATGTACTCCACTTGCAGCTGACTGGATTTTCTCCCCTAGTGTTATATGAAAAAGAAGCAAGGTTTCACTGAATGTCAAAACAAATCATAATTGTAAGATGTTAGATTTTTTTTTGCTTTGTCAGGGGTTCAATCAAACATTGATTGAAGCAAGAATTGAGTTTCACAAATTTTGTCTTAATGACCTTTTCTAAAAATACACTTTTTTCTTTTCTTTAAAGGGAACTCATAATTATAAACCTATCCCCTAAAATACAGGGATTGGTTTGCTAAATTGATGCACCTTGTTTAAGAAATTATTTATTTATGAGTGAATAGTGTAAATTAGGTAACTTGTATTGGATCAGTTTGGGTTTAGGGAGGATTTTTCAAATGTTGTGCATTTATTTAACCATAATCAGAAGTGTGAATAGCTGTGGTTTTTCCTCGAACATAAGTTGTGCCTCTGCATTTCTGCTAAGGTTACATGAAAAGTGAGAGAGGAAAAGAAGGTGGGGCAGGGAAAGAGGTAGCTGTGAAAAAAGCATATAGGTATTTTAGCTACTGGTGTTTGTAATTAAAAGCTGATTAGTCTCTGTTCCTGTATTTTTTTCCTGCAAGTTTCTTGACTGTAAAGCAGTGTTTTGTTCTTCTAAACAGAAAAAACACTGTCTAGAAACTGGTTAGAAAGATGAGAAGGAGGAATCTTGGATCTTGTTCCAGATTTCCTTGGATATTTGGGCTGTAAGGTTTGCTTTTCAAAGGCAGCTGAAATCTTTTAACAACTGAAAAAACAGGAGCATTACTTACCTCTGACAGGAATTTCAAGAAACTTCACGATTTTTGTCAGTCATCCTGGGCATTAATTGTAGTGTCAATCTCATGTTGTAGGAATGAATTTATTTATTTTTTAGAAGGATATTGTTAATTAAGGAAGTCAGGGAGGAGAACTTCAGAGGACAAATGAGTCCCATGGCAAATGATTTTTCCTACCTCTGTGTTTCCCATTTACTAGCAAGTATGTGAAGACAGGATACAGAATCTTTATCTGATGTTAAAAGTCCTATAGATTCCTCTGCTTTATAGTCTTGAGCCATTCAGTGTAAAGATTTCATAGCAGTCCTCAGGCAGAGACAGTTCTGTGAAGTATTCAAACAGCCTGGGACAGTGGCCAGGCAGTAATATACTTCTGGGTTTTCTACATGCATCTTGAGCCATGTGGATTGATTGGACTGATCTATGAAATTACCATCACTGGGGAGAAGGGGCAAAACTGCAGCCCAACCTATGAAAAGAGGTCACACAGTTTTGAATCTATGCTGCTGTTTGACTTATGTCTCCTACTCTACCCTGTCCCCATGGAACAAGCAGCTCCAACAGCCTGGTAAGGCAGAGAAAGTTTTGAATTGAAAGAGAGATAAGGGAAGTCAGGAGTGTCAGAAATAGTTAATATCTCTCTCTGAAAATGCTTTTATCTTCCATTGTTGCACAAGTGAGGTGCTGCCCAGAAGGAGGTGTCTCACTAGAGTTTTGATTTTTTTCTTCAGAAAGCAGTTGACTTACTGCAACAAATTTACTGTATTTAGTGTATGTTATGAGGTTAAGCACTTTCAGAGTAAACTTCTGTTATTATGTGTTTAACTTCTAAAATACTACAAGGTTTTTTTCATATTGTCTCTACAGTAAAATTTTGGTTTGTATTAACAAATTCAGTGCAGTCCCCCTTGTAACTACTGCCACTGCTTGTATTTACTTGGATTTGCATGTTTAGAGTTGTATTTTATTCTTGTTCTGAGGTGTCCATACTGTATCCTCAGTTACAACTCACAAATCAGGTAGAAAACTTGTTAGCAACCACTGCTTTGACAGGGTAGCAAAGCTGGTTTTGTACAGGAATGTAGGTTTTCAACTGACAGCTCTGTCTGAGCAATGGATTCACATCCCAGCAGAGAGAGGTCGGCCTTTGGTTTGTCTCCACAAACCATGCACTTCCACAGCAGTCTGAATCCATAAATACTTCCCCTGTTTTTGCTTAAATCAAAGCTTTTTTGTGAATTAGAACTGGCTGTGTGTGAAGTTGGCTCAGATGATGCTCTGTACTGCTGCTGTCTTGACTCCAATATTGTGTCTGAGACAGGAACTGCTTCTTCAGGCTCTAAAACTGGTCAGTACTGTGCAAAAAGAGACATCTGAGTCTCTGCAAGGCTTGTCTCGTGTTGAAATGAAATGCCTCTTGGTGACAAGCTTGCTTAGCCTGGCACATTAAATTGCCCAGCCCCTAAACATTACATAGGCCACTGCAGTTCTTCTGCATCACCCTCTCCATGTATTTATCTCGTCGCTCCTTAGGCCTGAATTCCTATTTCCTATTCCTATCCTTGGCAGCTGGTGCCCAAACTCAACAGAGCACACACTCATTCAATGTGCTTTGTAAGCTAGCTTGTTTTGGAGTGGTGATCATGCCAAATTTGAAATTAGGAAAGTGAGGGGTAAAGAACAGAGCAGCTTTTAAAGTTTTGAATTAAAATTTGAGTCCAGCTTTAAGGTCTGCTTCCGACTCAATATGAGCTTTTCAGCAGGTGACTCTCATCAGTTTCACTTCTATGAAAGTAGGTCAGACAGAAGGAAGATTCAATTAATGTCTTGGATGCCTGGGTCCTGGTGATGACTTGCACATGATTTGAGTGATCCAGTCCTTTTTAGTAAGATTTATGTAACAAAATAATACTTTTATAGTCATTTCTCTTGTATGAAATCCTAGGCTGTTGATGAGCACTGCTAGTGACATGCATTTCTGGTTCTGCAACAACTCAACTAAATTAAATGCATATAGCGTCAAACTAACTTTAAAAGGTTTTTTTGTTCTAGTGCTATCTGAAGTACAGAGTTCTTGAATGTAAAATTTTGGTTTAGGAGTGCTTATGCAGTGGTATTCTGGTGCAACATGTAAATCTCCTTGGACTAGTCTTTCACCGAACAAAACAAATCCTAAGTATATTTTATTAAAATAATTTTTCAAGCTCCAAATTAAGTAATTGTTCAGAGATGGTGTGCTCTGTCAAAAGTGCTGAGTGTGTTGTAGAAATTTCCCCACATGGTGAAGGTGTGCTGCTGATGCTAAAAATGCCAGCAGGGTGGAAGAAGTAATGATAGGATAAAATGAAAATGGCTCCTCAGGTGTTTTGTTTTCTAAAAAAAGGATCAACCACCCCACAACTGCCTGCCAGGGCTCACCAGGGAATAGCTTCAGTCACTTCTCAGCTAAATTGGGCTGCCTCTGAACATCCCATTAAGGTTCTTAGAAGTCTTTAATGTAAAATTGAAATGAGTGTGAAGGATCCCTTCAGAGGGTTTGATATTATGACTGTTTTAGTTTACATGGCTTTACCTCCTGCCTGATTTAGAACATAGGGATGTTTTCATTGGAATGTTGACTGAACCTGGGACTCTTAACTGGCTCCATAAAAGCACAGTAAAAACTTTAAATTCTGCTTTGCTCTAGAAGAAATTTTACTTTCTTTGCTAGTAATACTTACTTGTATTCTTGAAGTGTGATTATTTTTATAATTTTGAAACTGTCTTGAAGCAGAAGTCCATAAAAATTTATTTACTCTGTGCTTCTGAGGGTTTTTTTTGTAAATAAACATTTCCATACTTTCTCAGTAAAGTGCCTATTAGGATGTCTATGTACAAGCTACACAATATTTTTCTCATACAAACTAATCCTGCTCTGTGAACTAAAATAAAATATTGTTCCATCGGGCAGGTATTATACTCATCATAGCATTTCCAGACTTTTGATAGAAAAAAATTAACAAGTGGGAAGTATTCTCACAAACAGTGCATTTGTCATAGGTTTTAGACCATGTGTGTCAACCTCAGGCTGGTAATTCTGGGCACCCAAATGGGAGGGACTAAAATTGTGTTAGCAGGTAACTGAGGATGGGGAGACACAATTGTGGGCTCCTGGTGTAGTGCAAAAGCAATTGATAATATACCTTATAGTTTATGCATTCTGACTTAGAATGTGATGTGTGTGAGTGTGTAATTTCTACTGTGCACTTAGGAGCTAAGTTTAGAAACCAAAATTTCCCCTAATTCCACTTGCTAACAAGTATGCTACATCTAGGAAACAAAAGTATGCCATGGTTTTCTTGCAGGAATGAAGGCATTGACTGTGACACTAGAGGGGAGGGATTCTTTTGCATCTGAGTAACTCTGCAGAATGAAAGCCAGTTTTACCAGAATTGTTCATACTTCTCATCAAGGTCTTATTTCTTTAGCAATTGCACTTTTAAATTTTAGCTTTGCACCTCTCAGTAAAAGCTACTAGTTTTAAAATTAAATTATAAGTTTACAATTTTACACAAATTGGATGTTTTAGAGGGGGAAGAATGCTTGGAGGCAGGCACCAGGGCATTGTAGATCATTAATTTTCTGAAGTCTATAAGCAGCTGATGACACAGGCAAAATGTGTCAGCTTGGCTTGCACAAAGCAACTATTCTACTTCTTTAGAGCTGTGCATGTCACTGTGAGTTCTCAGCTCTATATAAAGGGCATTTGTTTCTCTGGATGTTGATTTAGCATAGTATCTTTCCAGTTTACACTGGATGTGAAATGAGCTTCTTAGCTATATTGAAAAATATTTTCCATGTTAATTGGTTGTTGTGATTAACAATAAAAGCAAGGCTGTTTATTCTGATTTTATGACTTAATAATTTGGAAAATAAATGTTACAATAATGAAAGCTTATGCCTTTTAATTGGTAATATATATAGCTTTTGTATTTCCTGTTTTCTTCTGTTTAGGTTAAAAACTTTGCTGTTATTTATCTTGTGGACATCACTGAAGTACCAGACTTCAACAAGATGTATGAGTTGTATGATCCCTGTACCGTCATGTTTTTCTTCAGGTATGTGATGATTCTGGAATGTAACTCATTTAAGCTTTCTGTTTGTCAAATACAGTGTCTCAGCAGATCATTTCCAAATGCATAATAGCACACTGATGCCTATATTTACATTGCTCTACAGAAGAGTAAACTGATTTTATAGGAAAATGGTTTGTTTTCCAATCAGCCTGGTAACAGTGTTTGATAATAGAGTGTAAATTAATGATAGTGAAAAACGGGTTTATTATCCATTTTTCTTAGTTTTAAATCTCAAACTTCCTGTAGAGAATACTGTAGTAACATAGCAGTCAAGCTTGCCAAACTTGCTTTCAAGATAAATCAAAAGTAATAAGGTTTTTTTGGAGTTAAGGTTCCTACATTGATGAGATAAAATGTTCTACTGACAAGCATGGAAGTCTCTCTGGAGATAGAGAGTAATGGGAAAGAAATACAAACAATAAGGAATATGATGAAGGATAATTGCACTGAGTAACCATTTTGGGGGCATGTTAGGAGTTCTTATTCTTCCTTTAAAAATTGGCAGTAAAATGTCAGTTTAAGTGAGAGGAGTAATGATTGTTTTGCAAGCCTGTTTATGTTATAAGGGCTTCCTTTGATCCTACAAAGCATTTGGGGTGGGGTATAAGATTTCTTTCTGAATTATAATACCATATTAACCTGGTTTTTTGTTCTTCCTCTTTAAAGGAACAAGCACATCATGATTGATTTAGGTACAGGTAATAACAACAAGATCAACTGGGCAATGGAAGATAAGCAGGAGATGATTGACATTATAGAAACTGTTTATAGAGGAGCCCGCAAAGGTCGAGGTTTGGTGGTATCGCCGAAAGATTATTCCACTAAATACAGATATTGATGTTTCTTTGGGCTGCCTTTTCTCATAATCCTATGTCCAGTTACATTTTTTCCTGTGTATGTGTATACATAAATGTATATTAAAATAAAAAAAACCTACAAGTCCTTGAATATTGAGCATAATTTGAATGATTTAAAATATTTGAGTTCTGTTTGAGAAGCAGAAAACTTAAAGCCTGGATGTGTCTTGAATATTACTGCAGTAATATTGTAGCTGAATTTTGGGGTTTTCTTTTTTAAAGACTCTCCTTTGTTATCCTTTTGGTATTACATATTTTTGCACACAAAAAGCCTGTTTGCAAAAAAAGCATTTTAAATTGTTTCATTTGCTTTTATTACACAAATATCTAGGAAAATTATACTATAGTTTTTTTAAAGAATAAAGTGAGTTCCACTTATTCACCTTAATTTTTTTTCAGCTAATGAAATTTGACAGTGAGTAGAGATGGGTGCAAGTCTGTAATGTTGAAGATGACTTCTGTTGGGATTTCCTTGCGTATCATACTAGTCCCCTGTATCCACTAAAAATGTGAATAAAACAAGGTGCATTTATTAGTATTTAACAGAACTCAGAGAAAACATCTCCTGTGACTTTGCTCACCAGCACACCCCCATCAGCCTAATGGACTTGTGGTGCCAGACTCCCTTTTCCATGGTGGCTGGGCACTCACTTTGAAGCACTTGGTGAATTCTGCAGTGCCAAAGCATAATTGCACTTCTGGAGCTGGCTGCAGACAGCAGCTAAGGAAACCAAAAGCTATGCTGTCATTTGACCTCCAGTTTGCCTAATAGTATACCAAAATGCACATGTACTTGGGAGACTTGGATTGGATTCCACTGTGGCATAGCTTTTGAAATTTCCATTTGCATTTCTGACAACTTTTATGGTAATGGAGTTGATGTTGTGTGGGGGCTTGTTTGTTTTTTAAACTGATACATGCATATTTACAGGATTCATTGAAACCAAACCAGGCTAGCACCCGTCTCCAGAAAGAAGAAATCCAGTTTGTTACAAGCCAAAGAATTTATTTCTATTACCAAGTGTGTTGTAGAGGATTTAGAAAGTGTGAAGAAAGTAAAACAAAAGGGTCTCAATTTCTGCTGAAGTTAATCTGGTTTAGAGTGGTTACTGATTTGGAATAATTTATGTTGGAAGGAAATGTCAGCCTCCCAGTCATAGTAGGTTCCGCACAGTCAGGTTGCCCAGGATCATGTCCAGCGTTGAGTTGGTTGGACTAGATGATCTTCAAAATGCCTTCCAACCTTGATGATTCCATGTTCTCTAAGGATGGAGATTCTTCAGCCTTTCTGGAAGTTCTGTTCTGCTGTTTGAGCACCTTCATAGGTGAAAAAGATGTTCCTTGCACCTAGCTGGAATTTTCCATGTTTCAGCTTGTGTTGAGTAACCCTGGTGTGCAACACATTCAACAAGAGTCTGTTCCCCGTGCTCGGCAATGGGGTCCTGGTTGGCAGAAAAAAGCCACAGTCCTTTCTTTAGGCTGGACTAAGAGATTTCTCTCAAACCTTGTATCTGCTGTAGCCCACTCCATCTTGGTGGCTCTGTCTCACCTCCCTCACACCACTGCATGTCTTGAATGGGCAGCCCCCAAACTGACAGAATATTGTGGGTGTGGTCACGGGTGAATGGAGGGGGAATGACTTGCTGGCCCTACTTTGTGCTCATACTGACCAGTGGGTTGCTGCAGCCCTTACTGCCTGGGCACCCTGCCCACTCAGCCAACCTTTCCTCCAGACCCCTTTCCTGCAAAGTAGTGCCAGCCAGCCCCTCACACCTGCCCAGCTTGGCATTTTGAACTTCAGCAAGGTCCTGTTGGCCCACTTCTCCAGCCTGTCCTCCAGCATACCAACCTCTCCCCCCAGTCTGACAGTATGTGCAAGTCTACACTGATTAAAGCCTTAATTGGAATGATTTCTTCATCTTAATGAAGGCTGTAATAGAAGCATTTCTCCCTCATTAGCTGAGGTATTTTGCTAACCTGGCAATGCTTCAGTTTCCACATTTTTGGTAAAAGGTTCCCATTACATTTCAAACTAAATCTTCCCTGCAGAGTACCTATGTTTTGGTATACGACCACCTTAAATTTAGTGCAGATGTCCTGTTTTCTGACTACCAATTTCTTCTTCTGGATGTGCCTGGTAACTAGAATTCCTCATCTATTTCCAGGTCTTTAAATAAAATAAACTATTTTCATCAAAACAGCTAACATTAAAGAATTGAAATTGTCACAATATAAATACCTGGGTGATGTTACCTGCACTGGTGTGCACAGCTTTGGGTGGGCTTGTGCAAAGAGTAACAACTGAGCAGTTGTAGCCTACAAATACTGCCATTTTTTTAGTACAGAACGGTTTATTCTAAGAACATATAAGTTAAAAAGGCAACAAATCTTACTGTTTTAATATTAAAATAAATACATTTTCATTCATTGAAAACATTTGTGATTGGATAAGTTCACTATATAGAATGTAGTTTTCTATCCAAAACAGTGGCTTTGCCTTCTCTGAAACTAACAGTTCTTTTTCAGCTTCAGGAAATAGTGTCCCACTTAGATGAACAAACCCAGCTTTCTATTTGTTCCTGGGGCAATGGTTTAATTTTTTTTTCAAGGTTCTGTTATGACATGATACAAATACATTTGTTTTCCCTTAATATTTTTTGTCAGTGTGACTCTAGACTGGAAAATGTCGGAGTCAGTGCTATGCCGTTCTACCTTCATCTTCCTCAAACACATCCTCATTTCAGTGCTGCACAGATACAGTGAATAAGTAGGTTAGTGATTTATTCATGACTGTGATTCAGCATGGAGATAGGAAGATATCTCTCTCTGTACCGTTAAGTACATCTTTGTGGATTGTCTTTCTGCATTTCTGAAAATTACTGCATACCTTGTGCAAAAGGCATCAGAATGAACAGATACCTAAATTACTTCAGAATATTGACAGACATTTATGTCTTTCACTGCGTAAGAAGTTCCAATGACAAGAGGAATTGATGTGTCTCAATTTGAATCAGGAAAGTGTGCAACAACAGGAAGACAACATCACTTGTATCCACAGCACATGGAAGCAGTGCTGCCTCATAAATACTGAGATCACAGAGTCAGCCATCCATCAGGGAGGGAGCTGGCATGTGCAAGAGACAGATATAAAATCCAGAACACAATCCTGATATGTAGTATCATTTTGTAATACGAAGTGATTCACTATAGCTTACTGCTGTGTTTGTGGTGAGTGTGTGTGAGGGGTGTGCTCCAAGCCACACTGAGAAGCTGTAGCAGGTTTAAAAGCAGAGGTACATAAATTGACACCAGCGAGCATCCTCAGCTAGGTCAGCATACCTGAGGGGCAGGACTGGTGGGCAGGAACACTTCAAGCTACACACATTTCCCTATGAATGGACAGCCTCGGTTTACACACTTGGGGTGAGTTAGCACTGCCCCCTTGTATATTGCACTCAGCTGGAACAGGCAGTAAGATGCAGTTTTTGTTTTGTAAAAGTGGTCATGTTCTTTGTCTCTTGGCAAAAAAAAAAAAAATCCAAGGTATATTAAATATGTTTTTTAAAAAGCACACTTTCAAATCCAAGAAAATGCAGGTACACTAAATACGTAAACACCATTACTTGCTCACCACTCAAAACTAAATGGAAATGCATAAACCACAGAAAAACTTAAGTAAGTGTCTTTACTCCCAATTCTTCATCACTGTTTTCTACCCCAGCCTCTGTCATCAGGTCAGCAACGCGCTTCTCAAGGTCATTGATGCGCTCGCCCATTTCTTCCAGTAAAAAGTTAAAGATAACTTCTATAAATAAGAGTTCTACATTTTTACAAGTTTTTTCTTCTGTAAGAAGAACAAGCAGCTTTCTTCCAGATGTGTCAGTCTTTTACTTGTTCACGTTTAATGTAAGATGAAGCATGCACAAGGTCGTATTTTAGAATACAATCCCTCATTCTCTTACAACAGATAACAATTCAAATTCTTAGTATCAAAAGCCTTTGCAAATACTCATGAGTGAACTGTGTGAGAGCATGTTTTCTTTCTGAGGAACTCTTTTAAGTGATACCATACAGGTAACCTACAGAATTAGAATATGAGTGCTACTCAAACATTATTCAGGAAGCAGATGCTTCCTGAAAGGTCAAGTTTCAGAAAAAAAAATTAATAAATGCTTCAGAAAGCAGAGGTAGTTTCTGTAAGCACATGTAATAAGAAAGCTAAGAGCCCCTTCAGGTCTGATTTTCTTCTTTTGAGGGCTCACCTTGTCATGCTCAGGCCAACAGCTACTTTTAAACCGTGGCTCGTTTGAATTGCATTTTTGGAGATGGATGCTTTTTTAAATGCACCTTTGGAATCTTTACACATAATTCAATGCTTATTTTACTTGAAAGCCAGAATTGCTGCACAGAGACTACAGTGCTACTTGTAGTGAAACACATTTTAGGGTTTCCTTCTTAAAAAAGGGATCTATAAGCAGACTGGGGCGGGGTAAGTCAGGTGCCTGTACGTCACAGGTGTTTACCCCGTCACACATTCTGGGCTAATTTGATGTTTACAAGAGAAGCCCACCCCGCTGTTGGAAGCAAAGAGCCCACCCGCACCCATCAACGCGCAGGAGGCCCAGCCGCGGGATCCCGAACCGAGCCGCGGGACCCCACGTTCCAAAGAGGATATTTCTCAGCGTCAGCTTCTCCGTCAGAGCCTCAAAATTCTCCTGCAGCCGGCAGAGCAGATTTTCCGCCTGCAGGGGAAGGGGGAAAATGAACACCGGGGAAGCAGAAGGCAGGGCCCCGGCCGCACGGGACCCCGCAGCAGGACACCCGCCCGGCCCCGCTCACCAGCTGCGGCAGCTCCGCGGTTCCCAGCGGCTCCGCGGCCGCCATCGACTCCGGCTCCGCGGGCGCGGCGGGGCGGGCACAGAGCGCACGGCCCCGCCCGCAGCGCTCCGCGGGCAGTCGGGGAGTCCTTCGCTGTCAATTCTTTATTTGCTGGAGAAAGCGTCCTTCCGCGCGGCAGTAACTGAATAAGGATGCCGAGGTTTGCTCTTAAGATGTCTTATAATTTTATTTTTTTCAAAGGTTTGCTTCCTTTTCTCCCGTGCAATTAGTTTTGCGTGAAGGAGTGGTAAAAATACCGTGGTGGTTGAAGTTCCTTGCACTGCAATGCCGAGCGAGATAACATCAAAGGCATCAGCAAGAGTCGCATGGTGCCTCTTGCAGCACCAGCATCTAGGTCATCCCTGGCTTTTGGCTGCACAGTGTAAAAAAGCTCCCAGTGCATCTATTACAGAGGTGTCTTTCTTCTGGATGCTGAGACTGTTGCCTGATGTAAATGAAGAGGTTTTCATTTCACTGTGCCTGTATGGTTAGGAGCATATCACTGTTAGGCAATAAATTACCTTAGTCAATTACTTTGAGTAATTACATATGCTAAATATGCCAAATATGTGTCTTCATGCACAAAAAATTTCTGAGCTGGGAATTACTTCAGTTGCTGTAAGCCTACCACTTAGAATCTTTCGTAATAAACTTAATTGTTCTCCTTCTTGACCTTCCCCACCTCATTTGAGAGGGCGTGTTAATCTCTGAGGTGAAATTCTGGCATCAAAGCAAACCTCCGCATTGCTACCTGCTTCCCATAATTGTAGCTTCTCTGTACAGCCTTATTTTTTCCCACTCTTGCAGGTAGTCCTTGTTGTAGAAAGAAAAATCAAGCACATTTTGCAAAGCTTGAGTGTCCTAACAGTATTACTGCTCTAGAAAGCTTCTAGATAAACAAGTTGAACAATATTATGCATGTAGATAGGGTTTGCTTTTGTATGTAGCCACTAGCTTCAACCATACAGCCTTTTTGTTCTATTGCATAAGTAATAAGGAACAATTGGTGCTTCTTACCTGTTTATTTGTCAATAATAAATATTCTTTCCTTTAAGGCTAGGTAGTAGTAGTAGCTAGAGCTGTAGTATTTTTGCATTTTTACTTCCGATAACAGCCATAGTCTTCCTGGTTTTCCCTCCTTCCAGAAGAGCTACAAAAGCTTCTCTGTCATGCAGCAATATTTTCTCCCAGAGGCAGTAGAAGTGGCTCTGTCTGCTTGTGCCCAGTTATCTTGAACAAAGCCATAGAGTCCTATTCATAGTGAAGAGCTTGGAAGGATAAAGAAGCAGCTGGAAATGCAGAGGAGCAAGCATTATACAGCCAACCAATTCACAGGAATCTCACTACATCTTTGTAGTGCCACATTTTAGCAATGGCCAGGTTACGGTTCAACTGAAAACAAGCATGACTTGATAAAAGGTTTTCTGTAATTAGCTCCTCATTTTTGTGAGGTAGGTCAGCGTGGTCAAAATAGAAAAAAAAAATATAGTATCCAGCTGGCACAGCAATGAAGGACAGGCAATTAAAAGTGTGAAAGAGACTGAAAAATATTTGCCATGCATTTCCCCCTTCAAAGGTCTGGTTCTTTTACTTTGTGGGCTCAGCAGCTGATGTGAATGGCCCTCTTAGTTCAGATCTGGAGCTGAATGAGGCCAAGAGTGCACAGCTGAGTTTAGGAAATAAAAATGGAAGTGTCTTTAAAGCTAAAAGTAGTCATGAAAAAGTTCCAGACTTCAGAAAGCCTAAGAATAGAAGAGACAAATGACAGGACCAAATAGACTTTGCTTAGCAATGGATTTACTTAGAACTAGCATGCTTGGTTTTACTCTGCTGTCTTCCAGTCTCTTCCTTCTCAGAGGGCTTAGAAGTTCGGAATTGAGCTGTTGCATACATTTCCAGGGTCTGAAATCTGGGGATGTAAGATGAGCCATAGTTTAAAAGCATAGTCCATGTTGGCCATGCACCCGTGGGCTAAGGGAAGCTGAGCAAAGACCCTTGGGTTTTGTTTTGTTTCAAAAGCAAAGGGCTAGCTGAGAACTAGTAAACCACCAGTGCCATAGGAGTATTTAATGCAATAAGAATGCTTAATTTACTAAAAGGATAACAAGTTCATTTTGGCAGTGAGTACAAAAACAGGTCCTGAGGAGGTTTGAGAAAGGAGCAAAAGAGATTTGACAACAAATTCTTTTTCCATTCCAAAATATACTTTATGCTGCTTTCTTTCAGTAAAAAGCTTAGACTTTAGTCACTTTCAGTCTAAATGTCTTCTTAGTATGAAGAACATGAAGTAAAAATAAAATTAGGGTGACCTCGAGGCTGAGGTGCCATCTGCTTCCATCCTATTTCAGTGTTGCAGACCTGTGGTGTGAACTCTTCACAGTGTGCGCTGAAATGATATCCAAAGCATGTTTCCCTTGCTCTTTCCTAGGGAAATTCCAGTCCCTCCACTGCTGGAAGGAGAAGTCAGAGTAGCAGGATAGGACATAAAACCATCTTGAAACATTTATAAGACCTAAGCTCCAAGTTCACTGCCATGCTGTAAAAGGCTGTGGTGTGGTGTGATAGAAGAACTTGTTGTAGAAATTCATTACTCTTGCTCTTTGGATGTTACATAGAGCCTCTTTCCCTCCTCTTTGCTGACAAATAAGATTTTATATACCAGGAGTAAGAAATCCTCTGGTCACATAGTCCAAGCGTGTCTGGCTCAGGGTTGCTTTGGAATGGAGGTGAGGCCACAGAGAGGACATCTCAAAGAGAAGCTGAATATTACATATGTGGTAAGAGAGAAAACAGGAATTTAGTCCTGGAAGGAGACAAGGAGGCAAGTGCTCCTGGGCCAACATGGCAGCTTGTTTGGCAGCAGATCAGAAGGCAGGATGCAAATGGCACTGCAAATTTTGTGGGTTTGCTATTTTTTCTTCCTGGCAGAGGCATGGTCAATACTAAAAGTTTTCTCTGAAGAGAAAAGGGCTAGGCACAAGTTAGTGCTTTCAGCACAATCATGGTATTTTTGCTAACAAATTGTTGGACTGGGTCTTTGAGTCATGCTCTGCTTGGTCCTTCCCTCTCAGGTAGCTTCTCTTGTGTCAATTTGCAGTAGTGATTCAGAGGGACACAATGTGCAGAAAAAACCATCTGGCTTTGCTAGGTCATCACCTTTATATGCAGCAATCCCAAATGGTGCTGATGGTTCTTGTAGCAAACTTTGACATTTACCCAATCTTTTGATTCAGCATAATGCAGTTCACAGAAAGCTTGCTCCACTGGAGTACTTCCTGGTGAAGGCATTGCTTTTCTTTCATATGGTAACATCAGTAGACCAACAAGTTGTTATTTAAAAGCATGGAAAGCTGTGGTGAGTGAAATGCAAATGCCTCAGGCAGGGGAAAAAGGCATTCGGGTCTGTGGTGTCTGACAGCTGGTGTTCCTTTGAAACACAAAGTCATTTGAGGTGAATATTAAAAGCCTGGGTGTTTGCTCATGGTTCAAATTTCAGTTTCTGTATCTTTGAAGAGAAAAGGGTAATTCCAGCCGTTGGAAACCTGATCCCTGATGGAGGTACTCTGCCTTTAATAAAAGTGTTCTGTATAAACTTTTATAAAAGTGTTCTTTAATAAAAGTAATAAAAGTTTTGGAACTGCTGCTCACAAATCCCCTTATTGTGAAATATTTCAGCCAGCCCTTTCTGCAAGTATCTACAAAAAGAAAACTGAAAGGGTTAAGGATAATCTTGATCAGATGTTCAGTGCATGCTGTGGCCATCATGTACTGCTAAGTAGCTGTAACAGAACACAGGATATAATTTTCCTTGTAAGCGTATTGCACCGGGATCAATGCAGGAGCAGCAGAAAGGTGGCTTTGGAGGTTGGTCTGGTGGGTGGTGGTGCATCCTTTGGCTCTGTGAAGAGCTGTGTGTAATTCACGGCTCTGTAAAGTCACCCGCCCAGCATGTGATCCAGAAATCTCCAGCTATGTTTCCCGGACATGGCTGGTAAGAGATGTTAAAAATAGCTTAGAAACTGTTGTAAAATAGTTGATAGATCGTTAAGCATGTCCTGTTAGTTTGGTTATTATATTGTAAAAGGGGTTTAAAGAGTAGTTATAAGAAATACGGTACTCAACGTACCATAATACACCTAAGTAAAGTGCACCACCCCCAAGCGAAACGAGCCAGCCTTATTATAATGGGCTGTAATGTAATGGCCAATCAAGCGCCATAAACCTTCATGCAAATGAAGGATCCAAAAAGAAACCAGTCCAAAGGGACAAAAAACAGGATAAAAAGGGGCTTCTGACCCACTGAATTTGTGCCGCTCCATCTGGGGCGTCGGGGACGTCGCTACATCGCTGCTGAAAAGAAGACCCAGCTGCCGACCTTGCAGCATCCTCGACGGGAGCGCTCCTGCTGCTCGGCCCGCGGGCCACATGCTTTAGGCCTTTCTTTTTCTTGTAATAAAAGCTGAATTCACTTTAGCCTGGGAGCCTGCTCCCGTTTTTATCAAGAGATGTTGCTTCCCATGCTTTTTTCTGCTCCAGCCTTGTTCCATTGTCTTTGGATAGTGAGGGTGAAGGAGTATTCACCACTCAGCTCACCTCCTGAAAGGTGGCAGAAGGGAGCTGGAAGTGTTTGTCTCTGGTGGGAGAGGGAGCAGGGTTTGTTTCTCTGGCCTGCTGGCCTGCTGCTGGCATGCCTGGCACTGCACCTGGGGGCTGTGTTCCAACCACCCCGTGGCCTTGCTCCTCACACGTGCACAGAAGAGCTTTCTGGAAGCAAACACAGTGTGTGACAGGTGAGGCTCTGCTGTGAGGGCAGGATGGCCAGCCCCTGCCGCACAAGGACAGGCAGCTGAGCTCACGTGTTCATATCCCACAACCTGGTGTGGCTCTCTTCAGGGACCTTGTGGTCCAGAGCAGAATGTGCATTTTGTGCACAGATAGTAAACGTGGCATGTGCTGTGGTGCATGATGGAAAGAGCATTTTTCTAAAATATTTGATAAAGAGAGCCTGTGCTGAAGAGGCTGGAAGCTGGGCAAAGGAAGGAGTGGCTCATTGGAAAATGCCCATTTTGCATTTCCAGAAGGTGTAAAGAACTGTGGGTAAAACTCACTGTGACCAAACTGCAGTTATGCTAATGTTTCCTTCCAGCTTCAGACACAATTTTTCCCAGAGGAGGCAACTGGAGTGTCTCCCTGGTACAGGCAGTTTAAATTTGCCTTGAATTAATGGAAAGCACTTAGTATGGTTGCATAAGATACGAGTTGATTTGGGCAAATATGGACAATAACACTGGAGAACATTGGGTGTAGGCAAAGTGTGGGCCAGTGAGCAATGACAGTAATAAAAACAGCCAAGAGTGTGGTAATCTGATTCTTTGGCTTTGTGTTTTTTTTTTTTTTTTTTGAGAAAAAGCTTGCCCTCCTCATCTGAAACAAAGATCTTTTGATCTTTTGTAAATATGCTCTTAAGACTGAAATCTTGACTGGCAGTGGCCTGCTTGCTTCTTCTGTGAGACATTTGTGGAAGAGAAGAGGAGCTAAGAGTTATGGCAGGTATTTTATGCAGCTTGGGTAATGTTGGAAGCCCTCCCACATCAGCTCCATTTAGTGTTCCACATGGTGTTTGCCAGCAGGAGACATTTGGGTGCATATTCCAAGCATGCCTAGCAAAAGGCAGCTGAAATTACAAGGGCATAGAGGGGCCAGAGGGTGCCAAGGGACACTGGCAGCATAGGTAGCACAGGGGTCGGCTGAGCAGAAGAGCACTTGGGGATTTGGCCTTCCACAAGTGGGGAAGAGGTGCAGTGGCATGGGTCCCCAAGGCTGCTCCCACTTTTTGGGCTGGCCAGGGTGGCTCAGAGGGCACATGAGGATGTTAATTTTCTCTCTTGGGTAGGTTCTTTATTAAGCAGAAGCAAAACCACCTGTAACTGCAGCTCCTTGGGGTTTCAGAAAAGTCAGTCTGCTGTGTTTGTGTCTGTCTTGTCTAAATTATTTTTGACTCAAGCATTACTCTTGCAATAAAGATGGTCTTTGGGATCTTTTTTTTCCATTCTGCACTCTTTGCTCTTGGTAAGGAGAGCATAAATTTAGTTTTGTTCTGTTTTTAAGTGTACCAGAGATGTTGAGCTTATCTAACAGAAACAAGCCAGTGTGTAAATGCCACCAGGAGCACTTTGTTCTTGTCCTAGAACAGAGAAAAAACAGTTTGGGTCCTGTAATGCTACTGACTCCAGGTCACCTGGTGGTATTTTGAATCAAGATGAAGCTGTAGTTTCTCTGTCATTTTTATTTTCTCTCTCTGCTTCTTATTTACTCCACAGTGGAGAGAAAATGAGTCAGAGTAGACTAGGATAGTTCTCCTGACACTTTGGACACTGCATTTGCACCCTCGCTTGTTCAGCAAAAAGCCAGCTTGAGGATCTCCCCAGCTGCATTTCATGCCCTGAGTTGGCTCTGGCTAAGATGGACTCAGCTTTTTTCCAGAGTGGCCTGTATGGTGCTGTGTTTGTGACTAGAACAGCACTGGCAGCACACCAGTGTTTTAGCCATCACTGAACTCTGGTTGCACAGCATCAAGGCCACCTCTGTTTCTCACTGTCCTGGGGTCACAAGAGGCTGAGAAGGGAAGCAGCCAGGACAGCTGACCCAGGTGATAAGAGGGAGGTGCTGGACCCACAGCATTACACTCAGCAATAAAAGCAGGCTGCGGGCAGGAAGTTTCTTCCAAAGCAGCTGTTCCTCAGAGACTGGCTGGGCACCGGTCTCTTAATGGGAGGTGGTGAGTGGTTGACTTTGCATCACTTAGTTATGTTTTTTTATTCACTACAAGACTTTTATGTCAACCCATAGGTATTTTTCCCATGGCTTCACCCAAGTGGGGGCTTCACTGCTGCCTAGGACCAGCCCACCACACTCCTTCTTTCACAGCTCACTCCCCAGTATCAGCAGCTTCTTGTGGAACACAATTGATCCTGTAATTAAGTGAGCATTTTGCCCCAGGGAGGAGTGAAGTGCATGAGAGAGGGAGATGGTATACAGAGCTCTTTCTCCATCATGTCAAGAAAGGTCCAAAAAAACCAGCTTAATAAAATAGCCATTTTAGTTAGATGGAATAAAAAGAGGAATCTGTCCCTTCTGATGTTGAGCACCATGCATTGGATCAGTGATAAATGGACTCTGCATGGTACTTTCCCGTGGCACACTGTGCAGATCTCATCTGTGGAGACATTCCTCTATTACACGTCTTCTTAAGAGAAAGCAGCCCTGCTCCTGAAGGTTGTTAAGGTGAAAACTTCTGGGTGCATTGTTGGACATGGGCAAGGATATGCAGGTGGATTGGGAGCTGTCTATGGACTCCTCTGATGCAGCCAACTGCTGAGGTGACCTTGATGCCATGGGACAAACCAAAGGCATCCCAAGAGCAGGTGGGGAAGAAGTAATTGCAGCCAGCTGGACCTGTTTGACAGAAGAGCAGGCTGTGGGTTAAGCAGTCCTGGTTCAACTTCTTACCTGAGTAAGCAGCTACACAGGTAAAAAGTTGAACCAGGACTGCTATTTGTTTATTTCCCCACTCTGAACTTTGCCCATTGTTTACAAAGCTGAAATGGTTTGAAGACAGGTTCATGTATCTCTGCCAGCTGTCAGGCTGATTCCTGCTCTGACATGTTTGCTTTAGGGCTTTTTCTCCTTTTGTCTGTGGAGATGGTAGCAGTCCAAGTACAGAGAGGAGTCTAATCATCAACCTCCATGGTCGTGGCTCCCGCTCCCCAGTGCAAAGCATGTGACTACTGCCCAGGGAAGGGCTTGTAGGCTTGGGCATGTGTGTCAGAGCTCCCCATTGGAAGTGCAGAGGGTGGTTTCTCTGCAGGAAGGTGGGTGTTCCACTCATGCTGATATTCACTGCTCTGTTTGCAAAGACCAGCTCAGATGGAGAAAGGAAGAGTGGTGAAAATGTGCAATAGAACTGTATCTCCTATTAATGCTAGCTTGATTCTGCCCATCAGCTGCCAAAACAGGGGCTCACCAGTGCCAGGAGGGGCCAGGAGGCAGCTTCTGCCACCAGCTGCAGCAGGGTTGCTTTAAAAAAAATCAAAAAATGGAGGACAGCTGATTTAGTGATAATACATTATGGTAGGAATGGCCAATTTCAAGACACTTAAGACCCATTTACTTGTTTTATGAACAGTACAGTGAATATTTCTTTTTTATGTCCCCATGGCTGTAGTTGTAGAATGAGATATATAATGTGATAATTGAAGGAAATTTGGCTACCATAGGGATTCACTTTATCCTTTTACTGTGCAATGTGTTCGAAAAGTAACTTAGAGCTTATCTACACTTTAGCAGGGTCTTGCAGGGACTTCATATGCTTGCTTCTGTGCAACAGCATTTCTCTAATGTAGAATATAAAATAATTTTATTACTCATCTTTCAAAATCAATTGACAGAACAACAGACTGGTTGGGAGACTTGCAGCAATCTGCTATTTTTGCTGCTGCAGTAAAAACAAGTACTAACAGCTGTCCTCCTCCTCCTCCTGTAAAAAACTGCAAATAGATGGCTAAGGTTTGTCATGGAACTGGTCCATTGGGTGGTTTATTCCTGTGTCCTGTTGGTCCCAGTGTTGTCCTGGTAGTAATAAGGCCATATGGAGCCAAGTGTAGAAATGAGGCTCTACTTACTTTTTTAAAGTCAGTGGACCTATTTGCAAAAACTAAACCTTATATAGTAATTTTTACTACTTCTACCAACATTAAAGTTAAAATCCCTTTGAAAACATCCCACGTCTGCTCACCATTTTCAGCTTGCTTAAACCACATCCAAAGATATTACAGGAACATTTCTTATCAGATTTCTTAATCTAAAATAAATCAAAGTTCTCGTGATGTTTGGAGGTTTGGGGAATACGTTGTTACCAAAATGTTAGCTGCTAGAAGCTAGTTCATAACTAGGTGGCTAGAGCTGCTCACATAATCAATTTCAATTCTCCTACAGCAGATGTCCTAAAAAGATTAATTTAGTCTTCAGAGATCTGGTGTGAAACTTTTTCTGCTTCTGTTTTCTGAATGGGTAATGTACTTCTAGCAAATAGAGGGTTCTTCTCCTAGTGGGGGAATTTTGCCATTCTGTGTGAAAAAATAAATACACCTGTTCTTTTTCTCCTCACTTGAAAGAGAGGATTGCTGTCTGGCAGTGAAGCAGTACTGTTTCTAGGGTAAGCTCTGCTTTTACATCAAGAGGGTGGTCCTTCTGAGCTCCCTCTCAGTTCCTATCTCCCAAAGAAAGAAATCTGCTTTCATATGAAGCCTCTCAAAGCTCATTCTTGTGTGACTGCACTCAGACCTGCAGGTTGTGGAACTTTTCCTTGATGATGCAAGACTCTCTCCAATCACCTGTTATCACCTTAGGTTTATGTCTTCCAGCACACTCTCCTCCTGGAGTCTTGCTGGGTTTGCTGTGGTTGGGTGCTCCTTTCCCAGGCAGGATGCTACGCTGGAGGCAGCAAGCACCTCAGGATGGCACCACTACAAAAAAACCCGAGGCTGGCTTTTTAGATATCCTGAGACCTGAAGGGTCCCTTCCTGAATGCTGGCAGCTGTTCAGCCCGAGGAGTTCAGCCAGCCTGTCATTCCTACTCAGTGTCTGGTGTCACTGGTCAGCGGATTAACTCCTGAACAACTGGGATGATTTTAGTGACCGGAACTGAATTGTGTTCACACAGCAACGTGCTGTAATTCACAGTTTTTACCCGTACACTTTCAAGTAAGGGAAAACAACCTAAGTTTAGGCAGTTGTCTGTTTCCAGTTGAGTATTTTAGAACCTGCATATTGTGCACAATTTGTTATTGAATAGACTTAAGAGCATCCTGGAATAATTCTGGAAGCTAACCTGGAGATCTGGTGGCAGCTTGCGTAGTTTCTTCTACTTAGGTAACCATTACTTCAAAATACCTGTTTTCTCAAGACAACTTCTTCATGATTTCTCAAAGTACCTGTATTTACATGAATAAAGATTGGCTTTCTAATCTGGGCTACTCCTACTTTCAACTTGAAAGTTTGTTTAGGCCATTGTGCTTAAGGAAAAATAATGTGCTAAGGGCTCCAAGGAAAGCACGTAAAGAAGTTCGCATAAGTGCCTGATGATAATGTGCAAGTGATACATGAAATATGAGCCATTAAACAATAAAATGTTTTAAATAATGCAGTTTATACATAACTTGATTGTTATAGTCTCTCTGCATGAGTCAGATGCGATGACATCAGGAACTTCAGGATCCCATCAAAAAATCAGAGTTCAGAACATCTGCTATGTATTTTTAACTTCAGCAATCCAACTATCAACTCTGTGTAATGGAATAGAGCTTTGGTCAAGTAGCAGAGCTGCTACTTCCTTGTAGGAAAGCTAAGTCTCAATGTTATCACTGGTCACCTGATCTACATAGGAGGCTGTTTTGGATATTTGTGTGATGGTACTCCAAGAATGTCTTTGATAAATACATTCTGTGGTGATGTGCAGGTTCATGTGCTGCGCATATGCTGCAGGAATTGCCCAGTGGAAGAAATGCTTGCAGTTGAGCAAGGTGCTGCTATGCAGGAAGTAAACAAAAGGCTTCTGAAATCCTGAAACAGACATTTCTATTTTTAATTCAGCTCCTTTTCCCCTTTAAAATTCACAAAAAAAAAGAACTTTTGCAGTTGCTGCTCTAGGACACAAAATCATACATCACTCAGATGCAGGAAAACCCATCTCATTTCCCACCTGTTGGATGAGCAGCAGAGGATGAGCAGCCTTCCTGCTACTAACAAGGTAGAAGAAAGCATGTTTGGGGTAGTATTATGGGGAGCCCAAGGAACAAGCTTTGAGGAGAGCTCTGCAGCCACTTGGACGCATGGTGATGATCCATCCTTTTAAGTGTGGCTGAAGGAGGTGGATGCAGTGTGCATGCTGTCATTCTCCACACAACAGCTGTGTGCAGCACTTGTCCTCTCCTGGCCCAGTGCAAGCAGTGGTAGAGGCTCCCTGGTCACTTTGGGTCTGCCCTAATTTGGGTAGAAGTTGCACACTTTCCCTCCCCAGCCACTGCAATTCAGAGAGCCACAGAAATCACAGAATCATAGAATGGTTTGGGTTGGAGGGGACCTTAAAGACCATCTAGTTCCAATCTCGCTGCCATGGACACCTTTCATTAGGCCACGTTGCTCAGAGCCCAAATCCAGCCTGGCCTGGAACATTCGCAGGGATGGAACAGCCACAGCTTCTCTGAGCAGCCTGTTCCAGTGCCTCGACACCCTCAAAGTAAAGACTTTCTTCCTAGCATCTAATCTAAATCTACTCCCTTTCAGTTTAAAGCCATTCCCCCTTGTCCACGAGGCACGATGGAATTTTCCGTAACTCCTGGGGAGCAGGACGCGGGGCGGTGGCTCAGCGCAGCCCGATGAGGAGAAGGCGCCCAGGTGGGCCCGGGGGAGCCGAGCCCGCTCCGGCACCAGCCTCCCACGGTACCCCGGTGCTGCCCGCCGTATCCCGGTACCGCGGGGGCAGGGGAGGAGGGCCCAGGCCCGGTGCCGCCGCTCCCCGCCGGAGGAAGGGGCGGCCCCGGCGCTCATTGGCGGAGGCGGGGCCGCTCCCGGTGCGTCACGGGCCGCCCCGGCCGCCGCTGCCCGCCCGCCCGCGGAGCGGCGCCGGGGGATGGAGGCGGCGGTGGCCGGAGCTCGGAGAGCAGGTGCGGGGCGGGCGGCCGGCCGTGCCTGCCCGCGGGGCGAGGAGAGCGCGGGTGGGCGAGGGAGGCGGAGGAGCCCCCTCGGAGACACGACCCGGGGGCCGGGCGGGAGTGGCGGCGGAGCCGCGTGTCCGCGCCCTGCCCGGCCGCTCTCA
This sequence comes from Molothrus aeneus, assembly GCF_037042795.1. Classification (NCBI taxonomy): domain Eukaryota; kingdom Metazoa; phylum Chordata; class Aves; order Passeriformes; family Icteridae; genus Molothrus; species Molothrus aeneus. Next base: position 59,057,081 of record NC_089646.1, read on the forward strand.
GCGATGGAGCGGCGCGACTGCCGTGCCGGGGCTGGGCTTCCCCTGTGGAGCGCCGGGCTGGGGTTGCGGCCGGGGCTGAGACTGTAGCGGGGGCGCCCCCGACCCGCCCGCGGCAGGGCGGTGGTCTGGGCTCGCCAGCGCCCGGCTGGCAGCGGCCGGAGCCGCCCTCGGCAGAGCCAGGCTCACGCCCCATTCTCTTTCCCCAGGTCCGGGCCCCGCGGGAGAGGGCGCAGTCATGGTGCCGCATCCCGGGCAGGAGCCCGCCCGTGGCTAGAGCCAGCCCCAGCCGGAGAGCTGCGACGGGGCACCCTCAGCCTGAGGGCATCCCTCAGCCTGAGCGCCTCCCCGCGCGCCCCCGGCATGGAGCCGGGCGGCCTGGAGTGGCTGCTGGTGCCCATGCAGCAGCTGGTGTCCTGGGGCGCCGCGGGGGCCATGGTGTTCGGCGGCGTTGTGCCCTACATCCCCCAGTACCGGGACATTCGGCGCACCCAGAACGCGGAGGGCTTCTCCACCTACGTCTGCCTGGTGTTGCTGGTCGCAAACATTCTGCGCATACTTTTTTGGTAAGTTGGCTGTGTTTCTGCTCAGTTCTGAAAGTTCCTGATTGTTTGCCAGGTGTAAAGCTTCGATTGGAATGTTTGAAGAAATAAAGTTTTACAGGCGTTTTTCCTTCTCTTGAAGATCTAAATGCTGTCTTTCCATCAGTGTGTGTCTATTAAGTTGAATGAACTGGGCTGGGGAGCATGGTTTGTTTCCCTTGCCAGATCTGATTATCAGCACTCTGATTTCCAAGATGAAACTTTTTAACTTGTTGGTAAAGAGGTTTATGCTAAGTCAGGTCTTTTTTCTTGCCGACTGTATTTTGCATTTCTCATATTCCACTCTCTCCATTTTCAGAGTGAAAGCCTCGGTATCACACACTTACTCGAGTGTCTAGTTGGCATTAGCGTCACTGGAACACTTGCCATATATTCTTGCATTTTCCCAGGATGCTAGCTGGCTTCAGAGGGGGTTCACTTGTAGATGTTCATGCACAACTACAGATGAAAATTTTCTTTCATGGATAAGCAAGGAAAGGGTGTGCTGCCTTTCAAAAGCAAATTTCTTTTGCTTTCAACACCAGTTTCAATACTTAAGAGCAAATTTGTTTCCATATTTTAGTGTTGTGCTGCCGGACAAAGAAAATGTTATTACGGTGTGATTTCTGTGAATCAATGTTATAAATATCTTGCTCATTATTTCTGATTATACAGGTGCTACACCACTGAGAATGTACTTGGGAAACCAAACATGAAATGGTCTGGGCAGTTACTGCAACTAAGGACAGTTTTTCTATGATTCTGTTTTGACTACAAAGTAGTGCTTTTTAATCCATAAAGAACTGATAGGTAACAAGGCTGCATCCGTTTGTTGGTTTTCAGTTTCTTTTTAAAGAAACCTCTTCTGACTCTGTATAATGGCTTCCTGGGTTCTGCTACAGCAAAATGCAACATGTAAGTGCTGTGCTGGAGTGGAAAGCAGGACACCCTTTCTTGGCACCACAAGCTGGCAGTCAAACAGAGGAGTCATCGCTGGAACAGAGCTACTTGTTGCGTTGGAACTGTGTTTTCCTGGGGAGAAGTATATGGAGAAAGCAGAGAGCAGGAGGGAAGCAGAGGAACTGGCAGGAGGAGGAGAAGCAAAGAGCTTGAGCTGACAGTGTTAGAAAGAGAAATAGTCTTAATTTTTGGTTGTACTGGAAACAGTCAAAATATAGAAATGGCTTACACCTGAATGGAGATGCTGGCAGTTTCTAGGTAACTCAGGCGAGTGAATCTGTTTAGTGAGACTCAGACTATGGAAAAACTGAAAGATCTTTAATTTGAATTGCTTTTAAGTACATCTAGTTAAGAGATGTGTGAAAGTATAAATACTGCAAGTAGTGAAAAGTTATAATTTATATCAATATTGAAAGGTTTGTCAATACCTCAAAAGAGAGAATGCAGTTATATTGGTAGGAGTATGTATGAATAGTTGAGCCACATGATAGTATCACTCCCTGACATGTATAAGCACTGTGTAACTTCTGGTCACCTTGGAGCTTAGCATGGAATGGCTTCACACAGGAGCCTGCAGAAACCTTTCTGTCTGTACTTGCAATGAATTATCTCTCTCTAGTTCTGCTGAACTAAAAGACAAAAGTGTACTTGCATAATGATAATTCAGTCTTCACAGGAGAGAATATTTTGCTTGTCTGCCTAAAAAATTAGGCATCCCTGGTAGTTAATTATAAGCACCAGTAAGTCATGAAAACGGCATTGAGGGTGGATGTTATCCTTGGGTATCTGGATGATTAAAGGAAGATCACAGAGCAAGAGCCTGTGATTCCTGTGAACACTGTGAAAATGCACCCATTGGCAATTCAATTTTTGCATTATTTGGTTAATGTCACTTATGGCCGATGCATTATCTGTGACACAGTGCTCTCAATAATGACATAAATGGCAGAATGATTTTAATTGTATATGTAATATTTCTTGTAGGAAATTAGAAAGTTTTTATTTATTTTGTTTTAAATTTATTAAATAATTTAATCCATTCTGGTGCCAGGACAGAATTGTTCCTACAAGTAATTTTGTTCTGTGTATAATCTATTTCCCCAAGTACCACTTGATGTCTCCTTCCCTTTAGCAAACCCAGTATTAATCCAAGTCTCTCTTCTGAAAACTCTACTGCCATAAAGCTTCTGATTTCAATTGGTTTCAGGTCATTACCTGTGATTATTAAGCACGTGGTTTGAGCCAGAGTAATTTTTTCTAGACTTCCTCTCCTCCCTGATCCAAAAATAAGTACTTAAATTGTTAGGCCTTAAAAACTTTCAAGTTTTAATAGTGTTTCTTTTCAGGACTTAATTTTTTCTGAGAATGGCTGATGTTTTTATTGTTATTTTGCTTGTTTGTTTTGTTTTTAACGTCAAAGACACTTCTATCATTTGTGTCTGTTGTTACTTCCAGGTTTTCCCTGAAATTTCATGTATTGAATTTGTGGCTCACAAGGACAGACTGTTCCTGCCTGTTATGCGTTTTATGCCTCTGTATATTTGCTCTTGGGTAGTGCTGGTGTTTCTGTATTTGTGTTACTCATAACAGACCCAGTCCTCCCACCTTTCCCTTATGGCTTTATTACTCTTCCTTCTTCTCAGCTATGGGGACAATTCCCTCACATTCTCTTTGTGGAATGATGGATTCCACAGGTTCCTGTAACTGTACTTGGTTAATTCAGAGGTTATCCTTTTTTGGTTTAATGCCTGGTTTTGTTGTGGTTTAAGTTTGACCTTTCATCTCCCCTCCAAATAGAGTATTTGCTTCCTAATCTTCTTGGCATGTTTTATGTGTCAATAGAGTTTCAGCTGGTGAATTGTGCTGTGACAGTAGCCAATGAACAAAGTACTACTGAGATCAAGGATAACAATCCTGTTTCCAGTTACCTGTTCTCACCAATTCTGTTTCTCTGATTAGACTGTCTTTAGTGGTAAGCCATCTTTTGAAGTCAAGAGGACTCAGTGCAGGCCTCTCTTCCTTGTCATTCTTACATCTAATCACCTAATTTCAAGGTGTTCCCAAAGAACTTTTAGTTTGCTAGTGATGACAATAGCACAGTATCCATTTTTCATGCTTCTCTTTCACACAGTGTCTCAAAATTTCATCTTTAAGGAGCTGTTTCTGCTTTCAGTTATGTGTGTTTGGCCTTGCTGTGTTCCAGCAACGTGCCAGAACTTTGTGTGAAAGGATTGGTCTGGAAGAATGAAGACAGGCTATGGATAGCAATGGGCGTGATTCTACTTCACTTTATTTATGCATGCATGGCTTTTGTTTAGGAAAAAGAAACTAGAAATTTGGTTATGTTTAAGTCTTTTGCCCTTTTAAAGAGGATTCTTAAAAAAAAAATGGAAAGGTAGACAGTTTGTGCTTATAACATCATGCAAGGGAGTCTCTGTTTACCAGTGTGAAGAGCAGATTTTGTGCTGTAGTAGATTTTATACCAATTTAACATTATTTTCAGTAGTAATCTATTGTTACAATTTTATCTAACACATCAAAGCAATATTTATTTTGGGGTGCCAGTATAGCTGCTGGATATGATTAATGGCTGCATCAGCTGCCCCTTTGTTTTGTCCTGCCATTGTCAGTGCTGCTTCTCCTGTCTGTCTTCTCCAGCCCCACAGGTCATTGTTTCTCTGGACTGGTCAACTTGGGTAAAGTTTGCACTGTGGATAGACAACAAGAGACAGTGCAGAACTCCAGGACTTTGTAATTCTGGTGCATATGAAAGTGTATGGCCTGCTCAAAAAAAAAAAAAACAACCTGATAGCAATTTTCTTCCCTCTACATTTTTAATTAAACTCTTCATTACCATTTTTGATAGCTTGTGCCTTATGTTTTATTATACATTCTTGAGTTAGCTCTGTGTTCTTGCTCAAGGGATACCTGAGCTCTGAGGTGATTAATTATCTGTTTAAGCTGTCCCAGGCTGTTTGGAACTAGTGGGATGGCTCCAGAGTTCCCTGTGGCACTAGACCAAGGCACACACATCTTCTGGGTTTGTGTGGCTGCCAGCTGAGTAGCTTTGCATTGTCATGATGGAGAACAGCAATAAGAAGGCGGGTGAGAGTTGTGTAATCAGTAGGGGGTGGAGGATGCAGAAAAACTTACTTGTGAGTTCTCCCTCTCCCTCTCTACCCCCTCCCTCTCTTCACCTTTTTTTTTTTGAAACAGAGCTTATAAAGAGATAAATTGCAGTTTCTTCTAATATTAAAATGAGAATAAATAACTAGAGGAAAAGGAACTATAGATTTCTTAGAAATCAGCATAGACATTTTTATATATATCTTGACTAAGTGCAGCCAAAAGTACTTATGTTGCCTGCTATCCCCAGAACTCTTTTTTGGATTTTTTTTTTTCAGTTTTACATTTTGTAAAATGAATGTCAGTATGTAATGGGGTTTGTATATTTTCCAAGAAGACAATGTTCTTTCCAAAGGTTTTGAGCTGCAATTCCAAGAGACACTGTCCTAAAACTCACACAGCAGTGCCACAGAAATCCAAAAACAAGAAAATAAAACCATCCAGTTTTGGAGTTGTTCTCACAAAATAGTTGCTGTAAGGCAAACTGTGGGAACAAGTTCTGGCAGCCAGGGACAGGATGGAGACTATGGACTGTGTTATTTTTGATCAAAGGTAACCCTCTACCCACTGCACATCAGTTGACCTGAAACAAAAGGTCTTCTTAAAACAGCAATATCAATAGAGCTCAAAGCTCTCTGTGCTGGAGTCAATGGAATAATTAGAGACTCAGGTATGGAGCTGGAGGTAATTTACAGAGAAATGATGAACTGGCTCTTGTCAGGGGTAGACTCCTAGGTATTTATTGTGCTGTAACATCTACAGTGCTACCTGTGGACCAGGTCCCTTCTGTCTTGTGTTGCTCTGGCTTTGGAACGCAAAGCAGTGAAGTCTGAAGGACTTTCTGTGAGAAAGAGAAACTTGTGCTTTTAAGGCTTCTGTTACTAAAATGGATCTCAACAGTTTTTACCATGTGTGGCATGTGGGATGATGCTATGAATCAAGCTGATAGAATGACTACGACTTTGAAAGATTGCCTTACGTATGGCCTGCTGGTGGAATCTTGATCAGATATTGAGACTAAAAGTGTTATGCAATTCCTCCTCCTTTGTGTAAGTGCCACAGAGCAGGGATAAGATGCAGCTACCTTTTTGTGCAGAAAGTCAAGTGGAATGTTGTATGCACAAGTGAGGAGCTTCATTTGGGATGATGCTTTAAGTCTTGGAAGTTTACATGTCTTGTATCAAAAGATCCTGGTGCGAAACTAGTTTGTTTCTTCTTCTTGCTTAAATCCTACAGAATAAATTCGGTAATGATGTGGGATGTCTTTCAGGACAGCTGCTGTGCTGCTACCCTAGGCTATCTGTTGTGATCCTGGTAGTGTGTGGTGTATCCTGTGTGCTTCCCATGTTGCCTAGAATCTGTAACTTCCCAAAGAGCTGAAAAACAGACAGCAGATGAAAGCTGGAACTCCAGGAGTGTAGGAGGAAATAGAGTGATCTGGCTGCAGCAAAAGCAGTCAGTTTCTTTTCAAAGATGTCTTAGGAAAAGCGATAAGCAAACCTTTTATGTTTGGTCTAGCTTAGGCTTCCTTTTCACAATTGGCATTTGCTGTTTCGAGTAGGCCCAGGACTGGAATAGCAGGATTATTGCAGAATTGAATTATACCAATGGAATTACGTAGTTTTCTCAATAACTAGTTAGTCTCTGCTCTGGCTTGAACGTGCACTTCTCTTGTCTTCATCACCTTGAACGTGCATTAGTCATTTGAAGGCTGTGGAAACACTAATAACATAACTAATAACATGTAAGCCACTCCCTCCTCTTTATTTGTTTATTTGACTAGTACAGGAAATAAAGGGTTCTTTTGTTTTTACAAAGGAAGTAAACAGTGGAAAAGCTCTTTGTCTCTTTGTAGTCTGACATATGAACTCTGAGTTCCTTGAATACTGCAAGTGTCACTGTTCACTTTGTTATACAACACTGTAGTTATGGGATGAAAATGCAGAATAGTGGTGGTGACCCCTCACCCCCAGGACTTGAAAGCTGATCTTTTCTGCAAGTCTGTTCTAGTATCCTAAGGCTCTTCACCTTTCTCTCGTAAGGTGCTTTAATTGCCTTAATGTGCTTCCTCTCCTGGCTCCTGCTTACACAGAGACAGGAATAACGTCTGTGAGGCAGAAAGGAAACAGCATGGAATGGCATTCTCTCCCTGCAGAGTTTACATCCCACAGTGCTCCTGGCTCAAGCTGGCCTGAGGAATCTTAAGCTGGATTAGTGTTGCTTTGGCAGGCCCTGATATTAATGCAAAGTAGAGTAGGTAGCTCGGAGTGGTGTTTGTGTTCATGATCCTGAGCAAAATGAGTGTTCTGGCTTTACTTCTACAGCTTCAAGAACCCAGGAGTGGTCCTTGACAGTGGTATTCCTTTCAGTCTTGCTGCCCAGGTAGTAGGGTGTAATCTGTGTGGTGTAGTTTGCCCTGCCTGTTGGTCTCCATAGCAGCTTGTTTGTTTTCCTGTATATGTGATCTAGTTTAGCTGGTTGTGTTGCTTGCAAGACTTATTCTGGGGTTTGGTGTTTGGGGAGATATATTTCACATGAGTATGTTTTGTTGTATAACCTTTGTTGTCTTTTACTGGATGGTTGTGAAAAACCCTACAGGTGCTTTGCATTGTTTGAAGTTCCCATAAGAATTTTTAAATTTCCATTTTAACTCTCTTGTGAGTTTTGTTTTACTTTTTTTCCCACCTAGTGTTTAGGGGGAGACAGTCTGTAGCAATAATTGAACGTCATGACAAATTGTTGTGATCAGCCAAGCAGGTGGCTATGTTTATTTGTGTTTGTAGTGAGTGGGTATTTGTACTGCAGGCAGTACTTTTGTGAGGCAACCATTAGTGAATGACTGATAATCTCATCAGCAGGGAGAAGCTAGCCTTGCAGTGACCTGTGGCTGGATTTACTGTCATAATAGCTTCTAACTTGTGCTGCTAGCTCAGCCCCTCTTATACATGCAAATACATTTGTATTGAAGATGGTTTTTCTAAATCTGATGTAAAGTGGTTTATAGTTAACTGCTTTGTAATTGTCAGTAAGTCTTTCCCAGTTTTTCTCATCCCTGAGTAAGAGACAAATATTATAGTATTGAATTCCAGTAGATGAGGGGAACTTTGGCACTTGGTCAGCAACGCAGGCTGAAGGAGATCCGGAATCGTGAGCCTGGAGCATAGGCTAGGCCAAACTTTTATTCTTTTCCCCTGCATTTTGAACTAGTGCAATGAAAGCCTTATTCAAAGCACACACTGCCTATGATTATGCTTATCAGCTGTGTTCTTTATTTCCTTCCTCATAGCGTCCTCCAAATTTGTTACAGTAAAGGCTCCATTGAGGTTAGAAGTGGGGGGCTGAAGGTCACAGAACTGCTATTCCTGCAGTAGTAACTGGTGGGCCCTCTGGCAGTAGCGTGGAGTCTCAAGGAGCTATACTTTTCCTCAGCTGTATGCCACTAGGCAGGAAATACTTGGCTCTTTTCACTGATGTGGGCTGCTTGGCTCTTCTGCACACGATTTCCAAGGAAGCTAGTCAAGGACTTTCCAGTCTCTGTCCTGTTCCTTGTTAGTAGACTCATAACAAAAAATCTCTCTAGTGAAATGGCTGCAGTGGAAGCATAGTAGTGTGAGACAGCACGATGGTGAACCTAGCTGGTTTTTACTATATGGAGCTTGGCCAAAAAAGTAGCCCAAGCAAAACAAATTACATTTTGCCAGGGTACTGTAAAATAGGAACTGTCAAGAAGAGGGCAATAATTGCCATGCCTGTGAGGCTTAGGACTCGGTCAGCATGATGTGGCAGAAGATTGACCTTAGTAACTGTGCTGTTAGGAAATTTAGGAAGCCTGTGTTCCTCATGGTGCAGGTGAGGGAGCTGGGGAGCACAGCAATATGTTCTGACCAAATCACTTCCTCAGCATCTCTGTCTTCAAGGCATAAAACCTGGCAGAACTGAGCACAGAGAAGCAGCTCACTGTGCTGTGTGTGTCACCTTCCTGTTGTAAATGCAATATGCTTCCACTCTTAACCCCTTATGTACTTACTGAGTGTGTGGTGGGGATTGCTGATCTTTCATCAGGTGATGTTGGAAGAGTATTACTGATCTCCACTGAAGGATTCTCCTTTTCCTACAGCAGAATCTTGTGCAATCACTTAAGAGTAAGCTCTTCAGTCAGGACTGGCTACAATCCAAGTTCATGTCATCTCTACTTCCTTACCTCCCCCAGTCTTGGTTCAAATAAGGCAGAAATTTATTAAGTAGTTGGTGTGTTCTGCAGACCTGGCTTTTCCACTCACGTGTCTAGACAGGGCTATGGGTATTTATTTCTTTATAGGGCAAGTCCTGTTTTTTTTATGACTTAACTTAAAAATGGAAAATTGACAAAGGGAAGTTTTGCACAGAATTCCATGTGAAATCTTTGGAGTGTATGTGTGGAGAGCACGCATAACTGGTGTTAATGTGGCATAACTCTCTGGTCTCGGTACTGACTTACTGCTTAATGAATGTGATCCTCCTTTCAAAACAATAGGTTTGCAGCTGGCTTTTGAAGCAAAGCCTTAAGCTTCTCTCCAGCATCTCTAGGATCAGTCCACTGGGATGTTGAAATAAGGTTCTCAGATACTTCTGCTCTGAGCTCCTGTATGGGCAACTAGGTCTGTCTGGTGACTCTGGCTTCCTGAGCCTTCCATACCTCTCACTGTTAGCATTTCTTTTTGAAGGTGTTTAGATGTTTTACATACTTTCTCTTCCTTTTTTAGGTTTGGAAGGCGTTTTGAATCCCCTCTTTTGTGGCAGAGCATTATCATGATCATTACAATGTTACTGATGCTGAAACTGTGCACTGAAATTCGTGTGTCCAATGAGCTGAACGTGAAACGCCGCTCTTTTGCAGGTCAGTGATGGGAATTGGCTTTTTTAGGATAAATATCTCTGAAAATATGGTGTGCTCTACTTTCAGTACAAAAGTTCTGTGTTGCAGTCCAGTCTCCCCACTGTAGCACTTTCTGAACTTTTTTTTTAAACTGCTTATTTTCCAGGTAAAAGTGTACAGCTGAAATTTTATTTCAGACAGGTCTTGGTTCAGTCTAGAAATCAGAGTTCTCCCTAATATTTCACACCACATTCTGAATATAGAGCTAGTTGTTATGTTACTGTGCTAGCCTGGATTTTTTAAAAGATCTTGGCTGGAGTAAGAAGCTGTTTTCTTCAGCTGTACTTTTTACCAAGTTCTTAGTTATGATCTTATGCTGTTATCTAAATGTTGTAATTGCAAACATTTGCTTTTGTAGATAATAATTTTCTATTTACTTGAGTTACTGACCATCAAGAAACCAGGTGCTTCTTACCATGGTTGCAAAACTATCCTTTTTTTTTATTTTTGTGTACCATTTCCTTTGGCTTCAGTGTGAGATTAGTTGGGATTTATGGGAATTTTCTCATATTTTTTATTTTGGTTAATTTTGATAATTTCGGTTGGGACAGACTATTATTCTCTGTTTAATAAAATGTTCAGTCTTTGTACAAAGTCCTTACTTTTTTTGCTGCAGATAAGAAATGTGAGATTGGGTAGATTTTTGTTTCTCTGTGTTGACTTTGACTTACAACATTTTATGTAACAGCTTATTACCAACAAGAACAGAATTAACACTGTCAGCTTTCTGTCAGTTGTTTTGCCATTAAGGATGTATAATTTATTCTCTCCATCTGTTCTCTTCCACACTTCCTAGTAATTGAGGGTCTGATCCAATTCCAGATATCCACAGCCATCATTAGAAGGCAGCAGCTCCTGGCTGTGCAGTAGGGTAATTTATCTAATAGCTAAGGAGGCTACTTCCATTCCCGCTCATTGTGGAGTGTAGTGAGAAACTATTCAGGTAAGTGAATTCATGTGGAAGAGGAGCTGCTCTCCAGCTTCCAAACACAAGCTGCTGTGTTCACAGGGGTTTTCAGTCTGGCAGGATGAATGACTTAAAAACTGCCAGATTTAGCAGCAGGTAAAATCCAGGAAGCATTTGGGAGGGGCACGTGTGCTTTCTTCCTCTTCTGCTGTTTGTGCTAGCGTTTTGTGGTGACAGAGAGGTTTCTCTGTTTGCCCTTTCTGAGAGGAAATTGTTCTTGTGCACATTTACACACACACACTTGCAGGCTCCTTCAGTAACCTTTGGACAGAAAAGGGAGACTCTTCAGTTTAATATATAGTGCTCTTTAAGCAACTCTCCCTGAAAGACATACAGTCTCCTAAGGGGTAATCAGCCCTTCCCTTGACAGATGGTAGAACCTCTTTTAGGTTGCATTGTATTATATAAACCTTTTTCCTAAAACTCATTTTGTCATAGGGAATTTGCTAGAGAGATGGATTTTTACCTACTTGTGGTCCTTAATTATTTGTTTTCATAGAAAGGCTTGCGTCTTCCTACAGGCACTGAGAATACTTGGAATATCTTTCTTACATGGATTGATTTTTAGTAAGGACAACTGTATGATGGTTTAGAATAAACATTCAGGTGCATACAAAGCTCCTTTCAAGTTGGACAGAATGATAGGTTTCAAGCACAATACGAGTAGGAGTGAGAACTGTGTTTCTAATCAAACACCTAATCTTATCTTTAAAGTTTTATGGTGATCTAGGCAAGCTGATAAGTCTGTGTACTTACTTTCCTTCCTTATAGTTTGCTGGGGCAGTGAAGAGCTAGGTTTGAAGTCATTGTTTTTTTGTTAACCTTGCAGAATCCTAAGGGAAGGTACAGCATTTCTGTATGATAATGTAATTGTTATTTCTCACATGGCTAGTATTCATTGTAAACGTTTTTCTTTTCTATCCTCCCTTTGAATGTTTCAGCAAAATAATCCAAAATATTTAGAAAGAATAGAATATTTCAGTGGAAGGGAGTTTGCTGTTTTCTTATATTATTTTTAAATGTGGTATTTCTTCCAAGTGGCAGAAGTATGTTTACCAGTGTGTTTTCAGTTATGTGGGAATTGCCTTTTTTCCTTTTGTTTTTATTTTCTCACAAATTAGGTCCCTTAAGTAATAACTAGTTCAGAAAGAATCTGCTTCCTATCTTGAAGCATTAAGAAGCAATCGCTTCAAATCCTGACAAGCTTGTTCTGTGTTCTTTATCATGTTTTCTGGTGTTACTGGCTTAAAATACCCAAAATGTCAATAGCTATTCAGAACATACAAAGCCATTCAGTCAATTTGCTTGTACTTTGAGTTGTAGGGTAACTATCATAGCATGAGAAATGCAGTCTCCCTAGATTTTCTAGTAATGTTTGATCTTTTTTCTTTTTATTTATTTTTAGACTCTATACATAGAGAACTTTAAAAGATCATGTGAATTTTCTTAAATTTTTTCCCTTCTCACAGTTACTTCTAAATTATGGGATTTCCCCCCACTCCCTTTTAGTATTGCAAAATGAAATTAAGTTGAAAGTGGTGCAACCCATCTTGTGCTGGTGCTGCCTTCTCTGATTTTTTGTTTTGGATGCAGAGACTTTATCCTTCAGTACACACCAATTGAAAACAGAGGAAATGCTGTTCATATATCCAACTGTTCTATTACTTTTTTTTTTAAACTTGGACTGTATAGCCTGTTTTTAACAATTCAGGTTGAAAGGAGAAAGCCAGCACCCAAATTAGGCAAAATACAAAACTAACAAATACCCCAATTTGATTTTAAAACCTCCAGTGATAGGACAGTTCTCTCTCTTGCATGAGAATGCGTTGAAAACTACATGGGGTCCTCAGGTGAAATCAGCAGCCATGAACAATAGCTTCTTATCGTTTATTTTGTATTCAACCTCGCTGCATCTTAAGTGTTCTAATGCAGATCTTCTGGTACCATTGTTGGGGTAACAACAGTTTTCCATATTTGTTCCCAAGTTTTAAAGTTGTATCTGTGGAGCCATATGTTGCTGCATTGTTGGCACAGTACAGAAAGGGCCAGGCTTCTTGTTAATTTTGTTGTTGTTTTTGTTGAAAGTATTTTAATATTTTGGGGCATGATGGTGCTACCATCCTAAAGAGCTGAATATTGAAATACAAAATGTGGATGTGCTATGTCTTTACTCAAGAACCAAGAGGTGGCTGAAGCAAAATTGTCACAGGTACAGACATCTGAAAACATCTGGTTACTTTTGGGAATGTTGGTGGGCCAGAGCAGTTTCTTCATATTCTTGGAGATACAGACACTCTCCTCAAATCAGCCTCCCACCTCTCTCCAGCAAACATTCTAGTAATGCCCAAGACGTTGTGACAGATTTTGACCCCCTTGAATGTATGAACTATACTGAAAACCAGTGGACAATATTTATTGAAAGGAGATTCTTGGACATCTCTCTGTACTTGTGCAGCCTGAGTTCCACAAGAAGAACATGGGCTCCTGTGGTTTTACATTATTTCCTCTTGTCATTCATCCAGTTTTGCTGGTTGACTTAATCTCCTTTGTAACTTGTATCTTATTATAGCACTCTGATCCTTTGAAGAGCTTTGGTTTTGGCACTGGAGAATTCTCTTGTGTAATATATGGGTTTCAACTGGCAGAGGAAGGTTAGAGTGGAAAAGGTTTAGCATGCAGCATTGTTGCAGATGAGGTCTGTTCTCTCTTCTTCTTGTTGGGCTTTGTGACAGTATTTTTGAATAGCATTTTCCACCAGAGGCAAGGTAACTACTGTCTCAGCTGTTAATACATACATATCCACACACCCTGTGTTGCTGAGGTAACAGGTTGTTTTCTCTGATCACGAAAAGTTAGAATTTATGTAGTCTAAAGTAAGAATCAAGCTGCCTGTTTAATTGTTTTTTAAGCCTTTATTTTCCCCTCATATGTACACTGCATGCTGGGTTGTGCACTGAGACTGTTCAGGGACTTCCTGCTGCTCAGTCCTATCTTAGCATTGTGGGGTGGGAGCCTTATAGAAAGCATGGGGACTAAAATTTCTGGCATGTTTTGGTCTGGCTATTATTTTTTAATGAATAAAATGTACTAACTGACTAAACTGTAGCTCAAATAACCACTGTTGCATTTAATCATAAAAGTCTGTTTGTCTTTTCTTTCTTTTTTTTTTCCCTTCAACTCTTTTTTTATGTAGCTGCAGATAGTAAGGATGAAGAAATCAAAGCACCTCCCAAGAGATCCTATCTGGGTATGTACTGTACAAACCCGTTCTGCCTGAAGTTGTCCCCTTAACCACATATTTCATGATTTGCTACTTTTTGTGATCATTTTGGGCAATGATTGCATGATCATTTCTATAGAGAATGTTTGCATTACCTTTTCTTGACATACTAAAACCTGGTGTCTGGTTTTTAATTTTTTTTAAATTTTTCACCTGCCCACTTTTAACTTTCATGGAAAAGAGGAAAAGATGCTTTCAGCTCTATTTCAGAAACCAATTCTTTGAAGGCAGTTGAATTGACTACATTGTGTGTCTTCCTTACTCCTTCCCCAAGCTGGACAAACAAAACAATGATTCATTTCTTCAGACTCAGTTCGCATTTTTTCAGCTCTAATGCTGAGGAAACTATGAAATATACAGCAGTATCTTTCAGCAGATATTTCACTTTGATATTCAGGCAAAGTGCCTGCATCCTTGTGAATATTCCTCTCTTTTTTATTATAGAGCAGCCTCAAAATTGCTATTTGGGAATTAGTAATGCCCAAGGTGAGAGCTTCCAATCTTCAGTTTCAGAGTTGGAATCTACGTTGTTTAATTTACCTAAGGAATAAGAAATATTAGGCGCAAACTAGCCTTGCAGTACTTTTCCCACTCTTTAATAGTTTGGAATGCCAGTTTTAGTCAAATAATTGTAGTTTTGTTTTAAATTAGCTGGGGTATTGCATCAGAGAAGTTATGCTGGCACGGAAGTTCCCCAAAATCAACTTTTAGTATATTTTTAACTGAACTGATTCAGAATCTTCTGTTGATACCAACTGTGTTCTGTTGCAGTTCTTGAGTTAGTGAAGGATCAACTCAACTGGCAATATCCAGGGCACAGAGGAACGTTACTGTGGCAAAAGGAGAGTCTCTGTATTTCTCAACACACAGTTAATCAAGCTGGAGTTAGCTCTAAGAAACTGCCCAAGAGTGGTATTAACCTGAGTGCTTTCTTGAAGCCATAAGGCCATTCCTGCTTAGGTTAAATAAGACTCTCTTTTAATGATTCATCTTCTGGATCTCCCCTTTCAGATTTAGGGGCAAAATTCATGCTTTGGGAAATTTATCAGGTTTTTTGGTCTGATACCAGTATTTTTGCAAAGCACCTTTTCCTTTTGTATTTTCAAAACATTATTTTTTCTGGATTTGGTATCAAACTGTTTCTGTTTGTCTTTAACTCTGGTTTGTGTGGTCATTCTCACTGGCTTGCAACACTAACCATTGGAATGTAATGTTTAAGCAGTTCTGTCTTCCATGTGCCTGTATTCCTGATGTCTTTTACTAGTTTCTAGCAATGCTTTATTTACAGTCTCAGAGCTATAAACAGTTGCCAGCTTCAAGTGGTTAAAATTAAACAGAAATAAGTAACTTAATGTGACCTTTTACTTATTTCAATCAATTTTTTTTCCTTGTCTTTTTGGTTAAAAAGTCATTTGTTGGTAGTTTGATAGCTTAAAAAGATGTAGAGTAAAGCACCACACATCTTAATCCAGCTGGTCTAAGTCTGAAACATTTGGTTAATAGGTATTACTTGAGGTTTGTTTTGGAGTTGCTTAGCAAAATGGAATGAATTGAATTATCGCTAAGGAACAAGACAGCCTTACACTACTGCTCTGAACTTAAAAGACTGGGTGGGCAAGTTAGAAATATGATAATTCTCACTGCTATAAAGAAATTAGAAATGTTTTGAGCTGTTTGTGTATAATGTGCATACAAAAGTATGTGCTGGTGGTATGAAGAGTGGGGTGCACAGTGCTGTGTGTCACAGCATATGTCATACTCAATTGACATAGGGCTTAACTGAGCTGTGCCCTGCAGTGCTGTGTTTTGCTACAGCTCTGGGGAAGCTCACTTAGAGATTAGCTGAGGGGAATACTGACCATCCTTTGAGGTGCTTGTGCATTCTCATGTCCTTTAATGAGTTTTAATTAAAACTTCTGCTCAAGAAGAACATATTGTTTTTTAATTTCCTTTGAATAGTTGGGTGGTGTAAAAATTTTTTCAATGTATTTTTAGGCTTCAGAAATTATTATAGTACTTTCTTTTTCTGGTCATGTAGTAAATTACTGTAAATGAAGATGTAGTAAATTCTGTCTGTAAATTATGATCTATGAAAACTATTTAGTTACAGAGCTGTTGAACAATTAGTCAGAAAATGTACTGGGCTACCAATGAATTTTAGGTGAACTTGTTAGATAAATACAGAGGCATTTGTTTGGTGCTTCTCCTTGAATAGAACTGAAGAGCTCCCTGAGATTACTTTAGGATTTGGTTTATTGTTGGTAGTTCAAGAAACCACTTAATGCCACTGTTTTTCCACATGTTATCTGACAAAGTCTTTATCTCTGTCACATGACTCTGAAAAGTGACTTTCTGTCAGTCAGTACTGAGAGAGAGTTGAGGGTGTGGGGGAAGGTTACTGCAGTGTGAGTAACCTAAAAAAAGTTACAGTAAGGTTGGCCCCAGGGTTTTCTGATTCCATACAGAAATAAAATTATTTTCCTTTTTTTTCTTGGTGAAGGAAAGATTAAAAAGAAGTAGCTCCCGTTCTGAAGGATTAATGCTTTATTTTCTTTGTTTTCTAATTCAGATACCTAGTTCTACCTAGTGCCTGGTAGCATGACAATTGCTGAGACTGAGCAAGGTGCAGTTGAGTTGAAATTTGGGTTTTTACTTGTTCCTTGTTTCATGATGAGATGATTTAGAACAAATGTGAATAAGTGTATTAATCTGTTTTGCTAAAATATAAATTCCATTTTGAGCCCTGTGAGTGTCGGAGACTGTTGGGGTAACAAAATCACTGAAGAAGTAACAAAACACGACCATAGTTCGTAAGAGGTTGTATTGTTTAAAGTTGTTCAGAGTGGTTTCAGTGTGTGGCAGGTGAGCCTCAACGTGGATGGGACTTGCTGGATTTTTTTTTCCTTCTAAGTAGGTGGTTAAGCATTTGGAAAGACATTTCTGGGATTTCCTTCTCTGTCTGAAGATGGTTTTATCACTTGCTATATTACAGAATCCTGAACCTTGGTTTTAACTCAAAAAAACCTTCTCTGATGTGATGAGTGTGATTTCACTAAATTTTAAAATGTGAATAATAAGAATTAGTGGTAATGGAACAGCAAAAACTTAGATTAATGGAATACCTGTTGCAAAATATTTGAAACTACTGAACATTTTTTATGGGGGAAAAATGTAAAATGTATGTATAGTTAACTTTGCAGACTTATAGCTGCATAGTAATGAGGAGAAAAGAGTAATGTGAATTGAGCAGGTGCAGGCATCTGCTGCAAGTTTCCACTGGCAGTGTGATAGCCTGACTCACACTTCCACCTCTCCTTTTGTCCGTGCTCTTTAGTTAGCTCAGGGCAGCAATTGGCTTGTGTTGTTCAACAGCACCACCACAGTGTTGACATATTTGAGAACAGCACTACTGCATTACATGTGCCATGAAGGATGTAAACTTTATTTAATCAGCTCTCTGACTTCTTCTGTTCACTGTTAGGTCTGTTTGGGCATCCTGCACAGCTTGTGGACGAGCACTGTGTTTTTCCAGGGGTGCTCTGTAAGTCCAGCCCTTCTCTGTCCAGCCCTAACACCCTGAGCAGAGCTGGCGACACAGCAGAGGCACAGCTTTCCTTGCTGGTTGTGGGGAGCACCTGGGTTTCATTGGAAGTGCTTGACTTCTGCACTGTGCTGCCCGGTTGAATTCCCTGTACAGCTGGAACAATGAGAGCAGAGTTGTTGCTGAGGTGTCACCACCTCTGTCTGTGCATAACTGAACATGGAAGTGCTCTTGGAAGGATTTTGATCCCTCCTCCCCAGGATTGTATGTATCCTCATTAGACTAATTTCAGAGTGCTTTTGTTAGTATTTTGGGGAGGATGTTCAGGAGAAGGGATTGTGATGACATGTCTGTGAGAAAACAGGATGCCAAAAGGATTTTTTTTTTGCTTGTTTTGCTTTGTTTCAATTTGTGGTTTGTTCATTTTTAAATTTTTTTTAAAAGTATTAAAAAATATTAATGGAGTTCTAGTTGTTGAAGAATTCAGGTCTACTTTGCCTGAGAAAATGGCACCTGTCTGCATTAACACTTGGGTTGTAATTCCTTATATGATGGGAACAGTTATTTCCCCATGTCTTTCTCTGCATCGATTTGTAGACCTTTTAGGAGATAAAAGAGAGTAAGAAATGGAGATTATAAACACATAGGGGCACTTTAAAATTTGTTTTAAGTAAATACTTAAATGGTAAACATTGGTGTCTTTTTAATACATAATTTTGGTTTATTTTTAGTTGATGTTGCAAAAGAGACCAACACAAGTCTGGAAAGTAATTTGTCTTTACAGATATGGGTTTGTGCTGGAGGTCTAAGATATTCAAGCATTTCAGAATAATTCAGTCCAAATAGAACCCTTGATTTTTAAAAAAATATTGTTTGCATACTGAACAGATTGAACAGAACTTTTTTTTGTATTAAACTACAGACAGAGAGGGAATAGTTTAATTTAAAAATTTGTTCCTTTATTTTCATAGGGAATTCGTCCTGAACCATTGCAAGTTCAACACTGAAATAATTTTCTTTCAGAAAACATGAGGAAAATGGGTTTGGATCAGTCTGTTTTCTGGAACCAATTTTATGTGTTTCCCAGTAGATACTCTCTTTCAGGCTTTGAAGTTCCATTCAGTGTAAATCTTTCTTCAGCCCCTTAGGCTAATGAGCCTCAAAATAAAAATTCTGTGGCCTTTTATGTCCTGTTGAAAATGTTGAAAGTGGTTCAGTAGGAGGGCATGCCTTTTTTGCAGGCTTATCTGGTATTATTCAGAAGGTATAAGAGGGAAGGATAAGTTTAAAGTCTGTATTCCAGAGAGACTTTTTCCTTTCAGAAAAGACAGCTGGAAAGGGAGAAACCCAAAGAAGGATTTTTGAGCCCTCTGAGCAGCTATGATCCCTGCCTCTGGCAGTTTGCAGTTTCCTTAAGGTGAGAGATCCAGAAATACACACATCCTCTGCAGTGAGGTGGAGGCATGAGGCTGATTTGCCTTCTGCCTCCCTGAGTGCTCTGAAAGCACATTCCTGATCACAGTGGTCAGGAATGAATTTTCTTTTATTTTCCCATTTCCCTATGCTGGAGGCAGCTGGCCCATGTGGTTATCTGGAGGGTGGAGGAAGGGGAGAGGGAGAATTGCAGTAAATCCAGAGACTTAGAGATGAAGTGGCGAGGGATCCAGGTGGACAAGTCACTCTTGTACTGCATGGCATGTAGCAGGTTTAGGCCTGAGAGACAGGTGGTGGCTTTGCATGAGAGTTAAGGTGGTCACCTTTAGAAAACCTAAGGGTATTTCTTTTTGTGGGTGTCTTGGTTTGGAAGGGAGCCTCCCGAGAAATGGGAAATGTAGCCCCCTCCCTCTGAATTGCTATAAATTTTAAATTAAGAGGCACTCAGGCAAAAATATGGGAGCAGGAATAACAGTTCTTTATTAGGGAAGAAAACAAAAAAATAAAATAAACAGTGCAGTAAACTAAAATAACACTGACAGAGTCAGAACACAACCTGACACCCTGTTGGTCAGGGTGTTGGTAGCAGTCCAATTAAATGGTGGCTGCAGTCCTCCTGGAGTGACAGGTGTGGTTCTCTTGAAGCAGGGATCCTGTAGAAAGGGTGTAGTCTTCCTCTGAAGTTGCAGTGGAAGAGGCAGCTGTTCCTCTGGGAAATGCAGTGGAGAAGCCGTGCCGGTGTTCTAGAATCTCAAGATTGGTAGGAATGTTTGGCTCCTCCCTCTGGGCAGAGCATGTCACAATGGAATGCTACAGTTCTTATCAGTCATGCAGTGATATTCAATAGCCTGTTATCAACAGATGTTTCCCCGGAGGGAGGATAGGTTGTGGAAGAGATAAGGAAAACTGCCCACTTAACAGAAGACAACT
The DNA here is from genome assembly GCF_037042795.1 of Molothrus aeneus. Classification (NCBI taxonomy): domain Eukaryota; kingdom Metazoa; phylum Chordata; class Aves; order Passeriformes; family Icteridae; genus Molothrus; species Molothrus aeneus. The sequence goes on from NC_089646.1 coordinate 59,076,812, forward strand.
GCCATACAGATGGTGAATAGAATACAATTTGCTTGGCAATCCAGGACAGTGGGATGCGATGGAAGTGGAAGAGACTGACATTAGCTGCATGACTGATAGGTAGAGTATGAGGCAATAGCTCCCAAGTCTTAAAGTAATCTTGGATGTATTGTTCCATTCATGAACTGCAGACTTATCAGTAGTTGTAGTTAGCCATAGGGAATAATCTGGTGTTGTGGGCTCACCCTGGCAGGCAGCTCTTCCCAGCAGAGCCACCCTCTCACTCCCCTGCAGTGGGTGGGAGGGGAGAGTCAGAAGGCTAGAAGTGAGAAACTCCTGGGTTGAGGTAAAGACACTTTAAAGGGTGAAGCAAAAGCTGTGAATACAGGCAAAGCAAAATAAGGATTTAATTCTCTACTTCCCATTGGCTGGCAAATGTTCAGACATTTCTAGGGAAGTAGGAATTCATCATGGGAACATGATGGGGAGACAAAATCCATCATTTCAGGCATCCCCACTTCCTCCTCCTGAGCAGGCTGCTTACACTTTCTGTGATCACTTGATCAATGTGTGAACCAGCGCAGGCAGGCTCTACTGTGATTTGATTATCTCCAGAACAGGGCAGGAATCTCAGGCATGTTTGATAGGGTGCCTCTTACCACAGGCCTATGTTACCTAAACGTAGATGCTTGAGTTGCCTCTTGAAGAAAGGTGAGGTGATGAAATGTGGTATAAATCCAAAAAACCACTGTTTTTTCTGAGCCCAAGAAATGCGAAGGACTCTTCTCTGAATTCTGCTTTCTGGTTTAGTAGTGTACCAGAGCTGTGGAGCATCTGTTACTTCATGCTAGCACATGGGTCCTACTTTTCAAGTTGAAGTCTTGTCTTAGTATGCTTCACGGTGGATTCTTACTGGGTCTGCCAGTTATCTGAAAATGGAATGACATGTGTCTGCCAGGTAAACAGTTTTTTTTGGCTGCTGACCTGGTATTTTCTTTATGTAGGTAGCATAACTCAGAGAAGAGAGATCTTATTTAGGTGGTAACACTTAATCCTTTTTTTCTGAATTTTGGTTAGCACCAATGATGGTTGAACAGGTTCCTACTGATTTTGGGTTTTGTTTTGGAACTTAGATATTTTACCTTAATTTAAGGTAAAACTAGACTTGGTAGGCAGAGAGGTAATGTCCTTTAACAGACAACTTGGGGAAAAAGTGTTTTCAGCTGTGCAAGTTCTTGTGCAGGTCTGAAATAGAAGCAGTGATCTTCAAGCTCCTTTCAGTTTGGAAGCTGTTTCTCTCCCAAGTTTAACTTTTGTATCAGTTACAACAGTTAAGCAAGAAGAATAGTTGCCACTGGTGGGATGGGGAATGGAATGAACACCCACCATAGAATGTGGATGGGTGAGTTGCATTTCAGGTTATATTTTTAGTGGACAATGAAGCTAACAGTTCTAGAGTCTGTAATTTTTGGTAACTATTGATGAATTTTAGTTTCTAGACTTACTGTTTGGCAACTTTATAAAAAAATTTTTGGCTTTTGGGCTTCACTCAGAGATCAGAAGTGGCACCTTCGACAATGAAAATTTTAACTGGCCAGTAATGGTCCTCTCCCTAGTTTGTGTGTGGGAGATGGTGACTAGTGATTGTTTCATATTAGCCACACATTTTGCACCGGCGGAGTTGATGCACTGTACGAAGTATTTTGCATTCAGCAATAAATGCAGTAGCATTCCTGTGCTTTGAGAGCTGTATTGTAAAAAATACTCTTTCAAAATACTTGAGAAATTGGAACTGCCACCTGCAACTTCTTTTAGTTATTAAACTGAATCCTCTGAAGCTTTAAGCTCTGAAGGTGTTATTCTGATCTTGTGCAATGTGGACTATAACATTTTTTTCAACATTATGTTTTATTGTAGTGCATACAGTAACTTGTGGTTAAACTGGTTCTTCTTCACAGTTTAAAAATTTACCCATTTTTAATCAGCAAGGTTCAAAGTACCACTTCATAAGATGAAATGTCCTCAGTTTTTAAATTTTGAACAGATTACTGTTGAACAGAGTGGACTAGATGTCCTGCTGAGGGCTTTTCCAATCCAAACTATTGTGGGATTGTAAATAAAATATTTGTAATTTGCTCTGTCAACTGTAGTAGCTTTGTAATGTTTTGTATAATGTGTTCATTCATTTGGCTTCTGTCATTGGTGGTAATCAAACAATATACATATTCTCTATCCCTAAAACAGGGAGTTGAGAAAGTATTACCCATGTTTACTTGTCACCAGGGCAGGGAACCTGGTGGACATTGTTCTGTTTTTGCTGCTACTGCATTGTGCAATTATTATTTAGCTCCCTTTAAGTTTTCAGCTTACAGACAGTAGGGAGATTGTACAGGTTGACTATCTCTTGTGAGTTAGAGTCACTTCAGTAAGATGTTATTTTGGGGTAGAGCAGTATGTTTGGACCTCAGTCTTTTGACCCCTTCTTTGCACCAGCCTTGCTGCTGCTTTTGAATGGCTTTGACATGAAAATGTGGATAGGCTGGTGTTTTGTGAACTTCTTAATGCAGTTTACAGTGCTTGTGTTTATAGTTTAAGAGGATCTGCCAGGCTAAATAGAGCATGTGAAGGGCCCATGCCTGTTCCAAAAGCCTGCCTGCTGCAAGGAAAAAGGGGATGGACAGGCAGGCACGATTTAAGTGGATTGAAGGAGGTGTGTGCAGTGTCAGGAGCCTTTTCTTTGCTGTGCAGCATGAGGAGCACACTGCAGTGCTTGGGAGAGCTGGAAAGAAGCAGTGCAGCTGTTGTTCTCCCAGCCTGTCTTTATTTAAAAAAAAAAAAAAAAGTGAGTGGGGGGAAAAGAAAAAAGTCTTTATTTGCTACCAAGAAATTTCAATGTTACCTTAAGTTGAGGGAAAACTGTTTTTCAGTCTGGGGAGAAAAGAAGAGAGGTGGTGAAGGTTGCTCCCCAGCCTGGCATGAGCAATTATACCTAGAGGTTCCCAGGAACAAGGTTCAACACTGTGTTTGTGGAGCGTGCTGCTCGGGCTGCCTGCTCTGCCTCTGGTGCCCCTGACCAGCCATCCGGCAGGCCTGTCATCCAGCTCTGCTCTGGTGGGAAGAAGAGACTGGAAACAGGGTCTGTTGGATACTATTTATGGTGTAAGACCCGTGCCCAGTTGGTGGTGTGGTGAGGAGATAAACCTGTGAATAAAACGTGGATTTTGCTTGTGCCTCACACAATTCAGATGGAGGAAGGAGAACTCCTAGCAACATCTAGCCACATGAGGGTGCTCTGGTGTTTCCAAAACTTGTCTGCTGAGCCGCTAAACTGGAACCTCAGAGACAAGGCTGAGCTCGCTTCCAGGGCTGTGGAAAATAGTGAATAAACAAAGATGTTGAAAAAATATTTTCCTTTTTGGTGGGACCCAGAGTAATTTAATAATATCAGCAATGAAACATCTAAATGTTCAGACAGCTGGTTTGTCTGCTCACCCTTCACATCAGGGAGCATGTGTGCAGCAAAGCTGCTGCTTTGGTTTTGTAGAGGTGAGAAACTTTTGCAATTGCCTGCTTCTTGAGCTTGTCACATGCTGTTCTAAACTTGGTCACATTTTGATCTGAATGGTGAGCTTCATTCTTTAAATTTGGCTTGGAAGGGTCTTCTGAAGTTATTTGATCCAGTTCCCTGCTTGAAGTGGGTCCAGTTAGATGAAGTTGCTCAGGCCTTGTGTGGGTGAGTTGTGAGTATCTCCAGAGATGGAGATTCCACAACCTCTCTGACACCTGTGCCAATGTCTGACTGTCTTCATGATGATAAAGTTTTCCTTCCATCTAATTGGCATTTCCCTTGTACCCCGTATCTTGTTATTGCTTGTCCTGTCTCCAAGTGCCTTCAAGAAGAGCCTGCCTCCATGATCCACTTCCCCCTCAGCTGTAGGCAGCAAGAACCCTTCTCTTAAAGCTGAATGGATCCTCTTTAGGATTAGCCTAAAGAGGATCCTATTAGCCTCTTCATGTACACTGTATATCTGAGCCCTTTAATCATCTTGGTGGCCCACCACTGGGCTCATTTATAGAATCATAAAATTATTTAGGTTGGAAAAGACCCTTAAGATCACCAAATCCAGCTGTTAACCCAGCGCTGCCAAACCCACCACCAAACCGTGTCCCTCATCACCACAGCTAATCTTTTAAATTCCTTCACATGTGGTCACTCAGCCGCTACCCTGAGCAGCAAGTTCCAGTGATTGACAATCCTTTCTGTGAAGTTTTTTTTCCTAATATACAATCCAAACCTCCTGTGATCCAACCTAAGTCCATTTTTGCTCATCCTATTGCTTGTTACTTTGGAAAAGAGGCTGACTCCTACGTGGCCACAGCCTCCTTTCAGGCAGTTGTAGAGAGTGAGAAGGTCTCCCCTGAGCACTCCCAACTCCCTCAGCTGCTCCTCGTCAGACTTGTGTTCCAGGCCTTCCCCAGCTCCATTGCCCTTCTCTGGACACACTCCAGCACTTCAATATCTTTCTTGTAGTGTGGGGCACTGAACTGGACACAGGACTTGAGATGTGGCCTCAGCAGTGCCAAGTACAGAGGGACAATCACTGCCCTGCTCCTGCTGGCCACACTATTGCTGATGCAGGCCAGGGTCATTGGCCTTCTTGGCTACCTGAGTATATGTTGGCTTGTGTTCAGCCAACTGACAGCTGGCAGGCACCCCCCAGGGTCCTTTTCCACCAGGCAGCTTTCCAGTTGCTCTGTCCCAGCCTGTAGCTCTGCATGGGGTTCTTGTGACTGAAGGTGCTTGGTCTTTTGACTGTCATACACTTGGCTTCAGCTTATTGATCCAGCCTGTCCAGATCCTTCTGCAGAGCCTTCCTACCCTCCAGCACGTCAGCACTCCCACCCAACCTAGTGTCATCTGTGAAATTGCTAAGAGCACACTCCGGTAGGCCAGCATCTTTCTTGTACTTGGAAGCCCTGAATGCATTGCTCCAGATAATGTGTCTTGTGGGCATTGAGTAGAGAGGAATAAACACATCCATCCATCTGCTTGCCATACATTTGCCCAACTACATTTTCCTGGAAGGTGATTGAGTGCCTTTACTATAGGTGTACACTTTGACTTGTGCTCAAATTGCCTGCCATGCTACCCTCTGCTATTCTGTGAAGCTGTTCTCTAGTGAGTCAGCTCTCTGCACCAGTACTGTGTGGTTACTCCTTCCCAGCCTCACAGTAACCTGAACTTCATTCCTCAGACTAAGATCCCTTTGAATAGCAGTGCTGTATTCAGTTCATAGAATCATGCAGTATCTTGGGTTGGACGGGATCCGCAAGGATCACTGAAGTCCAACTCCTGGCCCTGTAGAGGACAGCCCCAAAAATCACACTGTGACCCTGAGGGTGTTATCCAGACACTTCTTATACTCTGTCAGGCTTGGGGCTGTGACTGCTTTTCAGAGGAGCCCAACCACCTTTTGGATGAAGAACCTTTTCCTAATATCAAAACTAAACCTCCCCTGACACAACTTCATGCTGTTTCCTGAGGTCCTAACACTGGTCAACCAAAAGAAGAGATTGGCATCTTCCCTTCTGCTTCACATTGGGATGAAGTTGTTTATTGCTTACTCTCCCTAATTTGGTATTCACAAACTCACCATCATCCAGGTTGTTAATGACAGATATTAAAGAGCATTGGCCCTAATATTAATCACTGTGGGCTGCCTTGTAACTGGTTGTAAATTGTATGTTTTTCCTTTGAGAGATGAAAATCTCTTAGCCTGATGATCTAGCCAATTTTCTGCCTTTTTTATTGTCCACTAACAAATCAGTAATTCGTTAATAAAGATACTACAGGAGACTCTCAGCAGCTTTGTTAAAGGCACTGTAAATAACACCTACTGCTCTCCTCTTGCTCTTAAAACCATGAATTCATAGACTCTTAAGGGGTAGGAATGGACCTCAAAGACCATCTAGTCCCAGTCCTGCTGGCATGGGCAGGATGTCTCCCACTAGACCAGGTTGCTCAAGGCCTTATCCAGCCTGGCCTTGAACACTTGCCAGGCATCCGCAGTCTGCCTGGGCAACCTGTTTCATGTCTCACCACCTTCACAGTAAAAAATTTCTTCCTAATATCTAACCTAATTTTCCCCTCTTTCAATTTGTACCCATTACTCCTTGTCCTATCACTGCAGCTGCTGAGCAGTCCCTCTCCAGTTCCTGGTAGGCTCCCTTCAGATACTGCAAAGTTGTTGTCTTAAAGGTCAGGTTGGTCAGTTGCAGTTCATGCTTGGTAAAGCCATGCAGGCTGTCCTGGCTACTTCCTTATCCTTCCTGTGTTTTGGAGTGACTTCCATGAGGACTTCTTCCATAACCATCCCAGGGATGAGGTTATCCTGATTGGCCTGTAGTTCCCTGGTCTCCTCCTTGCAGATAGGTGTGATTTTTTTTTACCTTTCCTTCCCCCTTTCCCCTGTAATAGAAAATCTCTCCCAGTACCATGATCTTTCAGAGATGATGGACTAGCCTTTCAAAGACATAAGCCTGCACCCTCAACACCCCCACGTGCATCCTATCTGTGTCACTTGAAAATTTATGTACAAACTCCTGCTTTCCTGTTCCTGGCTACTGCTTCACTCCCTCATCTTTGCTAGCAGGGCTGAGGAGCTGTAGGGGGCAGACCTCACCAGTGAAAGCACATTAAAGCACTATTAATGCAAGAAGGCAAGAGGTGATTTTAGAGCCATGGTGACAATTAGTTATCTGGCTTTCACGGTGATGTCCTGCTTTGCTGCCTGCCAGCTCTCTTTCTGTAAGCAAAAAAGTGAGAAGAGAAATGTTGATTTTCTAGATGATGGCCAAGTTGCCAGTTCAGTGCAAAAGATATAAGAAATTTTTAAAGTGTGACTCAACTCCCCACAGACTTCAGAATAACTTTCAGGCTGAGGGGCTTTTAATTGTTAGTACAAATACATTGATAGCTTGCTTTTTTAGTTTCCTAAGTAGTTTATAGCACTGGCTAGCATGATGTGTGCTTAAAGAAGCACTGTTGCCCAGTGCTGCCTGCTCAGACATAATAGATTGTCTAGACAGCTTGCTAGGGAGAAAACCTCTGGTTGCAGCACATTTTTACGTTTCTAGAACATCCAGATTTTGTAGATTTCATGAGGTTTTAAAGAACCTCATCTTTGCATTTAGGTAAGTGGTATGGAATCAACAATTCTACAAATGAGCCTGTCATCAGAGTCAACATCTGCCAATATTAAAGTTCTGTCATGTACAGGGGATGGGGCATAGCTTGCACTCACTTTCTGCTGCTGACTCTCTAACCATACTCCCTTGGAAAGGCAGATGTTGTCACTTGGGAAAGCTCATTTGATATGTTAGGGCCTTCTGTTGGAAATGAACCTGCTGAGATAACCGTACCCACTGCTGTATGCAGTGGGAGGGATGGACAATGAGGTGACCTGAAGTGCTGGGCAGAGTGGCAGCACCCACTTGGTTCCAGTTAAAATGCTGCATGGGGCAGGTATAATACTGGATGTCTAAGCTGCCATAATGTGCTGTATGAACTGTATGTGGAGGTAATGCTAAAGGTACAGTGTGATTGTTGTGCACAGCCTGATGGATTTTTTCACTTCATTTTATGTCCTATATATTTTGTTATCTATATTTAATGATTTAAAAATCACTGAGAATATGAAGTTCCTAGTTTCTAGTAAGCTAGAAATAGGGAATATATATAAATAAATCAATGCTTCTGAAGCTCTTATAAATAATGCCATTTTAACAAGGCATTTCCTGATGCTGGAGATTGAAAGGCACTTATCACTGAAACATCAGTGCTTTGCCATTTTCATTGCTGTATGAACAGAAATCAAAATAAACCCTTTTCTGTTGTGACACAAGTGTCATGCTTTTAGCCTGTAATGCAGTACACTGACCATCCTGGACTGAAAATAATTTGTGATAACTTTATTTTCTGAAAAGATTCCCATTTTCTCTCCACTGCACACTCCCACTTTGCAAGCAGTGATGCACCAAATGTTCATTGGAAAAGGAGGACATTTCAAGTGAGAGAGAAGAGAGATCTTAGACACTCTCCCTTTTCTGTTTGCTTTTAAGAGATGACATTGGAAATCCTACTTTGTGTCCTATCTCTGAAGCAGGAAAATGAAACAGTAGAACCTAAGTACTCTATATTCCATGTGAATGCTGAGAAAGGATGAATTAGGGCAGGGGGCTTAGGTGCTCCTGCTTTCCTGTGTGTTCTTGATCCCCTGTTGCCACCACAAGAAAGTGCATGCAGTTTAGCCCTCATTGCCCATTTAGTTTGTGTCTGTCTCTGCCCCTGAATGTTTTTAGCCCTGTGAAGACTGGAGCTGAACACTCCAGTTATACAGGCTGCAAAGCAGTATCATGGCACTTGCATGGGATACAAGAGACTGAGGTGGAGGCTCCTGCTTGCACGGATAACTCTTGAGTTTATTAGTGAACAAAGTGGCTCTGATTGTTTCTTGGTAAGCCAGGCTGCAGGCAGGGGAGAGAAAACCTTCAATGGGAGCCTGAAGCCTGCATCCTAACCTTTTTGGCTGTTTAGGTACTGCTGGTTTCCCATCTTTTAATGTTAGTGTGATTTTTTCCTGACTTGAGAAGGAGAAACACCTGAAATCTCAGTGTTTTCCATAGCAGAAAAAGGCATCCATGACTTGCTGAGTGGCCTGCAGAAGCTGAAGGCAAGCCAGTCTCTCTCCCATGAATTGCAAAGGGCCTGAATCTGAGGGTTGGACTCAAGATCTCAAGTCTGATGAGATGAATGCTGCCTTCTGTGGTGCTGAGATCAGCACTGTGTCAGGGAAAGCTGCCTGCCTCGTGAAGTTTTACTTACTGATTTTCTTTGGTGATAGTAAGTTCACAGTTGGCTTTGTCTAGTTTTATATTTGGAATAATTTTTTATGAACCAAGGTATGTTGAAGAGCAAACACCAAACCAAACACCCTTCTGGTGTGGATGCCAAGTTGTCACTTCTGCTGTTTGGCAGTTAATAGATGCCCAAAGAATGGAATGCTCAAGAGAAGAAACTTGTTTACAAATTATTTGTTGGTTCTGTTGCTGTGTGTTGGGGAGGTGGGCATTGTTATGGGAAGTGGTGCAGACCTTGACATTAAGTGTGAAGCTGTTTGATGGGAGTGCTGCATTGGAGCAGATTTGGCCTATGTATCAACTATGCTTATCTGCACTGAGATGTGACTGTCAACTTTCTGAAACAGGCAGTACATCATCTTTGCCCTGCCTTCCAGCTTGATACTTTTTACTGCTGCATGCACCTGATACAGATTATTTCAGGTTGCATTAGATATTGGGGCAAATTATTTAGACATTTAGAGGTGTGATAGCACAGTGTAGAGCAGTGCTGGCTTATAGCCACATTCCAGATGGCAGCCAGGACTGCTGGGGAGTTGTACAGGACATTGTGTCAAGGAACAGGCAGAATTAAGATGGAAGGATTACTTTGTAGGTCATAGCAATTCCTGAATTCACTTCAGAGTCGTGTCCCACCAACTATTGCTCCTGTTTCAAGGCCCAAACCATCTCCTTTTCACTTCCAAGCATTCTGCTTCATTAAAGCTGATGAGGAAAGTATGTTTTTTTCTCTTACTGCAAAGAAAAGTTAGTATTGGAGCTACTTTGCAAATAATAATTTAAATTACCAAGCAAGAAATATGGTAATAAAATAAATTATTTTGTGTATTTACTAAAGAAAGTTTGGTTCATGTGGCGATATGTGTAAATAGAATAACTATATTTTAGTAATGATCTATTTAAATTACATTTCTTTTCATCTTAAAAATTAATTAAATGGTCAAATATTGCATTACTTTTACTTGTAACTTATAGCAAGCTCCTTGGTTTGAAAATTGCTTTAAAATAGAAGTGCAAAATGGCTTAATTTAAATTATAAAAAGGTAAATGAACTGCAGTGTTTGTTCTGGAGGTTCATTTTTTGGAAATGTCTCTTTTTAAAAAACAAATGAAGTGGATATTATTTTCAGATAGATTTTTAGTAAAATTAATTTACTCTTTCTTTCTCATTCTTTTATACTCTCAGTTGCTATTCAAAGACACAAGAACAAAGCAGATGTTAGCTCCAATCAGTTTCTTGTTGTGAGAATAAATAAGATTTTTTACTAAGCAAAACTGAAAAAGTATAAAAATTGTTCTTGCAGAAGCAGATAAAGCCTTCTAAACTCTGGCTCCAGTGCCAGATGTAGTATTTGACTCACTAAAGCTAGTGGTGATTTAAGTGATATTAATAGGCTGGCAGATATAGACCTCATCAGAAGGTTACATAATCACATTTCAAAATTTGGTTTTGTTTTGTGCTTCAGAGCAAATGTTTTTAGCTTCAAAATGTTATAACTAAGAGAATGGTATGCAGTCTCTGTCTGTAGGAGGAGGTGACATAACACTGAGTGAGGTTGGGAGGAAAGGCTGTAACTTAGCTCTTTGTGAGAAGCTGCTTCCTGTATGGTCTCAAATCAGCAGCAGAAAAAGTGGTTTTTTTAGAGAATTGTGAATTTATGGTGAGGGGCAGGGTGTACACAGCCTCCCTCCTAACACTTGGATTACTAGTAAACAGCATATTTCCCTCCATGTGGGAAGGAAACAACTGAGGCAACTATAGGAGGGAGCAACTATACCACCATTATTCCTGAAGTTATGAAGGTCTCCTTTCAGATGCATTTATTATGTGCCCTACTTTCTCTTTGCTCTGCTCTGTGATCAGTATGCATTACATCTCTGCATCAGGATCCTATGTCCCCTCCCATGGGTGGGGGAAAGATTCCAAATCCCAGAATTCAGTTCTGACAGATTTATTTTTACTTGCATTGTACATTTACAAAAAAGGGTCTTGTTCATCCTGACCAATTCCATGGAGAAGTAGAAATCTGTGAAAGGAAGACAGATCCTAAGTATTTCATGGAAACATTTTTTATTTTTGAAAGCTGCTTAAAGCTGTCTTTTTACTATTACCCATTGCAACTCAGAGGTCTGAAGAGAATTTTGGAGATGGAACATTTTAAATATTCAGAACATCTCTGTTTCTTTGAGTAAGATATGAGTGTCAAGATTTTTTTCCCATCAAAATCAGGACCAATGCTGCTGTTTCTAAAATACGTAGACTGCTTTGGTGTTACACACACACTTCAGTAGCCCGTGCAAGTTTGCTGTGTTTTTTGTGTATGCATGTGTGCATAGCTAACCTTTAAAACCTGACATTTATCTCTATGATAATAAAAATTATGCCATCCTCTCCTTTCTTAAAGTGGCTTTTTAGTAGGTTGCTTTGGAAGTGTCACAAACTTCAGTTGTTTGGAGGTAAATTTTTTCCCCATCTTACCTCAAGTTTGTATGGCCTTTGAAAAAAAACAGTTGCTGGTCTTAACATTCTATGCTTCCTGTCACCCCCATTTTTTTTGTCTATTTATACCATCACAAACTTGCAGTGACTCCTTGCTTATGTCAGTGTTTTCCACTGCTGTCCTTTCTTGTCTTTGCGCCCCTTGGAATGTAAAAGTCAGGAGCAGTTATTTTAAGAAAATGTCTTTAAAATCCTTAGATTTTTTACTGTGTCTTCAGAGACGACGCTATTTACTCCCTGATGCCTTTCCTCATGCCCTGTTGAGAGTAGGTTGTAGTAATTGCACTTAGGGAAAAGAGCAAACTTAATATGGAAATGGCTTAAAATAGTCTTGTACACAAGTACCTCGTTTAATTTTTGTGTACAGTAGATGTTAAAGAACAGATCAGCCCTGAAAGAAATTCACTCTTTCTTCACAGCAGAACTCAGAAATGTAATGAGGATTTTGTGGATAGGGTTGTTGTTTGCAGCTCATTGTTTATGGTTCATCTGTCATCATTCTCCACATCCCCGGCACTCCTTACTACACAATGTGAAAGGGACAATAGCAGTGGAGGGCAAATCCCAGAATCACTTGGCCAGGGATAAAAGGATGGTGCCCTGTGGTGGCAAAGTCATCTCTCTGGTGAACACTTCCAGTGCACTCTCTTCTGCCTATTTTGGTTTGAAGGTCTTTTGTTGTCCTTTTAAAAAGTAAAAATATTTGTAAAAGGGGATAATAGCCAAAGTCTTTTGACTCTAACAATGGCTTGGTGCCAGGATGCTTAGCAGCAATGCTGAAGATAATCTTGATCCTCTTTTTTCCCCCACTCATTCTTGCCCCCTCACTTGTACTGACAGAACAGTTTGTGGGATTATGTTTTGAACCAAATAAGTGAACCAATCTTGCTTAAAATGCAGGCTTGTTCTTTTCTTCTGTGTGTAAAATCTTAAAAAAAGGAAGTAAAAAGTGCACATTTTGTGGCTTCAGTGGGAAATGCTTCAGGGAACTAAACTGAACTGTTAGATATTGAGGGGGATAAGAAGAGCTTAAACTTCTGCTGGGAAATGGGAACAATTTGTGAATGCACACCTATGTCACCACCTAACTCTTCATTACAGAGCCACTTACTTAAATCATCTACCTTTTGATCTATGTCTTGAAGGATTTTTAGCTTCGGAGCATTGAACTGCAAGCACAAGGTGTTCAGAAAATGCACCTTACATAAAAAGGTGTTTGGAAGTGCACCTTATATAAAAAAATGCTGCTCTTGCGAAAACAAGGATTTATCTCTGGTCAAACTAAACAGCTGGGAAGTTGAAGGGGAATTTGTGTTTCAGAGAAGCTCTGTCTTGCTTGGTTCCTCCAGTTACAAGTGCTGTAATCAGTAATGCAGCCTGCAGGCACTCCTCAAGTGAAACTCTCTACTGGTCTCCTGTCCTGTAAATTCTTCCTGATAGTGCAGTGGAAATTCCTGCTGTTTGGTGCCTGTATACAGTAATTTAGATTTGTGCAGACTTGTAACCAGGATGAGCTTTAGTTTAGTGGTTGTGAGGGGACACTGAAGGCACGGAGGTTCTGGAAAACCTGCTTCCAGAAATCCTTTTATTCCCTTTTCCCTAGAAAGTTACATGGAGATTGGAATTACTGCCAACTTTATCTACCTATATATATATTTTTTTTAATAGCAGATGAATTTCCATAGCCACTTTTTCACTTAAATGATGTTCATTGTAGTAAATGAGAAGTTGTAAGTTGAAATTTTTTTGCTACTGCTGGCCTGACATTCGTGAATTGATTCTTGGGGATAAAGGTCGTCACCAGTGAATGGTCATGTCTTCACAAACACAGATACATAAATTATTTTAATGAATTTGGTCAAAATTGGTCAGAATGTAGGAGATGCTTCCAGACCTGGATGGGTAATAGCTTCATGATCTGCTGCCATAGGACATGGAAAAAACTTAAATGGAAGGTCCTTAATTCAAATCAGAGACATTAAAAGTTTAAACTGGTTTCTCAGATCTCATCTGTATGTTTACCTCTCTCTTCATCCTCCCTCAGATTTCCCAAAGTCTTTCTTTTTATTCCAACATAGAACAAAAATTGAGAAATACAAGGTTTTTTTTAGTATGGGATTCTTTTTAACCAGCCTACCCTATTATTATTATTAACTATAATAGATATTTGGAAGGAAGCTCTATGAAACGGAGCAGTCTGTGCCATCATTTTGAGATATTAGCATCTTTGTAATGCTGTTTGGATAATTAAAGAAAACTTGTCTGAAATTTTCATATGTGTAGCAAGGACTGGGCAGAGGAGAGAGGCAAGTGAAAAGAAGAGGTGAAAGCTTTCTACAATTTCCTCCATGCCTGTGATAACTTTAAAGTATTCAACTATCAATACTAAAATGGGTTATTCAGAGGTTTACTGAGGTAATGGCCAAGAGATGTTTAGCAGGCCACATTGTTTTAGCAAACGAGGCAGTGGCACAGGGCATTCTTCTGTTTAGACTCTAAATTACTAGGGCCAGTTTGGGGGCTAGAATTTGTTTTTGCTGGTGGTGGGTTACCTAGGAAACAAGGATTAGACTTGCCCCCAAAAATCCTAAATGAGGAGATGAGTTTGTATTCTCATGAAGAGTGTTTAGCTTTGTGTCATGAACATACTTACACATGCATTTATGAATGTGTAACCATTTGACTTCGGTGTCTGAAAAAAATCACAAATGCCTTCTTTTTGTGGTGTCTTCACAACAGAGGAGGTAGGGTCTCAGGCAAGTCAAGCTCAGGCAAGGCTGAAAAAGAGGGATCACTTATCAGCTTTTTTCTCAGAGATCTGCAGTTCAAAAGGTAGTAAAGTCTTACCTGGCAGTTAGTTACTTCCAGAGTTTCTGGGAGTAACTTGCTGCATTATACATGCAACCTGGCATTGTAATCTCTGGCACAGTGGAATTTGAGTCAAACTGAATCTGGTCTAATGCACAGCTTGGTTTTGTAATGTTTAGAAGAACTTTTATTCATTTCTTTAATTACAGTCTTTAAATAAGAAAGGGCATATTGTTTCTAATATTGTAGTAGTCTTGATATCTTCTGAGACTTAAGCTGCAAGGAGTAAGTTTCAGTAATATTAAAAATAAATTAAACTGTTTTCATATCGAGTTTATAGCTCCCAACTACAAGAATTTTAGAGTCAAGGCTGCCTGCACTGCAATGCTTAACTTACTGCATTTTAGTCTTTTTTGGAGGCCTTTGTATATTGCCTGCTAGGCAATAACTATGCAGATGATAGTGTAAAATATTGTTAAAATTATTGTAGAAATAGAAACTTGGTACTACATGTTCTTCTTGCTGTGACATTCTCATCATCCCTGCTTATCTTGCTGTCAGAAAAAGAAGTCTCTTTCTATAGTTAGCATAGAAAGGCGTATCTGGCCCAAAGAAGAGTGAGCTTATCTCTTATCTGCTGCCTCCATTGCTGGCACAGTTGGGAGCAGAGACCTGACTTCACAGCTCTGCCTTGAGGGTGAAGGGTTGGGGCACTTCTTTAGTTTGACTTGCTCTGGGGTTTTTGATGCTCCTGGTGTAGGAGGTGGGCAGGATTGGGAGTATTTGTAGTGAAGGCAGCGGCTGGCCAGAGTCATCAGAACTCTGCTGTGGCATTCCCTGGGCTTTCCATTTCACTGCCACTCCTGCAACTTTAGAGGAGGATTTCCTCCTGGGGTCCGTGCTCCTTCTGAGTCACATGCTTCTAGAGCTGTTCATGCTGCTTTCACACCACCTTTCAAATACAGAGCTTATTTCTTTAGCACTGAATCCTTTGGGCCACAGCTGTCTTATTCCAGTGGCTTTCCAAGCCCCATGATCTGCCTAGTTATTAGGCTGTTTTTCTTCGTTGGTCATAATTGCCACTTTTGCCTGCTGTTGAGACTATCTCATGAATGCAGTGACTAGGAAGAACAGTCAGTACATTGGAATAGAAAGGAGAGACTTCTATACTGAACAGGCATGTGTAGCAGTAACACAGTAGGGAGTTGCAGTAGTGATGCTACTGAGGAAGCAAGTCTTTACAGGGGGAATATAGTGCTGTAAGTACCTTGATTTAGATATACATAGCCTTAAGTAGCAATATTGGCATGTGTGTGGTGGTGGTTGTTGTCTTTTATTCTTCTCCTAATCTTACTGGCCTGCTAGCACACCAGGAGTAGAGACCCAGTGCTTTCTCTCAGCTGGACTTGGAAAGCAAAGAATTTGGTTAGTGTATGTTGCACAAGGTACAGTGGTGGGGGGGGATTGAATGTGTACCTGCTGCAAGATTGCCTCAAAAGCATCTTCCATCTGGAGAAACCCAAGAAATGTTCCTGCTTTGGAAGAGAAGTCCGGAGTACTCTTCTGCACGCTTTTTGTTGGAGGGATTGGGGTAGGAGTTTGCTTCTAGCTGCCCCCAGGTTGGTTACACTCATTCTGCAGTGATGTTCAGAGATGGCTGAGCTGAGCTGTACTGCTTCATGAGGATTTTCCAGCTCAGCTGGCATTCACCAGCAATTTCTGAGCCCAACAGCTGGAACCTTCTTCAGATACCATACTTGCTAAAACTTCCTCTGTATTAGAACAAAAATTCTTTCTTCTCCCCTGCTTGCTTTTATAATTTTGCTTTCTTTTTTATGCTTATATATCAGCAGTGCTGTGAGGAAGAGGCATGTACGTGTATGTACGCAGACATATTTAGGTTTAAACACACAAAATGTTGGCAGGGCTGGTATCAGTGCAGCACAACTAATGTAAACAATTCTGCATCCTTTTGTAAGACAGTGGAAATTCTCAAGGATGAGGTAAAGGTCAACCTAATTTTGTGGGTTTATGTAGCTGCATTTTTCTCTAATTTTTTTTTTTTTCTTCACTGTGAGACTCCCATAAATTGAAGCTGTGTACAAAGCAAATTATACTGCAGATAGCACAGCAAAGGCTGTCAGCTGCACAAGGTGCCCAGTGTATGGATATTTTGATTTAGCTTTTCATTCCTATTGTCATTTGTGTTGTTAGCAGCAGTGGCAAAACTTTCAGAATAAATTGTAACTTTTAAATTGCTGCTCTTTAAGGGTCACAAAATAGTCAAGATAGGTGTTATTGCTAATTATCTCCAGTGAGGACCACTGTGCTAAGTGGTATTCAAAGGTTCCCTTAAACTGAAGGCTGTAAAATCAGGGAAATACCACATTAATGGGAAAGGCAAAGTATTAAGAAATAGAGTGTGTATTGTTTGACTTTTTCATATGTACTAGTGCATTTGTGTCAGATTTTTTTGAAGTAGTTGTAACTCACATGTTTTTCTTAACGGCAAGTGCTAATTACCTTTGGTGAAGAGGTAGAGTGGACCCTGCAGAACCCAAAGGGGAAAGATAGAGCAGTTACCGATGCTTGTAGGTGTGTGCTGGGGGACAGTGTGGAATATGAGCGAGAAGCCCTGGATGGGCAGGATAGCGCTGAAAAAATGTCAGCCCACTTATGTGTAGTGTTTTTGAGAAAGAGGAAGAAGAGTGGGTAATAATCCTGATAGGAGAGAAAAACCATGAACCTGATGTGACAAAACAGAGACCCAGCATAGAAGATTGTGAAGCTACCTAAAATAAGGCTAAGAAAACTAAGGCAGGTACTTGCCTTCAAACTAGAGAAGATGACTGAGGGGAGATAGGGATAATTTTGATGTAGAGGAAGTTTCATAACACTTGAACTTCTAATCTCAGGTGTTCTCTCCCCCATCAAGTACTGAAAGCTCCACTAAGCTTTTAAAAACAAAAGTTCTTTGTGTGAATCTTCAAGGTTTGTGTGGGTCAGGCTTTCAGCCTTTTTCTATGTGATTGGGATTTGACATTTTCCCCCTCTCACATGAAAATCTGCTGGTTACTTTCTGTTGACTAGAAGACCCTTTATGCAGAGTCAGATACTAAGAGGAGTGGCTTTAATGAACTGACATTAGTCTAGATGTGGCCAACAGAAGGCACTGTATGAGCCAAGGGATGTCAAAAATGGATTCCATTGGAAGGGAGTAATTTGTTTAGTATAGGCTGGGGTGATATTTTCAGAAAAGGTTCAAGACCCTCTGGAATGTTTTGCTCCAATCTTGCATTGGCTAGAGAGGAAACAGTGACAATGTTTAGGTACAGGGTCACTGTGAAGACCAGATAGAAGGGAATGTTTGAGAGATGCTGACAGGGCTGAGCAGATACCTAAAAGTAACTCAGTTTGAGAAGTTCCTAGGTTTTGGACCTGAAGGAATGAAGATGAAGAGCATTGTCTGTTTATAGACAGTGTCCTTTCAAAAAGACAGTGGTTTGGATTAGAGCCAGAAGTTTTTCATGCTAAGCTCTCCTTTCTTCTCTTTTGTACCATGAGTAAAAGATAACAAGTCCCTTCTCAGTCCCAATGAGTGGAAATGCTGGCTTCAGACAGCATTTGCACATTTCTGTCAGTTCTTAAAAAAGGAGGAAAGAAAATCTAAATGTATCAGTTCTCACTGTCTGTCTGTAGTGCTGCTTCCTTTCTTCCTTCTTCTTTCTGGAAGGAAAGGGTGCCTAGCTGGATATGTGGATGATGAGAGAGAGAAAAAGTTTTAGATCACGCAGTAGCAGTCATGTGTAGTCTTACTGCCCTTATCACCCCAGTTATTTCCTGGGTGCCCTGTGGGGTACTCAGGAATTTAAGAACAGAGCATCAGAGAAACCCAGGTTCTGTCTGGGAGCTGCTCAGAATAAGCAAGGTAAGGAGTGCTAGCCAGCATGCTGCTCTGCAATCCTGCTGCTTTTAGATGAGATAGCTGAAATCAGGATTGCCAGGGAGACAGATAATGCCTGAGGCAAATGTCTGAGGATTTGCTGCAGCTGAAGAACTGGAAGTGTAAAAGTCTCCTTTTCAGAATCCGCTGCCTGGGCCCAACCTCTTGTGGCAGGTGCCTTGCAAGTCCTCTTTAGAGAATGTGGCAAAACTTATTTTTATTCAGCCACTGCTGAATGCAGGAGCTGTGTATAGCTTAGAGCACTCATTGGAAGTGTGAGAGGTCTGAGATAGTTTCTTTTGTCAGCCTGGGGATACAAGTCTGCATCTTCCAGCTGCCTAAAGAGTTGCTGTTGTAGCCAGGCTGGGATGAGGAGCAGCAGCATATTTGCTTGCAGCTCAGAGCTGAACCTCTTTTACAGCAGAGACCATGAGTTCTGGGGAGAAGCAGAAGAACAAACCAGGGGGAGAGTGTTGTACTGTAGCCCGGTGGCTGAGACCCACAGGCAGCACAGAGTGTTGCAAGTTGTGGCTTCTGCATCTTCAAAGTGCGTACGTTTTACAGGAAACAGAGCATGGATAATAATCTGAAATAATTCCCAGCCTTGGCTGCATTTCGTAACTGTTCCAGGTTGGATATATTGCTGTTATCAGGCTCTTTCACAGCATCTAAGCCAGGTTTTGGATTGCGGTGTTGTTGAGGGAGGCGTTGGACATCTGACAGCTCGGGCTGGATTCCTTTGGTCGTGTGGCAGGAACAGGTCAGGTGGGCTGGCACAGTGGTTGACAGCCAGATGATGGAAATTGGATATGCTTTGAACAGCACCACAGTCTCACAAAACATAAGAATTAGCTGTGTACCAAGGAGTAGGAGGATTAACTACTGAGTCATCTGTTTAGAAGGGCACTCGGGGGGGGGGGGAGACTGCTCAGCATGCTCTTAGGAGTTAGTGAGCAGTGCTTTTCATACAAGAGGTCAAGAGTTTAGTTACGGGAGGCAGTTTGGGTGAGTGACTGTGATGTAATGGCACTCAGTAAGGAGTGGGAGAGAGGGTAAAACCAGCAACCTTCGTAAGAAGAAAAGAGTTTATTTCCTTGTCAAAGCTATACAGAGGGCTCAAATGCAAACTCTCCCACCTTGCAAAGACAGGCAGGGGAAATGGTAAGCTTTTCCTTGACTTCAAAACTAGGAACCAAATGGAGGAGCTGGGTCAAATGTCTAAGGACAAGTGTAAGTAAATGTAGTGCAAGGATGTAGGTACAGAATTATGTCAAGGCACAAAATAAGTTGCAACTAGTAAGAGAAATTGAGAGCTACAGTAAATCATTTTTAAGATGTCAAAGTCTTTGTTTCACTTTCCCAAAAGGAACTTGCATGGTATCTGGCTTGGTATAAAATGTTTCTTGACTAAAAATAATGTAACTGTTTGGACCTCTGTGTCATCCTCACTTGAAAGTTGATACTCTGGACTCTTCTTTGTGTCACTTGGCATCTATCCCACACCAGAATCTTGAATTTACTACTTGCATTTTGGCCCGACTGGTAATAACCATTGTTATTTACAATGCTGTCTCTCGCCTGCTTTGCATTTTTCATCTCTGACATGCAAAGTGCCTCCCAGAGGAGTTCTTTTAATCTCATCCTTCTTCACCCTCAAGCTGTGTAGAGTTCTCTCCAGTCAGTGCACAAAAAACCTACTGAGCTGCTCCTTCCCCCAGCATTAATAGGATTTTCCAACATAAATCTCTCAACTATCAATGGATTAATGTGCTTAAAATGCAATACACTAGGTGGTTTAAAGAGCTCAGCCATGGGTAATAAAATGCAGTACCTTTCACCACAGTAATGCTAATTCTGATCCACACAGAATGTTAGTGACTGAAGTTACTGCTTGAACTGCATCAGCTGAGTGTACTTACAAGCCCATGTCAGGGATTTCTCACTGGGCAGAATGCAGTGAGCTGTGCAGGCAGTGCCTTCCCATTTCAGGGAGCACAAAGATATGCATCCACATTTAACTTAGACAGTTTAAAGATGTTTGCTAGAAATAAATGATGGTACAGGGGATTTCTTGTTTTGTCATTCTAAGGAAAAGAGATGATGGGGGGAGCAAAGATCCCAATATGATATTTATTATTCATACTTTTCTTCAAACATGAATAATGCTTGCAATCATATGTATAAATTTGTTCAGTTATACATATCAGATGACATGGTCTGGGACAGGGATTGCTGTTCTCTGCCTGTCTTCTTGGAATAGGACTGGTTTGCACACACATGAATTTTATTCCGTTTTTAAAACTACTTTTTAAAAAAGCATTTAAGATTTTTCTTTTGCACACACCTGTCACTGTATTCAGCAGAATCAACTTTTTTTTCTTTAAAAAAATATCTCTCCCATTGCAAACTAATGTGTTTGCACACCCTCGAGAAGGGAGCCACTTAGAAAAATCAGTCACAGTTTCTTTCCAAACCTTGAAGTGATGGGTGTGTGACTTTTTTCCCTCTGAATTTTTGAAACCATTATTCAAAGAAAGTAAACTTTAGTCTTGGTTAAAAATAAGAAATCATGTGGCAAAACATTTTAGCAGTTTAAATAAGGGCTAAAGAGGTTACAACCCTTATGGAAAGTCAGGTGTTTCATTCTCTACTTTTTTTTTTTTTTTTGAATGCAGTGTGGTGAGGTTTAGTGTCCTAAAATAGACTTCTGCATCTGGAGAATACATCTGTTAAGTAGAGCAATTAGTGATTATATATTGGGTTGTTTTTACAGTAACTCAGATGTTTTTCTGTGAAACTATTACCAAGGTTATGATTGCTCTTATCTCTTTTGTCTTCTCTTCCCTTCTTCCTTTCTTTCTTAACTATATTACCAAGCAAAATTTATAGCAGAGACCAGAACTTATAAACTACTGCAGTGAAATGGAGATTATCTAGCATATGATAGTTTTGAGCAAAATAGGGTCTCTGTACTAGTAATTATTTCTCCTGCTTCAGTTGAAATCCTGTTTCACACAGTGTTTTTCTCATCTATGCTCAAGTGTTTGCATGGATCCATGGATTTTGTAGCTTGCTTCATGATAGCTGTGGGAATGTTGACTTCTTTGGTTTCATGAACTTCCTAAACTTCTGTTCCTTCAATGTAGTTTTATTCTTTGGTTTCTGTTATGAAAATGAACTGGAGAAATGAGGATTTGGTGTCCAGGGATGAGTATTTTGAAAAGAATCTTTGAGCATGTGGAGAACGCAGGAGGAAAAACACAGTGTATGCAGGGCAGATGTGACAGCTGGTAGGAAGGTTTAATGAATGAAGGGCCATGGGCCCTTCATCTCCAAAAACGAAAGCCTTCACAAAGCTCCAGAAATGCACAAGGCTCACATGGTTTGGGCTGTGCCAGCACTGGGTCTTTTATTTAGTCTTGTGTCTCTGAATTCTGAGGCTGAGGAGCCACTACGCTAAAATACTGAAAGTCAGCATTTACATTGACAGTGGTTTTGCCCCAGGTCCTGGATAATGGCTGATAATATGCAGGTTAGGTATGGCTCCTGGCCAGTTGTGGCTTCCTCTTTGGTGGCAAAATAAAATTCTTCAGCTGGGTGCACTCAGGAGATGTTCTGAGGTGAGGGTTTGCCAAGTACTAAAAAGAGAATAGCTAATAAAGTGTCTCTGAGGGCCAAACTGATACTGATACGAAGGTATGAAGAGATGCAGAATATAAAACTATTACTTGGTGTGTGTATGTATCCTGAGGCAGCCAAATGCCTATATTCCCATCTCACTGAATTTTCTGTTAGTGTTAGTCAGTGGAGGTCGATGTCTTCCTTGCTTGAGTTAGCAGTGGCACTATTTCTGTGGCTTTTTCAACTACTTCTGAAGTGACAGCCATGGAGATCTTCTAGCGATGTGCTGTGTGTTGCACGGCTTCGGGCTGGTTGTAATTTCCCTCTTAGAACAGTAGTTCCTCACCTTGGTAGTTCAGAGAGTCCAGTTGGTCTGAAGTAGGTGAGTAGGCTTCTATGAAAGGAAGGCAGGGACAGCACCTGCTAACAAACAGTTATTGTAGCATTTTTGTTAAAAATTAAGTTGTTATATTGCTATACAATCAATTGCTATGGGGTTGTGTATTTTATTATTCATCAATAAGACTGCTAGGTATTTCCCAATGATATACTGTTAATGTACCAAGCAAATGCCATGGTTGGTTTGTTCCTTCTCTCCTTCCCTCAACAGGGGATATTGCGTTCTGTGGCTGAGCATTTCATTGTGATGGATGCAGAAATGAGTGCTACACCTGCACTCCTTGGTGCTGGCAAAGGCAAGAGGAAAGTTTTGTCCTAGAAGTGAAAGTGGTGATGTCTGTGAGAGTCTTTTTTCCAGGGAAAATCTTGCCTCAGTCTTGTACCTGTCTCAGTAAAACTATAGCAGGTGCCCTGGCATCTTGCCCTTCCCCACAGGCAGCTGCACTGCACCAGGGAACCAGGCTGTGGACTTCAGGTGACCTTCTAAGCAGCTTGGATTGAGGCAGTTGGAAGGCAGAGATAATGACATAAGAGAAAGAATGCTTGCACTGCGGTGCTTGGGGCCTGTTATTAGTACTGGAAGGTTTTTGTGGAACATTGCCTATGCCAGCTCCACTAGAGCAGTATCCAGAGTCCTTCATGTTTGATAGGAAGGTATTTTTGAAATGCTTACTTTTAAAAAGTTATCTTTTTAAATACTTTGTTGGCTTGCAAACCTTTGTTTTCTTGTTTCTTTATTGACCATCCCCCAAAAAATTATTTTGAAATCAGGACTATTATTTTTTATTTTTCTTCATTTTGTGGGATTTTTTTGTGGGGGGGAGGTGCGGTGGGGTTGATTGCAAGTGTGTTTGTTTGGTTGTTTTGTTTTAATTTTTTTAATCCTATCCCTCATTTTCTACTAACCCCTTCCGCCAAGAACTGTGGTTCCCTCATGCTTCCCAGTTCTCAATTCCACCCTGATTAACTTTGAGTTGGTTGGGAAAACATATTTAATTCTTCTTGCATTCCCGTTCTGTTGCAGATTTTGACTTGAACTATTTTTGGCATTGGAGCAAATTTACAGACTACGTGCAATGTGTCCTCACGTTCGCTGGTGTGACTGGTTACATCACTTACCTGTGGCTGGACTCCTCCCTCTTTGTGGAAACGCTGGGCTTCCTTGCAGTGTTCACTGAGGCCATGCTGGGTGTCCCCCAGCTGTACCGCAACTACCAGAACAGATCAACAGAAGGAATGAGGTACGGTGCCTGTCCTACATCAAACACGTGTGTGTGCCTTCGTGGGGGTTGTCTCTGCAGTGTGGGAATGCTTTTCCAGGAAGGGCAATGTCATCTCTACAATTTTTACTTGAAAACACAGCGGCAATCAGAGTAGACTTTTCTGTCAGTAGGAGCTGCTGCAGCACTGCTGAAGGCAGTGGGAGTCCTATGACACCTCTGAAGTCTGCCCATTATCCAGCTGGAGAGTTCCAAGGTGAAACCTGTTCTAGTGAAATAAACATGTGAAACCACTGCTGTTGCCATTAGCAACGTGTTGCAGTTCTACTCAAGCTGTGCTACACCGGTAATTAGAAATGGTCTAAAGAGATCTTGCATATCAAAAATAATAAAGAGGATGAAAATATTTTGAGCCTTCAGCCTATAACTATCAGTGTAACTCATAGAATTAGCTCTTCCTCACATATCTGCTCATCACTTCTTCATAATCCTTTACTA
Organism: Molothrus aeneus; assembly: GCF_037042795.1. Classification (NCBI taxonomy): domain Eukaryota; kingdom Metazoa; phylum Chordata; class Aves; order Passeriformes; family Icteridae; genus Molothrus; species Molothrus aeneus. Next base: position 59,100,699 of record NC_089646.1, read on the forward strand.
CATTTGTAGCAAATGGCATCAGTACTTATTTTTGTGTCAGAGCTTGAAACTGACATTTGCGAAAGTGCCAATGTGACTTTTACAGTCATGACTGTAAAAATGTGGGACAGAAAATTTTAATCTTGTGCCCACTCTTGAGTCATTAAGTCAGATTATTTTTTCACACTGTTTATTGGATAACTCAAATGGTAACACTAAGATTACAAAGGCAACTTGTGAAGCTTTTTGAGAGAGGAAACGTTCACTGTGGTGCATCAGTGCACTGGTCTGTAGAAACAATACAGCAGCAAATTCAGTTCACAGAATGCTGTGATCATTTGTGACTGTCATCTCTTCCAGTGTTTCATTATGACTTCTCTGCATTCCTTTTAAAATTTGCTGGGGTAATTTTTACTTTGGTGAAGACAATTAACCATGCCACCCCCAAAGGATAGCAATTCTGTCCTCTGTTCACATTGTTTGCTTTACTTGTTTGGCTTGAGCATGCTTATACTAGCTACTCTGAGATATTTTCTATCTTGAAATGTTGAAATGTTCAGAAATTTGCTTTGATACTTCAGGCATTTTCTGATTGGGAGCCCGTTTTGTATGGAATGAGTCAGGATTTGCTTCCAAAATATTGGGGTATTTTTCATACACTCACTGTCTTGGAAAATTCTGTACCTGTGATATCCAGAAAGCAACTTATCTGCTAAACAGTTTTTATGCTCTGGTTTGACTTTTTTTTTCCCTTTTCTATTTTTCATCTGTGAATCATAATGCCGTATTAATGATGGCCACTGGTTGTGTTTTGCTTTTCCTTAACTCCTTCCTGGGGATGTGAGTTTCAGTTTTGCTATTTCTTGTATGTGCTATTAGCAAAAGGATTTAAAAAACCTTTGTTCTTTGTAAACTGCTAAGCACAGAATTGCAGAATTCTCATCTAAGACTACTTCACGAAAGAGTGCTGTGTTTAGTCCAGAGAAAATAGCATAAAAGCTCACGTTTCCTTGTCACGGAACAGAACCAGGTCAAACATAGCCACGCCGCTTATCACTTATGCCCACAGTTCCAGAATGCATTCCTCCCTCTGGTTCCACTCTTGAAGAAATACTTTGTGTGGCATTGGACATTGATGGGTCTGGGCACTGATGAAGTAATGTACAACTTTCTGCTGTTGTACTGCAGTGGGAGGATATTCGTGCATATGTTGGTGCTCTTTCTTTTTATCAAGTTAAATTGTGGTTTTATATATGTTGTAGGTACCACACACACTTTGTAGTACCATGCAATCCTAAATTGACTGCATGTTTTCTAAGCATTACTGGGCTGTTCCTCCTGTGAGAGTGAGTGATTTCTCCCAGTGTATCGCCTTCTGTTGAAGGAACTGTTGGAAATACTTCCTCTGAACTTCCCTTCCTGTGCCCACTTCTCTAAGAGCATATCAAGAAGAGACCCCAGTCACAGGAATACTGACGGGAGCATGTAACAGTGCAGCCAGCCTACTTGCATGGGTATTTACCAGGTGAGGGCTGGCTGATGCCCAGGTTAGCTGATTCCCACTGCTCTGTGCAGTTATTTACAGCTCAGGGCAGAAATAACCATGTGTGTGGTTGGTTACACTGTCGGAAGCAATTGCATTGGGGATCCAGGCCAAAATGGCTGGCTGCCAGCCATGCTTTTAGCAAGCCTCAGTGGCAAAGAAAAAGAAATGAGTTTCTAGTGTCTCTGTGACTTTAAGCTTAATGGGAAGAGCAATGAATATTAAGCTGTTCTATATAGTGACCTGCTGGTCAGTCATCACATCCTGGTTGGAGGTGGTAATTTCTTAAACCACAGTAATTCTGTCACCCAGTGCAGGAGTGCAGTCTGTGTCCCTGATAAAGATCACAGCCTTCACTACTACCAGAGAAGTGGTTGTTCACAGGTCCTCATGGCTTGGCTTAGAAAAGCTGTAACATGCATCTGTCTCTGAACTGGGACAGAACAGCTGATCCATTAGTTCTATTTTGCAAACAAGTCTTTTCATAAAGGTTAACTTTTGAAAAAGAAATGGAGAATAAGGTCTCAGTATGTGGCCCCAACTGATCGGAGTATCCTGCTGGACTCCTCTGATACTCTTATTTCTGAAAAAAGGCCACACTACCCACAACCCTTCCTGCCCCAGTAACATCTGTTTAAGTGAGAAGTTGGGGACGTTTCATACTTGACGTAGCAGTCATTTCCTGATAAACAAAATTGGAGACCGGGGGCCATGAGAGAGCCAAATGGGAGAGCTGGCTGCAGTGGCAGCCAGGATATCCTTTAGGAGTCTCTTGTGGAAAGGATCCTATCATCTCAACCCTGTATTTCCATTTGCTACTGCCTAAAAAATCCCCTACTGAAAATATCCTCTGTGTCTGAGGTAAATGTCCAGAGGGCATCTGCAGCTTAGGGAGTTATGTTTATTGTAATAGAGCATGACTGGAGTGAAGGAATCACAGTTATGTGCTTTGTAGTGCTCCTGAGAATGAGTCTGCTGGTTCTTTGATATCTCTGTTCTGCTGGATAGAGCTCCTCACATCTTATTTTTAAGTTTTCATTTTCCCCTTCCTCTCTCATTTTCGTTCTTTTTGTAGGATTATTACTACTAGGTCCTGTAGCTTCCTCCTCTCTTCTGACAGAGCAGAGACCAAAGGTGAAGTTGGAAAGAAATGGAAATAATAAAAATAGAAAGGAGATGCATGCTGAGTAACAGCTTTTGTGGAGTGAAGATAGTGTAATATGTCCTTGTGGGCTGATGGTTGATGGGTGGAAATTTTCCTATGATTAAGTAAACAACTAGTCAAAGCAACAGAAATTTTCATCATGTTCTCTTTGACAATTCACCTGGTTACTTTTGGAATGAGTACTTTATGGAAACTTGGAGCTCTGTTTAAGTATTTAAGTACTTTTGAATGGTTGCAAACCTAAATAGTACAGTAGTAGTTATATAAATTATGGTACTAAACTTGACAGAAGTGCTTTGTAATGAATTGTGTTACTACCTATCAAAGAAATATTCACTTAATCTCCATTCTTTTCAAGAACTAAACTAGTTCTGTCAGGTGACCTAGTAAAAGAGTAATTTGATTAATTATTGGGGTGGATTAGAATTATAAGCGATTATGTTAGAAAAAGGACAAAAGCTGTCTCAAAGTTGAAGAGCTTTAGAGTAATTGAGAAAAAAAGGCACTATGACTTTAAAAGATTGTTCATCACTTGTAAATTTGGTTTATATTATGTGGTAAAATATTTCAAGATTTGACATCCAGAACACCTCTCCTCTACCACCTGTTAGGAGTCAGAGCTGCTGAATACTACAGTTGGGATCTGATGCTCCTTGTTTTATTAACTGCTTTTGTTTTGGGACAAGAAACATACAGACAGGAACTTACTCTGTCATTTATCATTGAGTCCCCACTCCTTCTAGGGTAGTTGCCTCTCAGTCACTTTCTCTTTCTAATAAACTGCATTCATGAGAAATGGTGGTGTTCAACAGGAGGCAGTGGAAAGGGTAGGAAGGTTGGCTCTGGATCTGGCAGCAGCACTGCTGCACACAGAGGTCAGTGCATTGGGAGAATCACATCCTTGTGTGGACAGCAGCTTTTGTGGAGTTGCTGTAGGGGGGCACTGTGTGCTTTTGTGCAGGTGTGGGGAGAGCCTCTGAGGGGAGGCACTGCTGTTATTATGCTCTCCTCATAATCCCATCTAACCTCCCTCTACCAAAGGAGGAGGATGGAGGGTTGTCCTGGGGTGACTTCATGATGCTTGTATCCCCATTTGTCTGTTTAGAAATAAGTTTTGAACCTTTAAGACTGGAAGTGAGGGAGAGAAGAAGCACAGAGTTTATCAGAAACTGCACTTGCTCCCCTGCATCCTGGTGCTGGACTGTGTTGCCTGCAGCATGGACAGACAGCGGGACAGAGCTCTCCTTTGCTTTTAGTTAGTTTTAGCTAGCTGAGGCAGAGAAGTTCCCTGGACTGTGGTTTGTCATTTTCTTTGGTTTCTGTTTAAACCTGCTCTGGACTGAACACCCAGAGGAGCACCAGCAGCTCGCACCTGTGGCCCACCAGGCTGGGCCTGGGCCGTGGCATTTCCAGTGCTGGAGGGACTGATAAGAGACTGCGAGCTGCAACCCAGGGAGGGGACTTTCTGAGTTTGTCACCTCCTTTAGAGCAGCAGGAGGTTCTACGGTTTAATATTGTTCAATTTTTTTGTGCTGATGAATGCTTTGCCTGTTAAATAAACAGGTTTTTTCCACTTTTCTCCAAGGAAATCTTTTCCCAAACCCGGTGGGGGAGGGGCCACTTGAATTTGCTCTCTAGAGAAAACCCCTTCAGAGGTTTTCTCCCAAATTTGCCCTAAACCAGGACAAGGGTGTTCATCTGTACAGTCTGTGGCCAAGTGGTAGGTCTATGGTCCTACCCAAGGACCGTGTTAACCTTGGGACTGCATGAAGGTTGATTTGCTCCAGGACAGTATTGCATTCCTGTCTGCTGCCCTGCTCCAGAAAAAAGTAAATGCCCTTCATCAAAAGTTTTTTGCAAAGGCTTCTCAAAATCACCTGGCAGTAACTCTTTTTTACTGCCAGCTGCTCCTCAAACCCCATGGAGAAGCAGTTTCTTTTAGTCAGAGCTGCTGCATGGCACAGTCTTCCCAGGTCCAAGAAGGAGGTCTGGCAGTAGGACAGAGCTGGGCAATATATCTTGAAATCTCAGAAGCCACAGTCCATTGGATACCCAAATGTGCCCATCAGTTGTTAGCTTGGAAACGTGTGGGTTCAATAAAGCAAGGTATTTTTGCAGCAGTAGTTGGTGTCCTGATATGCAGTGTTGTCTCTTCCCTGGCTGCACCCTGGGCATGGGATGGCCCTTGCTGTGCCGGGCTCAGGGCTGCACGTGCAGCTGCAGGGTCAGAAGGACACAACCAGGGAAAACCTGTGTCGTCCCTCTGCAAGCAATTTCCCAGGTCTGTCTTCTTGCTCATGGCCAGCTTTCAGTCTGCTTGGAAGGAACCTCCTTTCTGCACAGCTTTGACTGTTGTGTTTGGCTGACATCGGATCGGGGGCACAGAATTTCACTGCTTGGAGACAGCCAACACAATCAGTGACTCTGCTTATGTATTGATCGGAGACTGTCTTGGGAAATCCAGGCTGAAAAGGCTGAATGAGGATAATCTCAGGATTTCATTCAGTTGGGTTATTGTGGTATGAAAGAAAAATATTAATTTAGTCCCTCCTGTGGCAGTGCTGGGTCAGTCACAGTGATTATCCTGTTTTAAAAAGTGCAAATCACTGATGGAGAAATAATTGGCGTTTATTGTCTTAGAAGCTGCTGGAGTCAAAAGCTGCAAGTTATAAAAAGCTTTTTCATTCAGAAATGTTTTATAAGGTGTGCTGCAGCTGTGTGCTAGTTATGAGCAAGTGTTTGTCTGAAATGTATTCAGTGAAATGAGTGTGGTATAAAGATGTATGAAAGAAATAAATTCTATTAAATTATTCTAATATGTATATGTATTTAATACATTATTTAATACATTATACATTATTTACTTTTTGCCTCTATAGATAATATTAAAAAGAAGACAGTATTTCTTAGAAAGATAAATTTTATTGTTGGTTGCTTTTATTGAATACTGCTCTATAGCTTTTTCCTTTATGAGACATGCAGCTCTTTATATCATTTTTCAGGAGAAACTTTTGAATTCTGAGACCAGTGTTTGTCCCAGAGACAAATCCTGGGTTTATTCAAAAGCTGTGAAGTAATGAAAGCTGCTATATTTTTTCTGCCTGTATTGTATTAACCAGTTGCTGTGATGGAGCAACTGAAGGCTTTATTCAGGACTTGCTAACCAATGTCTGGCCACCTCCCTTAGTGAGATTTTAGATTTAAGGAGATTGGGCAAGTGCTCTAAAAATGTTACTCCTGTGGTTTCTTGGGATTTTTTAGCCTAAGAGAATTTTTTTATTTGTGAATAAGTAAAACAGCTTCAGTAAGTTACTTCCTTTGGAGTAACTTTTGAATTACTTCCTTTATGCTATTTAAAAGAAAACAAAACCCTATGCTAGAGGGAAGTAGAGACCTGTGGATGTTTCTGCTCAGGCACCAACTGTGTATTAGCTTCTTCAGCAAAAATTTAGTTCCATTTAAAAGGGAATTCACATCTGTTAGGGCAACTTTGTTACATATCTGTGCTTTTTTGGGCAGGCTCAGTAAAGGAGTGAGAGAAATTAACTGGAAAAGAACTTAAAAAGTGCTAAAAAGGAGGGAAGTTAAAAGAGAGTGATGCAGGCAATGGCTATATTGAATGTTGTGGTTTTTTTTCTCTTCAGCTCCTTTTTCTCCCTGTCAGATATTGCATGGATGAGAGCAAAATCAAAGAAATAGGAGTAGGGATAATGGATGCCTATGTGAAAGATTTCCATTCCTGAGTATGCCACATACACAAAGCAGACACTGACCAGTACAGCAGAGACCTGAGTTAGGAGTAAATTGTGCCCAGTCCAGAACTAACACCAAGGAAGATGCCAAATAGAGAGAGAACTGTTTCCCACAGGCTTGGCATTGTACCCTCCAGGTGCTGGTTAAGCAGTGTCTTCTGTTATTCTTAAAATAGCTGCTGCTTTATATATATTAAACAGACAAAGCAGAGAACGTGGAGGAGGGGTATGGGAGGTGAAGGCCGTTTAGTTCAAAGAAACAAAGAACCCCCAATAAAGTTTTGTGGATTCAAATCATCTGACCCAACTAAGAAGCAGGTTTTCGTTGCATGAAGCATTGTGCAGACAGTCATAGAGACTAAGTTATGAAAGAGGAAGTAGTTCTTGAGGGACTAGTTAGGACCTAAAAGTTAAATACGGGGCCCTAGCAAATACAGAAATCAAGGTCTTAAGCATGAGCCAGAACTACATCAAGTAAATGTAAAATTATTAGCTCTACTTAAAAGTGGTTTGTATTTAGGGTTGTATAGCTCATTCCTTATTTTTGCTGCCTTTCCTATTGCACTAAGTTAATCAGAACTGTCACTATGCTTACAAATTGCCTATTTTAAACTATACATATAATTTACCGTAGTTCTGTGATTGTATTCTTTTGTCTTCCTAAATGGTCTTCTTTACTCAGATCCTTGGTTTTCTTTATGGACCTACAATTGTTGTCATTGCCTCTGTAGCTCCAGCCAGCATTCGTAGTTTTCTGGGCAAGTTTTACTTGTTGGATTGTGTTGCTTTGCTGACATTTCCTCTTCTGCTCCTGGCACTGATCAGCTGGTGGCTATTGTCCTTTATCGTGGCTTTTATGTAAAATATTCCAAGGTTTTTAATTTCTGGACTTTGCAAACACATCCAGGTTGGCATAATAGTCAGCGAACAGTTTTCATGAATGGATGGACGAGGTTTTTGTAAGGCTTACTACAAATAGCTTGTCTTCTCTCTTAACCTTCTCATTTGTAGTTCCAATGGGCAACAGGAACATCAGATTCCCTTCCCAAATCTGCCTGTTTTAAGGCTAAGAGATTAAAGAAAGTAGTCTGTAGTTCTCAGAAGATTTCTAATTTCTTCTCCCTTGAAAGTATTACTACATCAGGAAAATAAACAGGCTTGGTCTCAGTGCACTCAGGATGAGGGCAGAGTCCTGTCAGCATGTGAACAGGTGGGCTGAAACTATTTTATTCTGATCCTAGGAGTTAAGTGGATTCTCTCCTCTTCTCAAACTCTCTTTTCACTTGGGGCAGACCTGTGATTGATGCCCCAGGTTCAAGGGCCTGCACTTTCTGCTTGATTCTCTGCAGGTCTGTGGCCTGTGGGTTGCTGTGCTGGGTCAGCACTGCAGTCACCTCTGTGCTTGCCTGCTGTATCTCCCCAGAGCTGTTCTCTCAAGACCTGCAGCAGCACAGTATGTGTTCCAAACACAATTCTTTTTGCCCTGTACACTCAACACATCTGAGATTTTCAGGAACTGAAAGAAGAAACGTGGAAAAATCCAGGAGGGAGACCTTCCTTCCCTCAGCCTCCCAGCACTTCTGACAGTGTGAGCAGCAGTTTCCACTTATCTTAAGCATCTCTAAGGTTGTAGCACAGTGTGGGCTGCTAAAGTTCTTGCACATATTGAACTCTTCTCATTTCTCTTCCCCTGGCACTTCATCCCCTCTGTTCAAAAAGTAAAATCAAAGCAAATGACTTCAAACCAAATGCATTCATCTTTTACAAATAGTTCAAGGCCTCTGTACAGTAATAGGAATAAAGCTCTGCTGGCATGTTTAATGAGTGCTGTCTCCGTAGGTGCCTTTCTCTGTGCCCTGAGAATTTGAATTACAAGAGAAAATTTATTGTACTACTGTTACAAAACCATTCCATTAAGTTTAGGTGCTCCATCTTCCTCTAGCAAGGAAGTGTCATGCAAGCTATTTTGCATAAATAAGGTCAGGTCAAGGCACAAAAATGGGAATGGAGCCTGTCATGAAGATACCTGAGAGATGAAAGTTTTCTAAAAATGTTGTCTTCCTCTGTTACCTAACAAATTCAGGAACAGAAGTGCCTCAGTTCTTGACATTCCAGCACCTGTATTGTTTTGTTAGAATTCACCACAGCAATTGTGTAAGTGGGTTAACTGCATGTAAGTGGTTGCAGAGGTGTCTCCCTCAGTGCAGTAGGACTGAGTGGGATTAGAAATACAGAATGGAAGTAAACAGAGATTTGAGTTTGAAGACATGTAGGTTGAGATTTAAGAATGTAAACAGCCATAATCGTAATATTGACTGTGTTGAAGATCTGTAAAGTCAGCAGAGAGGTGAGTAATTTAAGTAGTTAACAGATGAGCCAGAACAGCAGAAAAAAGAGATAAAAGAACCTTAGCACAGGAAATAACTTTGCAGGGTGGTCCAGAAAGACTACGATGAAGAACTGGGTAGAGAATGGGCGTCGGGCAGATTCCAATGGGTTGACTGCAGAGATTTTCTTTTTCAGCTTTGACCTGTAATGGTTTATTTGGTCCCCTACTCCTCAGACACAGAGGGACAAGCAAACAGAAGAAGAGTGGGAAGTGCAGAGAATGACATACTGAATGATGAGCCCAAAAACTGAGATGGGGAGGAAGTGCTCATAGTATTCTTGAGTGGAATGTAGAAAGAAAAAAAATCTTGCTATCAGAAAAACCTGTTTCAACAAGGCCAAAAGAGGTAGGGTTTTAATTTGTTCTGGGGAGGATGGCTAAGAATGATACATGTCTATATCACGTCAGGGAATTACATGCCTAGCCAGATGTCCTGGCATTGTCAGGCAAGCTTTCAGGGTAGTTGTGGAAGTCTTGTCCTGTCAGATACTAAGTCTTGTATTAGAGAATTTCCCAAGACAGTATTCATAGTGTACAAGGCAGCAAATGGCAAGAGTTTAGGAATGAAGATAGACTAGGGGATGTCTATCCTTGTTGAACTGCAAAAACCCCATTGGGGCTGAAATTTTAAGATTTGTTTCATGCTACTGGGATGTGATCATGATGCTTTTATGTCCTCCCTGCAGCGTTCAATTCTGCCTACAGTAGGGCTTCAAAGCCCTGCAGCCACTGTGGGTCAGTGGCTATGTGGAAAGCGTTCAATTCTGCCTACAGTAGGGCTTCAAAGCCCTGCAGCCACTGTGGGTCAGTGGCTATGTGGAAAGTGGCTTAGAAGGGGTTGGTTTGTGGTGGCACCTGCTGACAAACACAGCCTTCTCACTTGGCTTTGCTTTAAGAAGCAGCACAGAGGTGTATGGTGTGTCACTGTCACCAGTAACTTCACTGCTGCACCTCGGTGAGCACTTGAGCATGTGGAAAGAAATGGAGAAACCTGGAATTTCAGTTGAAGAATTAGGTGGTGACATACCTTCATATAGAATTTGCAAGGGGTTATTTCATAGAATCAATAAGGTTGAAAGAAACTTCTAAAATTGCTGAGTCCAACCATTAACCGAACACTGCCAGGTCTGCCAATATTTCCTTATGGTGCTAAGATGTTTTGGAGGAGAATGCAAGCTTTTTTCTTGCAAATATCTGTAATTCCTTTCCAGACAGTAATCTGGACTTTGTCCCTAAGTAATCACTCTTATTTTACCTTCTAGTGTGTTTGGGGTTTTAATTTCCCCAGTGTTTTCCTAGAATGTGAGAAGCATTTTTACTAACTGAAGGATGTGATTATTCATGAAAGGTAATGACTGCAACATCATTAGATTTTGTCCTTGTGGATGCTGGCTTTGAAGACAAGTGAACTCCAATCACCTAGAAAAAGGAAAGCACTGGAGCTGGAACTGTTACTTTGTGTATGTTGACCAAAGATGTAATTGCAGTTCTTGAAGTAGAAACTAGAAGTGTGCTCAAGCTATGTAATTGTTACCATATGAAGATGAAGGGAAAATGTATGCAGATTACCTCAACTTGAATGAAGACTCTGATGATCTCTTGGTTGTCTAGGTCAGGAAGAAAGGAAGATTTAAAAGCATTACTTTGAGCCTTGGGATACACAGCTGTGCTGAAGCAAACCTCTGTTCCCTCGTGTCTTTTGATTACCTTTCAAATTGAATTTGTCCCAAGTTATTTAGAACTAGACCAGGAAATGCACTGAATGGTGTTGCACAGGGACATTATGTTGATACTTCTTGGCGTTGGCCTTGCAGGACATAGCAGTGATGTGGCAGTGGGCAGGCTGCAACTGCTGGGAAGTGGCTGGCCAACTCACCCTGCAGGGAAACGAGCCTTGGGAAAGAGTGCTGCTTCCTGGGATTTGTGTCCCTGTGCCCTGTATGGCAGCAAGTCCTTTTATCACCCACCTTTCAGTGCATGATGTGGGGCCCCAGGGTGGGCTGTGTCAAGTAGCTGGAGAGAAGATGGGCTGCAGGAGAGCATCTAGAGCAGCATGAGCCAGCAGCTGTTCCTGCAGCTCCACCAATTGCAGTGCTGTGAGTAGGAGGTGAGAGACGGGGAAGCAGGGACAGGTCCTCGAGAACACCTTCACGAGTGAGATCTTGAAGAATGGTGTAACTTAGGTGTGCTCTGCACCATTCTCATTACACTGACACTACTATGTGTGCTGGCAGCTGACTGTGGTTACTGCAAGAGGTGCAGGATGTGATTTTCTGCCCTGGCACCAGAGAAAATCTAGTCCCTGCCATGGCAGCAGGTCTCAAGCTTCCCAGTTCACCAGCAGCAGAAACAGAGCCTGTCTAATCTGTGTTCATACCACATGTCTAAGCAGACCTGAGCTTTGCAGTCTAGCTGGCATCCATCTGTGTCTCCTGCAGAAAGGGCACTGGTGTGAATTGTGGCTCAAATCTCTCCTCTGATCCACAGAAGAGATTTATTTTCACACCTGCTTCATAGAACTTGGAGGTTTTTGTGCTGTTTAAGACCTGCTGCCCTTCTTTCTGCAGTGCAAGTTGTAGAGTACTAGAAGTACTTTGTAGCTGTTAAGGGTTACCAGTCTCTGGACCCCTACAGACTGAACTTTAGGCATAGCTGCTTGGCATAGTTGGAGGCCATATTAGTGATCTTGGACTATCTACCAGCCCTGTGTGGCATGTCCTGTGGTTTCCTTTTGACTACCCTTTCACAGACATGTTCTAACAAATACTGGATTTTGAGTGGATATGCTGCATGGGATCAAAATGCCTGACACTGCCATACTTGAGTGGTTAGAAAATAGATACTAATAAAAAAAAAATTGACAAATGCCCATTTACCCTGGGGTTTTTTTTTGTGAAACTTTTGCTTAGATGCACCTTTTTGGGATTGTTTGCCTGATGGTGTTTCAGAGTGAAATCCTGCATTTCATCTTTTCTCATTGATGAGTACAGTCCCTGAAAATCACAGAAACTTTTAGATAATTTGCTCTTAGATTGCAGCTGACTGTGATATCAATTGCTTCTGGATATGGCTTTGACTCAACTGCTTCAGCTTGGTTACAGAGGTGGATCTCTCTTGCTGGAAGCTCCTCTTAACTCCTGCTTGTGTTGTGGGGCTGGACAAATGTCTTTCTCTGGAGATGGTCAGTGCTGCTCCAGCCTCAGAGGAATTGTTGAGAAGTGAGGTAAGGCACCCACACCAAGCAGGGCACGTAGGACTGGTGAAGAGTTTCATGCTTGGATTCCCAGCTGGCTGTGCAATATTTAAAACAAGATCTTTGCTTGTTCACACAGAAGGACCTGTCTTAGGGTATGCACACTTAGTTTCCATGTTTTCAAACTTCAGACGCTTTGGATATCTGATCTGTGTGTTTTCTTTTTCTTCTTTTCCTTTTAATAGTTTTTGGCAGGCTAAGCAAATTGGTTAGCATGAGGAGGATTCCTTTTTTTGTTAAGCCATATGGCATTTTGTTAGAAACAAATGCTCTATTTATTAATTTTTGTTCGTTTTGTGCAGTGTTAAAAATAACATGGCATTGGTGTTTCATGTTTTCTGGTCTGTGTTTCACTGCTGTAGGCAGGCCAGCCTCTGATTGAAGTGCAGTGTTAGGGATGCTTGCTATCTTTTCTAAGTAGACTATTTTGGAGCTGCAAATGGGAACTGAAAGTTTTCCAAAGTCAGGATGTTATAACTGAATCTGCTTTCTCTTCCAGACATTCCTGTGCAAATGGCTTGTGGGAGGTAGCAGCTTAAAAGGTTGCTGGAGAGATACTTTCTGTACCTTCTTCCTCATTTCCCAAAATCAAATGCAGTGTTGAAAATACTCACTGATAGGCTGCTTTTGTGTGGACTTTATTCCTGAACTAAATACTATATTATCAACTTTTAAATTATTTTATTCTGCTTTTGTATCCGATCATTCAAAGATTTGTCACTGTGTTTTAACATGTATGAAAGTCAAGTGCTAATATATGAAGAAATGTGAAATCTGAAACTGTGGCAGTCTAATCAGATTTTCTGATTTGGCAAAACCTGTGTCATGGCCAAGATATGGGGAAGTTTTCCACGATGGGGGGCCAGGATGTGTGGAAGTTTTGGACAACTTCCACTGATTCTTGAACAGAGTCCAGTCTAATTCTCTTCTTTACATGGCTAAAGGTAAATAAATTATATTCTTTCTTTCTCTTATCAAACAAAACTTAGAAGTTTCGAGTTCATCAAGTGTCTGAGCACAGCTAGCCCTAAGTTTTTGACTGTAGCAGGATGTAATTACATCAGGGCAACACGTTCCTCCTGTTGCTATTTGTGCTGAAATGTCTGCTCAAACCACTACAGGATTTTTCAATGGAAGTGACCGTCTAATGTCTGATTCTCTCAGTGTCTTCCAACGTGCAGGGTATTTTTGGGTTTGTGTGTTAAGCTACAAACATGCAGAGTCATAGCATCAGTGTGAGAAAATCTGCAGTGCAAACAGGAAGAGAGGACTGCTGTGTCTTTTTCCTTCTGCATGTTTTGTGCTCAGTCCCAGCCCGTGTTCTGCAAACTGCTGCTCTGCAGCCCTGCTGCTGTTTGGACAGAGGGTGGCAACAGTCTTAAGACAGACTGGTTCACCAGGGAAGTGGAAGAGGGGACTTCACATCTCATATTCTTTTACAAGATTCTTCTTTTTGGTAGTTTTTGTTCTTTCAGATGAAGGAAGAAGAAAGATGTAATGGTCCACGAGTGACTAATGTTGAGCAGAGTGTGCAAAGACTCGAAGGGAAAATCAGAGACTTGAGACTCTGGTTGCAGCGAGGTTTTGTGCAGAAGGAGTGAAGATGCTGAAAAGTTTTGATTAGAATAGTATTAGTCCTGGATAAGGAAGATTGCACCTGAATATATAGAAATAATTGTTTTGAGATATAATTGTTTTGGAAATTACTCATTCTCTAGTATAGTTACACAGAAAGAGAATATGGTTTGGGATTTTTTTACTGTTTTGAATGTAGCTCTTTCTACATCTAAATAATTCCAGAAATAATTCTGTAAAAATTAAGATTTGTTGGCTGACTGCAGATGCCATGTTACTGATAGCTGCTGTTACCTCTAGTTGCTGTCACTTCGTGATTAATATACAATATACAGGGAACCTGAATGAAAGAAGTTATTCCATGAGAAAAGTGAATGCTGTTTTCCAGCATGTAATTTATTTATTTAGCAAATGAAGACGGGTACAGCTTATTTATGAAATCTGCTGTCAGTGGTAGAGAACAGCAGCACTATAGGGCATTTTCATATTACCATATTAAAAACCATCATTTAGCAACCCACCCCTAATCTAGTGTCTGATCAGAAGGGTTGGTGTCTCTCTGAGCATTAATTCCAGCAACAAAATAAATAAATGCCCTTTCAGCTTTTAAAAAAAGTTGAAAAAATACCAGCTTTTCCTTTTTGTGGTCATTTGCAACTTATGCAGACTTGGCTCTGGCTGTTACTACATTAACAACTCCTTCTATTGAGCTCAGCTGTGAGGAAGACACTTGCTTTTTAGGAGGTTTGTTGTCATTGGATACTGCGGTGCTGATGTACATTACTGGGAAGTGCTATTTTTACCGCAAGTCTGCCTCAGCCTCTGGCAATACCAGCTATTTGAGCACAGTTCCTGCCTCTCCAGTTGGCATCTCTGTTGTCACACAGACATATGCTGCCATTTGCTTATTTCTGCATCCCCAGGTTGCTCTCTGGCAGTGCTCACCCCCAACCTGCTTGCTCATTTGTGCTAAGAGCAGTTGTGCTGTCCTCTTAGAGCGTATCCTCCATATCGACAAGGTGAGCATTTCCTGCCTTCCACCTCTCCCCAGCTTAGCTTTGGACTGTTTCAGGAAAGAAATATTTACTCCTAAGTCCTGCTTTGCTTTGTAGCCATTGCTGCACAGAACAGCTTGGTTTGCGTGACTTTGCAGATAGCAGGAAGATAGAGTGTGAAGTTGGTCATTCTGAGACAGTCTGGGAAATTTTTGCTGCACGCAGCCCCTTTGTGCCGTGCCGTCCAGTCTCAGATAGCATTAGTGGTGGGCCCTGACTGCCTGTTGTAGCAAAGCCTCCTCTGCATTAGCAGTGCAGCATTTTCTCTTGCCCTGTGAAGCCAGGGGTCAGTCTCTGGTGCACCAGTCTATGATCTAGCAGCCCACAACACCTGGCACATGGCAAAGGTGCAGATCCATGGGCTGAGGATGGTTATAGGAGCATCACCAAGACCAAATGGCGGATCCTGCACTTGGGTTGCAACAAGCCCAAGCTACAGGCTTGGGAAAGAGTGGCTGGAGAGGTCCTCAGCAGAAAAGGACCTGGGGGTGCTGGTTGACATCCACCTTAATACGGAGATATTTTAAAGATGTGCAAATGTACCACTTAGGGGCATGGTTTAGAGGTAGACTTGACATGGTTGGGTGAGTTTAGGTTAATGGTTGAACTCAGTAATCTTAAAGGTCTTTTCCAAACTAATGGTTCTGTGATTCACTCAGCAAATAAGGGGTTACAGTAGAGCAGTGAAGCAAGGGCTTTGGTGTGCTCTCCCCTTTTTGCTCTTTCTTCTCCACAACCAAATGAAAATTCCCATTTCTTCTGGGCAGTAAAATGCTTCCTTTTTCGCAGACACTGCTCTTTTCTCCACCGGGGCAGGTAAGGGGCAGCTATCTGCCTGAGCTAGAATGGTGTCTTTCTTGTCTACCCCAAAAGTAAGATCAAATATAAGAATTACCTCTCTTCACCAGGTGACTGGGTAAAGTTGAGAAGCTGCAGACAAAAACTGGCTTTTCTGTACAATGTGGCATCCTGAAGTGACACGCTGGCTGGAAGGTATGAGAACAGTGACAGTGTATCCATGCCATGCATCCCTCATAGTCCTACACCCACCGCTGCATCATTGCAAGTGACATCTGCATATGCAGCAAGGACAGAGCAAATCCCAAACTGGGAGGAGGAGGACTGTTACTATTGCACTGAGAATCTGGAAACTAGGACTTGACAGAAGTTGTGTTGATGGTGTAAGCTTCATCTAGCCCATCTCAGGCCTGTGATGTAGTGGGGGCAGGGCCAGCTCTGTTTCTCCCAAGGTGCCACACAGAGGCTGTGTGTGCAGACAGGTGCTGGTTGAGATGGGAGAGAGCCAACAGCAGTCGTAGCTTTTCCTCTCCTTGGAGTGGGCACTGGAGGAGTGAGACATGTACTGACTTGGAGAGAGTGCTTGGGGCATTCCAGGGGACTTGGAGTGGTGAGGTGAGGGTCCTGGGCCAGCACACCCCTCTTTGCTCATTCCCTAGCTTTACCCTCATGGTGGATTGATGTTGGCTAATGCCAAGTGCTTACCACTCATACTGCTCCTGCTCCTTGGCTGGACATGGGGAGAGAAAAGTACAACAGAAGGCTCATGGGTCGAGATAAGGACAGGGAGATCACTCACCAGTTACCATCACAGGTAAAACAGACTCCACTCAAGGAAATTAATTTAATTTATTGCCAATCAAAATCAGAGTACGATAATGAGAAATAAACCCAAATCTTAAAACAGCTTCCCCGGACCTCTCCCTTCTTCCCAAGCTCAATTTTATTTTATCTTCTCTACATTCTCCCTACAAATGGCACAGAGGGACAGGGGATGGGGGTTGTGGTCAATTAATCACATGTTTTTGCTGCTCTGTCCTCTTCATGCTCTTTCCCTACTCCATTTGGGGTTCCTGCCAGGGAGACAGTGCTTCATGGACTTCTTCAGTGTGGGTCCTTCCCTTGGTATGCAGTTCCTCATGAACTGCTCCAGGGTAGGTCCCCATGTGTCCTTTCCATGGGGTGCCGTCCTTCAGGGATAGATTGCTCCATCCATTGTTCCAGGGGTCACAAGTCCTGACAGAAAGCTGCTCCAGCTTTGCTGCTATGGGCTGCACTCTCCATGGACCTCTCAGGGACCTGCTCCAGCACAGGCTTCCCATGGAGTCACAACCTCCTTTGGGCATCCACCTTCTCCAGGGTGGATTCCTTCAAATACTACAGGTAGATCTGTGCTCCCCCCATGGACCCCCGTGGGCTGCAGGGGCACAGCTGCTTCACCGTGGTCTTCACTGCAGGGGAATCTCTGTTCCAGTGCCTGGGGCATCACCTCCCCCTCCTTCTGCACTGACCTTGGGGTCTGCAGGGCTGTTCCACTCACATGTTCTCACTCCTCTCAACTGGCTGCTCGGTAGTGCAGCAGTTTTTTCCCCTTTCTTAAATAAGTTATCCCAGAAGTGCTACCACTGTCACTGATGGGCCCAGACTTTGCCAGTGGCAGGTGCATCTTGGAGCCAGCTGGCATCAGCTCTCTTGGACGTAGGGAAAGATTCTGGCAGCTTCTCACAGAAGTCACTTTGTAGCCTGCCTCCCTGGCCCCTGCTACCAAAATCTTGCCATACAAACTGTCTACCCCAAATTCAGGTCATTTTCAAGGAATTGTGTACCAAGTTTCCATTTCTCTTCCATTCCTATAATTCCCTGTTCTGTTCCAGTCTCTTTTTTCTATCCTCATCAAGGACCAACCTCTTGGCTCCTCTCCTGTCTCCTTTGCTTTCCTCTATGGCGCTTCATTGCCTTTTCTCTCCTCTTGCATGACACTGTTCCCATTTTCTTGCTGAGCTCTTTGTGATTATCCCATGCACCTTTTGGTCCCTGCTGGATGTGCTTCTTTTGTCCAGACTCAGCCTCTCCTCTGGGAGGGCAACCAGCACTCCACAGTCACTACTTTGCATTAGCCCTGAGAATACCTTGGTGCAGCTGCAGGACTGAGTGTTGTGAGATATCAAGCATTTTCTCTGTTTTATTTTCGTTGTACCTTGGTGATTTGCAGGTTGTCTTTGGTTCTTTGTCCAAGCTGGACAGAAAAGTATGTATGTTTTTTGATACACAGACCAGTGGCATTAGCTCTTTAAACTACCTATATAATTTTTAAGATCATTTTTGTCAAGGACAAGTTGAGATTTTCATGTGTGTGGAGCGTTGTCATGTCCTAGTGAGAACTCCAGGCATGATGATGATGTCCTTGAGAGTAAGATGTACGAGCTGGAGTGTGGGCTCTGGAACGTGCAGAGGCTATCACAACATGCACCAGTTTTCCAGCTGGTGTTGCAGAATATTGAGTTCACAGGTGGCTTCCTAGCAAACTTGCTTCCTAGCAAAACTTGCTTTGGCAAGCCTGGCACAGCACATGACACAGTTAGAGGTCTGCTTGGCTCCTGTGGTGCTGCTGAACTGCAGGTGTCCTTAAGTTTTCCTCAGTGATTGACTATTCTTTCTTTGAGGAGGTTAACTCTGCTCAAAAAAAACCCGCTGGCTTTCTCCATTGGGAATCGGTGACAAATATCCTTTGTATTAAGGATGTTTGTTAAATTCCTATTCAGCTATCTCGTGGTATCTCTGAATTGCCCTTCTGTCAACAGTGAGCAGTTAGTTTGATCAGCCTGGTTGAGCATGTGTTTTTAGTGAGGGTGCCTAGCCATGCCAGGACAGATTCACAATTAAATTGTGGTCAGTTGCCCAGCAAACACTAATACACTTAAAATCAAAGGAGGAGAAATACTGACTGACAGCAAGCAAGATGCTGGTTTTATTACCCTCAGAGTTTATTGCTTTCCTAATTAAAATCTCAATCATTCCTTGACCACCACTTGCATCTATAAACATCCTGTAAGTGTGAGGTAAGGTGATTTGGTGTGACTGGGAACATGCACAGGGCAGGTGATGCAGGCTGTTTGCACCAAGCACAAATGACGTGTAGAGTTCAGCAGTTTTTTTCTTTTTCTGATTTTTTTATTTACATTTTTAGAATGACCTTGGGTGGGGAATGACTGCTCACTTAACCCCATATCCTTGCTTGCAGTTCCACATAGATTCTGTGGAAGGTCCTGATTGTAGACCTGTTTTGTGCTCTGGGCCACATGACCCAAGTTACAAAAGGCTCCTGTTTCTGTGGTGTGATGGGGCTGTACAAACTGATGCTTTTGTCCACCCTTCCCATGTGGGGAAAGAATGGGCTGCAGCATTTGGCTTGCAATGACATTATGTGCTTGTGCCCAAAACACAAATCCTGTGAGCTCCTGCCTGAGTTTGAAAAATGAACATTAAATCCTGCCCTGCTGCATGGGCATGACTGTGTGTGATGGAGTCTGTGCTGGCAAAATGTAAATTGCTTGTAATTATGACAAATCATGTGCAGTGCTCATACTGTGAACTACAAAGCTTTTGTCCACTGCTGCTTATCCAGCTGCTTAAAAAGCTCTCCTGATAAAGTGCATGAAGCTCAGAAACAGCCTTCCAAGTTTGGTTGTTCACATTTTGTTAAGGACACTGAAAATAATTTGGTCTGTTTGAAGAAACTGCTTCTATTCCCCAGAGTTTCTCCTGATGTGGGGGAGCAGGAGCTGGACTACAGGACAGGAAATGCTTAGCAGAAGAGCAAGATAAAAGCAAGTTTGGTTATTAAAAGGAACTTTGAACATTGCTCTTGATCTGTGTCCTTGATAAAAATCCCTAGTGCTGTTCATCCTTCCAGTAACAGCTGCAGGCATGTAATTTCTCCTCTTTATTACAATCTGTCTGTCTGCTTTTTTTAGTTAGGCATTTTCTGCAGTAAGAAGTGGTTTCTTCTATCTGTTTTGTTTGTTTCAGCAGATGCTAAAAGCATGCATGCATGAGAGAGCAATCTGTGTGCTACTTTACCTTGCATGAGCACAGAATGGCACACACAAGAAGTAACTGCTGGGATGAATTGTTGTTCTTTTTCATGCACTGTTTTACTTTGGTCTATGGTCAGTGCTGTCAGTATGTGGCAGCCATGTTTACAGAGCACCACTGAGTCAAATATCCTAGCTGGAGATTTTATAATGTTTGATACCTTCATAGCCACAGTTGTTTGGAGCTCTGCTTGCTGAGATAAGAGTGCTGCAGTTTGTGGAGCAGAGAGTTTGATCCTCCCTTTCAAGTGCAGTGCTGCCTGTCTCGGCTCGTCTGCCCCTGTCCAAGGGAGTCCCAGCCCACTGCTGGCTATAAATCCTACCTGCAGTAGGTGGGATCCTCTGGCACAGCAGGTCTAATTCAAAACCAAGTTCTCAGCAAACACTCTTCCCTTTCTTCTGTCTTTTAGTATCAAGATGGTGCTGATGTGGACCAGTGGGGACACATTCAAGACTGTTTACTTCATCCTGAATCAGGCCCCTTTCCAGTTCTCCATCTGTGGACTCCTGCAGGTATTTGTGGACATCGCTATCCTGTTGCAGGTTTACTTGTACAGCCACTACCCTCAGAAGCCTGTGTCCCACGCTGCACACCCAGCCAGCACCAAGGCCCTGTGAGGAACTGGGCTGGGCAGGTTGTAGGTCAGCTGAGTCAGCCATGGCATCTCTTCTTCCACTTGTAAATATTCCTGTGTTGCCAAGTTGAAAGCAGAAATGAGAACAAGGATGGAAACGGCTGCCACGTCTAGCCTTGGAGGTTCTGTGTTAAATAACTTGCTCTGTTTTCAGACTTAGCTGTACAGAACTGTTTCTTGGTGGCGGGAGGGGCACTTTATTTTTGCATATGTACCTATGAGCCTTATTAATTCACAAACGTTTGTATATTTAATCACAAGGGCTGGATGGTTTGTGTTTTTAATGCTATTTAAAAATGTTACACCACAGAAATTATAGGATATTTGTCTGAAACTTCTACCTATTTATAAAATATAAAGTCTGTATATTGGCAGGTTTGTGGCATATACTAGCATTCAGTATCTCCATGATGGAGGAAGCAGTATTGAAGAGCAAATCCAGGAGCTTTCTCTTTTCCCTATAAGGATGTCTGGTGAGAGAAGGTGGGGGTGGGAGGCCCTGCAAAGAAGTGAGCAGCCAGAAGTGAGCTGACCACAGATGCTGTAAAGCTAAAGAGTCAGCAGATGTTCATCCCTGCTGCAGGAGGACACATGGAGGAGATGATGGAGGGGGTCTGATGGTGCTGGAGTTACGTCTAGAGCTGGCACAGCCAGTCAAACATCCAGGCAAAAGGAGGAGCCAGCAGGTGATTTCTGGAAACTTAGGTACTCATGCTTTGAAACTGTGGGGTGTGGGAATAGCCTGCCCTGCACCTGGGGGCAGTGCTGCCCCTGCAGCTGTGCACAGGACACAGCTGGGCTGTAGGGTCTTTCCCAAACCAAGCTCAGAAATGAAAAAGTTTGAGATGGAGGAATAAGCTGTATCCCCTGGAGTAGGACCAGCATCTGACAGCTTGATTTGTTGAGGCTGAGATTTGTGTTCACGTTGTTCAATGCCAAACAAGAGCCAGGTTGTGTT
The DNA here is from genome assembly GCF_037042795.1 of Molothrus aeneus. Lineage (NCBI taxonomy): Eukaryota > Metazoa > Chordata > Aves > Passeriformes > Icteridae > Molothrus > Molothrus aeneus. The sequence continues at coordinate 59,121,895 of NC_089646.1, forward strand.
TTGGGGTGTTTCCTGCATTGGCCCAACAAAGAAGGGGTCCATGTTTTCCTTTTACTGTTGTGAACTGTTAGGCTCTTAAAGAAGAGGTTTTTCTCTTTTAGAAGAACGAGCAGGCTGTACTGAGAGGGACTGAAAGAGCAGTTCATGTAGATGTTGTCTCTAAAGGCCATTAGCCAGCACAGGTCACCATACTCTGTGACATGCAGCTGCTGGTGGTGTGGACCCGTGGGGCTGTGACCAAGCCCCTGGGCTCCTGTTGTGACACTGCTGTCATGAAACTGCCCCGGGTGATGTGAGGAGGCCGTAGCAATGCCCTCGGTCCCAGGAACAGCTGTGTTGCTGCTTCCTTCATGAGGCTTCCTCCCTCTGCTGGGTGAGTCCTGTCTGGCCACAGGCAAGGTGTTGGACAGATTTTGCAGAATCATTTTTTCTCTAAGAATAGCCCAAGAGCTTGTGTTTTCTTAGCAGTGGCAGCAAGTCTGAGGTTTGATGACTTCAGTGTGTAAGTCAGATAATTGCCCTACCACGCTTTCTTTGGGAACCTCACGATTTGAGTCTGGACTGTCTGGATTGGTGGCAAACTGTCCAGTGGAGGGGAGTCACACTGTGCCCAGGCACTGACTCCCTGCTCTTTGTTCAATACCATACTCTTCTAGGCCTGAAGTGACCTTACAAAGACAATGTACTCAGCATGGCAGACTATGAATGTTTTGTTCCTCTCTTTTTTCCAATGTTCTGGTTGTGCTACAAGAACATCTGGGCTTTTGTCTTTTTTAATTGAAAATGTAACAACTGGCTTCTCCAGTATGCTGCTTTAATGAGGATTGTATTTCTACTGTTAGAAAACAAACACTTTGTTGTGTGTTTTAATTGTCTGAAGGTTTTTTTAATAACTTGTAATGGTAAGATTTTTGTATTTGGTGGTCTTTTTCTAACATTCTGCAAAACAGGGATGCAAGAAATTTCTGGTTCATAAGAAACATACTTTGGTATGTTATAGCTTCACTGGGAGTGCACACTTTTGGCCACCTCTTTGGCTTTGAACTACAGATATTATTGAGGATAAAACAATTTCTGCTTCTTCCTCTTGGGATTCTTCCTTGGGTGGATTCTTGAATCTGTCACCAGTACCTAAACCAGCGAGCTCTGCAGACCAGTCTCATTTACACCAGAGCAGCAAATGCTGGAACAGAAGCCAGTGAAACCATGTCTAAGTCATCTTTTGTATGTGGCATTTAGCAAGTAGGACTCTTGGCCAGGAACTCTAGAACTTCTTGCAAGGTACTTTAGGGACAAAGTGTTACAGAACTTTTGTTTTGTTCTCTAATCGTCAGGAAGTATCTGTTTCAATGATCACCTCAGAGAATAAGAAATCACTTTCTTTAAATACATCTCTTTGAATGTATGGCACATTTCATGGACTTTATTTTTTCTGTCAGTTGCAATGTTTTTTTTAATAAAATTTGCCTATTATATATATGAATTGCAGCGTTGCTTTGTTTTGTTCAGGTACAAAATGTGTGCTTCTTAACTCTTCTTATAAATCTTCTTGTCAGGAGCATTGTTGATACAAATAACTAGCATGGTTTTTCCTTCTGATGGGTGAGTAAGCACAAGGCAGAAATTGTCCTGAAGTCATGATGCACAGCAGGGATTCTGGATTTCTGTTCCCTGCTCTTCCATACATACCAGGGTAAATTTAACCATTGAGACCACATAACTTGTGTTTGCAATGCTCACAGTAAAAACCAAATTACTAACAGATTATTACATAGCTTTAAAGGGACCCTGTATCATGCAGGCTGCAGAATGAGTTTGAAGATAGGATACAGATGAGGGATGTGCTCTTGGCAGCCTCTGCACAGAAGATGAGGACATTGAGTCTGTCATCTCATGGCCAGCTACTGTTCTAAGAGAAGTCTTAACCACCCTCCCTGTTCCTTCTGGATGGGAAAACAAGCCAAGGCTGTCAGGAGGAGCCTTGCAGCTGCTGTGCACCTCCTGGATCCTGCCAGGCTGCTGATCCAGGATGTTGGGCTGCTCTGGCATGTAGAGGTGGTTTGCTATTGCTGTGTGCCATGCCACAGGAGTTGCAGAAGGGGAGCTGGGGAGGAGAGAGGGCTGGAGGTGTAGGAGAGAGGGTTGGGCAGGGCGAGAGGAGATGTGGGGCAGACTGAGCTTGGTCAAATAAGGGTTTGAAAGGGGATACTCCTGAAGGGAAGGGATAGAAGGAAAACCAAAACATGAAGGTAAATCAGCAAAATGGGTAGGAAAGGAGGAGGAATATGAGGGTGGGGAGTAAGCCCTGCCTGCTCTCTTGCAGTCTGCTGGCAGTGGAGACCCAAGCAGTTCTCACAGCAGTCAAGCCCGATCAACACTTGCAGTGCCTGCACCTTCTCTCCCAGCCAGTGCTGGTATTATTGGCTGCTGCTTTGGCATTCATTGTGGGGCAGCCAGTGGTGGGGCTGGCCCCAAAGGAAACAATGGGGAACCTCATCTCTGGGTGCTGCACCAGCCCAGCACTGCTGGCTGGTGCAGTGCTGCCCCAGGCCTCCCTCAGGGCAAATCTCTCCCTCTGCTCTGCATGGCAGGCAGTGGTCTGCACTGTGACTCCCGGGAGGGAGAAATTCCATGGTTAGATGTTTGAGATGCATGCAGTTAGGTGCAATTAAAAAAATTTAAGACATAAAATAAGATGACATTTGGTACTGGGTATTAAGCAAAAATGGGCCCACAGGTTCTGTTTGTTAAATCTGATTGCGATCCTCAGGCTTGAGAGCCAAGCAGGTTTCAAGGACCTGACTGACAACTGTAGCTTTGTTGGAGGCTTTCTGTAAGAAAGAAGACATCAATATGAGAGTGAGCAGTGTGCCACTAAATAAACACTACCTGGGTACCTGTGCCAACAGCAGTAAATAAAAGATGGGGACTAGAACATAATGTGAGTGTCACCCTGGGGCATGGGCAGGCCTTCCTGTAAACAGCCTTGTAAAGCAGCCAGTTCCAAGGGGGTGTCAGCATCTAGAAATGCACTGACAGCAAACACAGCATTTCAGAGCCCCCTCCTGCTCTTCCGTGTCCCGGCTTATGTGCACTTGGCTCTGGTAGGTGCTGGCTGAGAGACTGAGGGGCTTCACGCGGCCACAGATGGGCCAGCAGCACCACACTGGATTTCTCTACCTGCCTCTGTCCTCTTCCACGCCAAGGCTTCATAGTCCTCTAAGGCTGTGGCTTGTAGGTGCCAAGGATCCTTTGTCCCCTGAAGCATCTGCTGTGAGGCTGCCATAGCCTCTGCCTGTTCTGGCCTCAGCAGTGTGGGACAGCAGCCTCTGTCTGGCTTACAGTTGAGGAGATGACACCAGCATCACATTTTTCTTTACATTACTGCTTTTTCTTAACTGAGGCTGCTGTGCCATAGAAGTGGCTGTGCACATGCACTGTGTGAGCTCAAGTTGTGTTTGACTTTGTGCCATTCCCTTTATCTCTGTCCCTTTACCAATTAACACATCCTTAACTCTCCTAAGCTATGGTTTTCATGACTGGTGTTGCCAGCTGCCAGAATTTGTAGGTCTAGATCTTTGCATGGTGGATGTGTAGGTGGAACATGTAGAAGAGGTGGCTTTGCTCACATTTCGAGTCTTTATCCCATATAAGAGAGAAATACGTTTTTCCTTTTCTTTCTCCTTGAGGCAAAACTAGTGTGCTACAATCATGAAGCACTTAGTTGTTCGAAGAAACAGGTATAACTACCTGGTGGCACTGCTGTGCCTGCAGACAGCAGTGTGGCATTTATTATAGTTAGAGATAAATGGCCTTAAAATCATCTGTGTGCTGTGTCAAAAAACCCCAACCACTATATACAACAAAACATTCTCCAGCAGCTGATCAAAAGCAATAAGCATCACCCATAACAACGGCTGCCCTGGGTAAAATTTATTTTCCTCTGAGTGCCTTTTATGTCTGGCAATGTGTGCATCACAACTTTGTATAGCTTCCAAAAATAATTTGTTTAAAAGATTCCTGGTTTATATTTGTTTCCTCATCTGTCATCCCAATAGATAAAATGAAACTTTATTAAAAGCCAGGCTTTGACTAGGAGACAATGAGTGGGTTTTGTCACTTTATTAAAACTCTGTGCATACTGGAATTAATTATGTGCCTTTTGAAAAATACAAAGATCTCACTATTGTAGGACAATAGCAACTTGATGGAGAACAGCAGCAATATGGCATGTGTCATCAGTTTGTTTTTCTACGCAGCTGCTGAGCTGCAGTTTGCTGTCCCAGCACGGTTTTTTTCATGCTGCAAAGCTAAAAGTTGCATTGATTTATGGCTATTTGCTAGCACTGCAAGTGTGAAACTCTTCATTGTGCAAGGATGTCAACTCCAGCATGGCTTTTCTAGTAGTTAGGTAAGGGTGCTTGCAGTTTTTGGGCTTCACCACCTCAAGGAGATGCATTCTGCACCTTCCATATGCACTAGCCATGGTCACTTCATTCACACTGAAGACGGAGCATGAAGCACAACCCGGTGTGCATGAGCCAAATCACCATGAGGAGTGAACTTGTGAGTCCACCTAGTGAGCCTGTCAGGTGCCACCTTAAGACTGAGCATCTGAATGCCACCAGAAGATGCAGTGCTGCTCCTCAGCACCTGGCCACACTGTTCCCCAGCCACTGCTCCCTTTGCTGGTTTGCAGTCAGCTGGCTCCAAAGCTGGATCCCTGATGTCAGACCTTAATAATCCTTAATGAAAGAAATGTCTGCACTGGGAATAAAAAAAACCCAATAAAATTAAAATCTTTCTTGAGTCACAGCAACCCAGTGCTGGCATTGCTTTGCCAGGAGTCTGAGTCAGCCCAGGCACCACCAGCCCTTGGCCCTCCTCTCTAGCACAAGGACCAGATGTGTTCCTGGTGCTGCTGGGCCATGAAGGATGGGCAGAACCCTGGCGTGGGCCCCTGCGTTTGGTTTGCCCTGCAGTTCAGCACAGCTGGGGCTTTGCTGAGCCAGGTGCATCTTGCAGGGTAGGGGGGCTCAGTTTTGCTGCCTCCATCTCCTGCAGTGCTCAGCAGCAAGTAACACGAGTTATTTCACATCAGTACAGCAAAACACCACATCCCTCCACACCTAAATCATCAGACACAGAGAGTCAGCAACAAAGCTTTATATTTTTATTAAAATAAAGTGTAACTTTTCCATTTCCCTTGCTTCATTCCTATAAGGAATGGCTTAATATGAGAGTTTGCTAATGTAGGATTAGTTTTACAACATATGTTGAGGCAAAAAAAAAAACCGAAACAACATACCAGACAAATCCCATCTTCAATACATCAGGTTTTGTTCCCTTCCTGGTGGGTGGAGAACATGGAGGGTGACACTTCATGGCTTTAGTACAAATAGGAGTGTAGGTACAAGAGACTGTTGGCTTCCATCTCCCTCCATTCCCTGACCACATCCCATCTGTAGAAGCACTGAAAGACCCACACAGCATCCTGACTTGGAACAGATACACAGCTCTGCCAGGGTGGGGTCTGGAAAGCTCATGCATGGGGCTGGCATCAATAAGCAAACATGCAGATGCCACCATATTATTAATTTTCCCTTTAAAATGACTTAAATCCTTTGAGAATCAGGAAGAAGAGCCAGAACACTTGTTCTAATGACAGGATTGTCTTTTTCTCAGTAGGAGGGCAAAACCAAAAGGCTACTCCTAAGGCAGAGCACAGCTGCTGCACTGCAGTTTGGACCAGAGCCCACTGACGGTGTCTCGCTGGATTCACTGGGTTTGTACTGCTCCCCTACTCCTGTCTGCACAGGACTGCTCTCAGTGCAGCCACCACCACTGAAGACGACTGTGCAGAGCTGGGAGTCACTGCTGGTTCAACATTACTCTCCCCTTCTTGAGCTACATGTAGTTCAGATAGGTTCAGTGGCCTGTTAAACACATTTCTCAGTACACGAGAGGTGGAAATAGTTAACAGAAAGTGGAGAAACATCATCATTTGTCATGGTATTTTTAATATTTGACTGTTAGCAAAGGAAAAATAACCAAGTTAACATTCAGTACCATAGTCAGGAAGATTTTTTGTATGTATATTTCTGTCATGGGACTAAGTAAGATATAAAGCTTAGGATGGTAAATATGCATGTCTACTAAATAATGCAAACTGTGCTCACACACAATTCAGAGCTGGCAGTGTTGCCAGCACTCCGGTGGTGCTGCTTTATGTGTAGAAGACTAAAGTAAGCCCCTGGTAAAGCTGAAGGAATGCTTCTGCCCTTCTCTTGCCCTCGCCCCTTGGCTTGTCTGAGGTTTGTGTTCCTTGGTGGTGCTGCCAAAACAAATGTGCTGTGGGGTGTCGCAGCATGGGGAACCCCTTGCTCAGCCCTGCCACTGAGCAGGGCATGGAGGAGGTGGCACGCTGGTTGCTGTGCCACATGGCACCTGGCACGGGCTGTGCTTCACATTACATTCTGCTGGCTGGCTATGTTCAATGGCTGCTCCTTGGGCATACCCAAAAATACTTGCTCAATAGAAAAGCCCTAAGAAAAGCAATGGAGCAGAGCTGTACTTGGTAGAATTTGTAGGGGTACTTTTCAGAGGTCCCTTAAGATCAGAAGTTGGTCTTTAGAGAAACCTTGTGTTTGTCTGCCCCTCATTTATGCAGTTCATGGCATTCTTCTTGCCGAACTGACCTCCCTTGTCCGCTGCTTCTTGGGCTGCCAACGTACGTCCTCAGCTGTTCAGGGTCAAGAACTTCTCTTGGCTTACTGGTCCACCAAGGTCAGACCCTCCTGCTCACCAGCACTTCGCGGGAATGTGGCACTGTGCCCCCCTGTACTGTCACCACCCAGGAGCTTGGTGTTCTCTTGTCGCTGACGCACCTGCCTACTGGCTACTCGCTGCTGCTGCTCCTTCAGCTCACTGTAGGAACGAGAAAAGGTATGAAAGATGGATGTGACTGGGAAAGCCATCAGCAAAATCCCACTCAAGATGCTGCTCAGGGCTACCACCTGTCCGGGGATGCTACGAGGCACCATGTCCCCGTAGCCAACAGTTGTCATGGAGATGACGGCCCACCAGTAACTGGTGGGGACACTGGTGAACTCTTGCTTGGCTCCCAGTTCGCTCTCAGCCAAGTAGACCAGCGGCGAGAAGAGGGCCATGGCGACGCAGAGGAAGAGCAGGAGCAGCCCGAACTCGCGGGTGCAGCGGCGCACAGTGAGCCCCAGCGTCTGCAGCCCCAGCGAGTGCCGCGCCAGCCTCATCACGTACAGGATGCGCAGCGCCCGCAGGAAGCGCAGCACCAGCCCCACGCGCTCCAGATACTTGTTCCCGGCTCCCCCGCCGGGCTTGCTGCTGTTCTTTGTGGAAACCACATCCACGATGAGAGAGATGTAGAAAGGCAGAATGGCCAGGATGTCGATGATGTTGAGCGGGGTTTTCAGGAAAGCACACTTGTTTTCTGCCTGGATGGATCGCAGCAGGAACTCAAAGGAAAACCATGCCACACACACCGTCTCCAGCACAAAGATGTCGTAGCACTTTCGTGAGCATTCACCCTGGGAAGAAGAGGAGTGGAAAACACTTAAAAGAGGGAAGAAACAGATTTAGCCAGGGAGTGAAACAAAGAGAGTGTCAGCTCTTAAAGGAAAGCACCACGTGAACTTGATGCAAATTGTGATGTACCAAAGCAAAATCATGGCTGCTGAGAGGTACTAAAACCAAAGGCTACATGTTTGACTATAGGACAGGTCAACAATGTTCTGGAATGTCTCAAAGCTGCCAAGAATTTGGTGTGATCTTATCAGCTGCTGGCCAGAGAGCCTACTGCTAAAAAGCCAATGGCTCGCACTTCATTTCTAACCAAGACTTTAACATTTTTTAAAAGGATTAATACAGGATTCATGGGTTGTAATAAATATGTTATCCTTCCTTCCCTTCCTGATCAATAATAAATTGCTTACTAATGGCTCATAAACACCTACAGCATTTTATGTGATATGCTTGGAGTTATCTAAAATCTATTATTCACTAAATACAGTACATATTTTATATTCCAGTGAACATTTATTAGCACACCCCTACAGTCAAACACTTATATAAAGTACTGAGAAATGTAGGCATTTCTAAAAGAAAAAAATACCACAGGATAGAGTGGGTTCTGGAGAGATAAGTGTGTTTAGTTACAACACCTGTAACAACTAGTGACCACAATGCCTTCCCCAAGCTTTCTTCCCCTGCTCTTCCCTGCAGGCTCACTTGGTGGCAAATAAAGAGAGCTCTGGCTCTTTAGTTACAATGCTTGTAAACAAGCCTCAGTGCACTGGAAAGGCAATAAACAATAATGTTGGTGATGGCCACTCCTCAGTTGTTAATACTGTGGCAATTCTCTGCTGCATCACTCTTGGTACCTCCAGCTGAATAATAAACAGCTTCTCTAAATAGATTTTGATGTGGACAATTATAGGGCTAGTGCTGTTTCCTCTGTAAATGCTTGTATAAAAGTGTGAATGCTCTGGTGGCTTTGTGTGGAAGGTAAGTGTATACTTATTAGGGGAAGTGTGTATTTACTCAGTGTGCCAGTTTGAACAGTTTGTGAAACAGTTTGTTGTAAGGAGTCAATCCATGCTAGTGGGGTGTATGACTCCCACTGGATGCAACAGGTATTAGGCCCCAGTTCCCAACCTTGTTTTTCTTGCCTATGCCAAATTACAGCAATAAAACATCAGTTGAGAATGGCAAAGCTGTGTCAAGCTGATTCCCATTTCACCACTGGAGAAGCTGAGAACCTGGCACATCTATTAGCAGCTCTGCCCACATACTCAGCTAGGGGAGTCTTTTGCTCCAGAGAGCCAGGGAAATTTTTAATGCACAGCACCACATCCTAACTTCATCCCTCTTGAAGTGTGTATGCACAGGCTTTTTCCCTGTTTGGAAAGAAAGCAGCCAGCAAGAGATTGATGAGACTTTTGCCCTCTTCACTAACTACAGCCTTCCCCAAAATGTGGAGGAACTGGATATGTTTCAAGGGCTGTTGCACTGCCAGCAGTGAGAGCAGGGTCATCACATGAATGCAAAGCCTTGAGTTACCTCAGTATGACAACCAAAATGCTGAGGCACCATGCACATCTTACACTTAAGAAGAGATTGAGACAATAACTAAAGAGATGTCAACAAGAAAAACAGATGTGAAAAGGAATCCTCAGAGCCAGCATTTATGGTCCTTGTAGTAACCACAATAAAAATTGTGATGCCTTGTGTTTATGCATTTTTGTTTCGTATTCCACTTTCAATTGGCACATGATGTACCTCCCACTGTTTCCCAGGGGGTCATGCTGATATGGAGAGAAAAATTATTTGTCCTATTGAAATTACTGTCAAGATTTTAAGCATATTGCAGGGAGGAATGATAATCTTATTTTACCAGTATAGTAGCTCAGATAGCTCTCTTTAAATTCCGAATTTTGATTCGTGTGAACACTAGAAGGAGCTTAATTTATATCTACCTCACCAAACTAATTTGGTCATAAGTAAGTATTTTTGTCACAAGCATAATACATAGGATGTAAGATTTTGTTTCTAGGAGCTTTCCTCCTATTACAGCATAATTATGCTGTCAGGCTCTCCTATCAAATACAGAATCAAGACGCGTTCACACCACAACACAAATCTGGCTCTGTGAGCCAGAGACAAAGCTCACAAGGTCAGTGGAAGGACTCTGCCTGTACCACTGTAACTTCTCTCCTTATGACCCAGAAACCAGCCCTCAGACCAATATTGTCCCAGAACTCTTCTGCATGGGAATCTCTCATCAGGATATGCTTGATCTCACACCTAAGGGAGTCACTGAAGGTGATTTGCAGCTCTTCACCCCATCTTTGCAGGTGCTCTACAGGTTCAGGTTGCAGTGTGAGAATGACAACCCAGAGAAAAACAGCTATGGCTTGAGCAAAGCAACAGCAATGACAAGATGCATACCCAAATGTGCAAATTTGCTTTCTCTGACAGGTGCACCATTACTAGGACCACCACCTATGGAAACTAGGATGCACCTTGACTTAAGAGCCCTATCTGGCAGGAAGCGTTCTAGATTCTGATGCACATATATAGACTTTTTGTGCCACTAAAAGTTTTGGGAAAGTCAGTGAAGCCTATGGGGAATTTAGCCTTAAAATAAAACTACAAAGTCACTAAGGTGATTAATAGCTAATTTGGCACCTAATTCCCCCATGAGTTTCTATTAGCTGCATATGGAAAGGAGACTGCCAAAGTGGTTTTGTGTATGAGTTTTGGTGCAGGAGAAAACAGGAGTGAAAATTGCTCCTCATGAATGGGCTACCAGGGAAGATGACTTTTGGAAGACCCTGTCTGCTCTCCCACACTCTGACATGTTTATTCTCTGTAGGTTCACAGACCTAAAACATTGCTATTTATGTCTTCAAACTTCCTGCAGAACTACTTCCCAAATGCAAGTGCGGGAGCAGCCTGGCAACCTTTGTTCAGCCAAGCTCAAGAAGCCTGGTGGAATTTGGAGCTCAGATAATCCAACAGTGCAGAACCAAGCTGCATCTTTGCCCATCAAGATAATGAGGAGCTGAAATTTCCTCCATCCAGAGTGGAGGCTGGGCCCTGGCTTTTTTCCACTCTTTCCACTCTCCACAGCTGACAAATAATATGAAAGTTGAAATATTTACTTTCAGTACAGTGGAGTGATAATGTTTTACTACACAGAGTTCACTTCAACAGGATGAAACAGTCCCCCTTTCCAGCAAATGCATAATTATCTTCAGCAACTTGCTCAGTATCCTTATTAACCAACACTATCTAAACAAGCCAGGCTCTGTCCAAAGGCTGTCCTAAGAATAAGAGAATCTGAACAGGCTTTTAGAAAACAGATCTGTGTGTCAATCAACCTGCCAGAGGTCTCTTTTTTACACTAATTAAATGTCTTCCTATCCCTTGGACCATGTTTCAACATCATCGAGGTGTGTCCTATTATTATCCTCACATGTTATAAAAAGCAGCAACTCAAAATTGTATTTCATACTCTTTGCACTTCATTTCTTTCAGTTGCAGCTGCTTTTCCTTGTTGTTTTTTTTTCCTGCTTGACTACAGCATTGGTTAAAAATAATAAAAAAAGGGCAATTTTTGCTTTCTAAACCTTCTAACTATGTTTTCCAGTCCAAATGGATGCTGAAATTCTGTTTGGGCTTTTGAGGTTTTTCTGTTCAAGAAAACAAAGCAAAAATTCTCAGAAAGGCACACACACAGATGGGAAAAAAAAAATAAAATCAGGAATTAATCAGCCATTGGAACACAAGAAAAACAAGTCCTAACAGAATAGGGCATCCTGCCCAAAATAGGTCTTCATCAAATCTGTATGTTCTCAAAAAAGATTGAGCTATACCAGCTTGTGGCCATAAACATGTCCATTAACAACTATACACTGCTTTTTACTTTTTATAAGCAAAACAGCTCTCCCTCATACCAAGTAACAAAATTTCTTCACCCTGTAATCTAATGGATACAGTTTTATCACTACTTTTTCATATTTAGATTGATGAAATTGAGCTGCAGGGAAAACAGTTGTTTTTCACAAAGTGTATATATTTATTTATCTGTGTACATTTGTTTCTTTCAAACCATGAGTAGTTTGGGTTTCTTTTTTGTGCAAAAATTTCTTGAGTACGGGAAATTATCTGCAGTTGCACAGAATTTGGGGACTATATACCAATATCAACACAGGGAACAAGGAAAGAAAGTAAGAAAGACATCAGTGAGTAATTCTGTGCAGTCAAATTAAAGTGAGTCTCCTTCATTAGGATCTACAGAAATTTGCTGTCAAAAAGCCAACCACGGCATCTTTCTTCTGGAGCAATGTTTTCTTTGCCGAGAGTTCCTTTGGCAAAAGGAAAATTACAAAAAGGAAAATTGGTGTCACTGGAGTTCAAATCCATCTGTATTCATTGTTCTGTATGGCCTGTCTAAAAGCGGCAGACATCTTTCAGAAACATTTTGGTTTGGCCTGCAGGGTCCATTTCACTTGTACTGAACTGTGTACTGAGCCCCAGAAAAATTCTCCACTGTGTGTTGTGTGACTTCTTGGCCCTGCCTTTGTCCTCTGGTCTCCTGGGAAGAAACTGTGACTATTCCTTAGATTCTTGCAGACTTTGACACCATCTTCTAAACCCTCTGCATTACAAGATGTCAAAAGCCAGATCATCTTTAACTGCTCCAGTTCTTGTGCTGCTTTCCAAGCACTTTTTTGTGAGGTCAGCAGCTCTGTGGCACTTTGAAGGAAGAAGTTTCAATGCTGCCCACTTTGACCCTATAGTGAGATTTCCCTTACTGTCAAATCTGTATGTTAAGAAAAAAGAAACCCCAACATGAGAGGCATTGCATACAGAAGTACTTACATAAGCTTGAAAATCATGACATTTCTAAAATGTTATTTTTGTACACGTCCACTTGCCCCTTGTTACTTGAGCGTTTTGGGTCACATGTTCCAAGTGTTTCTCTGTGTGCATGAGATCAAAATCTTTCTTAACAACAGTTGTGGAACTTGAAATTCTGATGCAACTGAGATCTCAGCATCAGAGATCTGTGTTAAGAGACCTGCAGACAAAGCGACCTGCAGCCCTGAGGCTGCTGACAAGTCTGCCTACAGTCCCCAGTCCAGAGGCTTAGGGTGTTCCCCTTGGATTTGGGTGGGAGGCTGAGCTGCCTGTTCCAATGAACATCTGCATGGTTGCCCAGAGGACAGACACTCCTCTACTACATTCTGCAGGGTGACCCAGAGGACAGACATGCCTCCAGTACCAATTACTCAGCAGCCCAACACTTGGAGCCTTTGCTGGGCTTCGGAGAGACCCAGCTCCTACTCCTGTGAGAGCGGGGTGGGAGCTTGCATCTGGCTCCCTCCCAGTGCGTGGGAGCGCCTGGAGCACTGGCTGCTGGATCATTGGCTCTCTCTTATCATTGTAAAATGAAGAAGCCTTCCTTGAGAAAAATTCCAGCAAAAGAGCAACATTCCCAGAAACATGGCTCACCAACAAAACTCAAAGGTATTGCTCACGCTGGCACTTTCTGATGAAAGGCAATTTTCTGATGAAAAGTGATTTTCTAGTGAAAGCATCCAGACAATTTTCCCAGCAGGGATAAGTGCAGGACTCCTGCGATGTGCCCGACCTTGGAAGGGCAGCATCCCGCCCTGCCCTGGGGCACAGGCAGCTCCCCTGGCTCTGACCACCCACAGACACAGCGATTGTAACTCAGCGCTTCTGCCACTGACGCTGGGGTCAGGCTGAACTCGCGGTCAGCCTGCTCTCAATACTTCCTTGTGCTCCCCAAAGAAAGATAATTCAGATAACTGCACAGCCTGTCCTCAAAGCTGGCTGGCTGTGAAATCAAAGTAACAATTTCTGTTTTTAAAGTCACCAAAGGGCCATGAAAGAGTCCTCTGCTTCTTGCTGTCCACACTTTGATCTGTAACTCGAGCTTCATTTGTTTCATCTTCAGCCCAGATGCCAGCAAATGTAACCTGTGCCTCCAAGGGGAGGGCTGCTGCCAGCTTTGTGCAGCCCTGTTATGGACACAAGATGGCTCTTATACAACTTGTCTTTGTTGAGGAGAAAGAGTAAGGAGGTGGGCAGGAGCTACACCTGCTTGCCCCTCTGGATTTCCCTTGGTCCTGAGACAGCACAGCCCCAAATCACCACTTCTCAAAACCCCTCAGGCTGCCATTTTTATCCTGCCAGTGAAACTGCAAATAAACACAGAACACCAACAGGAACAAGGGAGATGCAAGAGACTATGGCAGCTGCTAGAAGGTAACTGCGGGCTGTGCTAAAATGCCCAGCCAGAGTCTAATCAGCTCATGGAACTGCATACTGTCCTATTCACTTGCAGTCATGCAGCCAAGGGGTTACTGAGATACCTGCATGTGCCTTTCATTTGTCTCAAATTGCTGCTCTGACCTGTAACTGTGAAGCCAGATGGCTGTGCTCATGGAAATCTCAGCAAAGGGCCTGGGAGTCAATGAGAGGGAAGAGAAGACCACGTGAGGACTTTACCTAAGACTGCCCTTGCAGACTACAGAGACAGGAGACACATCAGGATGCCACTCTTGATCCAGGAGGCTGCAGAGGGAACCAGCTGTGCTTCCTTGGGTTACTCTGCCCAGTCCACAAGCAGCTGATGCTTTGGGCCATGTCAGCCCCAAACTGTACAACCAAAATTAGACACTGTAAGTAGGCCTCAGGTTCCTAAGCCATATAAATAGTGAGCTTTGAGACGTGTTTAGCTGACACCTTTTTCTCTGGAAATGCTACAGATGTCTTAACAGCTGACTGCATAGATTTGGCATATACCCCTGAATGGGGGAGAAAGACACAGACATGAGGGATTCAATTGCCTACCTACCAGGCAAGACCTACTGTGATCCTAAGGCTTTCTTCCACTTCCCTGCCTCCTTCATGTACTGGCCCTGACACATGCAGATGTATTCTTTGGTCCCCTATCCTGCCTCCTTTTGCCCCAGTAGAGCTGTTGTTGAGAAGAATGGAAAGCAGGTAAGTAGTACTACAGATGCACAAAATGCCCTCTCATTAATACCTCCTCATGCCTGTGCCTGTTTTTAGCACACACTTCTCCAAAAGCAACAGTGTTTGTTAGAGGGAAAAAAAAATGCTATCTGGCTCTACTTTATGGAAAGCAACCAAAACCTAAACTCAGCAAGAAGCAGGAAACACAGAAAGAATAAAACAGACCTTGAAATATCTATGAAATTGTCAACTTGCCTGATTTTCAGATGTCTATCAGGAACAAGCACAGCACCTCATACAGAGAGGCTGGGGGAAGTGTCAAGACATCCAATGTCTTAAAGCTCCTCAGAGTTTGTGACTGTGGCTGGGAGCAGCTTAAGGAACCAGTGTGAGCTCCAGCAGCCAGCTGCTCCTATCTCCCACTCTGATCACACCACTCATCAGGAGTGAGGGGCTGTACTGTAACATAAGGAGGAGCAATACACCCTGGGTAACGTCTTCTGCAGATGTGGTCCAGGAGTGGCTGGAAGGGCAGCACCATCAGCTGAATAACTGCAACCAGCAGGCGAGGTAGGAGGGCAAAGGAAAGGGACCTTACATGATCAGTCTATGCTGGCTACCTTCAAAGGCTGGCTACCTCACTAATTGACAGGAGACTGTTGGCCAGAGAAGAAATAGCTATACCGGCTTTCCGGTGTAGCTGGACTCCAGAAGACACATGAGGTTCCAAAAAAGACCCTCTGCAAGAACAGGGAAGACAAGAGACCTCTTAAGCTTCTCAGTTTTGAGGGTTGGTGGTGTGATGTAGTTCCCATGAGAACAGGGGTCTGCACTCACCCCAGAGGACCCCTTCAAGTCCTACCTGCCCATAAAGTCCAGCTGGCAGAGGAAATGATCTCTTGGTGATGCTGGAGTTGGCCTTCAGGTTCTGAGATCCCCACCTGGCTGGTACACAACTTTTTCTGTACATGAGTGTAAGACATAAGCAGGCTATTACTGATATTTAGAGAATTACAACCTATATGTACAAGAATAGATTTACTGCCATTTGCTTGAACAAATATTCTAAATCAAAACACTACTTTTGTAGTTGGGGTCTGCTTTGGCAATTTTGCAATTGTTCAGTGCCATTGGGACACTGTCTGAAGACAAATAGCTACACAGGAAGACACAGGTCCAGGAAAACAAGGTATTGTATTTGAAACTCATCAACTGCCATGGCATTTGAGGCAGGATTTCACAGACCACAGTCCATATGGCTTGCTTGTCTTTGCCCTGCAGCTGACCCCTCTGTGGGAAACACCCGTGAGTGACACAGGGGTCCAGGTGTGCCCAGATTCCTGCACAGCCCTCTGTGCTTGGACCAAGCACAACCTGCCCAGCCTGGCCTCAGGGGTCAGCTCAGCACAGAGGATTTGTTCATCAGCCACTGCCACCGACAGAGAGGCAGGAAAAAGAATGATGATTTTAACAAGTAAAGGTGTCCTCCAAAGAACAGCTTCAATTTAGAAACACCAATGTTCTCAGTATTTCTGACTAAAATTACTTTGGAATTTTCTATTTCCGGATTACCAGAATGCTTTTTTTGGGTTTGGCCCATTTCTTTCACTGAAATTGGAAGTAAAAATCCCCAAGAGAATTATGAATCACCAGGAGTGTCCTTACTGACAAGTGTCCCCCTCTTCCTCTGATTTTATATGAACAGAAATCTTCCTCCTCAGCTCCCTCTATTTTCTAGCTCTGATAGAGACATCAGAGCCTTGGAAGTTTACAATGTTTTTTTTAAAAATCCAGTATCTGCAAATCTAAGCAAATGCTTGATCCTGAGCTTTCACATGAAGAAGACCAGTTACACTGCAACTTAGCAAATCTGATTTCTGTATTTTCTATCCTAGTGCTCTGAAAACAAGGCATACTCAGTTGGCACTTGGAAAAGCTTGAGCAATGGCACTTGGCACTTGCAGCATAGCTGGTCCTCACAGGCAGGGCAAGATTGCAGAAATAAAGATGAGGGCTATAAACCAAACCAGCATCAAACTGCAGAACCAGAGCAAAGCCGAGTTCTTGCCAAGGGCACCTGGGTGCAGTCTGAACAGTTTCCCCAGGGAATGGGAACACCTGCACACCCCTCCAAAAGAACCAGCCCAAAAGGGACAGGTCTGTGTGACAAAGCAGTGGCATTCCCAAGGCTTTCACACCTACCCAATACCTAGGAAAAGGTGATGTGGTGATCTGTGAGCACCTGGCTGTGCTCACAGATATACACTGCCTACCACTGTGGTCTTCTGAAATCCAGCATCCTCTTTCCTTCTTCTCCTCCTCAAGCTTGTCTCACACCAAAAAAAGAATCTGTCTTGTTCTCCCTCTCTCTCTCACTTATTAATTATATTAAAAGATCAACGGATTCTTAATATCATTTTACAGTCTATTTTCCCTCTTATTTACCCAAATTTCTCACTTCTTTCAATCAATTTTTGAAGCTCTTCTTCTCCTGCCTCTCACTCACTGCTGGTTCTGTTTTACTGACCCATATTTATTTTACTGGTTCCTGCAACCCTGTAACCTGCTATAAGATCTGGGGGTGTCTGTTTTTTTCCTTGGAGGAAAGAAGGACAGAGTCAAGCTTACTGCTTTCCTTTGACATTTTTTTCCAAACCTCTATCTCTCCTCCCGCAGTCTCCCTTTATCCTCTTATCTGAGAGCAGGGGAAAGATTTGCCTGTGTTGCCTGTGGGAAGATTTGCCTTCCTGCTGGTAGCAGCTCAGGCACAGCTGGCAGGGAGCTCCCGCAGTGCCCTTGCACTGAAATGCTCTGAGCTGCCATGGGTTTTTACCAGGCGGATGTGACCACAGCAAAACCCCACACACTTTCATATTCTCTTTCTGCTCAAGGCAACAGTAAAAACAGTGCTTGCTGTGCCAGCAGTGCAGTGCAGCACACAAGAACTTACCTTAAAACACCCAACATTTCTACTGTGTGTGAAGGCAACAAGCTGCAGACTGGGAGAAAATCTCTACAGTGTCTGCTCACAGTCGGAGCAGGGACTTTTTGGGAGAGTGCTGCAATTTCTCTTGTCATCATCTCTACCCAGTGTACCAGGTGCCAAGTTTCCAGCACAGCTCAGGATGTATTGGATGGCTGGGACCTTCACACTATTCTCTGCATTTCCTATTTGAATCCAGGCACAGGAAATGAGATGGGGCAAGGGAAAGGGATTGTTTGTGTGTGTGTGACTTATGGAAGGGTGAGGGTAGAGTGAGTGAGTGACCAGAGGGGTGGGCTGGCACATGTCCTGGTGAACCCTGTTCTGGCTGTGGCTAAGACCCTCCAGTAGCATGTCCCAGCCCCTGTGGCACCCCCTACAAACACAGTCAGTGCTGGACAAGACACCTGGGTTAGGATGCTGCCTTCATGGGACCAGACTCATGTCACACCACTCCTCAGAGAGCTTCCAGGCTTCTGAGCTTTTTCTGGCTGCCCTTGCTTTTAATCACAATTATGAACTGTCACTGCTCATTTCATCTTACTGATGCCTTCAGGTTTGAATATTCACAAGGGCCAAGGAAACCCCAGACAGAGAGAAGATGTACAGCATCCTTGCTGGCACCTCCTACACCAGCAGGAGTCAGGGACAGGATGGCAATGGCTCACTGTCCTGGAAGGGCAGAAGAGGCTCTTGAGCTGATCCTCTGTGGAGCAGAGGATCTTGCCAAGTGGCTCATGAATCATATGCATGGCTTCAGCTGAGCTCAGTCAGAACGTTTAGATGGACTGACAGAATGTATTTAAAAACTTTGTCAGATGCACACAGGCATGTCCAGATAAATGGTTTCCATTGTTAATTACCCACACTGTAGCACACTTTAATTCAGAGCATGAGTTTGTCCAGCTGCAGCTTTCAGTTATTTCAGTTCACTGTTGCCCACAGACATTCTCTTATTATGATTCCCACTGCATTAAAAGCACTTCTAGTGTTTCATTATAAAGTAGAACTTGAGATTTTAAACCATTTTTAAAACTTTTTTTTCAATTTGCCTTCCAAATGGATATCAATCTGGACACAGTATCTCAAGCCTCACTTGATGTCTTATGTTGGTTTTCTACTATTCTGAGATCTGAGAGATTTTTTTTAAACAGTAAGGAAGCTAATTTTTGAAAAATGCCTTTTTATTAAGGAAGAATATTGTGTGGCACTAATTCAAATGTCTTACAGAAGTACCTACATCAGAAGTTGCTTTCTTCTGAAAACTTTATAACCTAAAAAAAATTTAAATTTGATTAATGAGAGGTGTTCTACACAAACTAGATCAAAATGTGACTCAGTACCATGTTTTTGATGTTTTTACTTGGAACTAATATCATGCTTACCATTACAAAACCTAACAACTTTATAGATTTCTCCTGGTCCTTTCTCAAGCCTTTGTTTAAAAACTTCTGAAAAAAAATCTTACAGCTATTTTTTCCCCATCTGTATACCACTCAATTTGTCTTGAATATAAATGTCTACACTGAAAAAAAAACCCAGTTTCAAAAACTTTTATATTTCATCTCCATTGCTACACTCTAGGCAATGAAAATGTAAGCATTTATAATGCTGGATGATTTAATGCAATTCTTCTAAGTGCCATACACATGAATCAGCTCATTACCTCAGCACAGCTATATGAGGTGCAGCCAAATGTAAATCTGCCTCCTTGCTTTCGTTCCAAACCTCCAGAATTGATAGCAACCTATCCTGGAGTTCTGAAATGAAATTTCCAGATTATATTTTCATTTCAAATAAATGAAAGAGTTCTCTCTTTCAGAACACTGGGACAGTACTCAACAAGCCTACAGTGCCCAAGCTCTCCTGCAAAAGGCAGTGGAGCAGTCTGTGGAATACAGGAGCTGTGCTGTACCCCCAGGATATCAGGCTGTGATGAGTAGCTGTAGTAATTTTACAAACATGTCTGAAGGCCAAGTGCCTATTATTGTGAGGTATCTTCAGAGATTCCCTGGATGATTTACCTGGAAGTTTGGAGAATAAACTCACTGGTAGGGATAGATACTTATGAGGGTGGAACCAGAGAGATATTAAAAGAAATTAAATATGGAGTATATTTTGCTGGGTAAGCCACACTGCACCAAATATAAACCAGTTAACAATGTGACAGTTACCAATGCTTTTATGAAATAGTTTTAGCTGTTTAATTATTTATCACTAACGTTACATTGCAGCATATTTATATAATATTTAAAACAAGACCCAAGCTTGCTATTTATTCATGAGAAGATATCCTGCAGACTGAAAGAGTTCATTGGCCCAGAATAAAATTATTAACAAGTCAAAAGTAATTTTATCTTAGCCAACTCTTGCCTTGTTCCCAAGCAGTGCAGAGAAACACTCTCCATTTTTTTACTTCTAAGCCTAAAACACTGCAGAGAATCTCAGGTGGCTCCCAAAATCTATATTGTAACCTACTGTCCTCAAAATCTTCCAGGGCAGCTCCTTAATCCATAAGGATTTCTCTCTTTATTTGGGAAAAGCAACCCAATAGCAGGCACTGCTGTGAGAGCCACGGTTGGGCAGAGCCAGGCATGGAGAGCTCAGGTGATGACTCTGCTGAGAGGGGGAATTTTGAGCAGGTCTGCAGGCTCCCTAAGGGACTCTGTGTAAACCTGCCACACAGTGCTGGGTCCCCACCCTCAATCTAAGGGCAATTCTCAGAGAAAGAAAATACAACATTCCTCCTAATCCTCCCGATACATGGGAGGATGATTTTCTTACTGGGACCATGGTTCCTTTATCTGCTCTTGAAGCAGCTGCCACGATGGGACAACCAGGTACATCTGCCAAAGTTTAGAGAGGTTCAATGAAGCAGGAAGGCTGGATTTTTGTTTTTTCTTCCAGGGGTGGGACAACTGCAGAAAACAATTACTTTTTTTCCCAAGAAAAGCAAGCAAGCCAAGGAGAAGAAATGGTGAGATCTCTTCAAATAAATACAGCCAGTTGTTATCCAGCACTTTGTCCACACAACCAATAGCAAGAACAACCAATCATTCCTTCAAATGTTTTCTATTTGTTAGCAGCTTAAGGCAGCCCTGCAAAGAGGAAGGACTGTCTTGTATAACAGCTGGCAAAGCTGGCACATGGTGTGATATTTGACCAGGGGTATTGCAAGCAGCAGGGGTCCCGGGCAGTGGCTGGCAGAGCTGGTGCAGAGGGCAGTGAGATGTAAAGCAGTGATGCTGGGGACTACCAGTACCCAATGTGTCTCCTCAGTGTGTGAATACAGCAATCCTGAACTCAGCAAAATAAACCGATACTGAGATATGCTCCATATAACAGCTGGATTTGGACAGCCGAAAAGGAGGGATGGAGATTCGGATCCACAAGGCAAAACCAAAGAAATGTGTTCTTTTACATTAGGGGCTGTGTCTTTTAAATGCCTCACAGACATTTCCCAGGAAAATGATCTAAGGGCATGATCATCATTTCTCAATATTTGCAAAGAACATTTTGCCATTGGTCTCACACTTATAAACTCCATGGGACTCAGAGAAAAGACGCAGAAAGCCCCACAGAACTTGACATTTAAGATTTAGATTGAGCAGTGCAGAGTTCTCAGCTCTGTGATTTTAACGCTGTCTGTGTGACACACAGAAGCAGCATCACTTAGTAAAACCAAACCTCATCACTTCCCACTGCTTTCAGACAAACCTGATCTCTCTGAAAGACAACTTGCTTAGCAAATGTCTCTGACCATCAGAAAGGAGTTGGGAGACCATGCTAGCATGACTCGGACTTGAGAACTTTGCAGTTACTCCTTGGTTTGGATTCAGCATGAACTAAGTTGGTCTCACTTGCAAAAAAGAATTTCCTTGCCTAGAAACATGTCTTGCAGGTGAAGCATGAGGAAGGTACCTGAACAGATATAGTTTTATTTCTATTGTTATGATGGCCATAGACATTGTGTTTAAGATATTCTGTCCCAAAGCATTCCCAATCTAAAGGCAAGATTACACAGAACAGGTGATGGAACTACATGAGGCCAATTGAGAACTTCAACAAGAAAGCAAACATTTGCTTATTGCTGTTAACTGAAACTGTGAGTAAAGCATGCTCTCAAAGCTTGTAATTTAAAGCATGTGTTACCAGTTTCATTTAAGTACTATCTGAGGAGAAAACCTACTTTGACTTATGAAAGGAAAAAAGGTAAGAAACACCTTACTTCTAGTTAAAATAGAGTTCTGCAGTGCTCTGAGTCCTACACCCCTTAAGCAAGGACATGTGAATGTTAAACTGAATATGAATCTCATGTGCCTACAGGAACTTCCTTGTGCACGACGTAGAAAAGGCAGGTGACCATTGCTACTGAGTAATTTGGTCTTTCCCTGGCCTCCAGTCAGCTGTGTCCTGAGGAGTCTGGAGCAGACACAAAATGCAAATTAGCAATATAGGGTACAAGTACAGTACATCAGTTCAGATGCCAAAACCAGTGATACTGTTATAGCTTATGATTTTTGCATTTCAAGAGCAGAGCTGAGAGTGGTATAACAAATTCTCAGATGATCCCTAGGGAAATTAGTTAGTCCAATTCCCCAGGATTCTTTTTATAAAAAGTCACCCTCAGTGCCTACACACTATTAATAGTTATCTGTAACACCAACAGGGAGATATTTTTTTAATACATGTTTTTTGTTGACTGTGCTTTAATTTCTAGAACAGTTTATTTCACAATGAAAGTAAAAACACAAGCTGCAGCTTTATTAATACTTTCATTCATGAAAACAAACCATCTACGCATCACTCGTGGCTCTAAGTTAAAATTAAGGTCTCAGTATCACAAGCAGAGCAACAACTGGACAGTCAGAAAACAGATAAAGTCATAAAAATGATGCCAGTAATTCTAGAGTCTCAAGCAGAGTGCCATCTTAGGATAGCAAGCACCACTGGACTTTGTCCAGCATGTCTGTATCTCTTGCACTGAGGAGCCCAGCACTGCACACTACTCCAAGTGTGGCCTCCCCAGTGCTGAGCTGAGGGGAAGAATCTCCTCCCTTGGTGTGCTGGCAGCACTTTGCCGCATGCAGCCCAGGACACCAGTACCTGTCTTTGCAGCAAGGGCACAGCGCTGGCTTACGGCCAGCCTGCTGTCCACCAGGGTCCCCAGGGCCCAAAGTTTGTGTCATCAGCAAACTCACTCCAGGTGCACTCTGCTTCACCCTCCAGGCCACTAATACAGAAGCCTAACAGGACTGGAACGAGTGTAGACCACCAGGGCACACTGCTAGTTACTGGACTCTGTGTCACTGACCACCATGCTCAGGGCATGGCCATTGAGACAGTTTTCAGTCAGCCTCACTGTCTGCTCATCCGGCCTCTTACAGAACAGTTTGTCTATGAAAAGCTAATAAGAATCATTATCCAAGACTCTCTTAACCTTGTCTGAGATTACTTTTGTGTGTAGCTTTGTGAAATGAAACCTTTAGTCACAAGATTGTTTAAAATGCACATTCACAATTTACCTATTCCCCATCCTCAACATTATGGAAGTTGAAGCACAGTGTGTAAATTGAGCTTAGAAGATTAAATAGTTTTGGCTTCTTTACAAGCTATTATTAACTTCATTATTTATAAGTCTCTTTGTTGTAATGTTCTTCAGCTGAAGGTTATTGAACTGTCACTTCCTATCACAGCATCTCTAATTAGGCTAGCTTTTCCCAACATGTTACTAAGCGTGGTGAAGAACGAGCTCTCTGATCTGCTTCTCCTGTTTTGCACTGTGCTGCTACAAATGACTGAGCTCAGAGGTCTCAGGCCTATAAATACCTTTTTGAATCAGGACAGAATGTTTGATAGTATTTTCTAAGTTCCACCCTTTCTTCTCTGATGACAAAGGCTGCTGTCTAACAAAAAAGAGAAGATTTGTCTTCAGAGAGAAATGGTTGACATTTCTGTTTTCACCAAGAAAAAAATGAAGAGTCTGGTATGATGACCATCGGGCTTTCAGCTGAACCTCTCTGAATGACTTTTGGTTGTTCAGCTCTTACTGTGTGTTTAAAGCTTTTGCTGTAATATATCCCTGACTGGTTTACTCCTCTGATGTATTAGCTGCTTTCTTTGAGTCACTTGTTTGAGATAGCTGCGATTTGTTTAGAGAGGTGAAAAGTCCACTTAAAGGTAGGATTTGCCTAAAATGCCTTGAGGATACTCTGTGCCTCTGGCAATTTTTATGTCTTGGAGATGACTTTTGTGGTGGTCTTGGAAGAGCCTGGTGCCTGGGGGCTCCTGCTATGATTCTGTCTCAGCAGATTTTGACTTTAGAGGAGACTTTTCACCATTACATCTACATCTCTCATTGAATTTTACACATTCTGAAAATTTTGAAATAAAAAGTTTATCATTGTCTTGTTACTTTACATGGAAGAACCTGACTACCTTCACATGTTTGTTTTCTTCATATACTTGAAGTGTCCTTTTCCTGAAATTTCCAGAAGGAGCTATTATACACGTTACTGGATTGGTGGATTTTATTTAATAAGCAAATAAAAGCTAAAAAAAATGACTAAATATATATCCTTCTTGGGTAAGTGAAAAGTAGCTCAGGATCTGATTCTGTTAACTCTACTGACAATTGTGCAGCTTCTGAAATGCACAATACTACTTTCAAAAAAGAGTAACACTCAAGGTGAATCAAGGTGACCTTTAGTAAGAACAAGTATCTACAGTACAGTGGAGCATGAGCCTTCCCACTCTTGTTAAACCACCAGGGATTGCCACTGTCATCCAGAACACCTGGAGCAGCTAATAAAGTTAACAACATGTATGATTGAATTTTCTGCTCTATTTTAAAAGAGAAAGGCAGGTACCTAAAATAATTTCCTCACCCACCTGGTAATTACTTCTAACTTTTAAGGTCCCACACTTACATCTTGTTTGAGGTCATTTACAGCTCTGCAGGACATCACTGGGTGTAACACTTTGTCCATTCAGATGGCATTAAAGGATCAGGGTATGGAAAATTGCTCCCCAAAATGGCTTTTTTCATGATTGGCTTCTCTGCCTTTCCCTGAAGCAGTAACAGGACAGATAGATGGCACATAGAGCTTTTGTTTTCTGTGCTAACAGCAGCTCAAGGAAAAGGCCACTGTTTGCTAGCCAGAGCACCTATGACAGCCCTGACATGGAACCATAACAACAGCAATGCCAGCCAGAAAGCCGAGAAAATGTGCACACTGAGTATGGTGTGCCTTTGAAATAGTATTTACTATTTATTTGTTCCTTAGTCAGGAGGGATGCACATCCTTTTTCTGCATGTTAGGAGACTGCAAAGCCAGACCAAAGAGCTATCCCTGGGCACAAATTTTAACCTAGATACTGGGAATAGAGCTCAGGATGATTACCATGGATTTGAATTCACATAAGCTCTCTTATCTCCACACCTGTTACTTGCAGAGCTGCCTTGTCTTGCTAAGCCACATAGGGAGTACAGGCAGGGAGTCTGCAGCCACATTCCCAGACCCTACAGGTGACTCCAAGTGGGCAGATGCCTACTTCTTGCCTTGCCAGAAGTGATCCTTCACCAGTACCCTGTGCTACAGAGCCTCCTTTGTCTCAAGCAAAATAACCATTTCCAGTCTGTCCACAGACCTTCCCTGTGCAAAGCGTGGAACAAAGATTATTTTCAGGAGCTCTGTGCTTTTAGAATCTAAGTGCACAGAAGAACGTTGGATAATTTATTCTGATCTTCTCCATATTACAATAATTTCCCCTTTGTAACTTGGTCTGCGATTGATGTTTTTCTTTTGATTGAAGTAAAATCTGTTTAGCTGAGGCCTAAACAAAAGGGCACTGAGCTTTTAACTGAAAATGTCTAAAAGCACAGAATCCACTAATTTTCTTCCTAGCCTGTCCCAGTAATTAATCAATTTGGTATTAAATAGTGGCTTATAGTTTCCCATATGTATTTATAAGGATCCAGCTTTTATCCATGCATCCTCCCCCTGCTTATTTTAAAGGTCTTTTAGATGATACAGTTCTTCTCCCCTCATAAAAAACTTACGTGCCTAATCCACTCACCTTCCTTCCAATAATTTAAATCAACTGAAACGTTCAAGTTTCTTATTGTATGGCATTTTCCCCAGGTGTCTAAGATTTGCAGGTCTTTAGCCTTCTCCCAATTTTTCAAAACACCATGAAAAACATGAATATGAGAACCAACTGCAGTATTCTAGTGTCAGTCTCACCAATACTGCATACAGGCACAAAAATTCTTCCAGCTTCTTACTAATACTCCCCAGCTTAGCTATTCAAGGATGGCATTAACCTTTCTGACTTTATGCTGCAATAGGAATTTATAGTTGCTTGTACACTAAATATTATTCAGTGCCTCATTTTGGGAACCAGAGTCCCTGCTTTTACATGAGCAAGTCTGCATTCATCTTTACTGCAAAATTTTGCATTTGACTATGAGAATATTCTCCTTCTAATGGTTTCAGCTTACCAAGAAATCCAGGCTTCTCTCAAATGCTTTTTCTATCCTCATTATTATCCTGCTCCACCCAAAAAACATTATTAGCCTATTATTACGAGTCCCTATTTATGTTTGACATTCCTTAATTCTCATAATTCTAAAAGCAGTAATTCAGCTCTCACTTAAACCTGTGAGAGCTGAACTATTGCTTTTAGAAGTATGAGAGTTTAGGAATGGTCTAACATAATAATACATCTCAGTTTTCAATAGTAGAATATCCCTTGTACTTAGAAGTTAGGATACTGGAGCCCTGATGGTTAATTACAGTAAAAGGCATGTGTTTTAGAAATGATATCTTAAAAACCAGTATTAGGACAACACAGTGTGAACTAGTATGCAGTACTACCATCTTCAAATTTTAAATCCGAAAAAGGCTATAAAATAAAGATCTGATAATAAATCATATATCAGTCAACATACCAAATGTTTTATTTTTTTTTCCTGGCTGTTCCTGAAAGAGTCTGATTCCAAATCAAACTCCTCAGCTGAGATGTAACCTGAGCAGACCTCGCAAGCAAAGGGTGGGTTTAACTGTACACAGGGTGCTCAGTGAGGTGTAGGGGGCTCTGTGGAGCAGCTGAATCCATTTTCCATCACCTTGCATTTTACTTTCAAGCTGACATAACAGTAAATGCCTCTGGTCTGGGGATGATCTCCCTCTTTTCTGCTTTCGGCAGTAGGGCACAAGCCATCCAGCCCCTGGGTGACAGCACATGGGAAGAGCTGCTTCCAGGAGGGCTCAGCCTTCAGCTCAGAGGCAGCATTTCATGAGGTGAAGTACTGTCTTAGTAGCTGAAGTTCACAACCACATTTAATGACCACGGGGCTGGGAAATAAGCCCAAACATTTAGTGTCAAGCTTGGACTTGGGTAAAACTAGAAAGGGCATGAATTCCTCAGCACGTCCCCACCCCCAACTCCTCAGATTGCATTTCAGCATGTATGTGAAGAAAATGTGAATGTCCTCCTCTACCATTTTTCAGATGAGCTCTCACTGGCCTACATACAATTAATCCTAGGGAAGTGAACTGCTTGAACAAAAAAGGGACTAAACCCTTAGGAAATTTGATGAACTAAAGAATAAACAAAATATCTGTAAGACTTGATTTTCAAGGGCATGAATCATCCACAGCTTACGCCTGAGAATACTAAGCAGGTCTGAAAATTGGGACAATCGCTCTGTTTCTGCTGTTAAGTTGCTGCCTCAGCTTCCCTGGCCTTTACATCACCCTATAGCATCAAAATACTTTAGATGTGGTTTTTACACTGGCACACTGAGAGTTCATTCAAATTGTTAAAGTATCTTTAGGGAAAATTGATTTGTTAGCTCTAAACTTAACCTCAAAACATTAAACCAAAAGAAAGGCTGTTTTTTATCCCCAGAGTAGCTAGTTTGTCAACCGGTTAGACATGTCAGAAAACAAATCTGGTGGGTAAGGTTATCTGCTGGTGTGAACTGGCTAAGCTGGGCTAGCAGGCAGAGTTTGGCCCAATCTGGCCTCAGTTTTAAGTGACATAACGCTTTCTGTGCTCTATCCAGCCAGCCCTCCACATCATATATACTGAACACAATACCTGCGTATCTGCTGGAGTGATTTTTCCTGTCACCTTTCCCGTGGAGACAAGAATGCAAAACATGCTCTACCCCAAGAAAAGCTGCACTTACCCGATCCTCCTCTTCTCTGACATCTGGCATGGTGCTGATGCAGAGGCTGACAGCAGTGATGGCAACAAAAGAGATTGAAATACAAGCAAAGATCTTTCCTGGGATCCCTGAGTGGGGGTTCTCCACCATATCCCTCAGCTTTCTCATGCACAGACTCAGTCGGCTGTTGTCCTGGAAGGCACTTTGCGTAGCTTCATTAAATACCATCTCCCTCTCAAACAGCCTGGCCTCAGCTGCCTCTTCCTCTTTCTGTCGCAATCTCTTTTTACAGCACCACTCCAGGTGGTCCTCTTCTATCCCCCAGTACACAAGCTCCTCCTGGAACGAAAGAGCACACATCTCCCTGAGAAGCCTCAGCTTCCCAGCCGTCAGGAATGTCATGATCGTTCTGAAGGCACTAGGATTACGGTCAAAAAAAAATTCATTGCAGCTAACATCATAATCATCGCAGATGTCCATGATCTCATCATAATTGTTACAAGATTTTAGCTTCCCAAGCCTGGTCAAGGGGCAGTTCTCCAAGGTGGTCCAGGGAATTTTGTACTTAATACCACCTACGTTGATGATCACAAACCTGGACCGGTCATCCAAACGGGCTAAGCAGCACAGGTCTTCTCCAGGATGCAGAAGTTTGGCCTTTTTGTAGAAGAATCCTTTCTTGGTTTGCACTTCACAGAGGTTTTCCAAGTTGTTGAAGGAGCGGGAGCTGAAGTCAGGATCTGCATTCCCAGTCAGCAATGCCATTTCGTGGTACATCTGTTGAGTCCATAGGGAGGTTGAGGCTACTCAAACAAAAGCATCTGGAGCTTGACCAGAAAGTCTATCTGTAAAACAGAATTTTAAAATTACAAGAAAAGTGGGGCACTCTTAAATGATAACAATCTTATCCTCTCCCTCCCGAGAAACTCTTCTCTATGGCATTCCTTCTTCCCCCATTATTTTAGGACTGTCTTTGCTTGATAGCCGCTTGAGGAAAGAACTTACACTACTATCAAGTCAGAAGCCATGCTGTTACTTCTAGAGTGTAGAGTAGAGTGTAACTTCTTAGTTCGTGATTGAATGGAAACAAAACCAGTGTATTACCATTTTTAGAAATTTCTATAGGTTCAAGCTATATCCTGGACATCAGCGCATACTAGAAGAGAAATCTAATCATGTGGATAAATGGTAATTTACAGTTTAGCAACTTAATTAAAAAACTTAGTTGCAAATGTTTTTTCAATTATTTTGGTCCATCTATATTATGTTCCTATTGCAAAAAGCCTAAAGGTTGAGGATAAAATGGATACTTACAGTACAGTCAGAAATGTGATGGCAAAAATGTGGGTAATTCCCAACCTAAATTCACCAAGCCTAGCAATAGCAATGCATATGTGGGAGCTGAGAGCATGCTGGGTCTGAGCTGAAACCAGAGCTTGCCTGGGAGCCTGTAACTGCTGGAAGCTCTGCTGTGGGCTTGGCTGCAGTTGTGGACAGGGTTCCAAGCAGCCTATCAGCAGCTCTGAAACAGGAGATCAAACTCAGAATGAAGCTGAGCTGGAAGTGACTCGGTTGCTGCTCTTACTTCTGGATAACGCAGAACACAACCGGTCACATTTAGAAGGAATTATGTATGATTCCAGGATTTAATTTATGCCTCCTGCTTATCCCTCCTTTACCACATCACAATCCACATTACTTTCTTACTTTCTCTAAATCCCATCACATGCATTCTTCAAAGCTGTCTCTCTAAAGCAATACTGGGATGTCTTGAAATGCTACCATATAATCACATTTGTGAATCACCCAAAACTTCCTGAATCGCTCAAATATGAAGTAGGAAATAAGAAGTCTGTGTAGGATGACTGGGTCTCCACACAAAAACCCAGGCTGAGAATGGATGCAATGATGGGGAACAATTTTAAGCAGAGGATGGAGAAACCGAGAAAGAACTGACTAGTGAAGGAAAAACTGACATTTTTGATGACAGAATGGTAATTGTGAGGCAGTAAATTCATAATTTATAAGCAACAATAACCTCTGAATCTCATGCCTCAGCTGGGAGAGAACAACAAACAAATGGGCGTTACGAAAACTGGAGAGCACTCACATTCAAACATATTCCCAGAGGAGCAACTTCTTTTATCTTTAATCGGCTCACCAACTCAGCTCATTAGAGTTAGTCAAAATGATCTCTGACAGAGACTGGTGAATACTTTTAGTCACAGCCCTGAATCACCCTCTAAACATTCTTACCAACCACTCTCCAAAAACAACACTGCAGTAACAGTGGTACTTTTGCTTCAACATTTCTATGAGGATCCAGTCCCTGAATTTCAGAACAACACTTATATCAGATATTTGTAAAGAGCCAGAGAATGGTTGCTTTGTGTGCAAAAAGCTAGAGTCACCCAAAGATACTTTTCAGCACCGTGAAAATTTCAGAAGAGCTAATGATTCCAAAATCTCTACAATTTCACTTCAGGGGAGACAAATAATTGTTTAAACATCCGTTTCTACAGGGCAACATGAGCAACAGAGAAGAGCTCCTTCATCTGGCTAAGGGCCAGGAAGGGCAACACGTACTCTAAGGAATGGGTGCTTTTACAGCACAGGCTTGAGTGCAGCTGGGATTGCAAATACCATTACTGTCACAGCGAGAGCGCACTGTCAGCACAGCATATGCTTTAAGGATTTGGTCTCTTGTTGCTTTCTCTTGGTAAGATAAAATATTCACTGTCACTACTGAGGGCTCTGCACTTTTGTTTTCATGCCTCACTTGTTCCACAAGTCAACATACTAAAAGGAGTTTACATTGTTTTGACATGAAGACCAGGACTTATTTTTTTCCTCTCCCCCATGTAGCAGGTTGTTGCATAAAGGGGCCACACAGATTTCACAGAACTGCTTTGAATCTAATCTTACATGCACTTCTTCCTCCTTCTAAGCAGCAGCTAACTCAATGTGAAAATCTGTAAGCATGTTTGCTACAAAATCTATGAATTATAGAGGGTAAGTATTTTATTTTGTGGATATAAAATGATGTTGCTTAAATCTAAAGCTTAAGAATGCAGCTTTTTTTTTATTTAATCATCAGTGGATAAATAGAAAGTGAGAGAGAAGTTGTTACAAATTAAAGTTGCCTATGATTTAACAGGTTGATTCTGGACAGTGCAGGCAGCACCAGATGCTGGAGTTCAGTAACTAAAATGAATTTTCTGACATCACAGTTCAATGTCCCAGAATCCATAATAGCTGACAGCATTTGTTCTGGATATCTCATATTTAATCTCAGATTAAAAGATAAGCATGTGAAGACAGTTGTATTTATTATGCTCCTTGGCACTTCCACCTTGTGATCTCACTGCCCAAGATCAGGCTCAGATGTCAGCGGAACAGCTTGTGGTGCCATTTTAACTGTCCTATAGAAAACCAAAATACTGTTGGCTCCCAATTTGGCATCTATCCTAAGAAGTAAAACAAGCCTGGAAGGTCTGCTTCTGATCTTATGTGCATGGAATGTATCATGACTATCACTAAATATTAAAGGGTGTTTCAAAATTATGTAGGTCTTAAAATACTCTCTGCATGCCAGGGTTATCTAATGTATGCACATGCCTGCAGTAAAGCATCCCATTGAAGATTAATATTAAAAGCCAATACTTCCAGAAATGATACTACATTGTCATCCAGTTGGCATTTCTACTATTTAATCTGACACATGGGTGTATGAAAGACTATTAAAACACAGTCTGGAATAAGTTGCCCATCACAGGGATGAAGGACAGAATTTGACTCTGTATTTGTTGTTCATAATTTTGAAGTGCTGTGGGAGAAATGCTGTATGATTATTTCAGTTTGAGGATCATATACAGGGTGGGTCATACATTGTGTGGATCCTTTTTTATTTTTGAAGTACATTCCAACAATTTTTATTCACTAAGAAGTACTTTCCTTGGCCATCTGTGTATGCACATGTATATGTCTACATACACACATAAAAGTTCAGCCACATTTTGTCAGCAGCAAACAGCTGAGATCTTCACAATACAGGTATTTCTCATCAAATATTTTAAAGATTTAATAAATGTCAGAAGCACACAGCTGCCTCACATTCTTCTTTTTGCTGAATTATTTCCTCAGTGGAGGAAGGGCTCTTTCCCTGCTTACTGCCTTTTCACTTTGCCTGTTCCTAGAACTTCTCTTCATACCAAAATTCCTCATTATCCCATTCAATCAGTATCACTGCATCTAAGTCATGTGTGATTCTGCATGAGGTTCCTCTGGTCTCAAGTTATCTTGGATAAGAATGAAAAATGGGGCAAAATCTTCCCTACCAAGAGGCTGAGCAGCCTGGCAAGGAGAACTTGAAAACAGTGATGAAAGGGAGGTAGTGGTGGAGCAAAGACTGCAGGGTGCCATGGCAGGAGAGACCTCATGAGGAAGGGTGGCCACATAAAGCCTGTGCACATAAGTGAGGGTATAGGAAAGTGTCATGGGCAAAGCACTCACACCTTTTCTGAGAAACCAGCCTGAGCAGGTGGCTCTGAAGGGCCTGTAGGCAAAAGCAGGTGGCCGGAGGGGGGGGGGGGAATGGGAGAATTTAGAGGTCTTTGTGCAGTTGCACAGAAGAAAACTGTTTCTCTGAGGGTGGTCAAACACTGAAAGAGAATGCTGAGAGATGGTGGAGGCTCTGTCTTTGAGGATATTCAAAACCCATCTGGACACAGTCCCAAGTAACCTGTTCTAGCTGATGCCACTTTGAGCAGTGGCAGATAAATCAGATGAACTCTGGAGGTCCCTTTCTACTTGAACTACTCTGTGATTTTGGGAACAGTCTCTTTTTAACTGCTGCTGTAAAATTACAAAGTATTGAAGGCTTACATTTGGGCTACAATAGCAAGAGGAAGCTGTGAGACCTTTTAGTAATTAATGTTTTAAGATTTCCTTTGTGAAATGAAACACATTTTGACAGACAACGGGTAATTGTGTCATAATTTAAAGCCACAAACATGAAACATATATTAGGGTGACCACAAGATGTTTTCTCTTGGTTCCAATGAGAGTTGAGTCAGTGAATCTGTTCTGCAGTGCTCAGCCATTTCTAGTCAGGGATGTGCTGAAACCTGGCATTGCTGCCTGGGACCAAAGCAGTTCCCACTTCTTACCGTGACATGATTTATAAATCACAGCACACACAATCAATTTTATATAAACCTTACACAGGCATTTGACCTTCCATTTGGTGATGTTACAGCTAATAGTGCGGACGAAGAGGCTTAGGAGATCCATGTTACTCTTGTACTTATTTACAATCCAGTAGAACTTGGACTCCCAATAATAAATCCTTGCCAGTCACTGTGGAAACATGGAGAGGAGAGCACCTGCCCATGAGGCTTACAAAATGCAAAACAGATGGGGTGCAAGAAATACACATATTTAAAAACACAACAAAACAAACCCCAACAAAACAAAACTGAAAAGGGGACAGGGAGGATATGGTAAAACAGATGCAGCTAAGCCTGGAAGGCAGACCCTATGGGATTTGGGGAATTAGCTTCTGAGATTGTCCACACCGAACATGATTATGGCTCCCTACGTACTGATTATCACAGAATCATAGAATCATTTATGTTGGAAAAGACCCTTAGGGAATCCCTGAGTCCAGCCATTACCCTGACACTGCCAAGTCCACCACTAAACCATGTCCCAGAGTGCCACATCTATGGACTTTTAAACACCTCCAGGAATGGTGACTCACACTTCCCTGGGCAGCCTGTTCCAATGCCTCACCACCTTACTGGCAAAGAAATGCTTTCTAATATCCAATCTAAACCTGCCCTAGCACAACCTGGGGCTGTTTCCTCCTGTCCTGTCTGTTGGTACTTGGGAGAAGAGACTGAACCACACCTCGCTACAGCCTCCTTTCAGGGGAACTGTAACTTGGGCATAGTCAAATGTTACATATTTCTGCATTTATTGCCAGTAAACTTTAATATCCCTAACCTCCTAAGCCCCTGCTTAGGGAAGGCAATAGCTCAAGTTGAAAAGTTACTAGAATTTTGAACAGCCCTTCATTTTGTCTCTTTCTTCATTGGAGTAACAGGAAGCAGTGACACCACCTTACCCATCTAACAGAGAAAGAAGGGCTTCTTCTATAGGTATGGAGCACAATAGCCAAACTAGTCTTCTCCAGAGAGTGTTTTGGGGGCCTTGAGGAGGATGCTGCATTAGTCAGTCCAGGAAGCCCAGGAGACTCATGCTGTAATGAAGGCTGCAAAATTCAGCATGTGAAGCTGGACATTGTTTCATACACTGAATGTACATTTTCCTTAATATTGTCATTAATTCACTGGAGGAAAAAAGTAATAATTTTCTTCTCTGAAAATCCCTCACCACATTTAGGCCACACTACATAATTAGCTGAAACAATTCAGTTTGTTAAATGAAAAAATTAACTTGACTCAACATTAATTATTCTGACATACACCCATAGCTATTTGTCTCCATTAGACAGATTATGAGTTATCTTGTGTCATTGCACTTGCCAGAGTTCTATAGTGAAAGTATTAACATTGTGACATCTTTAAGAAATCAGGAATTTGGTTGAACTACCTATGTGAAGCTATGGGATCCTTACCTGTATCTTCATAGCTAAATCCAGTCTTATTCTGCACATCCACAAGATTTCTGTGCCCACTTATCTTTGTACTCTGAATAGCATCAAACTATTATTTCTATGAAGCTATTTGCACACTTCAGTTGCACAGCAGACAAAGACAGATGTGCTAGATAAAATACAAACAGAGGAAGAACTGCTTATTTCTGCATTCTACCCAGAATTATAAAATTCTCTTCAGGCTAGCAAGATTAAAGATTTCACAAAGGTCTTAAAACATGTATTTCACTTAAAAAGAACTATAAATAAAAAACAAGCAGAGACTGCAAAGATTTGGCAGAAAAGTTTTTCCCCACAGAATTATTACTACTTACAATAAAATAGAGCATTATGTTTAAACCGTGCTTTATTTGTTTAGGTGAATTAACCCTCAGTTGGTTACCAGAAAAACAGGTTTGTAAAATATGCTTTCACCCTCAGTTCATATTTCCTGAACAACTGAACAGACTCCAAATATGCACCAAGAGGATGAAAGGGAAGGGACTTCAGAGCAGAGCTGTACCTCCCAGACTCTGGGAAGATTAGATTGGACATGGAGATTTGTTTGATCCAGTTCCTGTTAATTCCAACCTGGGGTTAAGTATACAGTGTCAAGAGCCTAAAATTAAAATGTGTTCTGTCTGCACTTGCTTGGTCAGAGACTGAGCCCTGTGAGCACAGTACCTTTGACCCTTACTGGCAGCCACTACATGGTGAAATTTTTATTCTTCCATTAATCACACACAAGTTTATTTTAGGACCTTTACTAATTAATCCTGTTAGTATCCCATTTAATCAGCCAGTCAGATAAGGTACTATGAGTTAGTTGCCAATCTGAAATATTTCTTTCCCTGTTCTTAGTTTGTTGTATTTCAGAATAAAAAAATAATCAAAATCCAGTTTTTAAAGTATCTGCTCCAGTCATGATTACATACCCACAGCTGGCCTAAGATAACATGTGAATGGCACTATTAAATGCAAAAGTGACAGACTGAGTAGTATTTTAAAACAGCATTTTTTGTCCCTCTCATCCAGGAAATTCAACAAATTGTCTCATTTCTGTTGCCAAAATTCAGGAAGCACAAAAAGCCAAACAAGTTTTGGTGTCTTTGAAAAGCACAGAATTATCAGTCAAGTGTTCCAGTTGGTCTGCAGATAACTGCAGGGGTTAAAAAGCAGTTTTTAACTCAAGCTCTGCTCCTAACACTGATCTTTTCTTTCTGATCCATCTACAGGTTTTTGCAATTCTATACTTAGCAGCTTCCCACCCACATGATTAATATGCTTGATTTCATACAGAATATACCAACTAGATTTCTCACTAGAAATAAGGAGGTTTGGCTGTGTGGTCCCACTCTTAGCCCAGTTTCACATTCAGAAGTTCATAAAGATTTGCTGGGGCATTTTTCCTAATAACTGAACCTGTCCTTGTGTCTCTTTCAGGGCCATTCACAGGTTTGTACAAATAATTGTTAGATACATATGACTGAATGTGAAAGAATGAGAGGAAACAGCCTCAAATTGTGCCAGAAGAAGTTCAGACTGGATATCAGGAAAAATTTCTTCACTGGAAGACTTATCAAGGATTGGAACAGGCTGCTGAGGGAAGTGGTTGAGTCAGCATCCCTGGAGATCCTGCAGACACTGCACCTAGGGACATGGTTCATTGCTGACCTTGGCAGTGCCAGGCTAATGGTTGAACTCAGTGATCCTAAGGGTCTCCTCCAACCTAAATGATTCTATGAATAAATGCTCTTATTAACTGCTCACAGATTTCAAATGCAGACTTAGCCTTTTAAATTTCCACATGAAATCCTTTGCAGAGAAAATAAATTGTATACAGATGCATCTTGCTTCTCTTGTTAGCTTGAATTAGTGAACACTGGATTTTATGTGTTTTCGATGTTTTTTTGCAGATGACATTCTTGTTCTCATGTATGTTTTGTAAGTCAATTGTGCACTGACCTCAAAAATATTCCCATCTCTACTTAAACACAATTCTGTCTCTAAATTTAACATGATTGTAGTTAATTATTAACATCATTGCATAGAATACTTTGTAAATTTAGATTCATTAAGATTGTATATTTAATCCATGGTTGGAGTTAACAGGAACTGGATCAAAAAAAACTCCACGTGCAATAGAATTATCTCAGAGAGACACTGATAGTTCAGTGGTTGAAGGATAGTTCCTGGCCTAAAGTTGTCCACTTTAGCTCATCACTCTTTTTGTGCACATCTGGTGTCCCCAGAGCTTGTTCTCCCTTGTTTGTCCCAATATCCCTACCCACACTCACAGCGACACACATATTTTGCAGAAGATTAATATGGCTGTGGTTCCAGAGCCCTTGGATTAGGTAACTCCTAAACAGAGGGGGTTCATAACTCTGTGGCGTGATGCCCACACTGAGCACTGGGAATACTGACACAGTGCGAAAAACTGCAGCTTAGTGCAGCAAGAATTACCTGCCCTACCTGCTGAGGACAGAATTCAGGAATCCTGTCCTCCAGATGTGTTTTTAAATGAGGTGGTGTTCCAGATCTGGCTCTGTACACACCTTGCATTTCCACAAGGAATGACCACCACTGCCTGGAGCGGGAAGTTCCCAGAGCCCTTCACTTCTATTCTGGGCAGTCTTTACCCAGGGACATCTGCATTTTGCAGCTTTCAGTTGTGGTGAACTGGAAATACTGCAGTAGCTTGAAATAAATTAAAAAATTAAAATTTGTGCTCAAATAAGTAGGAAAACGAATACTATGACTAACACAGAACTCTCATGTATTTATATAAATTTAACACAAAACTCTGTTTCAAAATGTCAATTTCATTACATCTTCTGTCCAGAATTCCTCCTAGACAAATGTGATAGCAACATCAACTTTCCCAACAAAAGCTGACAGGACAAAGCCACCTGTGTAGAAGCACTGATTCTTTTGTTTCCTGAAAAGGTGGGAGACAGTTTATATTTTTCCCCCTTAAACAGGTAGAGAGAGGTCTTTTGCAGTTTGGGTTTACAGATGCATTTCCACATTTTTACCCTGCTATTGAAGAGGATGAAAATGACCTGTAATAGTCTAAGGCATTTCTGTAATTTCTCTCACCAGCAACTCACTTTCCCCTCCACTGAATTACCATTTCTGTATTCAGTAGAGAAACACTTAAATTCACTAAACACACTCACTCACTTAAAAGATCATCTGATAATGTTACCAGTTTTAATGTTTCATAAAAAGCCAAGATGATAAGAAAACTTTGCACTTTCTCTAATGCAATTATTTCAGTCAGCTACAGACTGAGGATGATAGCATTTTTAAAACTTTGTTCTCTATAAAATTTCAGTGGACTTGTCTATGCAATGCAGTGGGAATGAATAGATTCCACTGTGAAGATGATGGCTTTAAAATGAGGTAAAATATGACTGATCCAGTTATGTGTAGTATCTTCAGCAATCACTGAATCCTTCATAAATCACATCTCCTTTCAAAAACACTGGAACAGATACAAGAGGAAGGCTGACAGGCTGCTTATTCATGTATGCAATAGCTGAAAACATTTCACTGATATCTTGGTGGAGAACCCTGATAGATCAGATGTCATGCAGGGGCACTGATGTAACATTTCCCAAGAACTGCTATAATGCCACATGTGTGAGAAGCCCAATTCTCAGACCAGCTCCCCAGTCTAGAGGTTTTCGACCCAATAGGTTTATATGTACCACTGAATAAGGTGACCTCTTGGGGCAGTGAAAGCAGGCAATCATATCAACACTATGACAATGACAACAATCCTTTAAAGGTTGCTTTAGACCTTTAAAGACCCTTAAAGGATGCTCAGGGTGGCTATTTATTCACTAATTGTTTTTGCACTTGGGATAGCAAATGAACAATTCTTCCTGTTCTCCATGAGAAAGCACTCCTCTTTCCAGAATTCCATCAGTTTCTGCCAGATTGCTCACCACCTTTCTACTTGCAATACTGACAAATACACAGAAACAATGGGATAAAATACCACTAAGGAATTAATTTTACAGCATCATCATTACTGATAAGATTTTGTTTCTGAGCAGTTATTTTCATGCAGCAAAAGGACATGTTGTTACTCATAAGGCATACATTATTCTGCGAGACAAACAATAAATCACTGCCAGATCCCAGCATCTCTGGCACACTTCAAAGCTGCTGGTTTCTTCCTCTGCGTTGTCATGCTTTAAATCTTATTACCATCAGAAAGATGATGAGGAATTTCCAGTTACTTCAGTTCACTACCAGCTGGCCTTCCCCTTCCACGAGGAAGACTCCATGAGCTGCACAGTCTGTGGTGCTCAAGTTAAAACCTCAGGAGGTAATTTACCCAAGGGCCTTGCTCAGGAGGTATTCAAGACTTCACTCCAAGCCTCCTTCATTGTCGCCTCATTGGTTTTAACTTCCCCCTGCAGGTTCCCACTGCAGCGCTCTGTGAGAGAGGCCAATTGTGGGTACCATGCAGACACACAAAGAGGCTTTACATCAGCAGAAGCAGTAAGATTGCACAGACCAATTCACCCCAAATCTGAGTCCCGCAGAGATCCGTGCGGAGCTGCCACTCCCAGCGCGTGCCGCCATGGCTTTGCTCAGAACCAGGCCTACAAAGGGCAGGGGGCCTGGCAATTCCATTGCCAGTGGAAAACAGCAAGGTGAGCAAGATGGTGAACTGGGCCAGCAGAGTTGAGCAAGTTGCTTCTTCATTCCACCTTAACCTGAGTGGCCAGTTCATTGTGCAGCTAACAGGATATCCATGCCTATTTCACTTAGAGCAATGGAAAGCTGCTTTCACTTTCTTGTGTTGCCAGAAGATTTGATGGGCTCTCAAAAGAGAAGTTGGAGACTGGCATGTGTAGGAATAATTTTCCACCTCTTTTTCTTTCCAACTGTGCTCCCTGACTGCCAAAGGAGGCTCCCTGGCAAGTGCTCTGCAGATGAATACGCTGGTCTAACTCATCAGGTTGGGCTTGCTAGGGCACTGCAGTACTGGCATAGTCAGGGGAAAAAAGATGGATGTTCAGCTAAATGAGAAAGATCACAGAATGGAGTTTCATAGTACTAAGAAAAAAGCTGGGCTCCAGCTCTTTTGCAAGCCGGTACTTTGGTAAATATAAGGTTTATCTATTACACTGAAGAATCTGGAGCATGGTCTTTACAGGAACTCTCCACGGTGACAGCAGTGAAGAGAAGTGATTCTCAGGCACAAGGCTTATATGATCAGCAGCTCTGTAAATTTGTATCATGCAATACAGCAAAACACCCCAGATTTATCTGCCTCCATTTTATTTATCCTAGGGCATTTGTTCCAAACAAAACTTCATTATTCTATTACTGGGTTTTTTGCTAACAACCAACCTTTATTGTTAGCACAAAAAAGATACACTGAAGAAATAAGCAACAAAATAACTTTCATTCTCTCTCCTCCTGAAAATTTTTAATTAAAAGACATCTCATAAAATATGAATTCATATCGAATTTGCTTGCCCATCAAGTAAAAAGCAAGCACAGATATCTAAAGCACAGCATCTAAACATCTGAATAAAGATTGGCAAACAAGTAGCTAACAGCTACTTAATGAAAATGCTCAAAAAAATGCATGTAATCTGATTTGTACTGCATAATTCTTTTTGTATTATTTATTTTACACTTTAAAATGACCTTGTTTTATTTTACTTAATGCATTCAGTCTCAGTAGCTCACTGATACAGAATAATTTATTTTAAACTCTGATTAAGCAGCTGCTCTCCAGTTCAATCAGTCCCCTTCCCAACAGCAAAATTTTATTTGGCTGGTGAAAACTTCTATACCCTGACAGCAACTTGAAACCCCATTTGGCCTCAGAAACCTTGTCCTGAAGTGTATAATCATACTCCACAAAGCCTAGCTTCAACTAAATCAAGAGGAATTGAATGGGCTGCGGAATTGGGCTCTAGAGAGGTCCATCCTCAGGCTTTTGAGGAGCTGGAGTGGAGGGTACCTCTGTGAAGACTTGCTGGACAGAACTGGAAAGATCCTACCAGTGCTATACAGTAAGCCCCATTCACAAGATAAATTTCTGTGTCTCTGTCATCATTACAGAAATGTTTTTGTGTAAAGGATAGCTTCATGATCTGAAAGGGAAACAAAGTGTGAAATAAATATGAGACATGAGCAAACACAGATGGATTTACAGAAAGAGAGTGGGAGAGAGAAAGCACTCAGCTAAACCTCTTGTGGTCAACTAAGAAATGTAAATGGTACTGCTTTGAGATAAAATATGATCATAAATGAAAATAACTTGGTGGTTTTATGTTTACAAGTACTAAATAAAAAAAGCCACATGTAATTTACAGTGTGAAGGCAGAGGAGAAGAATAAAAGGATAGAGATCAATATGGTAAAAGCAGATACTTCATTATTTTAGAGCCTAATTCAAGCATATGCTGAATTCCTGCACTTTTAATGTAAGTCAGCAAGTGCTTACAAGCAGCTTGTAAGAAGCTCTCAGAATCAGGATCCCAGTCTGCTATATCACCTAAGAAAACCATTACCAAGTACATGCATAACTGGTACTAAGCCCATGCTTGAGTATATATAAACACTCTCCTAGAAAATGCTGTCTTTTCCCCCATTCATATGCGTATCTATGCAGATATCCATATAGCCCCCTCAACAGGCAGGGAAATGACAGATATGAGATCTGCAACACGACATGCACATGGCACAGCTCCAGCCCATGGGAGCACAAGGCCAGTAAGCACCAAGGAGGGTCAAATCAGTCATCAGCTCCCACTGGTTTCCAGTGGAAAGGAGCAGCTTGAATCTGGTGCCTGCATAGAAGCACCCAGAGCAATTTGAGACACCTTGGCATATCTGAGGATAGCAGATGTGGCACAACAGCAACAGCTGGACAGCAAGAATGATGTGCTAGTACATCTGAATGAACCATCTTTGGGCAACCAGAACTATCCTAGGTAAACAGGTTCTTTGAGAATCTTGCACACAGAGCCTTTTGGGGTTTATTTTTAATCTCTTGGCAGTGACAAAAGATCCTCCATATTCATAACTTTTTACAGTATGGCAATCTTACATCAAAAGTGAGTGCTGCAGACCAACTGATCTCTCCATGCAGATGAGATACTCACTGAAACAGAAGAAGTGCTATTAAAAAAAATAGAGGATTACTACCATGCTTTGGTGCATGTAAACCTGAAAATTTCTGTAATTAAAGCTAAACACTATCCTAAAAGAAGTTTCCATAAGATTCACATTAGGCAGCTATATTTTTTACTAAATAAATATAGCTGTTTTACCCAAGCTGAACACATTCAGCAATTTGCAGTACAGAGCATAACTCCTTAATGCTCAAGATCAATGTGATCACTGCAGATACTGGTTTTGCATGTACTCAGCCTGTGCATTTGAATTTCCAGTGTCTATAGCTTGATCAGGTGTTTGCTCATATAAAGGTACTTGTGATGGGGACCATCACCATGGGGAAATAAGTCTGTGTTTAGTTATAATGTGTGTACAAATGTGTGTACAGGTTGAAAAACAGTGGAAATTATTCCTTATTTTTGGAGATACTGTGATCACACAATGTCATTATGGAAAACCTGGTGGGCCTCACCCTTCCACATACACACACCCAAGAGCCAAATAGAAAAAGAGAAGCCAGTGAAAGGGTTAATGCCAAGTGGTGCTACCTCTTCTCCTGCTGGATAAATGCTGTTTTCTAAAAATAGCAAATAGCCTTCCTGATCCTGGATTGGTAAAGTAGAAGGGTTTTAAACTGAAATGCATCCTCTACGAGCCACAGTAAAAAAGTCCCAGTTTCCTCCAAACTGTAGAAATTCTACTACTCACTGTATTTATAAAAAACCAAAGCCCAACTATGAAAACTAAATTAAACCTAACAACCTAAATATCCTTTTCATGTGTTAGAATCTCATGCTTTCTCCTGCCTCTGTTTTATGCATTCCCACTGACTTGACAAAACTGGGAATTTGTTACAATGACAGAAAAATCAAAGCCACTTAATTCACCAATCTATGAGAGTAAAGCACTTTTCATAATGTATGTACAGGCATCATGTGAGCACTCACTGGTAGCTGTGCTGGAATGCCTGGATATTGTGTGTTTGTCAGACTGTCATAAAGATTTCTAAATACACAGCTACAAACTGCAGATGAAATCTTGCAGTGCAGACAGGCTACACACACCTAAATTAAGGAGGTGTTTTAATTCTCGATACAGAAAGATGCAGATTGTCTTTCTGCATGTAAACCTGTTAAGGTTTTCAGACTGTTGTGATTTTGCACAGAGAAAATCAATGCTCTCTCAGGTTCAGTAAGACCTATTGGATTCTGTGTGATTCCACCAAATGAGAGGAAAAGGAGGAAGCAATATAGAAACCACTACAAAGGAGCCTTCTTGAGCACTGAGTCTCATATTATAGGGACAAGATGGGAACAAGGTGAGAGAACAGACAACATGTTGCCTCATTTCCACCTCATTTCACATCTTTCTTTCCTTAACATCTTTATTTCCAACCCAGTAAGATAGGAGCAATGAAGACTGCAGTCTTCATTGACCCCAGTCAAGCCATCCCAGACAGACAGTGGGGAGGAATTTTATACAAGTTACAGACATATTCATTCCAAATTCTCCTGAAAGTGTCACAGCTGTTGATGAGCACCTCCCTTATGGACATCTGCTCTTATGTCCATGTCACTTTTTAATGAGTGATCCCCTCAATCAAATCTTGAGCTCAATTTTTTTTCTAAAGCATGAAGTTTCTGCTTCTTTCCTAGTACTTTCCTAGTTCTTCTTCTGGTTTCTGCTGCTTTCCTACTACTGAAAAGGCGAAGAAGTCACTTGTAGTATCTTTTCTTACTTCCTGGCAGATCTAATAATCCTTCTTACTAATCTGGCAGATCTCATCTCCTTTTGAACAGTTTCTTTACTCTCTCTCCCAGCTATTCTTGGCTAGAGCAACGTACTTTTCCTCTTATTAAGGACCCTTTCACTCCAAATAAATGTCTTGCGTATCAGCCCACCAGGCATCAGTTCCAGCTCCTCATTACCAGGTCCATTTTTCCTTCTGCAGACACCTGCATAATTACATTATGTGAAATATCTTATATAAATCAGCAGTCATTGTCATATGTTCTAAAGAATTGACCAGCAATTGTTATCTACTGCAAAACTTCATCCCAATTTTAGCTATCAAATCTAAGCCATAAAGTCAAAAGTTAACTGAATACAGGTTACTGAAGCTGCATTTTGGAAACAATAACTTACAATTTATTTGCCTAGATCCTACTTTCAAAGCTATTGTGATCTCATCCCCACAGGCCTTGAAATTGATTTTTGAAACAATACTTTAATTACCTTCCTACCTGGCAAGCTTTCTCTGGTGCTTGGTTCAGAAGCTGAGATTGACCCTGACTTTTCCTGTCTGGGTCTGTGCACTGCTGTTATCTGCTCTCCATCCTTGATCACTGCTGAATGTGTCAGCCCAAAAGGGCTGGTGAGTAACTATTAGAACACAGGGCAACATATGAAGCTTTCCTGATGCTTTCAATAAACAGTGACTAAAAGCTCTTTAAATTATCAAAACTGTGGCAAAAGTAAATTATATTTAAGGTTGCATTTTCACCACCTCCTTATTTGTACATTCAAAATATGTCCACATAACTGTATCAGCTAATTAGCTGTGCAGCTGTTCAAATGCCTTTTCAAATGCATCTGTACATGGTCAAATGTAGATTTTTCATACCTGAATGACTGTAAACAAACAAACCAGAAGCCAAACGAAGACTTGGCTATTTAATCTAGAGGATATTGCACATTAAGAAACACATTCTAAGTTGCAACAGTGTAAATTATTGCTATCCTTTTATACATTTTCAGTTCCTTTATGAAAAGAATCACATTTGATCCATTGAAAATAAATCTGGTCAGAGGCTATTATAAAATGCAGAATGTGCTTCCACAAACAGAACAAGCAAACTTGAGCAATTGGTACATTCATAATTTACTTCAGGGTCACTCTGTTTTGCTGACATATATCTATTATTAAAAACCTTTTCCATTGAGTTGTTTTAAGTTCCAATAAAGGCTACCTTAAACCTCTAATTTCTTTCTGTTTAATTCTGAATATTTCACCACTTGAAACTTCCAATGACTACTTGCAATAGTTACATTTAACCTTCCATATGCCACTCTTTCTCATACAATTGTTTACCTTCTAGGACAAGG
The DNA here is from genome assembly GCF_037042795.1 of Molothrus aeneus. Taxonomy (NCBI): domain Eukaryota; kingdom Metazoa; phylum Chordata; class Aves; order Passeriformes; family Icteridae; genus Molothrus; species Molothrus aeneus. The sequence goes on from NC_089646.1 coordinate 59,166,525, forward strand.
ACTGGTATCAAACCTCCTGTCTTTTGATTAGGCTTCTTTCCTACTGCAAAGTAGCACGTGTACCCTTAGGCTTTCAGTTTACTAAATTAAGTGTCAGCACTTTCTATGATCCCTCAACTTCTTTTCCCTCCACAGATTGATCTCATTTCATTATCCTTGGCAGTTCTAAAACCTTTCAAAATTTGGTCTGCTGAAATTCAATACTGATGCAAAAGGACCTAAGGTTCACCCTGACAAGATACAACTACAAATTTTGAGCATAACTCTCTAGTTAGCCTTCCCCAGTCTTACTTCATCGGTCATTCAATGCTTAGAAGTAGAACTTGGGCACACTATACAAACCCTAAAACCAGAAGTGCATCCTTTACCTAGAAAAATATATACTTCTTTCCATTTCCTGAACAGTTCTCCTCATCACTTTTTCAACTACTCTTAGAGAAATGACATTACATGACTGCTTTGCCTAAGGCAAATGGATATATATTATTTCAGCATCTCTTTGTTTTCTTTTTTCCTTCTGGAGGGTGAGGCCAGTAAATGTTATACTAGACTAGCAACATGCTGCAAAGTCAAAATTCAAAGAAATACTCTGCAGGCCTCCTGCTCTAATTCTTGCTTTGAAAATTGGTACTTCTTATGTTGACTTGAAACATGAAAAATAACTGTGTGTGGCCATAAAAGAGCACAGGAAAACAAAATCTGTCAATTACACTGAGTTATTTTTGTCATATCTGGCCTTCTGGCTCTATTCCAACTATATCACTGCAGTTAAGTCAGTTACTTACTATCAGTTGCTTGTCAGCTCCTGGCACTGCTCCATGACTTCTTCCAGGTGACTCACAGAGCACAAGACTGACCTTAAGGTAGCTTCAAATGACAATAAAATGTGCAGCTTGCCAGAACAAACACAATTTCTCTTTCTCCTAAGCCCCAGTTGCATCCCACCTGTGCTTCCCATTCCAAACATTCAGAGTAGGAGGAAGAAGGTCATTTGAAGATTCAGTCTGCAGGTGTTTCCAAGATGTGTCTGTGATTAAGCAAAGATCTTCCTTTGACTTTGTCCAGCTAAAGAGCGATGAAAGTAAATAGACTTTTCCCCCCTGCTCCATGATTCTATCTTTTGCATTTACTTACTTCTGAAATGCTTTCCAAATGTTTTGTCAGGGTTTGGCCTAAAATCTCGATATGCTGCCTCCTAAAATTCTCCTCAAACATATGTTATTTGCCTTGAAATTGATAGTGTCTTTGCACTCCAGAAAAAATCTTCAGTTAGAAGCACCATGAGATTCTCTATTTCCAGACCAAATCCATTCAGTTATCAAGGAAAGAATTAGTCTTCTACAAAATCCAGTCAGGGCATCCAGAGAGGAAGCTGATCTGCTAAATAAGGAGCTGCCATTTTCCACAGCTCCTTTTCAGAGCTGAACTGCCATATGCTGCTGCCTATCCCTCCTTCACTCGCATCCCCTCTGCAGGAAACCAGCTCTGTGCGCTTCAGCCTGCTGGCTCAGCCTTCCCCAAAACTGTGTGCACTTTACTTAGTTGCAGGCTAATGTCGTCTTGCCCCACCTCAAGTCACTGAAACAGGTTTTTGGTGCCTTAGGCACCCCCCAAAGGAGCAGGTGCCTCTTTTCCACACACACTGCACCAGGTGATGCAATAGGACACATGATCCTTTGGGAGTCCATGGCTGGCTGAGTCACAGACACAAGCGACATGTGGCACACTCTTTGTTTCTGGTTTCTTGTGAGTAGCATGCAGGGTTGAGGAGGTGGAGAGAAGTCAGTGTGGTTCTGATTCCCTTGCACAGCATCAAGGGAGCTGGGGGAGAGGCAATGGGAGATGAGCTCTGCTAGGCCCAGCCTAAATCTATGCCTATAACATGCTAAAAAGAACAAAAGCTTCAGTATGTGTCATTGAGGCTGAGTGGTACCTCCTGTGCCAAGAGAGATTCCTTGAAGAGGTCTGTAACACCAGTGCCCATCAGGAGTCACGACTGTCTAGTGCAATAATGGAACTCTTTCAGCCAAGCTTGCACACAAACCATTCCCAGCCTTTCCCGGGCTCAAAAAGCTTTGAAATGAAACTCCAGGCAAGACCTCCCTCTTGCAGTCTCACTTAAGCCTTCCCTCCAGCCACATCCTGCATGCCAGCTGGTAGCAGGCATTCCTAACCCCCTGGCTGCCTGCGTTGTCCTCCTCTCCAAAGGGACTTCGGCATCACTTTCCACATGTTTTGCCCCTGCAAAGCTATCCTGCTAGCCTTACCCCTCACATTCATGCTTTCCACTCCACTCAAAAAAATAATAAAGACCAAAGGGTGGAATGTGAGTGGGAAATAAAACCTGATAGATGAGACTGCCTTTACATAACTACAAAGTCCTAATCATAAATGTACTAATGTACTTATTCCTGTGCTGTTGAGAACCCACTAGTATAGCAAAAATGTAACACTGGAAAATAAGCAACACAAAAATGTGCTAAAATCCATCACTGGATCCCTGGAAGCCCACACGTTGTTTCCTGGCACTCCAAGATTTACCAGTTGGCTTGGATGAAATTATGGAAAAGGCAGACGGACACACTTTTCCTTATCACACCCATTCATTATCTTCCATCCTCACTATCACTGTACAAGACACAAGCTCTGTACCATCACCAATGTAGGGCACAATGTCATGTTCCCTCTTGCCTTTGCCTTTCATCCAGCCCCTACATGGGACTGAGGAGTTAATTCAGAAACCTGAAGTCAGGCATCGTCAGATCCTAGCTGGTAAGGACCCACACCTTTATTCAGAGACAGTCCCATGAATATGCAGCTGGTGACTCTGAAATCACTTTAGGTGACACCTGTTATCTCTGTGAATGGGTAGGTGAATGCACAAAATGAACTGAGAAAAACTCTTGCTTGTTACAACAGAGGACAGATAATAATGCAAAATGTACAGATAAACAGCCTGAACACTGTTGTTCTACTCTGACCTAGGAGTATTTTAAGTCAAAACACCAGTTTGTGGTAATTGTGCACTAACTTATTTTAAGTGAAAGTCTATCATTCTGTTATGACCACCTGAATACATTTAATAGCCAGCTGAAATTTCAGCAATGGATGCCTCAAAGTTGGACCATGCCTAGTAGCTTTCATAGGTGGAAATAGGATGACAAAATCAGTAGTTACAGAACACTTAATTGGAAGGTTCAAAGAACCTGCACATTCATGATGTATCCCGCTCTAGGGAGAAGTTTGCCCCTAAACCCCAGGGCTGCATTTTCATTTACATTCTGAAATCAAAGGGTTTGATTTCTTTTATACCTTTCTTATGGTATTGAATTTAACTTTAGCTGTGTCTCTTGCTTCAAGATTTTTCCCAGAAATCTCCAGTGATGCATAGAATAACTTAAAAATTGTAGAGAAGGATCTTTTGGTGGTACAATTACTTTTTCTCTTTAATACTTTTTCTCTTTAATTCTCTTTTGAGAATGCCAAGAGTGGTATAAAGGATGCCAAGGAAGCAAAAAAGTGGGGAAGGAATCATGTCACTAAACTTCAATAGTCTGAATGTGCTTGAAAAATCTTCTTGACCAAGAACGAAGTAGGAAGAGCCCAGAGAAATGCTGACTCCAGAGGCTTCAGAAAATAATCAGGTGGCTGCCACTATACATGACAAATCCTCATCTGACTTTCTGCTTCTTCATGCTGATATGTGCATAGAGCAATGTGCCGCCCTTATAACACCTTTTTATAAGAAGCTCAATTAATCCAGTTTAATAAAAAGTATCAAAGTATGAGTTTTGGACTGTACACCAGTCTTCTCTCACTTAAGCTAAAGGTGAATCCCTTCATTTGAGAAATAAATAAATTCTAGATAATCTTAAAAAAAATAATTCTAGTATTTAGAATTGTATAGGTTGTTGAACAAGGAGCCATGTTTGATATGAAACAAAAAAGCATGCATATCCACATGTGCAGCATTTGAACAGGTATTATTTGTCACAATCTCCCACAGATGCTATCAGAGCTTACAGAGAAACGCAATGGTTATTAAAGATGATTCACTGCACTTATTAACATGACAAAGCACAAGAACCCTGAGCTAGTCATTAGAATGAATGAGATTTGATAAATAAAAGGCTTTACAATGTTCTATAAGGACCCACTCGAAACCCCTTACATTTTGTGAGCCCATCAGCTTCAGGACACCAACTTACTCAGGAGTTTGTGTGAGTTACTCATGAAAGGTCCCTCCCAGCTCATACTATTCTATTATCCAATGCCACTGGGATAATGCAGGGAGAGGCCAATCTTTGATTGCAGTTGCTCAGTTAAAATTTTCACCTATGGAAGACACAGTATTATGGTGCCAAGTCCAAGCTAGTGCATGTTTTAAAGGTATTTGTGCTGATTCCCTTCCTGCAGGAGAAAAGCAGAGCTTGTCAAAGTGACTTCCAGATGGAAAGTGCATCCCAGATCATACGTGTCTACAAACAGAACAAGCTGGGCAGTCCTGAGGCTGCTTTCACTTGACCCAAGTGCAGAACCATCACATTGGAACTCAGAGTAGAGGAAGAAAGCCAAGTGAGAATCGCCTATTTTAATTGAAAAGCAATTAGGCAAGAACACCAGCAGATTGCAGTGGATATTGAGAAGCCATAGAACAAACTGCTTCCATGGACCAAAGGATCCTTGTGGATTCCTTCCAACTCAAGATATTTTATGATTCTATGATCTAAGGCTGAAGTCTTTCAGGATTAGACATTGAATGTAAGCTCTTTTCACAATTTTTTATTTTAAAGCTAGGAAAGAAATAAAATCAGAAGTTTTACTCTTGCTTAGTCCAAGAGTGATATATTATTCATCCATAACTCTGAGGGTTTTAACTCTAGACCACTGTACAGGTACAAAGAAATACAAGTACAAACACCTACAAAGGTGGGTCTGGACAGGCTCCTTTGATTTACCTCAGCCAAGAAGAACATTTCCCTGCCATGCAGCCAGGAATTGCTCCCAATTAAGAGCCCTGAACAGCAGTCTGCAGAACAAATTCCAGTCCCTCTGATGCCAGAGGAAGCCTTCATGGTGTGAAGCCTCATACAACCACCAGGAGAGGCTGAGCACAAAATCAGGCTTTTAGGGAAACACTAAATGCAATACTAAACTGAGAAACATTTCAGTGACATTTACATTGAAGAATTAAAATCACGTCAAAGAGGATATTCACAATCTACAATCACAAAATGCTGGGACACTCTAAAGCCTGGGCAGTATGCTGCTTCTGCTTCTGGTGGATAAAGAAAAGGTTGTGTATGCTGTGCATTTCCCAGCCTTACAGGACTCAACCTTTTGTTTCTAAATCAGCAGATATGAAATGGAGCCTTATATCTCATTCTAGACTACTTAAACTTGTCACGAAAAGACTTTTCAAAATTTCCCTTTTTTTCTCTCTTTCATATGTAACCCTGATCAGCTTCCTTAATCCATATATACTTGCAAAGGTTTTTGCTGGCTTTAAAGTCATACTCAGAAAAGTCCTTCCTGAAACACCTTTGGTGACTTTATAGTATATAATAACATTAAAAACTACTCCTCAAAATTTGAATAAATGACCTTGAAAAATACAACAGACAAGAACATGGCAATAAAATTATTCTAGGTACAGAACTTAAAACAAATCAACCTTATCTGAACCAGAACTGGTGTGACAGAGTTGTTCCTGCCTTCTCGTAGGCTGAATAGAGGAGACTTTCTTAAGGAATTGATATGACTTTCCCTTAAATAATGAACACAAGTTCAACTGAATGGAAGCCAGAAAAAACCCTAAAACTTAGCTGGGAACTTAGAATGAATATATTATTGAGTACTGCCACAGAAACTGTCTGATTAAACGTAACAGGGTCACGATTTTACTCTGTGCTCCTCTACAGTGAAAGCCATCATATAAAGGATACCATTCAAAGTTAGCATACACATGCACATCAATAGAAACCACAGACAAGCCTCTTGGGGCTTTACTGACTGCTTAAGCCTGGCAGGTCTGGCTGGTCATTATTCTCTGCATGGAGGTAAGTTCAGAAATATGTCAATATGCATTATTGCAATCAACAGGCATTAGTGTACATCAGCGTGCATTACTGTAATCAAATTTAACAGCTCAACTGAACAACAAGCTCTGGCAGTCTGAAAAGATGGCAAAAGGTCCACTAATGGTAACAAAGTGGTACTAGACCATCCATGGAAGCACACAGCAGGTCTCTGCCATCAAAGTATAACCACAATTTCACGGCAAGAATCAGTCTTGATGGCCTCCAACAATCTTCATTAACTAGGAGGACATTATAGTGATGTCCAAAAGCAATAATTACTGATGTCAGAATTAGAAATGAAAATTTATGAGATGTGATCCATGTCCTGGGAAATATCTGCTTTTTCAAGTAGCTCTTCCTTAACTTTGGAACATTATCAAAGGCAGTTTGTGAGGTAAGAGATTTAATTTGTGACAACCAAGCAAAAATTTCATCCTGACAGGTCAAAATAAAGTAGAATTCTAACCCATACAGACTTTAGTCTTGGGATAATGTTTGAAAAGCTCTAAAGAGGCTTGAGTTTCACTCCGAGTTTTGTTGAATTAATTCATATTGTGATTGCAGAGTCTCCATAAAGGCTCTGGCTTCCTGGCTTTACCAGCTGAAAAAAATTGCACTGATAATCTGAAGGAAAACAACTATTTTCCTCACGTCTGTTACAATCTGTTCAGCATGGAGTACATAGGATTCTCACACTTCACTCTGAGAAGTTCAAAAACCCCTCATCTTCCCTCAAGCTCAGTCTGTCCTTCATCCTACTATTTAGAACATTCAATGATTCACAGTGTTGACAATGCACTTTCTCTAGCAATTGTTTCCATCTCATTTCCAAAGCAGGATCCTGGTTCTTATTCTTAGAAACATATTAACCCCCACTCCTGACAAAAAACCCCAAAGTCCAAAACCAAACAAAACCTAGAGATTTTTTCTATACGCTGCAAAAGTCTGTCCATCATTATGATAACCACATTTAGACAGCGGGACAGGTTCCTGGCTGACACTGCCTTACACCACTCGGGCAAACAACACGACCTAGACCCATTAATGGGAATCACATATTGGTCCCTTCATTAACACTTGTGTGCTTAAACCAGCACATTCCCATTCTTGTTGACTCTGAATGTGATGCTCTTATATTATTGCTCATGCAGTTCAGCGTTGCTTCAGCTGTAAACAAATACAGAGTTTAGCTGTGAATGAATTCCAGCTCATGCCAGTAACAGGGAATGGGAGCTCGGGGTCCCAAGCTCTGAATAAGAAGATGAGAATAATCTCCATAAACACCAACATGTGTAATTCTTCTTCTTGAAACAACACTGAAAGGATACATTTTTAATGCTTTATTTTTGTTTCACCTTGGTTGCTTTAATATTCCTAGAATCTTGAGTACATTTTTTCTTTTAAATGCTCATATCCTTTCTCATTTGTCAAACATTGATTTATCTCCTGCAACTTATGCAGAACTCTAATTTAACACACTTTAGTTGGATCTCTTGTTTTCAACAAGCATCACAGATTCTACTGAGAGCTCAGAAAAACACTGGCTGACCAAGCACACAGCATGGAGAACCATTGCTTGTGCAGGTAGCCTGCAAACATAGTGGTTTTACATTTATTTTGACCAATAGCTGGTATCACAGCTTGCAGTCTTAATTATCCTTATTTTTAAAGTAGTTATTTAGAACCCTGAAAGAGAAGAAGAAAGAAATCATTTGGGACCTTTTCTACTCAGGAATAGGAATAGACTATAGTGGCTTAATTCAATTACAGTAATTTATATTCCTCCTTTAGCTTTTTGTCATTTGGAAAAAATACCACTAACCTCTGACTTGCTTTAAAGATTTAGATTTTATCACCAAATAGTGGTGAAATGGCAAATTTGTTGGTAGAACCTGAACAATTACCAGAGATGCCAGTTCATGTTAAGAAGCTGGGAGACTGCATACATTTTATCTTAATCCCAGGGTGAAAAAACAAAGATTTTAACTATTTAATAAGAAGAAAAATGCTCTAGAAATTGCTGTTCATACACCTAAGGCTAGTGAAAGCACTGGAAGTCTGAAGAGGTAAAGCACTCATCCTAAAGCACGTCAGCATTCAGTAAACCATCACAGATGGTTTTTGAATTGGCAAGGGCAGAAAGACAATATTAAGAAAGCAGAATGACTCTAGCCCCTCTCTCATCTTAAATAACATAGGGAGTGTTCATCCTCTCTCCTGGGAAGTCAGGGAAAGGCCACTGGTCTTTCATCAGGCACTATGACCAGCACCAGAGCCTTCACAAACATTGTTTTTCTCACTCAGCTCACCATTTAACCACAGTGCACAGAATCTGAACTGGCATTTGTATCTTAGTCCAGTGAAGAACAAAACTAAGTGAAGAGCAAGGAAAAGGTCTCTCACAGGTAAAACACTACACCAGAGGAACAGAAGCAAGAGACCCTGACTTTCCATGGGGCTAAACTGCCTCAAAATGGAACATGCATGTGGTACAGAGGCAGTATACTCCAGGGAAGCAGTACCAAGTAACTTGTCAGGTTTAATTAATTGGTTCTTAAAAATGCCTGATACAAACAAAGCATTGAAGTCCCTTGGCTGATTATGGCACCTCTTAGAATCTGATGAAGACATTCATCTGAGTAGGGAAACACACACGTCAGGTAAGTCTAATGTCTTAACTGAGCAAATAAGTTATTCCATGCAATTCAAGGCACACTGAGTATTTAAAGAGGTACTGAACCAGAGCTGATAGGTTTCTTCATGTTTTTAGCAGAGCTGAAAAAACATTTGAAAAAAAATAATCTCAATCCTTATCACCTACATGCATCTGAAAGTTTCTGAACCCTCTACCGAAACCCATCTGTATCACAGGTTTAACACACTGGCTCTTGATTGCCCATGTAATTTTTAAAATAAGAGAAAAGCTCCTTAATCACTCAGACATTTAAAAGATTTGGAGTTTCCACTATCTCCAGTTTCCTGTTTCTTCTCTTAATACTATTTAAATTGAACATTTATTTTTATCATTCATTCAGTCTTAAAATGTTGCCTCTTTTTCTTTCTTGCAAACAATCTGAGGACACAGGGTTCAAATCCATCTCAGTCTTTCCTCTAATTGCTCAAATAAGCAATCAAATAGTTGTGTGCAAGCAAGTTCACAAGCTAAAAGCTATGCCGAGCATTCAGAAGACAATACTCTGGAATAATTCCCCACCTGGGTGCTCACCCTGTACCAAGAGTACCAGTGCACAATGTTAGTAGCTAGAGCATCATCAGTTCCCACCAGCTTTTCTGGCTCTAGCTTCTCCAATTAGTCTGGTCTCATGCTGGAGAAGTCCCAGGGTTTCCATAGTGTCGAAAAATCCATCCAACACTGGCTTGATTAGTGATCCTGTCTGACTGCAGACAGTGCTGGGTTCAGTGCAAGGCACAATCTGATTACCTGGGGGTAACTTCTTACAGTGTCCTGAAATCATAGTCAGGCATTTAAAAGGACTTCTCCCAGCATCAAACACAATGACAAAGGGAATATGAATATGACCATCACAGTCTTGTCTAAGTTCAGCAAAGAAATGCAATTCTAATGAAACTCTTCTCTCATCCGTTTTACCAACATGGAGCTACTATGGGGAATTAAAGAAATAAACTCATGCATTTTAGGTTTTCAAAACCAAAGCCACATAAACAAAGCTGGGCTATATTAACGTGGACCCTGACAATAGATCCAAGAACCAAAAGTTAGTCATACAAAGGGCTGTGTCACATTTAAAAACTGAGCTGAAACTTTTCTCTCTCTGCCGTTTTAAAGCCACTCCGTACTTCAGCCTGAAGTAAAGGCAAACATTTATTGACAGCTAATGCAGTGCTCCTGTGATGTATTATTAGGCACAAGCCCAGAGGCACAAGGCCAAGTGCTGTTCATCTCTTGGCGAGTGCCACAGTGTCTCAGATATTCACTGCCTGGAAATATCTGGTGATATTGCTAATGTTTTTTAAAAGGCAGGAGTCTTGAGTTTTCACAGAAACTGATACACTGATTAACCCACCAAAATAAGAGTATAATTGAAGAAGCCCTGCAACAGTTCACCCAGTTTCTAACCCTTGTTTCCACATATCAGGAGTGATGTACCAAAAAAATACTACCTTCCTTTGCCTTACCACATGATTTACTTCAGCAGTGTCAAATCAGATCTTTCTTGCTTGGCTAAAAACCTTTCCAAAACAAGTGAAAACATCTATCAGCTTTTACCCAAGGGAAATGAACTGCTGAATATTCAATCATAGGTTTCCTTCCAAATGCTCTGCTTGTTTGTTTTAGAAAAGCCTTACAAAGGACAAATAAAAGGTTTGAAATCGTCTGAGCAAAGCTGACTTCTTTCTTTGAAGGTCACCCTCAAGTCATTTCAGAACCGTGGAAATAGCCAGGGGAGGGATAAGCAGACTCAAAAGACAGCTTTTCTTCTCAAGTAACTTTGGTGCTTCAGGCTGAACTAAAAAAATGCCCTCCGGTGGAGGTTTGCCACTTTTTATGGACCTATCCAATTTTACCCTGGGGAGAGAGATGCAGTAAGAAGTTCTTCTAGCAAAAGTATCTGCGCACAAGTTCTTCAAAGAAAGGAGAGATTGCCTTTCCAAAAAGACTTCACTAGAAGTGATCAGGCTCGTCAAGGGTCTTATGGTCAGGTACTTTCTTCTTTGGGACAAACCTTAACGACTGTTTTCAGGGTCAGTGCCAAAGCTGGAATATACAAACCATACGGTATAGACCTGAATCAAGACAGCCTCTTCATAGTCCTTTCAGAATTCATGGTATGATCATACTAATAATATGCACTCAAATTGACAGTAATGCATTTACCAAACATTAACTATGACTGCCTTGCCTATTCAGAGCAAATTTTGCCTAGGATCCAAACTGAACTCATAGTCACGTTAGCTAAACATATTATTTAGGAGATGTTGCAGCCTGACTAAAGACTCAGTTTTGCATAAACCTTGAGAAAGACCCGGGAAACCAGCGGGAGCTCTGCCTAAGCAAAAACTACAGGATCTGGGGCCCGTGTGCAACTCCATGCACGGGCACGCCACCGTCATTCCAGTGACAGCTCCGCACACCCCGTTTCTGTAAGGAAAGCGAAACGCCACCCGAAATCCCCAAGCAGGCAAGCGAGCAAAGCCGCGCTCCGGGGCAGTCCGGTGAGGGCAGCGGCCGTGCCCCGGCGCAGCTCCCGGCGCCGCCGCCCCCGCCCAGCCCCGGTACCTTCTGCCGCGCTCGCTGCGCTCCGCTCCTCTCCGCAGGGCAGGGCAGAGCCGAGGCCGCCGCGGGAGCGCCTCAGGCCGGGGCAGGGGGCAGGCGGCAGGGACGGGGCGGGGCGGCCGCGCTTCGCCGACTCTGGCAGCGCCCCTCGCTCCGCACACGGCCCTGGCAGGGACGGGACGCGGCAACTTCGCGCACGGTGCCGCCGGCCAAACAATCGGCGGCGTTGCCGCTACCCAGTGCCTCGCCCGGCGGGTGCCCCCGGCCCGCCCGCCCGCAGCCCCTCTCACCTCAGGCACTGCCTCCTCCCCACCAGGACCGGGGACGGCGCCGGCTGCTCCCCGCTCCATCGCTTCGCCCCGCTCCCGGCTCCCCACTCGCTTCGGCTGGTGCGGCCCCGCTCGCCGCCGCCGCAGCCCCAGCGCCGGCCCCGGAGCGCCGCCTGCCGCCGGGGCACGGCCCCCCCGCCCCCGGAGCGCCGCTGGCCCGGCCGCCCTGCGAGCCTCAGGGGACACCGTTCTGGCCGGGCAGCGGCGCTCATCTGTCATTCATGTTTTTAACCAGCAGCCCCCTCCCCTCATCGGGGCAGCGCGGGCCCCGCTCTTGCCCAAGCACTCATCCCGAGCCCGACCGTGACGCGCTTTGAGGCGGCGATCGCGCTCTCCCGGGCGCCGGACCTGTGCTGCCTGCGCTGTGCTCCCGGCTGAGTTTCCCGCTCCGCTCCGAGCCCGCGGGCGGCTCCGTGCAGCCTGCAGGTGAGCGCTGTCAGCGAGCCCGCGGGGCGTGCCAGGCGCTTCCCAAGGCGGGGAGAGCCCTTTCCCTGAGTTTCTGCCCCTGCCCGGCGCAGCCGAAGCCCGTCGGGGAGCGGGAGCGGTGCCGGCAGCCCGCGGGGACGGTGCTCCGGCAGAGCGCGGCTGGGCTCGGACCCTGTCCCGAGCGTTGGCGGGGTTCGTGTGTGCCGGGGCTGCCAGGAACCCTCGGGGGCAAAGTGGGGAGCAGCGTTCACAGACGGTCGGGCGGAGACACCACTGCCCTGCTTGATGTCCCCGATCTGCGAGCGGGCTCTTGGGGGAAGGTTAAGCCTTTGGATGCCGGTGTGAGTGCTCAGGCTCTGCCCGCGCGTACACCGCATGTACACCGCCGCGGGATGCCGCTCACCGGGCAAAACAAAAGCACACCACACTCGTAACTTTTATGGTTTTAGTAACGACGATGCTCTACCCCGACTCCTCCCTCCCTCCCTCAACCCCGATCGGTACCAAGTTACAACCTATTTGTAGGTTAGGATCCTTACCTATTTGTAAGGATCGAAATGCATTTCCTGAGGTTTCTCTTATCTCCTGTCAGCTTTTTTCAAAATGCCTCTGTAGCTAATACCTGAATCCAGTTTTTTGTCAGTCTTAACACATTTATTTTATTTTATTTATTTTATTTTATTTTATTTTATTTTATTTTATTTTATTTTATTTTATTTTATTTTAATCCTGGAATTCATTAATTTTAATTTTTGGTGTATTAAAAAAAATATTTCCTTCCCTTCCTCTTGGGGAAAATTCTGGGTAGTTCTGGCATCTGTCATGATTTTTGCCTCTTAATACTGAAGCAAAGATTATGTATGTATTAATTAGTTTGTTTCCTCAGTTAGTGGATCAAGAGCAAGAATTTGTTAGGTCAAACTTGACAAAAACTGTCAGTCCCAGGCAGCCCCTTGTCTCTGCAAGGAGCCAACTCTGTCTCAGGGAGAGCAGGACATAGCTCTGCCTATAGTATCTGTAGCTATTATGGAGATTCTCTTTGTACATGTATATGCATTTCATGGTTTTTACTAATTATTGCTTACAACCACTACAAAATCGATCAAGTTTCATGGGAACAATTCAATGCTCTTGAAGTATTTGGTTTTCAAGATAGCAGTGAAGAAGTAATTGGCAGTTAAGTACATTGCCTTCTAATTTCATTTCATATTCTGTTTGTCTTGCATTATGTAAAGACAAACAAACAGGACCTTGCTCGTGGCCTTCTCAGCTCCATTTCAGCACTGCTTCTTGCATGATCTCCATAAATCACTCCACTCTGCTCTCCCACTGAAGTCTGGAAGCGAGACAGGCATCACAAAATCTGACCTTGTTTGTATCAGTGTTAGAGAACTATTGGAAACCACTTGTCTTTCTCATACAGAAAGACCTTTTTATTTTCATTTTTGTGCTGCTTGACAGCGCAGATAGCTTGAAACATATTTCCCCTGGCATGAGATTTTTGTGCAGTTACTTTTCTGTGCCAGTTCTATTTATTTATTTAACACGGATTTATCCCACCTGTGTATGGCTTGTATTTCCTCAAAATAATCTGTGTTGAAATACACAGAGGTATGTATTTCTTTCTTTTCCCCTCCCCCTTTAATTCCCAATAAGTAATTTGACAAGGCTATGGAGATTAGGATATCTCACTTCTATTTGCAAACTGATGTGGTACTATTATCTTCAGAGGTTACCTTTCACCTTGCACTGGAGATTAGTTGTGCATCCCCAGACATGAAGAGTCAGCATGACTAGACAGGTGTAATTCCACTTTTAATAATTCCAAAGTATTAAACAGTATTCCATCTCCTCCACCCCCCAGTTCCACTAAGTTGTAGTTTCTTTACTTCACTGATGATAGTGAAGAATAAAATTGAAAATCAATAGCAGAACGTTATTTATGGGGTCCATGCCACTTACCATTAAAAATAATACAATTCCAGTTTTCTAAACAGATAGGGAAAAGGTTGAATGGAGCAGTTAATTGGTTTGGACAGGATCAAAATTGTGCAGTCTTGGCATTACTTTTGTTGAAAACTGGGTCTCTGGCTTCAGCCTTTTTCTCTCAGTGCTGCTGCTTTTGTGCTGCTTTGTGCTCCTGTTCCTTGAAGGCCATGTCATGTGTGCTATTCCCGACTCAGCATGCACAGCTGCAGCAGGGAGGCTACAGGCACCATTCCAATCCTCCTGAAGACCCTCACCTCTAGAAGTGGTCCACAAAAGGTAAATTGGCAGCTTTGTTTCATGTCCATGCCTATAGAAGATTGGGACAGCAACCATTCCTTCTTACTCTTCCTCCTCGACTTGCTTGGAGTAAATACAATTGTTTGGTTTACAGTCATGCCTTTCTACTGCAATTGAAAACACATTTATATGGCTTTCTGTGAGGTGCTCTCTTTATACAGGTGTGTGGGTGCAGCTTCATCAGTCTTCCAGTTTAAAAATTTAATTTTCTACTTGGACCTGGTCCTGCTTCAAATGAAATTACCATCTGAAGTCCCAAAAATTTCAGAGGAGTATGATTAAATGCTTTGCAGGTGTGTTTACCCATTTCTTTCCAATCCATCCCACTAGTGTTGCTATTGCTTCTGTTCCACAGGTGGCAGCTTCAGTGACATGGCAAATGTAGAAGACAAAGCATACCTCTGTTTCACTTCTTCAATTAGTTTAAAATTTCTTAAATATGCTTAAATGTTTTTAGAAAGTAATAAGCATTAAGACACTTGCTTGCACTGCTCACCAAGACCTACTTTCATAAAGCAAAAAAAAGCAGATTTAAGTGCAATACTTTAGGGTTTTTAAAAAATCTGGAATCTGAGGAATGCTGGAATATTATCCTAGAGCTGTGAAAGGGGAAAGGATATGCCTTTTCCTTTTGATTCACAACAGAATAACTCCTAGAATTGTGTGGTTGTTGTTGTTAATTTGTTTTTATTATTTTAGCATCTCAGTTGTTGTACTGCCATGATGAATTTGGTTTAGGATTTGTGTCATCTTATCCAGAAGCTATTTTACAGGTCAATAAGATGCTTCATCTGAGTGTCAATAAGCTCTCTTCAAATACATTCAGCTTCTCAGGACTCATTTGGGATGAGCAGTCTTAGGGATAAGAGTTTATGCATGTATTAGTACATGTGTTTTACAGATGGAGAACCTGTTAAATCAGTTCACCATGGTTAAATTAATTCACCAATGACCAAAGAAACAGTATATGGGCAGAGGCAGTAAGAACCTGCACTAAAGCTGGAATTTTATATTTTCACCCTGGTGTCCCAGTCAGGCAACTTGTTTCAGCTGCAAACTGGTACACCCCCATCTGTCTGGAAGGGACCAAATAGAGAATTGGAAGGTTTTGCAGAGGATGGGCCTAAAAACGTGGCATCAGGCAGGAGGTGAATTCTATATGTTAGAAAGTAAAATAAGGTGTCACAATGTATGTAAAATAAGGTGTCACAAAAAGGGAAAGAAAGGTGGTTGTGCCCATGACACCTGGGGTGTGTGTAGACTGTGGAGATGGTTATAGAAGCTTGCTCCTTGGAGATGGTGGCAGGAACGAAAGGAAGCCCCTGGAAGCCTGACTCCCACATTTCAGCTCTCATAGCAGACAGAAATCCCAGAGATGGATAAGTGAATATGTCTGTGAAGACTGTGTTGAACACTATTATTGTAATGCTTTTTGATCAATTGTCACAAAGTGCTGCTGAGTGTGTTTTTGAAGGGAGAGAGAGGCAGATAGCAAAATTTTGGTACCTGTCATGGAGATAATTATTTTTGTAGCTGAAGGGCAGGAAAACAGGAAAGGGAAATGGAGCATCTCTTGCTTCAGGTAAAAGTGATTTTTCAGACAGGGAAATAATTAAGCTGAACTTCTATTTACATGACTGCAACCGATTCTGTTCAGGGTAGCTGATCGGAACAAGGTTCTCAGAGCTAAGAAATTATACTGCAGGTAACAATGCAGAAGGCAAGCATAATATAATTGTATCAATGACAGCAGATGCAGTAGTTTTCCCCTCAAGTTATTTGTGACGAAAGTGGTCATGTGCATGTGCAAAATATTAATGATCTGTTAGAACAGTAGTCATGTGTATACATTACATGAATATGGCCATGTGTATATATTACATAAATATAATATTTTTTCTGTACTTATCTTCTTCTGTATGAGAAGGTATCAAAGGGACAATTTAGAGTTTTCTGCAAACTATTTATGTAAATTATATAACGTGTTGCAAGCAGGAGGTACTTTTATATTAATAACAATTTTTCAAATTATTTCAGGGGAAATTAGGTTGGAAAATCACAAGAGTTAAATTCAAGAAAGCAAAAGGAAATCAAGCAAGTTATAGAAGATGTAATAGAACTATTGTGGTGATCGCTTGTGAACACTATATCCTTTTTGTATGAAAATAATATTGCTGTGAGTTACCGCTCTGGTGTTTCCTCTTCTGTTAGATATCAGGCTGTTTTTTTGTAATTTTGCTGAGAGTCACAGCAATGAATTTGTATCTCTGTAATCTCTTGCCTCAAGTTGCCGGAGCACAGTCGTAACAAACAGTGTACAAGTCACCTTCCAATTATAGCTAAACTAAATTTTAAGGTAGTATATGCAAACCTACCCTGAAAAAGAAAACCTGTTATGTAGAAAGGAGTTTATGTTCTTCTGGGTCTGTTTATTGCCAGAGTCATGGGGTTGGTGGAGGAAAGAGTAACTCTGCCAAGCAAGAAGCTCTTGGCTACTTGGCTCTTTGATTTGCAAATGAGACCCAGGTATACATATTAACATTGAGCAAAACTAGAGCCTTAGGACAACAACATGTATAGTTATATTTCAACTTTTTCCAGGTCAGATGCAAACTTATGCTGAAAACTGTCTCTTTGTAGAGATCTGACCAAGCTGCCAAGCCCAGGGGCTGGCACTGACTGCACGCCACACCATGTGCTCAGAGATTGCTTGTCTACAAAGGAGGTAAAAATCCACATATTGATTTTGAGTTAAAAATCAACAGGAGGTTTGGAGGTAAAAATCAATATATGTCTGCCTCCATCTTGATATGACACATCCCAGCAGCTGTGCTCAGGCTGAAAAGACATTTTGCTAGTATGGGGATTTGCCCACTCAAAACACCAAGGCAGAAAACATTCTATATGTGGGAAGAAATACAGAGCATAAACTGGAAGCAATTTGGAAATTATATTTTTTCTCTCAAATCAAACATAAGCACCCAACACTCTGAGATGAAAGCATAATTACTGAATAAAAATATGGTCCGGCAGCCAGACAAATGGAAAATGAATCCAACAATGTTAAGCTTGATCCTGCCCTGCTTTGGGAAAAATTGCTTCTTAAATACATTTCATCGTGTAAATTTAACATTTCATCTCAAAGTATTATGTTTGCTTCAATACAGGCTTTGTGGTCTGAAGGGTTGTCCTAATCCATTTGGCTGAAAATTAAGGCCAGTGAGAGAAAAATAATATCAGAATGATTTTTGTGGGGTTTATTTTCACTGTTGTTCTCAGAAAAAAAAAAAAAGCAAAATTCACTAGTTTCAGATTCTTGACATGGATCATTAAGCCAAGGCAAGCTCTTGTATTGGCTCTTTGACTCAGAACTAAGGTTTCAACAGTAAACTGTACTTTTTTTGAAAAAAAATTACATCTCCTTTAATTTCAAATGTCAATACATAGAATTTAAAACAGTTTAACAAAATCACTCTGAAAGTTCATTCAGATAAATGTTTAATCATCCAGCATTGTCTGGAGGCTTATGAACATGGGAATCCTAATGTGCTCTAAAGTAGCATTTAACTTTTTGTTGAAGGAGAATATGCCTTTTTCAGGGAGGAGTGAATTACCCCTATGAGTGGTCTACATGAAGAGTAGGTGTACAGTAAATTCCCAGCCCCACTCACTAACTTCACAGTAACTTTCTCTGCAGACATGCATCCAGGTCAGTAGAATTTATGCTTTGTGAATCTTGCCGTGCACATATTACAGCACTTTGGCTACAAAGTGGATCAGAGCCCAAACAGTGAAGGATGGCTGTGTCTGCATTAGGAGCAAAATGGTGCCGAGGGTCCAACATTTGTCTTTCAGGAGCTTTTTCTGCAGTGTAGCTGCGGTGTGTCCCCAGGGACTCAAAGCCCATTAGTGCCTGAAGCACATCTTTCAGCTTAGCTCCTGCAGAAAGACCCTGGTTGGGCAGTATTGAACAACACGCACTAAGTGGGGAGAATCAAGAATAATCTGAACTTTGTTGCTAGTGTAGATACTCTGAAACAGGGCAGGGCTTCACAGGAGGGCTAGTCTGATGGCAGCCTGAGTGTGCTGTGAGTCTAGGGTGACCAGTGTCCTGGGGACCTGCTAGAGAGTGGCTGTGGAACTCCTTGAGTTAGCAGAGAGGCTGGTATTTTTCATTTTGTGGAAAAAACAATGCAGAAAAGCACTCATCAGATTCATGCCTATGGCACCATTCAGCCTGTCATGGCATTTGATGCAGAACTAACACTCTGCACAGCATTCGGTGGTGAAGGCCACATTATAAAGACTGCATTGAGAACTAGCCCTGGAGCTTTTCTTGCCCCAGTCTGTTTGCCATGAGAAACAGTAGATTAAATAACATCCAAAACGCCAGACTCCTGCATGTAATGAGCATGCAGTCCACTGAATTCACTAAGCAAGAGGTCAGTGGGCTTAGTGAATTTGCCTGGTTCTTTTAAAAGACTTTCTATTATTAATAACGTTTCCAGCTTCTCAGTGGGAGCTGAAGTTACTGCAGAGCTTTTGAAACAAATTTCAGGGGTCAGGAATGGATGTGCTATTTTTGGCTTCCACTTAACCACCCAACAGACAGGAGTCAGGTAAATGATTTGCTCATGTTGCCATTAGTATCATGCTGCTATGCATGGCATCTTTTTCATAAAAAAACAACAGAGCTACCATTCCAGCAGCTTGCAGCACAGATTAGAGAAAATGGTGAGGTTTGCCAAAGTGCTTTTGCTCTTTACATAGCAATTAAGCTTGAGAGAAAAACACGTGGCCACAGGTGGGTCTCAAGCAGCTACACACAAACCTCAAGTATCCACCTAAGCCACAGTCACCTTCTGGGATTCAGGTGGCTTTTGAACAACCAGTGGGCTGTTTGTAAATTATTCTCATGGATGCCAACCTATCCCTACCTATGAAAACAGCAGATGAGAGAGCACATGGCAGTGGCTGATGGAAAGAGGAGATTAGGGCAACAATATGGTCAGTGTCACCCGTGAACTTTTTCAGTTGTGGGTATTTTTGTAAAAGTGAGAGTTAGAATAACAGTGCAGGTGCTGACATCCAGAGGAGGGTGGTTTGGAGGGGAGGGAAGGAATGTGGTTACTGCATTCATTCCATCATGGCTCACATTAGCAGTGTGTCTTAAAAAAAAAAAACCAGGATGCTGCTAAGGACATAAAGAGAGCTCTGGTGCATCAGTTGTAAAATTGAGTTATTTCTAAATTATTGGTTTTTTTTAAATGCCACTGGCTGAGTTATAACACAAAGCTGAACAAGGACTGCAATGAAGAAGATGAGTAATTTCAGTGATGGAACCTGCAGAATTATTTAAGCAGATTTGTGTGATAACGGGGGCTTTTCTCACAGTGTTTGGTCTTGATAAGAACAAGATTGGTGTCTTATCTGCACTGCTTATCACATTTACTGCTTAATAGCAATGGAGCTGCTGACAGCCAGGAAACAAAAATTGTCATGAAAGTTGAATGATTGAATTACCACTAAATGAATGCCCAGAGTTGTCAGTGATATTTTTGGCAACAAAGAGATCTAACCAAAACAAAACAATTTTCAGAATTCACTGAGGTGATCCTTCAGAAACACCAGTGGGTGCTGCATCAACAGAAAGTGTCACAAAAGAGCTGTTTGCCTTCAGCTCCTTCTCCATCATTATGAAGGAACCTTCTCACTTCTACAGTGGGGAAACAGTTTCAGGCCAGAAGCGTGGACAAGCAAGGAGGGGAAAAGAGGCAGATGCTCAAGGAGCAGCAGCCTCCTTGGGTGCCTTCAGCTCATTTTCTGAAGTGTAGCCAGTTTCAGAGGAAAGTAGCTCAGGAAAAAGAAGGTGCTGTGCTGCTTGGGAGCTGACAGACTGCCCCTCCTCGACCAATAATTAATTACCAGAGCCAGAAGATAAGGTTGCTTCTCAGCAAAATGTTTTTTGTCATATAATGATCATGACAGAGATAAAAGTGCTTGGGAGTGCAAAATTGACTTACTTATCCATGCTATAACCTGACCAACTGCATTCACACCAGTAAGACCTAACGATGCTTCATGCTGGGGCTCTCATGAGATGAATCTCTGCAGGGAAAAAATGTCACTTGTTTTCTACTGTGCTCTTTCAGATACTTTGGGCATGCAGTTTTGTTAAACAGAACCCAGCAATCATTTTCATATTGGTATTTTTGAGCATTTTTCTTTTAATGAAGAAGTGGCAGCTCATATAGAGCCCAAGAGCATGCATGAAACATTCAAGTGAGCTCCAGCTGAGACAGCTCTGGGTGCAGCGTGGAAGGAGGGATTTTGTGTGGCTGAAGACTGTCACCTGTAGCAGGTCTTCTTTCCTGTCCTTAGCCATCTGTCTTCATCAAAACCCAGGTCACAGGTTAAATGTCAGCAACAACCTTTGCACCTTTCCTTTTAATTAATGGCTCTTGAAGTGACTCAGCAGATGCATAAGTTTCATCTTTATTAAAATAAATTTTCTGTTAAATTCTATTTCACTATTTAGCCTGATGGTGCCATTGGTTCCTTACAGCACACATTGCAAAACATCCTTTCAAAGCCCAACTAGAAATCAAAATTGATTAAACACCCAATAGACTCCCCAAAGCTGCGTGAAAATTGAGCATGACTAGTTTCAGAAGTTAGAAATGCCATTCTAAAAATTCTGACAGGTTCTCTACCCCTAAGAAAGTCCAGAGAAGGACTGGTTGTCTTTGTCCTGGTTTACAAAGATGCTAATTGGGAAGTTTAAGCAGGCTTCACTGCTGTGTCACACATGAAACTGGACGGTTAGATCACTGACGTCAGAGCCGTAGAAAGAATCATTGCCTTGCTGGTGGGTGGTAGGCACCATTGGGCCAGCAATCCTGTCCCTGGTGATTATGAGAGACTATTAATCTTGTTCCAGTGCAGAACAAAAAGCCATCTAAGGTGCTGGAAACTTTTCCTTTGTTGCTAGGGAAGTCAGTGCAGTGAGGCAAGGACAATGTTTTTCTTTCTACATCCATCCTCTAAATATTTGTAATTTCTGTGACTACTCATTGTGTGCATTCTTTATTTTCTCAAAGCAGTACTATTCTGAATAGTTCTCCTTATCTTATTCTCCAACGGGTTTCTAAACTGTAAGGAAGCAGGTTGTGGATCAATTAACTCCACCTAGTCCATCTACTTTTTCTTTTTCATTTTTGTACTTAATAGCAAACAGTTGCATTTCCATCTTTTGGTGCCCACTAACTTTGGGGCTGAAATACTGGGAAAACAAGGCATTTAAGTCTTGCTATGAGAAAGAGCTACCCCAATGCAGCATAGAAAAAAAGACACCCTTTGCTCTTCATATGCCACACAAAGTCCTTCAGCTGCAGAGGAGTTGGAGTGGCTCATGAATTTACCATGGTAATATGAGGTTCAGACTTTGTTCCTGGAAAGAGCTGAAGTACCTACAATAGCTGGCCATCAGGTGACAGCCTTAACACAGTTGCCCTGCTGTGGGTTACAATTTTTCCTCACACCCATCTTCCCTAGGCTTATTCCAAAAAGCTAATGATAAATTCTGCATAAAAGAAATATATTGACATTTTCCCTCTCCATTTATGATACCACCAAAGATACTATTCCTTATTTAGTTTTGGTTTTTTGAGATAAATACCATGCTCTTTATAACCCCATTGAAGCCAGCAGGTTTTTCTCAGCTTACACCTAGGAATGATACCAATTTTCTGTGTGTTTCTCACTGTGCAATTCTGCCTAGGACGCAATTGTGGGAGAAAAAAAGACCTCCCACAGCTGGGGAAGAGGGTCTAAGCTATCTGGGAATTCATGCCACTGTCAGTCTGTCAGCTGTTTGTCTTCTCACTGACCCAAAGCCCTAGGAGATACCACCTTGTTTAAAATCTAAAGAACACAGTGTACCAGAGCCCCATCACTGGGCTGACTTGACCTTGTGCTATTACAGCATCTAGCAACTCGCTTGTCAATGGGAAAAAAAAGCATTCAGAGGGGACAGAAATTAAAAAATACAGCACAATAAAGCTCAAGATTCTTGTATGTTCTGCACATATAAAGCACTATTTATCCAAGTCCTTTTTTCCATCCTATTGCTTAATTCTATTTATAATGATGAAACAATTCCTCAGGAGCGTGAACATGTTCATATACGGGAAGTAAATTAACTCAGTAAATTGCTGACTAAACCAAACAAATTAAATTTTTTTCTTTGAGAATAACATCCTCCCCATCCATTATCAAACAAAAGATACCTGTATTAAAAGCTTACACTTGAGGCACTCTCCCTGGTACTGCACAATTTGTGACACAAACTCATTAAGTTTATTACAGCAGGGAAAATTATTTCTATCTGCAAGTATTTTGTAGTAGCTCTTTCTTACATACCAATTATGGGTCATTAGCTTCCAAATAAGCAATATCTGCTCACATATATGGCATGTAGCCACCTTAAAAGGTGGAAGCACCTGTGTAATGAGGTCATCCTGGGAAATGCATGTAGCCAGGTAGCTCTGATTAACAAGTTTACAGAAACAGGGGCTGCAGGCAAACACTTCTCCATCACTTCTCAGGCTAGGCTGTACAGATGGCGTTTTCTTCAAACTGTTCCACCTTGTGGTACAAAGTGTTTAATATGGAAGTTCAACCTATTCTATTCCAGGCTCAACATACTCCAGAACCTGAAGAAAACTAATCTCAGGGAAAGTGTTAGAGCAACATTTGCAGCTTAACATTTCTTAATGTTAAGAAATGTTAAGCTGCAAATTGAGCACAGCCCCTTGAAGGTATCTTCAGGCTTGCTCCTTGCCAGAAGAGTTTCAGTAAGGGTTGAGATCAGGATTCAAGCTGATAGATTTCCTGTTGGCATTTAGACACCCAAACATATAGGTGTCTAATTTTCTTCATAATAAATGCTCTGCTTGTGGCATCACAAGATGCTTGTGATCTAACAGGCACTGCCTCAAGCTCCAGCACAGGCTAAGCTGTATTCAGTCTACTGGATGTGCCATAATGAGACAGTAGCAAGTCACCAAAACATTGACTCAACTGACTGAATAAGAAAGGAATCAGTGGTCTATCTCCAAAGACTAAAGGCAGGTAAGAAAATAATAAAGGTCACCAAAACAAATGCCACTAAGTGGCCACTTGGCTTGACCCCTCAGCACAGCGTATCAAGGAGCTGGAGAGAGATAGGGGCAACTGTGGCTGGGAGAGTGCAAGAGAACAGCTTCAGCCCAAGAAAAAGTAGTGTCAGCACATTCAAAGGTGTAGAAGCAAGAAAGGAGTTCAGTAAGTATCGAGCCTTCAGTGAAGCAAGGAAGAATGGATTATTTAATTTCTGGAAGATGAAAATTTGACCATAGAATAGCATTTTTCTGCAGAAGATTGAATATTAAGGTATTAGGTAAACAGGAATGTACAGTTACAGACAGAAAAATGTATTGTATGAAGGAGTTATTTAGAAGAAAGAGTGAAATAACCAAAGAGCTGAATATTACAGAAAATCTGGAACTGACAGTGAAAAACTAGGATAAAGTTTTATTTCTAAAATGGAAGGCACCCTCTTCCAAATGGAACCTAAACCACTTCCAGTTTCAGTATGCATCACACATTACTCACATTACTGATCCACAGGTGGAGGGGATGTGAGGTGAGCCTCATAATGTCTGAAGGAGAGCCATCACAGAACTTGAAGCAGTGAAAAAAAGATTAAAAAAACCCCAAAGATAAAATACATCCTCAATTAAATTATAACTCAGCTAGTATGCACAAAGTCAAATGAGTTCTGGCTCAGTTTCTCAGAGAAAATTAGATAGTTCTGCTCCAAGTGGAAGAAAAATGTATCCTTTTGCAAATGCATTTCTCTGTGTTATGCTTTTAAGTACTAGCTTTTAAATCATGTTTGAAGAGGCCTGGGAAAGCACATTAGCACCTCTCCACAAGCACTGTTTGAACATAGTTGGCTCGGGGAGAGGGGAATGAAAGATTTCCAGACTCAGTGCAGACAAAGCCCAAAGGCTGTTGGCATAAGTACAAAGCTAGAATAATGCTTCAAGAAAATGGAAAGAAAATGCCTTTAAAGAAGAATTCACCAAAATGACATGAAACAGCAAAGAGGAGACAGGACCTTTGAGAGCAGTTTTTCACAATTAGGTCACTGCTCTTTTGTGAATGTTGAGGTGTTCCACAACAGGAGTCAGAAACCTGCGGAAAGCCTGTTCCAAAAACCCTTCTGGATCCCCTGGCTCACTTTTCACCATTGCAATTATCAGACTGCCAGGGCAACTGATACAGCAAATTGACTGTTCACTTCCAAAGCTGCTTGCTGCTGGTCTTACAGAGTTACTGCAGGAGCTCTGGGAAGCAGCAGCATGCCTGGAGCAGCTCACAACATCCCTTGGGGGAATGAGAGACTTACCAGCCATTTCTGTGTGTAGAGGGACACAGTGTAATGCAAAGTTATCAACTGTATGTCCCTTTTTTTGTGACCCTTTTTTGTGTCCCTTTTTTTGTGACCATCACTCTCCTTTCCCTGACTCCAGGTTAGCAGAGTGCTTTCCTGTGCCCTGTGTTTTAAAGAACAAGCTGAAGTCCTGCGTGTGTTTCTGGCTTGGTGTTTGCAGCCCCTGACAGCCAGCGCTGTCTGACAGAGCCATCCAAGTGACCACTAGCCAGTTGGTTGCACCCTGCACCCAGAAGGGGATTTCACATTTGAAAGGAGCTCACCACAGAGAAGGTAAAAAAAGAAATGTCTGCCAATGTGCAAGAGGAGCAGACCAGCTCCTGGAACACATTTTAGGGAATGTGTTTCTATTTATTTTCTTTCTTCTAGCTTAAATATTTTACTATTTTCAAGAAGGAGACCATATAAGCATTAAAAAAAAAAGTGTGCCAAGGAGTGCACTTGCATCTATAAGACAGCCTGCAGACAGGTGAGATGGCACATCAGAGGAAGAGGGATACAGGTTTCCAATCAAATAAGTCACTGTGCTGTGTGGAGCTGGAACCGAAGCTCAGCACAGGTTTAGGCAGGTCTGTGTGCAGTTTGGCAGATTTTCCATTTACTTCTTCAACATACAGTGCAGTTCTGTTTCCTGAACAATGTTTCAGCAGTCTAGGGGTTTGGTGTGGAGCTTACTGAACATCAAAATTCAGTAAACTGTCACTGTTCTCTGTGTGATTAATAGAGATTAATGTTGATGTATGTACCGGCATGTGACACCACTGTTTCTACAAGGAACCATTACTCATCAGCTCAACATGTGGGATTAATTGACTTTGTTTATTACTAAGGAGAAACAAGCAAAAAGGTCAAGTTGCCCTAGCAAAATTATGTGCCATCACTTAGTAATATCTCTTCAGTGGGAAATACTTGCTGAATTGAGTGAGAACAATTGTTTTTTATTTTTTGTCAGACTGATCCACTTGGTCTGTGTAATTAAAGTCTAGAACAAATGTATGTACCCTGACAGCCTCTCGCTACCTACGGATCACTTTAGTTGTGTACTGACAGTCACGTGCCATAGATGGAAAAAAAAATTTTTTTTTCCATCTCATTGTTTATTTTACATTAATTCAAGGTATTTCTGACACTGTGTTTTTTTCCTGTGAGTTTGATTTTGCAGAAACAAACATTTGGAAATAATTGATGCTCTTTTAGGCCCTACTAAACTACCTTCAGCACAACTATCTGTATAGACAGGGAATACTTAGCTGAGACCTTTATGCACTTTGAATCATCTTTTTTACAGTGTTTTTACAGAATTCTGCAATTCAATTTACAAGTTACAAAGGATGTGAAATGAATGATGAATGGAGAATGGCTGTGATGCTGAATAGCTGTGTAGGAAAATCTTCCATAACAAAGAAAAAGGGGCTAAGGAAAGGTGTGTGCTGCTTCCACAAAAAGCAGGTGTGATCTCTTAAAAAAGCAAATAATAGTAATGTGAGACGTGTGGGCTGTTTTAGTCTTTTTCTTATTGGACAGGAACACCCCTGCCCCACCTCACCCCCCATTATGAAAAGAAATATTGATAAGGAATTGTTTTGCAAGCACTTAGAGATTTTGCAGAAGTTCTTTGGTATCAGGATGGGAGGTGTGTCCTAGGGATCTGAAAGTATCCTACTTCTCCCACTACATGCTGAGAATCAATGAAACCCAACTGGTCTCTGGTTGTATGGGCAAAGAAACCGTGTCACAGATGTAAACTTCAGAAATTTGGTAAGGCCAAAGGCTTTCTAGAAAGTTAAAGATCAGTAAAAAAATTGTTCAGGATTTTCAGATTTCCTGCTGTAGCCAGGAACACCAAGAGAGGAACAGATGCTCTCTTTACAAACGTGCAGGTCTTTGAAAGCCTTGGGATCATTTCTGATAGAGTGAAGTCTGGGATATTATAAGCAGAGAATGCCACAGGAGGAGATAAACTAAAACAATATGAGTAACTGCTTGTCACAAGTTTGTTGCTTAGACAAAGATTAATGGAGAAACAGAGATAGTTTGTTCCTCTTGAAACAGAAAAATTACCCTTTTTTGCAACTCTGGGACAGTATGCTTACAGTGGATTCCAAATTTTTTTTATTCTTGTACATAATATTTATAAAAAGGAAAACTATAGAGGGATTCAATAATTTTTCAAGACATTATTGGAAGAACTGAATCACGTTTCAAAAAACAAGACCTTGATTTATGCTGTAAAACCCAGTGTTTTAGCTTTCATGGAGGCGACTTCCACAGCAGATGGAACAGAATTTTGATGAATTTCCCTGCTGTCCTGGTTCTGGCCAGGACAGGTTTGATTTCTGCAGTAGCCAGAAGAGGGCTTGGCTAGGACCTGGAGATTATTCTGTACCACCTCTCCTCATTTTCTGTATGGGGGAAGCATGGATTGGTTGGGTTGGATTTGTGGTAAGCATTTTGCATTTGAATCACTCCGTGTCTCACTTGTACACTTTTGTTATTAATATTGTTGCTATTAACTGTTCACTTGCTTCTCTCATTGCTGTTTCCAGTAAATTGTTCTCAAGTCAAGCCAAGATCTTTGCCTTTTGTGTCTCCAGTTCTCCACTCCAGTCAGCACAGGGGAGAGTTGGAGGGGGAATGGAAAGTGAGTGATGGACACAAGTAGAGCATGGTTGCACTGGGAGCACTAAATTCCTAAACCACAACAACTGTAAACAGAAATAGTCATGGAAGGGCTTTGTGGAACTTCTGAAGCTAGAAAAAGTAATTTTTATTTCCAGTATTTTGCTGTAATTTTCTCACATAAGAAAGACCATCTATTTTTCCTTTGAAAGGCAATGTCCTTTCAGCGACACAAAATTTCACCTAAAAATAAACCAGTCAATAATGCAAAGCACAGAAATGCCATGCCTTTCTGAGTACCTCTTTTTGTCAAGGTTAATAGATAGAAGCAACATTACAAAACAAACAGCTCTGGGAAAACAACATGAGTAATACAGATTATTCAAACAAAAGAGACTGCAATGGTCATCTCATATGACCTCCTCCTATTGTTATATTTGGAGTTATTTGTAGAATATTTTTATGAGAATGCCCACTGAATCTTCATCTCAACATCATTTACTAGAGTTAAGAGATGATCACACATCTTTTGTAAATAAATTCAAATATTAGAAACAAATGGTGAAAGTAACAACTTATAAATTGGCAGAGACACTAGCAGAGACATTTGTTGAGTAACATGCATCTGTTCTTTTATGCATTTACTAATTATCCAGAGTGGAGAATAAAGAATATATTAGTTGAAGTCACTTATATATTAAATTGAGGGAAAATACTAATACAAAGAAGACATTAAAAAAATAGGATGGAACTCACCCAGACAAAAAATACAGGGAGAAAGTGAGAAAATGAGATACTATTTGTGGATTAAAACACAATCAAAATGAAAAGTTATTCTAAATCACAAGGGGATAGAAAAATCTAAGACATGCTATCAAATGAACCTGCAAAGAAATAACATGGAAAGAATCTTAGGGGGCTGTACTTTCAATGCAGGATAACAAGGTAAAATAGCCAGAGAAATATATAATGAGACTGGAATATATAGATGAAATCTTTTCACAAGCACACCTGGAATAGCTTGTTCACTTCTTTATGAGATGAAGAAGATCTGATGAAAGAGAGAATTCTGATCAGCACAGCAAATGGATTCATCAAGGTCCAAAATTTGATTTATGAGAAAGAATGAAAAGGCTTCAAAACATTTTAGATGATTAGTTAGATTAAGAGACAAGTACAGCCTAGGAACAAAGCAGCAGTCTTGAAATGCATAAGACCTATAAATAATGTTGAAGAGACTTCACCAGCTAATCCAAAGCAAACATAAATGAATAGGTGAAACTAGGTAAAGAGGAGGTCAACAGCCCCTTTCCTAACAGCACACCATTAACTTGCACAGTGGTCTTGCAGGAGACATCATGAAAGAAACTCCACTCGGCCCACTGAAAACCTGAGAAAAAATGTGCAAGAGAGGACAGCTAGGAGTGGCCAGCTTCAGCTTCCCAGCTGGAAGTAGCTGGTGTCCCCCTGCCCTTCCTCTGCCCTTCACTTCTCACCAGAGGGAGGTCACAAGGCAGTAGGGAGCCAGTTGTATGTGTAGATCCTGGTTGGTGGCATCCCTATGTCCCTGCCCTCTCCATGGCTGGATAATTGCTTCTCACTCCCTGTGAGGCTCTTTTGGGCAATAATTAGTTCCCATACCATTAGAAATCAGTCTTTCCCTCCCTTGGTTCAAGTCTTTCCTGGACATGCAATGAATCTGTGCCAGAAAATGGTGCTGCTTGTTTCACAACTCCAGCTTTGCCAATTCCAGGCTGTCCAGAAGATGCCCATGGGAGTTCTCTTGCCTGGCAAGTACAAGAGCATCGGTGGGAAAGGGTGTCAGCTGGGACTGAGAAGCCCTAACGTGGCAGCGCTGCAAAGCTGGAATCTCTCCTTGGGAAGAACTGCAGTTTTGTGTCATGTTTCACAAAGCAGAAGAGAGCAGCAGGTAAGATTTGAATGGCAGATTTGGGGAGCAAGAAGTAACACCTGGCAACCTGACAGTGCAGAAAAAGTCTTGTTAAATTCATCAGCCTTAATGTCCTGCTGAGATGTTAAGCCATACTGCATCAAAAAGTGAGTTGTTGGGAGGTAATGCCTGCTCTGTCCACTACTCTAATCGAGGGGATATTTCCCTCAAACTGAGTTTTCTCTCCAGGTTGATGTTTCCACACCAGCCCTGATTAGCATGGACGTCCCTATTCATGTACAACACTCCCCAGCACACAGTCCCTGTTTCCCCAGACCAACTCTTCTGTAGCTGCTGGTAAGGATATCATGTTATTCATTAAACCTTTTATTAGCATGCTGCTGTCTAACATTTCATTGTCTAACAGAACCCACTGCGTTAATGGTCACAGAGTGTAATGCTGAATGTGCTTGGTGGGAAATAACACACATAACACAGGCAGGGGGGCAATTGATTGGACAGTTTCATCTCCTGGTTTATTCCCCTGCTGCCACTGGCAAGTCAATATCATTGAGTGAATATGCCAAAGCAGTATCTTGTGAGAAAACCTGTCTTTGGTGGGATTTAAAGTGATAAGAAGTAAAGAGAACATTAAAACTAAAACAATACTTATATAAAACTCTGTCAGTCCTGAATTAGTCCCACCAGGTTTGCAAGTAGATCTTGGTTTCAGGCAGCACATTCCTACAGTAGCACCAAGCACCTTCAAGTTTCATTTGCTGGATGAATTAAAACGCAGTGACCTTTCAATGCTTTCTCTAGATAAGCCTGAATCAGAATCCCAAGCGCAAACACCCCCAAATGCTGGGGACATTTGGATCTTACAGACAGATTATCAAGGTAGTTGGGGATAAGTTTAGATGTTTGTGGAGGAGGGAAATCTTCCAGTGCATTACAGTCTGCACAATTTTAACATCTGCATGAAATAAGTGTGCATGTAAGGAGGGAACCATGACTGACTGAGACAGAAGAGGAGGAATAGGTGAATGTGAGCAAGGGATAAAGTTTTCCAGGCACTGGGAAGAGGAGTTTTTGTGGGCACTGCGTATGCCAAACAGCAGCACTTCTGCAGTCCCGTTTTCTCTTCTTGGCTTTGTGCTACCAGGGAGAACATGGAAAACTGGAAGCAAAACCCAAAAGGCTCACGATTAAAGGTGTGTCTGCTACAAAATCCTGGGAGATAAGAGCACAAAAGTTTGACATGTTTGTGACAGTCTTGGCATCTGAAGAGTACAAGCAGAAAGGTTAGTGAAAGCTGGCAAAGCTGACCCCTAAGACCCAAAGAACACCTAAGAACTAAAAAACTGACCCCAAAGCTGAGCAGCCTAAGAACTGTTGCTCAGATATTGGAAGGAAAAGCTTCCTTGGCTATCAGTTTGCTGGATGTTACTCCAGCAAAATATTATCCTAAGGAAAAGGCTAATGTTGCTAGTGTGGATATAACTAAATATCAAGAACTTTATTACAAGACAATTCCAAGCAGGAGAAGTGGGAAAATCTATTGTGTGCCTTATAACAAACATGTTGTATGAACATTCCTACAATGATCACGGCCTTTATGTGCTAAAGGACATGAATTTCACCTGCAAGTGCACATATGCAGTTTTGTATGGAAAAGCAGGAGGACAGGTGGTTTTTTTGCCTTGTGGCACTTGCAGACAGCAGTGCAGACAGGGGGTATGGACCCCAAGGCAGATGCTGACAGATGAGGCACAGCTGATTTTCCAAAGGAGTATCCTGCATCACTGGGCAATGAGATTTGACTTGTCTTTATTCCTTCTACCTCTGATTTATTTGGAAATAAGATACCAGGTTGCTGCAGGCACAAAATCTGGTGGCTTTCAGAGGACTGAATTGTATGTCGGGCAGCACCACTCCTTTCACCAAAACAATAGGAAGGACAAGTACTAACACTCCTTTTAGTTCTGTTGTTTCTTGGCACTGAAGTGGGAAGAAGTAACGCAGTTTTATCCCTTTTCCTTTCCTACTCTGACAGGGCATGATGGGATGTGCTGCCACACTTGGATATGAGAGTCAGGTGCTCTCCAAAGGTGTGGCAAGAGCATCTTGAATCTGCTGAAATTAGTGGGATGGCAACCTTGGGCTTGTTGGGAATGCAAAAGTGCCATGCACTGTGTGTAAATTGTGATGGGTACTACAGTCCTGAGTGACTCATGCCTGGATCCTACCCAGTGCTGGGCAGCTCCATCTTCGAGGTAACCACTGCCCAAATATCCCAGAGAAACCCCTTCTCACAGCAGGAAAGGCACACACTGAGCACCTCTGCCAACCCCTGCAGTCAGCTGAGAGGAGCTGCAATGGCACAGGGAGCTTAGAGCTGCTCAGGAGGATGGTCTGCAGCCATGCTACTCAGTCGAGATTTTCAGAATTATTCTAATTTATAATTGAAAACCTTTTCATTTTCTAGTGAAGCAGTGAAGATGTGTGGTGAAAACCAAGAGAAGATGTTTTACAAAGAAAAAGAAAGCTTTGCAGTGCACCATGAAGCATGTTTTGGGGATCCCTGTTGAGTGCATGCTGCTTCAGGGACCTGACCAGACACCCATAGGCCCTACTGCAGCATCCACAGGGCACTCCCCATTCCGCACCCACATCTGTGAGACACAGAATCAAACCCCAGTCAGAATCCATGGCAGGACACAAGGTTTGCTGTGCTGGGTACAGCAGCAGCACAACTAAATGCCTGGAGAGGCCCTGTAATGTTAGAATGAAGTGTGCAGCAGAGCATCCCTGAAGGAGGGTCCATGTGGGGAGAGCTAGGCAGGCGGGTCCCCACATGTCACAGCAGTGGACAGACCCTGTGCCACACAACAAAACCCTTCCTGCAGCACGAAGTGACGCCTGCAGTGATGGTGGAGAAGTGAGTCAGCTCATGGCTCCTCTGGCACCCGAAGCCCTTGCAAAGGGGGGCAAAAGGAAGGGGCGTGAAGCCTAGCAGGAGCCCCTTCCCAGTGGAGGGATGCGTGGAGCATGGGTGAAGGTGCCCACTTAGCAAGGAGGGGCTCCCACTCATGAAGGCTTTTCCTGTAGGAGATTCAAGTCCATGCCTGGGCTCACAGGCGTTGTGATTCTTAGTGAAAAAAGTGACTAGAGAAAACAATAAAATTCAAATCAATTATGCTGTTCAAAGTCAGTCTCTAAATTAATCCAATTATGCAGCAGCAATCTTTGCTTAATGCCCAGAAGCTAGAAATGATGGTTAGAGCAGTCGTTGGGGAAATCAGTTGATAATGACAATAACCAACAATGGAAGATGCTATTCTGAAAGT
This sequence comes from Molothrus aeneus, assembly GCF_037042795.1. NCBI lineage: Eukaryota > Metazoa > Chordata > Aves > Passeriformes > Icteridae > Molothrus > Molothrus aeneus. The sequence continues at coordinate 59,199,261 of NC_089646.1, forward strand.
AAAGTGGTGGTGGTGGGGGGGGGGGGGAGGAGAGAGGGCAGAGAAAATAGTCTATTATTCAGCCTTCACTCAAAATATATTGCTTAGCTATTACAGGATAATGCACCAGAGCTAACCAAGCACAGTGCTGCCTCCAGGTCTCAGCAAGGAAGAAGTTGAAACTTGCTTATCGTTCTTTGCTAAGGAAAGCTCCCAGCACTGTTATTATGGAAGTACAGCTCTTAATAACCATTGCACAGCCATGTTCTGGAACAGTTTGCCCACACAATGTCTCTGCCTCTGTCAGGCAGGCTGCTAAAAGCCTATTTTTATATTTTCAAAATTTATTCTTCAAATCAACTTGGTGCAGAAGCTCAGCTTCAGGGCCTTGATGTTTTTCATAGAATGATAGAACAGTCTGAGTTGGAAGGGACCTTGGAAGCCCATCTAGTCTAATACCCTCCCTGAATTAAGCAGGGAAGTCTTCAGCTACACCAGGTTGCTCAGAGCCATGCTCAGCCTGGCCAAGATACTCAGTCCCCCAGGATGCGACATCCACAGCTTCTCTGGGCAACCTGTTCAGTGTTTCACCTCTCTCTCCATAAGAATTTTTTTCCTTATATCTAGTCTGAATTTACCCCTTCTAGTTTACAACCACTACCCTTTGTTCTATCCTTCAGGCCCTGCTAAAAAAATCTGTTCTCACCTCTTTTATAAGCCCTCTTTAAGTACTGAAAGGCTGCAGTGAGGTCTCCCTGAAGCCTTCCCTTCTTCAGGCTGAACAATCCAAGCTCTCTGAGTCTGTCTTCACAGGAGAGATGCTTCATATTTGTGGCACTCCTCTGGACTTGCTGCAACAGGTGCTGAGGAGCCCAGAGCTGGATGCATTGTTCCAGGTGAGCTCTCACCAGAGCAGAGCAGAAGGGCAGAATCCCCTTCCTTGCCCTGCTGCCCATGCTGCTTTTGATGCAGCCCAGGACAGGATTTGTTTTCTAGATGGCAAGTGCACATTTCTGCTCTCCATCTGCATCCCCCAGCCTTGCTGGTACTGGGGTTTGCCCTCACGCAGGTGCAGCACCTCACAGAATTTTTAACATAGGTGGCCACACTGGCCTTCTAGCTTAAAGCATGAAAAGACAGAGGAGGAGCAGATGCAAACAGGAATGTAGTCTTGTTCTAATCAGTCAGTCTGTGGGCACACAGGCAGCCAGCTGAACCTGGGCCTCTTGAAAGCACCAATGAAGAACTGCATGTTGATAGTTTCAAGATGGGACATTAGAAATATTTTAAAACATTTGGACCAAAATGCCAAGATAATGGGAAGGAAATAGCAAGTGGAACTTCTACTGATTGCCCTAGATGATTTTCATTCAGTGCTTGCATCTCAGGTAGTCTTTACGGGGGCAAAAAACGTCTGAAACAAAGGATGCTCATGAGTTTTGTGAGGGACTGGTATTTATGCCACTGCATTGAAATCACTGGTGTGTGGCATGATTTGCATCCCTCTCACCCCAAATATTCTGAATCTTGGTCTAGCTTTCTTGTTTTGTAAGATACTTCATAACAAGATTTCATCTTTGAGCTGTAGCTCCTCTCTTCAAACTGCATCATTCAGATCCTCTCTGCTGGAAAACAGATGCACCCTCCTGTGCCCAATCTCACACATCAGAACATAAAGAATATATTTATAAGATATTCAGCTCTGAAAATGCTTGCATGTAATTTCTGAGGCAGTATCCTTGTTAACACTGGAAGAATCTGTTCCCAATATTACAGCCCACATGCTCCTCAGAAAACGTTTCTTTTGTGTCAGAATTTCACAAAAGATTTGAAGGAGTCTCATTTCAACTCAGTGAGAAAATCTTGTATTGTTTACCTCATTACACCTCGTTGACTCAAGACTGCTATTATTATTCATAGCCCCTCACATTCAAAATTGCATGTAAACCCCCATGAAGCTGTGAGCTTAGCTTAAAAATCACCAGGTATACTCATGGCTAAGCAGCTGAGCTTTTTCACAGTGCAGCCAGGACAGGATTTCAAAGTTTGCTTCACAACCTGAAGGAGTAGAGAAGAATATTCACATTTTTCTAAAGTGCAAATTGAAATTCCTGTAGTTCACAGACTCTACCTTTTTAAGTGGAAAGAGAGTTGGTAGCAGCCAGTAGCAGAAGTGTGTCACAAGAGTGCTGCAGCAATATCTACAGATACAAAGGTATTAAATAATAATGTTTAGCTAAACATCTCCCAAGAAAGTCAAGTGAAAATCATAGCATGAGAGCTACAAGAAGTGTCCCTTCAGTCTTGAGTTAGGAAACCCTGCACAATGAAGGCAGTTTTTCCTTTGTGCTCTCTAGGTTTCCAAATACTTCCAAAATGACCCAGAAGAGGATCCTGAATTAAGGTTAAATTCTTACTTCTGACCTGAAAAGTGGTTCATAATAGCTGCCAGAGATGCCAGGGAGCATATCCTCAGCCCTTGGAGGGCTCCAGGGTTTCCATCAAGGGAGACACAGCAGTTTCCACCACATGGGAGCTGCTGGTCTGGTAGCTCCATGGTGTCCCGCAGCCCTTTGCAGCACAAAGGCACCAAGCAATGGGGGGATCTAAGAAAAGCAACACATTTTGTGCCCCTAATACCATGACCTGGATCCCAGATGAGGCTGCTGGGGGATGGAGCTCATGCTGACTGTGAGGACCTGCTTCACCCAAACCCAGGCAGAGAACTGCACACAGGGGCTGTCTCATGGAATCATAGAATAGTTTAGGTTGGAAGAGACCTCTTAGCTCATTGAACCTGCTAACCCAGCAGTGCCAAGTCCACCACTGAACAATGTTTCCTGGTGCCTTTTGAACACTTCTCTCTGGACAACCTGTTCCAGTGCCTGACCATCCTTTTTGTGAAGAATTTTTTCCTAAGATCCGAGTAAACCTCCTCTGGCACAACTTGAAGTACATTCCTCTTGTCATATCCCTCGCTGCTTGGGAAAAGAAACCATCCCCCCCCCTGGCTACACCCTCCTTTCAGGCAGTTGTAGGGAGTGATAAAGTCTCCCCTGAGCCTCCTCTTCTCCAGACTAAATAATCCCAGCTCCCTCAACCACTCCTCATTGGACTTGTCCTCTGGACCCTTCACCAGATTCACTGCCCTTCTCTGGACACTCTCCAGCACCTCAGTGACTGTGTTGTAGTGAGGGGCCCGAAATGTCCTGCTCCGGGCTGCTCCAGGGCAGCTGCAGTCCGAGGCGGCCGAGCTACAGCGGAGTGGCAATCCGTCCCTCTCCAGCATGGACAGCGTCTTTGTTATTTGCCCTCTGAAAGCAGCAGCTGTTTCCGTGCACCACAGCAAAGCACCGTGGCCAGGGCTGCTTTTGAGCACCGCGCATTTTGGGGCAGCAGCGGCTGCAGCCCCGCCACAGAGCGCTCGGGTTCCTCTCACACCAGCTCGGCGAGCTGGGGGAGGCCGCGCTGTGTCTGCCTGGAGAGCTCGGCTGGGACAGGGACGTGGCACAGAGGCAAGAGAAATCCATTAACCCTGGGGAGGCAGGGAGCAGCTGAAGGCTGCAGGCAGTGCTGTAATGAGGTAAACGATATAAACTGGGGATCCAACAGGAATTACTCACGGACTTGTTCCTCAGCACTTCCACTGCGGCTCTTAGCGCCTCTGCCTCGCAGATGTCAAATGCGGGCAATTTAAAGTTACGTAAAGCCACAGCTGAAATTAACCCCTGATGTGCCCCAGCCTGCACCTACGGGCACCCTCCTGTGATGGAGCAAACCAGGGGCTCTGCTTGGGGGCCTGTGCACGGGCTGTGGTTCAAGGAGAGCAGTCGGTGTCGGGCTGATACAGGCCTGGGCACGTTCTGCAGAGCAGAATTTCTAATCTAATGAACCTCTGTTTTTCCCACTTTTTCCCCCTTAGACTGAGGACCCTCTCATGTAAGGAAAGAGGGTCCAGCCTTTGTTCACCTTTCCTTGCCTGAAGGGTACGTTCAGATGGATGTACACCAAGCACAGCCTCTATAGGGAGAGATGAGTTCTTCTGGTAATGCACAACTTTCAGACTCTTTCTTCTTTCCCAGCCCACAGCCCACCAGGGGCTTGCTTTCACCTCCTTAGCTCTCTTAGGAATGATAAAAAAGAGAAGAGATTTAATGTGCCAAAACCTAAATCACCGAAAAGTGTCTTGGGTTGCTGACAGGAGGAGCCAGCTGCAAGGGAAGATGTGCTTCGTGCCAGCAAGCTGAAAGCCTTCTCCACCAGCAAGGGAAAAGTGATGGTCAGTGAAGAAGATGGGTGCTGGAAGATGCACAGCTGCTGTTCTGAGGCAGGCTCAGAGGGGACACAGCTTCCACAGGCAGCCCCTGGAGGGAGAAGACCCAGGGAGGATGCAGCTGGTGGCTGTGTCCTGTGGACATGGCACAGGGCTGCTGTGCATATGGGCCCTGTGGTGGGGCTCCCCCCTTGGTCTGACAGGTCGGCAGAGAGCTTGGATCCAAGGACAGAAAGCAAAAAGCAAAGGAATCAGGTGGAGTGTTCTTAATTTGGTATTCAGTATCAAGGAAAAGAAAACTTTTCTGTGGGTTGCAGCTATAAGATTATGAGAGACAAAGCTGAATTATTAAAACATTTATTCACCCAAGGACATGTTGAGCTCTCTGAGGACCACGCTCATCCACTTAATTGAAACAGAGAATATCCCAAGCACCATTTGTATTGGAACTAAGTGACATATTTATTACTCATGTCCTGAAAGGGTCATACATATCCATTGTAGATCTGAAAAGATAAGAAGCTTTTCTGACTTCTTGTTGTGCTTCCTGCCAGAAAAGCATTAGCACCTGGTCTGAAGGCAGCATGAGGAGGAAGAGGCTGTTGCCTATGGGCTTTGACCCTTACAATTGATCAATAGCAATGGTAGTTTGTGCTTCAGCAAGAACAGCTTGATTGTTGTGAAGGAGCAACAACATCCAAAATCTGACAGACAAACAGTCTTGGGGACTTAGAGATGCTGGTCTTCTGCAGAGAAGGGAAAGGAAGGAGGACCCAGCTCTTCTGGCAGTCCTTGGTCAGGTCAAGGTTTCCCCTGCAGGATTACGTAATGTCAGTAGAGGCCTGTCTCTGAGATTCACTTTTCCAAGGCTTCCCCTGGCAGGTGTAGAAGGGACAGAGGAGAACTGCACTGCTCTAAGAGCAGACTTGGAGAAGGATGGGTGTTTTGTCATAGCCTATATGGCTCAGCTTTACAGTTAGTGTCTGCCAGCTCTGGTGAGAGTTTGGCTTAGGAGGATGGCAGTGGTGCCTCAAGAGGAAGGTCTGTCCCTATTCTGCTTCCCAGTCTCCTCGCACAGCGCACTGACTTGTGGAGGACTGCTCAGTGGAAGAGGACAGCACATGGAAGGAATCCATGGACACAGCTGTCCATCCCGCAGATAGGGCAACAAAATGCACTTTTACCTCTGTTGTTTCAGGTTAGCATCTGCTCTACCTTTACAGTGCCTCTAAACCCACCTAATGACTAAGCCAGCCCAGCTTCATCTTGGGATGGAGATCTTTAGAAGTGCCATACATACTTACATCTACCAGACATGGCTCCTTGTCTTTTCAGGGAGCAGAGTTAGGATGGAGTGTGGAAAGGAAAGAGAATTAATCATCCTCTGCCAAGGGAGTTCTGACTCATGGGGTGGCAGCACAGGCTCTGTGGGCATGAGAACTCCAGGAGGTTTAAAAGGGCCCCTGGAAGTCAGCAATATCAAGTACTTCAAATACATCAAACCCACCTTCTGCTCAGTGCACACAATAGAAGCTGAGTCAAAATCAGCCCCCATCTCACCAAAATGATCTGAGTGCTCTCGGGTTGGGGTCTATGCCAACCCCACCCTTCCCTGGGATCAGGTCATAGGGCATTTCTGCTGCTCTCCAGCAAAAAGAGAAAGTCATGAAGAATGAGAGGAGTGAAAGGAATAATTTGCTGTACCAGAAATAGAGTTTGTGCAAAAGAGGGCTTGGCTTATAGTTCATGTCTGTTTCTCCACAGTTCTAGCAATCCTGTGTTCCAGGTGACTGACATCCTTCTCAAATCCTGCTCCCAAATAAACTCTCAAGTGGCTCAAAAACCCATCACAAACAGGTGGTAAGGGATCCTCCAGTATAGTGTCTGGTTCTGGACTTGAAAGAAAACAAGCTTCTGGCAATCATGCATCCTGAAGTTTCAGCTCCTTGAGAAACTCGGGGGTGAGTTTTATGCCTCCTCTGTCTTAGCCAGCAATCATGCTCCTTGTGCTTACTTTTTTCCTTTCCATTTCCCGCCCCCCTCCAAAAAAATAATCTTTTTACTGTGAGGTGACTGAACAAAGGCTGTAGACTTTCCATCCTTATAGACATCCAGACACTGACATGGACATGAACAGATAAACCTCCCTGCGTAAGCAGGGGAGATCAGACCAGATGACCTCCAGGTCCACTCCCACCTCAGCCATTCTGTCATGTATATATTGGTGACAACAGACTTACTCTTTCCTTGGAGGAGAAAGATAACAGGATTCACGTGGGCCCTGAGGAGATCCAGGAAAGCAGCTGGCCTGGTTCTTGGGGACAATGACTTAACAGCTGCTGGGAATGATTGAATTGATCTTCATGGGAGGCCAGACCAGAAGCAAAGGTTGTTCCATTTATGGTTATGAACTGTATGACACTGAGGAATAAATTCCTAGAAGAAAGATAATCCTTTTCCCACACAGAAGCACTCACACCCAGCCTACAAAAAGGCAGTATTTTCACTTCTCTGTACTATTTGTTACTGCTGTTACTACAGGTCATGTCTCTCTCTCTCTCTCAAAGCCAGGTCAGCAGAATGAGCACAGGATATGCAGCTACAGCCTATCAGGTATGCATGCCTGCTGTAGGTGATGCTGCCTGGGGGATTGGGTACTGCTGCCTCCCGTTCCTGGGAGAGGGAAGGGGAAGGAGGCTGGGTCAGGTGCTGGGCTGCAAACACTTCTGAAATGACAACAGAAGGTGGGATTGGATAAGAAAAACAAATGTATAAAAGCTTGCCTGCAGGTAGTGAGAACTGGCAGTCTTCTCATGCTGAATTTTCAGCTACATGATGAGATCCTCTTCCTTAACAAGACCACTATGTATATATTCTTCAACTTGTCACTTACTGCAATGTTCACTGTAGTAAAATTAGGCAGAGCTGAGAACCCTTTAGGTACAGCTCCAGGTTTGTGTATGTGTATTTTCACACTTGTAAGACAGTCACCTATTCCACAAGCAGTAGTGCCAAGAAGGAAAATTGAGACTTCCCACCCCTCACAGAGGATGTTACTATCCAACTCTGAGAAGACTCAAGGCCTACTTTACATATGCACAAAATCCAACAGGGAAGGTATCTGCTCACTTGGAGCTTTCCACATCTCAGTGCTAAGCAATGGCTCCCTCTTCTTCCCCTGTCCCCAGCACAGGCACAAGGAGAAAAGCTTAGCCACTATGCAATGCTTTTTGCTTTGATCACAGGTCCCACTACATCCCCATACCTGGAAACATTTGAGGCCAGGTTGGACCAAGATCTGAGGAACCTGGTCTAGTCAAAGATGTCCCTGCTCATTGTAGGGAGAATAGAGTACATGACCTTTAAAGGTCCCTTCCAAATCAAACTATTGTATGATCCTCATCAGAGCTGTGATGTCTTCTCATTCTCTTAAGAACTGGTGAGGGCAAGTCAAGGAGAAAGTAAAACTATAGGTCTTTAAATCAAAATGATGGTTCTTCCCAGTTCTTAAATAACAATGAACCCTTAGGAGCCATCTTTCCTAGCCAGCAGTGATAGTACATGCTTAGAAAGCTTGACAAAGCAAGGTGCCCATTCTGTGCTCATTTCCACACCTAGTACCCTTTCAGAAACCAGTTCTGCCCAGTGAGTTCAACAACCTCGCCGGGAATCTGGCCTCCTCTTCAGCTGTTAGAGTGCCCTTGCTGACTACCAAATGTACAGAAGTAGGGCAAAAAGGCAGGATAAAACACCCAGTCAAAATATCTAGGTCACTTAATGAAGAGTTAAACTCCTTTCACAAAGCACATTTGTTGCTTTTCCTAGGATGCTCCTGCACCTTCAAAAAAGTGTAAGCTAGTGGGAGTGAGTGACAACTTCATACATCCAGACTTCTCGCTGCCAGGTTAGAATGGGCATTTAACTTACCATCTATTAAATCTTCAGTTTCCACTTCTTTCTCCCACCTGTGCAGAGACTGGTGACCAGTGCCCTCAGCACAGCCACCTGGCTGAGCAGAGGCTACTTTTCAGCAGAAAGCAGGCTTGGTGCCTTCTGCCCTGCTCTGGCAGTGAGCAAGGAGTTGCTCAACACTCCCTGTGCTAGGTCCCCCTGCTACAAGGACCGGAGGGCAGGGATTGTTAAGAGATACTGGAGTGCTGATGGCTTGTAGGACTTCTGCCAAGACCACCCCCTCTCACCAGTTAAACCATCATCCATAAAATAACACTGGGAGACAGATACAGCCTTCCTCACCAGACAGCCTGTCTGCAGGGAATCCCCCCAAGAATACTGTGAGGCAGCTGCGGTGCCTGGGATGCAGCACCCAGCAAACCCTGGCTTTGCTCGCTGCCTGTGTTTACATTCAGAGCTTAAATGCTGCCCCAGAGTTGCGTGACTGGCAAAGACCATCAGCCAGAACAAGTCTCCGCTGAAATTTGTGCTGTCAGTTGCAGCATCACAGTGACCCAGAAAGCTGATGTTATTTCACATTATTTCAAGTGGGGTTTTAAGAAAACACAAAACACGCCCCACAACCCCTGGCATTTTAGTATTTAATTAAGGAATCATCCTCTGGTAGCTGGGGATGCTGTATTCAGGTTGCTGAAAAAAAAAGAAAATATTTTGATGTCCCATTTTACAAGCATTAGTCTTTTTCTTCTGTTATATGATCAAAAGTCACTTGGAAACATCCTGCTTGTTTTCATGGAGAGCTACAGCAGGCAGGACACTGTAGCATTCAGCTGTGTGGTACCCGTGTCTGAAAACTGAAAACGGAAACTGAACAGTTTCCCACAAAATCCACTATTTTTGTCTGTGGATGCTGACTTTGCATTTTTAAGTGGAAAACCAGTATTAATCTGAAAAGGCTCTTGTATTTTCTCAGTCCTCCTTTTATTGCCATTATGAAGCTTTAAAATTAGAGTGCTATTTGTAAAGCAGCTGAGATTCTACTGAAATGTTCTGTTTTACTGCTAAGTGGAAAAATGAAGTATTCCTGCACCAGTATTCCTTTTAACCATGACATACAAAATACCAAGTCTTCTTTTGCAAACATATTGTTAAAAGGATTCAATCTCCAGTTGCTAACAATTGAGAATAAACCATGGTCCTAGCCACAGAAATTCAATACCAAAAAGACAACTCTTAAGGTAATTTTGGAGGCCAGTCAAAGACACCTGAGAAAAGTCAGATGTTAGAGTCCATGAATCTTCTGAGCCACTGTTTCTCTTCTGTCCTTCAGCTACCTGCCTGAATCTACAAATTTGCTCCCGCTTTCAACATTTTTCATTATTTTCATGCAGAATAAAGGAAAAGATAATACAGAAAAGCACCTTATGTTTGATGGAAGGAAATGAACAGGAAAGAGAAACAAAGCATACAAAATGAACCTTTATTAAATGAAAGAAAATCTGTTTTGTGGGTCAAATATGAAATAGAATATACAAAAACTTTACATCAGATCTCTTGTCAAAGAAATTAAATTCTATCTAGACTGAAGTAGCACTTGTTCTTTCCAAGACAACACGAATGGGTGAATATGCATCTTGTGGCAGTACAGGACCACACAGACTGCTGTGCTACATTTCTGGTTACAAAGAAGAAAAGGTAAAAATCTAAATGATGTCTCTAAAGAACTCAACTATTCAACAAAGTAACCTAAAATTGTTGAATGTTGACCACTATGTATTCTTTTACAAGCAAATGACAGGTGGGTCAAGTGCAGAGTTCACAAAGCTTGCATATCACATTGTCTGTTTCTATACAAATATAAATAGTTCTTTTTTATTTCAAAAATCCTTTTATATTTGATAGCTTTATTTGTGGAAAAGGATGACCAGATCGTCAGGTTCCTGCTGTACTACCCAGACAATTCCATCTCCTTTTTCTCCTCCTTTTTTTGAAGATTGTAACCCATAAACCACAGCCTGCAATATTTTTAGAAACTTGATGTATATTTAATCACAAGTCTTTGTACCACTGTCCTATACATGAAGGTTCTGCAGAGCTCCTAACATGTCTTTGGCATAGCACACCATGTCCCATTTAATACCTTTTTTTTGCTTAAAAAAGTATATTTCATTTAGTAAAACAACTAAAAAACATCTATTTCTGATTTTGTAAAATAACGTATCACCTCTTGAGATGCTTTGCAAAATATACACACACATTTTGGAAAAACATTGAGTACTGACGTGAGGGACTCATCTGAAGTCCGATCTGTTTATGAGAAGTAAATATAATTACAAATTCTGTCTTCTGCATGACTCTCACATGAAGTCATTCAGTTCAGCTTCAAGTGCTGCTGCCATTTCATCTGCTTCAGAGCTGCTTCCTTCCTCATCTTCATTGCTGGATTCTTTACTGGATTCACTGGCAGCATCATCTTCATCCAGTTTGCGCTTGTGACCCCTGGAAGGACAGACAGAGACAAGGCCCATGAATGGAGGTGTCTCAGCGCTTACTGAGAGACTCATATTCAACATGAGAAAAAGTGAGGCTAAAGGACTCATCTTTTTTCAGGCCTAGACAAAAAGTACGGCCCTTGCTTTTTCATGAACTAACAGTAGCCAGTTCACACAATTTGTTTTTTAATTGCTGTTATGTGCTGTCTGCAGTAGGTGCAAAGAACAAAGTAGTGTTAATTTGTTTCTTCCATTCTTCTGAAGAAAGTATGAGACTATTTGAAAATAATGAGTAGATTTACATTCCTCTTGCATCCCAAAAGAAAGAATAAAGCCATTGTGTGAAAGAGATATTACCAAAATACAAATGTTGTTGTATGATTTTGAAATATTCAAGTTTCTGTTTTTCTTATCAAAATAAAACCATAAGTGACGAACCGCATCTCACTGCACCAGCATGTACGCTTTCATGCTTCCAAACTTTGGGGTCCCATCCTTCCCTTTTGTGTCTCTTTGGATTAGTCCTGCCAGGCTAAACAACACATTTCTTTGCATCTCTGGAGAATGAACCAGTTTAAACAGGAAACTGATGTGCACCATACCCTGCTGAAAGAATCATGTTCCTGGTTCTGAAAGATCTCTAAGGAAAATCTAACGCTTCAACTGGGAAATAGCCATAAGCAAAAGAATTTGGATTTGTGGAAACATAAAATCTCTTTTCCTTGCCAAAGGGAATTATATATCAGACGTGTACTTCTAAGACAAAAATAAAGTTGAGATTTTTGCATTCACAGAATTCATAATGAGATGCGGAAGCACCTTCAAAATCCTTCAGGATAATTTGTTCAAATTTCAAGCAGAAAAATACATGCAGAGGGGCAGGCATCTCTCAAATAACTTTTCCTTGCTTGGTGGGGCTTCATTAAGAAGAGAATGCACCCACTTGCAGTCATGAAAAACTCATAAAATGATCTATTTTAGCTAAAACAGTAATTTAACAATAATCCTGTTACTTCTGAGAGCACAGAGAAATAGCATATAGCAAGAAAGAAAGACATTTGATAAATACTGACATGAATGATACATATCCAAAAGAAATGAAGGCAAAGATTAAGAGTCAAACTTGTGAGCTAGTAAGCAATGCTGAAATACAAAGCAATTTTTATTTACACAGACACTTTGATTGCTGTTTTCCAAGAAAGAGGAAAGCTCATTAGCCCAAACTGCTTGGTGTGTGAGCTGATTGACCAACACCTGACTTGCCCTTTCACTTTTCAGGGAGATAGATGGACAAGGTGTGGTGGGAAGTCAGAAGGGAAGTCCAAATCAAAATGGCAAGTGAGCAGTACTATGTTCTATCTTCTCTTTCTGCTGCAGCTGTGGACAAAAAAAGACACCGCTGGCTGCTTTACAGAGCACCTCCTCCCACTGATGTCAGGTGGGTTTTGCTGTTGAGCATAGGATGGTAGAATTAATATTCCTGGGAGGCAAGGCTGAAACCCTCGGATACACTCCGGGCTCTAAATCCCTAACAAGGAAAAATGGGATGAAGTAGAAGTGTTACCTGAATACTTTGCTACTGAAACTCAAATGTGGTGTGCTGAAGCAGTTTCAGGGTACTAAATGTAGCCTAATTCACAACAAAAAGCAGTTTCTCAGACATAACAGTGATTATTTCCACACACACTCTATTAGCATGCAGTTTGGACAAGGAAGCTCCCATGCTTAAAACGCCCAATTGGAAGAAATCTCAGCACATTTTCATTAAAAGCTATACAAATGTGTAGAGCTTTAGCAACACTTGCTTAGTGATGATTTCAGCCTTCAGAACTACAGTGCTATTTCAGGCATTAATGATACTATTAGCAAAGAAAAGCTAATTGGGAATTAAAGAAACCTGAAAGAGTCTTACTCAGCAAAAGAAGAAATGAGTCGTGCATCTTTAACAAGTAGAGGATAAGAAGTACACAAGCGGTGCTAACTGAGAAAAAAATATAAAGTCATGAAGGGAATCTATACCACAATGCTCACAGCTGAAAACATTTGCATTCATCTGTTTGTAAGACTGCATCCATGGAATCTGATGGTATTTGCCCACTGAAAAATGAAATTAGCAATCTGACAGCTGTCATTTTCACATATGAAATGTACACACAGCTGCAGATATTGTATTGAAGGATGTGTCAGGACAAGCAGGCTTCTAGAGCCTAAATACTGTAATTTACTGGGACATAAATCAATAGCACAGATCTCACAGAAAAGAAACAAAAGGGTCTGTGAAGAAATACAAGAAATAACAGCTCATTGAAATAATACCTCATTGCCAGTTCATTATTTCTTGAAAGTGCAGAACAGTTAATTTACTAAATAATAACAGCAAAGACTAGCAAAATGATTACTTTATGCAAGAAAATAACTTTTAAAATTTCAATGTACTTCACAGCAACTAGATTTTGGTGAGGACAATCAACTAAATACAGAGATCTGAAATACTCAGTGTGACTAATTAATTAAAGAATGGAGCTCCAGCCCACAAAAAGACTTTCCAGAAACCTTAATGGATGCCACTCCCATATTTCATCCCTCATTCAGTTGTATTCAACAGTATTTTTGGAAATCCAAAAGCCTGACCATTATCTGTTTTGTCAGTTCTTGTTATTTCAGGAAGGCTAGAATGACAGCTCTGGTCAATCTCAATATGAAACATTAGTCATTTACAGGGAGGAAAAAAACATTAAAAAAAAAAAAAGAAAACACAGCTAAGTATTAGTTCTCTATAGAAAAAAAATCTTCTGAATGTTAGCATTTTTTTATTATGATATAAAAATCTTTCAGTGTTTGTGTACTGTAAACTGCAGCTTCACAGGTATTCAAAAAACCATTTAAATGAGTATTATGATATCAAATAAAAAGCTAACCCTCAGAGAAGTATAGAGAAAGGACATCAGGAAGACAGAGCTGCTCTTTTTCTTTGCAAATTCAGAAAAGAGAGGTAACACTCTGTTCATAATTTCTGTCTTCAGAGAAAAAGCAGTATATCCCCATGGTGGTATACCTATTAACATAACAAACGATTTAAAATGTATATTTTTCCTCACTGTTTTGTGCCCATTCTTTGTCATTTCCAGTTTCAGAGCCATAGTGTGTAGCACTTTTGAGTGGAAAAGTTAAGCTCATACAGAATTCCTTCTTACTATTTAGAGAAAATGATTCAGCAGCATTGCAGGCTTCCATTAGCCTGATTTGCATTTTTGTAACGAATTTTGCTCGACTGTTATTAAAAGCCAAACACGTTTATAATAACTGAGTATCTTTAACCTCACATATGAACAACTGCCAAAACACTGAATGCAGAACTTTAAATATCTTACAACTCTGTGAAAAAACTTCTACGATCCAGATTACCTTTTCCTTTGCATTAAGTATTTTTCTTTTGTAATACCCAGTACAAGGAGGCCCACCAGTTCACGTGCTGGAAAAATCCTTTCAAAAGAGAAGTAGGTTTCACAAAATCTCATGTATTTATATGAATTGTCAAGAGATTTAAATAAACTAAGTGTAATTCACAATGACATTAAAAATAAAAAACTATTTGTAATTATATACATATAAAAGTCGTTTTTAGGAAAATTTCATCCAAAGAATGCTAATAAGAAATAGTGATTTTCCAAATGAAGAGACAGGTTTACAGAGTTGCAATAGTAGAAGGTATACACCTATAAAAATACCACAGAAAACTTTGCTGAAAATGAAAATTTATTTAGCTCTTGATCCATTAAAATGAGCACTAAAATCTGATTACAATGTACTAGTCGAATGAAAACTCCATTCTCATGAATTCACTTTAAATTTAGTTCACTAAGAGGGCCATAGGGAACAAAGTGGAAGAAGCCCAGTATTTCTTGCTTCTATTATCTTAAGGTCTTAATTTATAATTGGTGGAAAATAACATTGGAAAAACATTCTTCTTTTCTTACTTGAAAAGCAGATTGTCTCTGTTTTTTTTGCATCCCTTTAAGAAATACAGTGCTACATTAAAATAGAAACTTCTAATTAGCAAAGGAACTCAAAGGGCAACGTAACCCTTGCTTTAAACAAAGCAAACTTAAATCTTAAATTCCAAACCTTATTTTAGACTTGTAAATGAAAACTAAAGAAAATACTTAAATACATATTCACATATCCTTTAAACTCCAAGTCCCCACAAATCCCCATCACTATTCTGATAATGAGTAAACCCTTTATTTTTTGCAAGTTGACCTGACTTTTTTCAATATCTCCTAAAATCACTACAATAACAAAGCAGAGTCTGCACACTAAATGTGTTTAAGTCTTTTACAAGCAATCAGCTTACAGCATTGACGTTATAAATTAGGACTTCAATTTGCTACCAAATACAGCCAAAGCTTCTCTCTAATGAGAACACTCACACAGCAGCCATAAGTAGTTTGGAAAGGTCATTTTGGAACTGTGTGCTGCTTTCTAACATCCTCACAGCCTTGCACCACAACCTACACCGCCCCGACATGCCTCCAAAGCTCCGTATGGAAGGTCTGTCCTGGATTCTATACACACCTAGACCACAGCTTTCTGTAAACTCCTTCCACAATGGAAAGAAGGTGATGTGGCATTTGGTAATGCAACTACAATATGACTTCCTTCCACAGGAATTTGACTGTGGGAACACTGTATTCAGACAAACTATTTCTCTGGCAATATTCTTCAGTTATGAAGAAGTAGGGCTGGTTGTCCAGTAAAACTCTTCTTCAACCCATTCTGAAGATGCCAGCCCAGTACGTGGCTAACAAGCTTCAATGCCTTGTGCTCTGAGAACACACAAACTGGAAATCCATGTTGTGAGCATTAATATGTTACATGGGACGGACAGACAAGACGGTTAAATTTTCAGAGAGATATTCCAAGTCTTGTGGTTATGTTTTTTTAACATGGGATACATGGCAATATCTTTAAGGTCCCTTCCAAGCCAAACCATGCTGATTCTATTCCCATTCAGAGTGAGCAATTGTCCACAGCCTGCCTGTAACTCAGGTGTCTCCCCTCTGGCAATTTCCCTGGAACATCTGTGCAGGGGCACTGGATTTTCTGTCCCAGTCTCCTCCCTGGCACTAGCGGAGCACACTGCCAGGCACACACGCAGCCATGGGAACACGAACAGCACCGCCCCAGCAGTACTGGCAAGCTGCAGTGTGTGTTTTCGCTTTCTGGTCCTGCTGGGACAAACAGGATACTATTTAGCACCCCAGGAACAAATGCCAGACACCTCATATATTTCCTCAAGAACTCATCCAATGCTCTCTGCAGGATTATAGGGTGATCCAGAAATCTAATATGCAGAAAAATTATGCACTGAGAATGTTCCATGCACAGCCTCGGAGTGCAGAGAGAGCCCCTGCAGTTGGAGGAACAGTGTGCTTTCAAAGCTGCTCACAAAAACCTCCTGCAGGCACCAACCAATTCCAACTGACATCTCTGAAGAGTATTTTAACTGACACAACAGTAAAGTGAGAGCTAATTAAATTCTGTACACTCTCAGTGCCTTTCTGCCTTAAAATTTAGCGCACCTGTGCACAATTCCAATGGTGAGAAACTATTCTGGAAACTGAAAACATCCTGCAACAGCTTTATAGGTAGTTCTCTGAACTAAACACTCAACAATATCTAAATTTAGAGTATTTTAAGTCAGGAAGTCACTGAAAATTTAATATAGCACACTGTAGTAATTTCTAGATTTAACAAGGATAGTTGATCAATTTTGCTAAAATTGTCCCATTGATGAGCTTCTGTCTTCTTAATATTCAGATAAAGGGGAAAGTTTAATAACAAGAAAATCAGTCCAACAGTGGTTTCTTAACAATATTAATGTTTTCTTGAAGAAAATGGTGATTTCTTAATAGTTAAACACTGGGATATTCCAAAACCAAACAGTGTAGCAATAAAACTTTAAAATAAAATGCTGTGTGATTTTCTCTGCACTGAACTAATTTAGATACAGATTACAATTAAATTGGATAATGGAAAACTGAAAAGTTGAACCCACAATTTTGCTTCTGTAATTAAGTCACAGAAATAGAAACTGTGTCCCTAAAATATTACTTGTTATTAACTTCAAGTTGCTTAAAAATAATCTATGTACTTATTAGACATATACAACATGCAATATAATTATTTCTTCAAAAGGCAAAGGTGACAGCGGCAGTTTTATATCAGACAACAAATAATCTTGTCATTGACATATAGAAGATAGCAGAAAATTAAATATACTTTTCACTATGTGGAATGCCACTTTCATAAGGGAAAATGCACAGATGCACTCTAGCATATGACTTCTTAATTCTATTTGAAAGCTAAACTAGGCCTTTGTTGTTTGCATCAATTCTCTTTCCAGCTTCTTCTAGTTTACAAATATTACCTCTTCTGACAATAAAAGTTAAACAGTAGTTCTGTAGCTCTGTAGAGATTCTGGGTAACTCTGGGAGGCTGTAATACCAAGGCTCAGAAGTGAGCAAAAATAGTTTCAAGCCTTTCTTCCCAGCACCTGGGTGGGCACTGTACACCAACTCTACTGGGATTTGGTTTGAAAACCGTCTTTTGAAAATGGACTAAATCCTCAAACTAATTTCTGTATAGGAAGGCAATAGTCTCAGATAGTGATGAAGAATAATGTCCTCCTTAGAGATCAAAATGAGTCATTGTTTTAAAGAATGGTTGTATGCAATAAAATATTATGATGAAAAGTGGGCAAAAAAAAAACCTAGATGCATGGGCAATTTAGAAAATTCAAAACCATACATTAAAACAAGAAGTTGGAAAAGAAACATCATCTGATTTATCTGAGAAAAGTAAAACTGTCTTCATTTTTCTCACAGAAGCACAATGTAGAGGTACTCCTGTGCCAATATAAGGCAGAACCAACTTCAGTTTGAAGACCCCCAACACTGCAAAGTAACACTTGAAATCCTGATTGGATTTGCCAGCATCACTTACAAACACTGAGAATACTCTTCAAAATGCATTATTTGGCTACTTAAATTGTTAAGATGGAATTTAGCTGACAACACACTGACTGTGCTAATCAAGGAGGTTTTAAGTAGGATTTGGTATATGGTACCAAAAAGATATACCAAATGGTATATCTTTTAAATAAGATATCCATAGATTATCTTAATCTGTAGGTTATGGACTACACCAAGTTATAAAGAAAGATGATTTTTCATCTTTAGTCAGAGCCTTCAACTCTGATTTTTACTAACTCGTCTCTTACTTTGTCCTTGTTTTCAATAAATAATTGAGATTAAATTGCAAATAATTAAACCAAACATCCTTCTAGCATGTTCATTCTCTGCTTTGCTCACAAGAATATTAACTAACAACATCTCTGCTTCATCATAAAATATTGAAAATAAGACAAAACACATCACTGATTCTATACAGATACAGGTAGTACTGCCAATGCCACTGAGGCACAAAAGAGACTTCAAATTCCTTTAAAATATTGTGTTCTATGGGCCAAAATACACAGTCCCCTTTCCACACAGCTAAATTCTTTCACGAAATTCACTAGGTCACTCCTGCCAAAAACAGTCAGCCCTTCATCCTCCTCACATTGCTATGTGATTTAACTGAATAATCCCCCAGTTGATTGACTCTGCTGCCTGCCTCACAGTCTGGTAAGCCAGTAGTCCACCATCTCTGTAGTCAGCTTCCAAGGAGTATTCACTGCACAACAGTTGGGAATTGGAGCTGCTGTGAGGCTGTGGGTCACACCATAGTACCTGGGACTGAGACTGCTCCATCTAGCAAGGGGCTGAAAGATTTCTTCTCTGTATCATACAGCATCTTCTTGCAATATTACATTTCTCTACTACTTATTTCTTTATCCCAATGGCAAGACATGTTATCTTGGCAATCCTCACTTCTTCTTTCCCCAAATTCCTAGCCCTGACAACTTATATTTTTCTTTATTTATTTGTTGAAACAAACAATATTTGTTGAAACAAACAATAAATATTTTTTCATGCATTAAAACAGGTTTTGGAAGACTGTTTTAAGAAGACTGCATTATAGTACAAAACTACAGAGAACCTAGAAAAAAATTTATCAGCATTAAAAGGTCAACACTTGACTTCACACAGTCCATTTTGCTACAGGGTGTTTTAGAAAAGCTAGTAAGTTAGAAAATGAAATGACATCAAGCCAGGAAGTCACTTCTCAGTAAAAGAAATTTTCAGAAATTTGTTAGACATTCGCTAGGCTTCCACTAGAAACAGAGCAAAGTAGTGTCAAGGCTTGGTTTACAAATAAGAAAAATCTGAACTGAAGTTGTGAAAGTATCTGCCAGAACCATGTGACTTTTACATGAGTTTTATAAGGTTAGCATAAATGATATATACAGCATAAAAATACATGCAATACATTTGAAACAAAATGCCAGCCATCTTTTTTTATTGTGTAATTCCAACAAACTCCCTAAACAGTGGGTCTGCATTCATTAAATCTGGATCTCTATAATACTGGGTCAGTGAGCATCACCAATTCAATCTGGATCAAAAGGCATGTGCCAGCCCCCAGCCTATGTGCCAAATGGAATCACACGGCTGAGAATTCCCCGTACCTGTTGTTTTCACACCAGCTACGATGTGACAAACGACCCAGTGCAGCAGATCGCAGCTCTCCTGGCTCACAGTCTTGGGCCCCTCCACAGTCTGCTCTACAGTTTTTTCTGTCGATATTTCTGGAATAAATTTGAACTAGCAAAGGCAGTTTATACTTGATCTGTACTTTCTGGTGCAAAGCTGCAATTTTTTATGATGGTGCTGTCCAAAACCTAGATTCAAGGTATTATTCAGCTGCAGTCTCTCCCATACCACTAATGAAGAAGGCATCTGAAGGAGAAGCAACTCATTACCTTTTATCACTCCAGAGTAAAAGGCAGCTGCTGAGCCTGTGTCATGGAGAGTTAATTTTCTTTTCACTAGCCAGGACAGTATGATGTTTTGAATTCAGTGTGAGACTGATGTTGAAAACACACTGATGGCTCAGTCATTGCTCAGCAGTGCTTACCCTGAACCAGGGACTTTTCAGGTTCCTGTGCTCTGCCAGTGAGAAGCTGCACAAGGACCTGGGAGGGAGCATGGCCAGGACAGCTGACCCAAACTGGGCAAAGGGATATTCCAGACCATACAATGTCATGCCCAGAACATAAACTGGGGGTCATTGGAGAGGAGGGGCTGATTGCTGCTGAGGGAGAAGCAGCAAGGTGGTGAACATTTGTACCACACATTACTTGTTTCCCTTAGGGAAATTAAACCTACCTCCTCATTACAATTATTATGATGCTATTACAGTATTTTATTTTGTTTCAATTATTATTAAACTGTTCTTATTTAAAGCCATAGGTTTACTTTTTCCTGGTTCTCCGCCACACAGGGCAAGGGGAAGTGAGCAAGTGGCTGTGTGGTTCTTAATATCTGGAGTTAAACCAGGACAGCCTGGTCTTATCCATGTAATGGTACTAGCCAGAGGCTCTGATAAAGTACAATTATCAATTTACCTGGATATATGGATGTGCACAGAGGGAAATGTGAAAAGCTGTTTCTCGAGGTGCCAAATGACTAGAGAGACACAGCACTTCAAACATGTAACAAAAACTGAGACTGCAACAAGTTGTTCTTCTAATGCTTGAGAATGAGATAGCCACATGGATGCAGGGACAGGAGCGAGGTCTGAAATGCCAGGCAGAGGATGAGACACTTCTCTGTTTGACTTTAGGAATAAAAGCACTCAACAGGCCCTCTCCCAGACTACTGGAACACATTTCACAGCTGACCTTACTCAGATATCCCTTTCTCCTCCTCACCTGCCCAGGTGACCCTCAGAGGTAAGGGGCAGGGCCTGTGCACAGCCCTAGCAGAGAGGAGAAGCCCGGCCACACACCAGGATCTTGCAGGCAGTTCTGGCCCCACTGCTCAGATGCTGTTTATCCACCCTTGCTAACACCTGGGACACAAAAGAACTTTCTGGTATTACCATTCAGTGGTCTGAAGCAAACAGCAACATCAGGTGAGACATACCATTTCGCCATTTTTTGTGTTAATCTGCAAGCTTTACAAGGTTCTCTACCTAGCAGGAACATACTTAGCAAGAACATTTACCGTGATGTGGTTTGTCTGATGGGTTATTTCACTGCAACTGGCAAAATATATACTGTCATGTATTCAATTGTGTTCTCCAGTAAATATTCACTGGGATAGCTAAAGGCACACTCAAGCCACAGTGGTAATCTGAGAACAGCAAAAGGAGGCTCTGAACAGGAGACTTTTCCCTCAGCAAACAGGGACCACTTCTGTGCAATGCAGTGGCAATATGCTTGGGTCACACAGCAAAGGACATGTTTGCTACTTTGACATCTACAGTGGTGTGGGGAATCAAAACATCCCTATTCTGCTTTTCACATGCATGGCTGAAAACAACACAGGGACAGATCTCCACAACTGGCTTGATACAGATACAACAGTGTTCTGAAGCAAATCCAAGGTTTCTAAAATACCGGACTTTGTTCTTCCCAACGTAAGTACCTATTAGAAGTGATTAATAAACTACTTGGAAATGGGAATATCCACCCATTTTGATTCCTAGATTTCCTCCCCTTCCATTACGAAGCAGTACTGCTTCTCTTTTACCAACATTTTTAGCACATGCTTCAAGCTGGCATTTTAATTGAAGAAACACACTGCTGTTTAGCAGCCATTAAAGACTTGCAGCGATCAAGATTAATGCATATTAGTTATTATGTGGAATTTAAAGTATTTTTAGAATTTATTAGGGAAACTAGAGCTATTTTTCTTGATCGGAACAATGTTACCTTACAGTTTCCTGCTAATGTCCTAGGTCTCAACACAATGAAGGATTAAAAACCTTCACTGACACATCTTAATGTACTTCTTAGTTTCCTTATTCTCAAGAGATATTTAGGGATCCACATATCTTACTAAGGAAAAACATAAATTGTTTAATAGCTTATAAATTGCAGTGAAGAACTTGGCCTGACTAAAGGAAAAAATGCTGCCTAAATTACCTGAAGGGCAAGCCCCTGCTATTCTTCAGTTCCCAGTGCAGCTCTTTCACCAACACACAAACCAAAGCTATACATTATGGGCTTGCCTCACCCTGAACTTCTGCTTTACATCTTTCTTATCCCACACCATTAGCCACAGATGCAGAACAACATTAATATCTACAGACTGCTGGAATAGGCTAGTGGTGCTGGGGGAACTGGGTGCTGGGGTTATGTGAGTGGAAGCAGGATACTGGAACCTAGTGTAGTTAATTACTCCTGTGCAGGAACAGAAATACATCCAAAACAATCTGATGCTCCAGTTTCTTACCGGAACTCAGATTTCACAAGAGGAAAGAACTGTCCCTGCTGTGTGTTACAAGTGCTCTGAAGTTGAAGACAGAATGAAATGGTTTTCCTACTCCTCCCTTTGTGAGGGAACACTAGGAGCTCAGGTTTTTAAATTCACTCAGGGTTCTCGTTCTCACCCTCTTGCCCTAGCAATCACATGAACCAAACTGGGACTGCTCATTCTTCAAGGTGGCAGGGCATTAAGCAGATCAAGTCAGTAACTTCCAAATTCCTTTCCCATCATCCTAGTTTCTTGCAGCCTTCATTTATTCAAGCATAAATTGTGCTTTTGACATTTTTTGGATCTAGGAATACCTAAATGAAATGTTTCACACAATAGCATCTCTCCCAGCTGGGCTAGAGGAACCAGCATCAGGTAACCGCCTGTTACCTGACAGTTGATGAATATCTGTGCATTGTTCTGAAAACTCTTCACTCCCACAACTTAGAAGTTCAAGGGGTAGCATTATATTATCAAGAGTTCTCCTTGTCTGGAGGCTTCTCATACAGGGTCAGACAGCTCCTAGTACCCCTGGTTAGGGTTAGACTGGAATCTCATTAACACAAGCTCTCTTCCTTCTTCACCACAAGCACCTAACTCTGCTGTAGGCTCCCAGGACTTGCTCAGGGCTATCCTCACTCCCAGGTAGTTAATCCACGCACTTTCTTTCAAATTTGATCTCAGCAATGTGGATTTTACAGATCTCTTAACTGTGATATACTGATTGTTTCAACACTCATTCTTGATCCTGAGACAAACTCATCGCTACTGCACAAGCACAAGAAAAACAGAGCTAGATGAAAAGACAAACATGTTGACCTATTTTCTTTTCACTAGTCTTGATCACTGCTTAAACCTAAGTTTGGGGTCCTGGAAGGGTGCCAGGGTTGTCCATACCACATATGGCCTCTTTTCCAAGTTGAAGTGCTGTTTTTCATTGCTTTGTACTTTCTTCTTCAGCTAGCCTCACAGTTAAACAAGAATTCTCTGCTAGAAAGCATGTCTCTTTTCTCTGTTCTTTCTCTATAATTAGGTGAATGCCTCTCATCATTTTTCAGCCCTCACTCTTCCCAAAATGATTGTAACAAATGATTTCTGAAGTCTGCTTCTACAAAAATCTAGCTCTTGTAGACTGGTACTTCTTGCAGATATATTATAGAAAATTATTTTCCCTCAGGCTCTAGTCACTCCATTGTCCCAGGATGGAAGCTATTAGTTAATGGCTCTGCAGTGATAAAAGGCAATGACTGCAGAAAGACTTCTACTTCAAATACATTGAGGCATTACTGAGAAATCAATCTCATTATTCACTCAGAACTCTTAAGTTATAGACAGAGTCACTAAATCATTATAGACAGCAAAAGTTAGAACAGAGAAATGTAATAATAACAGCAATTCCTGCACATACTTTAGCATTTATTAACACATTTAAGGAGACAAGGGGAACAAGGCAAATCCTGCTTGATCACCTATATTATGATTCCAAATTTTTGCCCCTAAAAAAAATGGCAACTTAGATTCCCCAATTCATTTTACAGATACCAGCACATGTCTATTGAAAAGCACAAGTAAAACCTATTTAGACCTAAAGTGAATTGAGAAAAATAAGGATATATTTTAACAGCACTTTCCTAAGTCTTGTAACATACTAGTAACACAGAGATTTTTAATTGCTTGTGTATCCTTCCCCTGAAGTACCAGAACTGTTAGAACTTAGCATCATGTAAACTTGCACCGTTAATCTACATAGTATTGAAATAGGAAAACCCATGACCAAAAAATGGTATTGATGACTTAGTCTATAGAGAATTTGATAAAAAACATACTAATACAAACCAGCTTTCAAATCCAATACTGAAAGCAGTATAAGACAGCTTTATGCTATTTTTCACTTTTCCAAAGACACTTCTTTTCCTGATCTCAATTGCATAATTGCTATATTAACTAACAGGTATAACCATAGTATCAGTGTAAGCCAAGCAATAACTGCACACACAGACACAGATGGACTGAATGATATTGTATTATTGCACCTGAAGAACTTCTAGGTATTTTCACAGTTATACAGTAAAAGAGGCTAAAGGCAGATGCTCACTCTAACCATGCTGTATTTCAAAGCATTTTCAAGCTTCCCATCTCATGTGGTCTAACACAAGCACAAGTATTATAACCCATCACTTTGTGAGAAAAGTAGTCTTCTGCAGTTTGTATGTCTTTTGGCAATTTACATATTGTGGAGGGAAACATAAAGATACCAGAGAATTATGTTAAAGTATCTTGCACAAGTTCAAAGCACCACTGTTCAGCTTTTTGGTGAACAATGAAAAAAATCTTAGAACTATTGTAACAACTTACATTATTCTTAACATAAAGCTTAATAGATTTAGGTGACAGATTAAGTGGTGAACACCTCACTCATACCATGAAATGATAAAGGAACTTGCCAGAAAAAGGAACATATAACCATAGAGAAATGCTTTGGAAAAATTCTCTTACAAAAAGGAAAGAAGGTTAAAAAATTCAACTGCTGTTTATATTTGATAGACTTGATGTGAAAAAAATCTTATGTTTTGTGGATATAAATGTTACTGAAAACAATTTATTCAAGTTTTTTAGGAACACTGTACAAGAAAAATAGCTCAGATATTCTTTCCAAAAAAGACTCATCCTAGGAGAAATCAGCAAAAGTCATTCAGTCCTACTGAACTTCAGCTATGGCACCTGCTTTGTAAGACTTATGAAAAAACCCCAGGTATTTGTGATAATATTGTGATAATTATCAAGGACAAGGTCAGCACCACTGACCAGGCAACACGTCAGCAGCACACTGGATGTGTTCCTTTCTGCTGCTGCAGCTGTGAGCAGAGCCAGCTCTCTTAGGACAGCTGACGTAGTGATAATAGAGATAATAATTCTGGTCATTTTAGGACTGTGGAAAAGGCCCAGCTATACCTTAAAGAGACACCTTGGGATCAACCCAGGCTCTCACAGTGCACATTGATTCTGTGCCAAGATTTGCTCGGCTGGACCTGAGAACTTCTAGACTGTGCAGTTCACTTTCTAAAAGCCTTTAGGAGAATAAGAATCTCCATTTTAAAAAAAGTAAAAAAACCCCTGCAATGGAAATTTAGCAGCTTGACACTTTGAGCAAACATGCACAAGCTGTGCATTTGCTCCTTGAAAGAAATATAGAGAAATACAAGACCAAGACTGAAGTCTCATGATCGAAATGTGAACCAGCACTTTGGTTAATTTTAGCTGCAGTTAATAGTCTAGATGTGTGAAAGTTCACACTCTCAGTTCTCTCCTGTGATTTTTTTTTCCTTATCCAGTTAATGATCTGAGGCTTTCCAAAATGCCTGTTCCCCTTTAACAGATATTATATGAGACCTTCGCAGTAACTCCAAGTATTTCTGAACTTGTCAGAAGCAGCAATGAAGTGAACAATGTCCTTCTGTGATTTTTCCTAATGCAATTTCTTATAGCTTTAATTTCCCTCACAGAATCATAAAATTTCTAAGGAAACCTAAGGCTACAGGCTGTCGACATTGTTGTTTAATCTCATAAATGTCACCATCAAGAATGAGAATAAAGAAAATTAAAACAGTGCAAGCTTCCCAAATGGAGCTGCAAGCATAAAGCTTGCTTAATCACACAGCCTACTCTTCTCACATCTCCTGAGAATGATTTTAATAATATTCCTAATATTTTTCTAAAGCATTAGATAGGTGCACAAAAAATACACACCACTATATTCCAGAGAAGCAAATAAAATATATTTTAATAAGAATACACAGTCATTTTCCTACAAGATTCATTGATGAATCTTCAGGGCAAAACTGCCCAGGTTGAACTGCAGAGATCTTTCCATTGCACCCAGGCTTATCCCTCAGAACTGATGTCTAGGTTTTGGGGAGAGTTGCCCACTTCCATCCCCTTTTTAATTTTTATAAACAACTGTGTAAGACAAAAAGAAGCTATGAATATTTATGTAATTAAAAGCTGATCTCTTTAGATCAATATATGTAACTTCCAGTATGAAAACTATTGCTTTTAAAATGCCTTATCTTCAAAACATATATAAGACAGCAATCACTTAAAATTTCTTCTTATAGAGATTGTAATTTGCATTTTTTTTTGCTTGTGGAACACAGCTTTTTGTCCCTGCTGCCCAAGAAATTAAGAGTTTCAGTCTTATGGTATTTTATGATCCCCAGATAGGAAGGACAGTCGATATATATGTAAACATACACATGTGCCGTATTTTGATTTCTAAAAGGAAGCCATCTGAAGGGTGTAATAGACTTGACAGTTTCCTTTTAAAATCAAGACAGGGTTTTATCAATTGTCCTTTCAGAAATCTTAAGATTATTTAAAAGCTCTTATATAATGGAAACCGACGACACCTTTCTGAAGCCTAAGGAAAAAAAGAAGACAGATGATGTTGAAGGAAGTGATGAGAGAAGAGAGATGATGTTGAATAAGCCTTCAAGGGAGTATAAAAGCCTCAGCCAGCCCATGGGAATTATTAATTCACATTTTTATTTATAGAAAGATACTATGGCATATTCATTTAGAAGAGTGGCTTCAGATAATGGGAAGTCTAACCAATTACAGAGCAGTAAAACACTACCAGCAGGATTACTGACAGAATATCTACAACAGGCCTAAACTCTTAAGACATTCAAACAGTGTGATTCAGAAAATTCTCTTCCTCCAGACTGGAAGTCACTGAAATACATACCTGAAAGAAAATGCAATCATTCCATTATCCCTGAAAGGGTTGTACTGTTCACGGTACACCACAGCAGCAAGAAAATCCAGTGATGACTTTGCCATGCAAGGTATGTGGTGCATTACACCCAAAGCACCTCATTTTGATTTACAAGAGTGTATTTTCCTCTCTACTGTCTTTAGGATTTGATTTAGCTGGGTTGTTTTTTCTCTGACCCCCGAGAAATATCCAGTTCCTTACATCAAGGTATCATCCTTGACATTAACACCTTTTTCTATTAGTTTCCCTAAAATTTCTACCTTCCTTAATTCAAATTCTCCCTCATCCTCACAAGAAAAACCTGCCTTTTTCCTAAGACATCCAGCCATGTAGAAATGGAAAAGTGATGAAATGGAGAAGGGTTCCTCAACTCAAAAGAATTGCAAAGTGTTTTGCTGGAAAAAAAAGACATTTCCTGGATAAGCAATATAGATGTCATAGCTATTACACTTTAATATCAATTTTATACTCGTGCTCTAAGCTCCTGCTATAAAGCATCACCTTAAGGCTCATATATTTTCCTTTATGAACAGTGAAAGAGGTTAAATCCATGAAAAGCTGAAAGGAGAACTTCACAAACACAGGCGATAGGAACAGTTTGAGGGGTTATTTTTTAATGTAAAAAGATTTAGCAATGCTAAAACTCTGCAGGAGATGACACCAATTATCAAAGCTGTTTTAGTTGGTACAGTGAAGGAAAACTTTCAAGACTTGTTAGATTTTATGTCACGGTTGAGCTCCTTTAGAAGATGAGCCTTTCCACTGAGAACATGGTATTTCTCCTTCTTTCTTCCAGACTTTGATGCAATGTGTCAATAGTATCTACAGAAAGCTATTTTTAGGGAGAACAGCTTTTAATAGCTAGCTTTGTATCAAATATTTTTACAGAAAACTATTACAAAAAATGCTCCTTAGTTTTCACACCTGTACGAAACAGGGGCAACAAGACTTTGTGGGGAGGATTATTTCTCTCCCTTTCTTCTCAGCAATATGTACAAAGATCAGGTCAGTATCACAGGATAAGCTGGGTTATTCTTGACAACAGAAAACTCAAGTTATTTGAGTATTATCAGGTGCAACATGAGCACATTGCAGGAGACTGCAAGCAAAATTTAGACCCACTGATAGAAGCTAGGGCACTGCAAGACCCAGCTGTATGTACTGCAACTCCACATAATGTTCCCAGATGGGTGCAAAAGCAGTGGAATAATGGAAAATACACTCAAAACAAGCCCTTTAGAGATAGCACACTGGAAGCATCCCATCCTTAGTTCTGGAGGGTTTACAAGCTATTCAAAAGAAGCTGCTGGTGTGGAAGTTGTGCTGCTTGGAGGTGCTGGACCTGAGTTTATACAAGTTCACCTCCAGCATTTCAGTGTCCATTAGTATGTATCTTACATTGCTCAGGTATTTCCACTCCTTCAGTGTACAGTATGGCCTCAGCCTTTCTGTCACAGCCCTGCACAGTGCTGATCCCAAGCAACAGAGAAGCCAGGGAGGACAGCTGCTCTGCTGGATCTCAGGCATAAATGAGGCAGAGGCTTGGGGGTGGGAAGGCTGACGGCAGCCTCTCAGCAATGACCCTGAGATGCTGATGTGGTCAAAGACAACAGGAAGGTCTCGTACCATAAGTATGAAATGGAAAAATGTGGAAATTGGAAAATATGAGCCTGCTGCTGAATGGGGCAGGAGAGCCAGTGACACAGAGACAGAAAAGGCTGAGGTAACAGTGTCTCTTTTGCCTCAGTCTTTCTTTACCAGCAAGATAAAACTTCAGGGGCTAGAGAAGATTGTGAAAGACTCCAGCAAGGAAGAGGAATAGCACAGGGAAGAACTTGAGCATGGGTCATACCTGACTCCATGGCCCCTGATGGGATGCACCCACAAGTGCCAATGGAGGTGAGTGATGTTATTGGGAGGCCACTGTCAGTCTTTAAGAGATTAGGGTGGTTGAGAAATGTGCCTGATGACTGGAGGAATGCAAATATCACTCCTACCTTGAACAGGAGCTGGACTGAGGGAAGGTCAGCCTCACCTCAGTGCCTGGGAAGGTGAAAGAGCAACTGATCCAAGAAACCATTTCTAGACACATGAGGGACAAAGTGATCAGTAGTGCTGAACATAGGTTCATCAAGGGGAAACTGCCTGACCAACCTGATACACTTCTACAATGAAATCACTGGCTTGGTAAATGAGGGAAAAGCAGAGGGTACTTCACTAAGGCCTTTGGTGATGTGTCTCAGGATCCTCAGAGGCTCCTGATGGACTGGAGTGTGGATCTAATGAACATGTACAAAATTCTGACTGGATAATGGAAAGTGGTGTCCAGTGACAGGACAAGAGGCAACAGGCACCAACTGAAATACGTAAGTTCCCTCTAAACATCAGGGAATAGTTTCTCACTGTGATGGTGATTAAGCACTGGCACAGCTTATCCAGAGAGGCTGTTGAGGCTTCATCCTTGGAGATAACTAAAACCTGCAGCACTATTGCCCTGCCTCTCTAGCTCTTTTGAGAGTTCCTGTCTTACACAAGTAGCACATGCTTCTCCAAGACCAGAGAAGCCATCAAACACCAAAACTTTGCGATCATGTGAAGAACCTGATGCAGAACAAATGCTAGATTAGGCCTGCAGCAATATGAAATTATTATTCTTCTCTGTTATGGCAGCTGCTCCCAGTGCTGAACACCTGGGCATCCATCTGAGGGCCAGAAGAACTTGAGGAGACGCATCTGGTACTCCATTACTCTTGCCTGTTCTCCCCATCTTTCACCCAAATACATTCCAAAACTTTTAGAAAAAAAGCCAGCAGCATGCTGGTCCTGCCTCCACTGCCACAGCACTAGAACACAGAGATGGGCAGACCTGCTATAATGAGATCTACTTTCCCATCATCTTCATTCTCCATTGCCTCAAAACCCAATCCACTGGCTTCTCAGGTGTTTTACATACTGACACATTAGCTCTCAGGGAAAAAAGGGCCATAGCTGAACAAACCCAGGCTATACATTATAAAGACAAGACATTAAGTGATCTATCTCTGCACATCTGCTCAAAATTTGAATTCTTTCTCCCTGTACAACTCATGATACTAGAAAACAGTGGAAAAACCAGAAAATGGGAACAGATTCCTGAGGCTGGAAGAGTTTCCAGAGTGTCATCTGTCTCATTATGAATTTGGGAAGAGGGTTCCTTGCAAAATTCTGCAAAAGGAATAACTTCTCAGGGGCTACTCTGGAAAAAAACTCTATAAAATCCCAGACGCTTGCTTTCTACAACTTCCTTCAGTTCATCTGAATGTATCTGGTTTTGTGCCTACCTTTCTGTATGTGGATAAAACACAATTTCAAGCAAGAACACACCACATGACCATTGAAAACACTGAGATTATGGTAACTCATGACTAAGACTCTACTAAGAACAGAGTAAATACATGAATCACATACAATTTTCTGATTTTTTCAATGCAGCAGCAGCAGCTCATGTATCTAAAGCTGAAGATGGTACCAAGTGCCTATTAGGCTCCTCCCTGAGTGTGTAAGAAAACGTTTGCACACATTACAGATAATTAAGCTGTTGGACTGCTTCCTTTCCTAGGTAAGTCTTCCTAAGCAGAAGAAAGGACTTGTCACTTCCAAGTCTTGCAGGCTGCAAATGCAATTTATATAGGTAGCCAAGAAAAGACTTTCTAATATAAATTGTAATTTTTCAGTGTAACTGGATGACATTAGAGTGTTACAGACAACATTATAGGAGTAAAGCTAACTGCAAAATTGCAGAGAAGACTTCTCTGAAAAAAACAGGAGGCAAACATTCCCTTACATACTAAATATTCAGATTCCTTTTCTCAAGTATTTTTCTTAGTCTTCTTGACAACTGGATGCACTCTGTTTACCAACAAGACTAATCAGCAGCTGGAAACACAGCTGTAATTTAGTCTGCAACGTAACTGAAGCTGGAGTAGGTATATTTTCAGTAACAGTTTGAAACTTTAGGCCATTAAAATCATTAACAAGCTTGAAGATATGAATGACTCATCTACTTAAGTGCTTTTATAAAGAAACTGAGCCATGCATTCATTTGTTATACAGCTGTTTTTACCATTTATCAGTGTTGTGCTTATAATTTAAGTAATTTAACCACTTGAAATTTTAAAATAGCGTATTGCAATGTCCCAACATTTAAATGCTCAAGAAATAACTGCAAAATTGTGTTCACTGTCTAGATGTATAAATATCAAAAAAGATAAAAAAAGGAATCCAACTCTGTAAGCATATAAAAGTTTAAACAGAGTAATTCCAGTGACTTTTTAACTTTTGTCCTGATGACACTGTATACACTGAGACAATACATTTGGCATCCATGCATATGGGCCTTATAGCTGATTAAGGCACAAATAGGGTTTTACCCTGGACAATCTCTCAGCTCATTCTCTGGATGGAAGGTACATTAGTGGCTGGTTCACAGCAAGCTCTTGGAGTGAAACCTCAGATTACACAAACCTAAAGGAAATGGTGAACCCTGAGATCCCTTTGGAAGCCACATCAAAGCACTGCTTCAAAGGCACACTCCTCACCTAGGCTAAAACACTGCAGGAGATACAACCTCCAAGTACCAAAAGCACCCTCACTGCTACCATTTGATTCTTGGCCGAGTACTACTTACTTTGTACACAGAAACTCCTTCATTTCTCACAACTGCTTTCAAACATTTGCCACTAAATATCCTATAGTTTCCTCTCTGATTAACCTCTGAGGAAAACTGAAATAAATAATATATCCATTTATTTTATGCTTTTGCTAATTGTTTTCTGAACAGCTAGAGTAGTTCTAACTATACTTGATGATGTATAAGCTTTTAGACTTGTCCACATGGATTTTTCTATATGAGATAATAAAGCCTAATTCATTTAAATGAAGAATAAAATAAAAAGCCCCTCTACCACAGCAACAGAAGAAAATTAAACACAAAATCTAAAAGTAAAGGACACACACACCAGATGTAGAAGTTTAAGATATAAATGGAAAGATAATTTCTCATCAAAAACCTAACAAATTTATAAAGATTTTATCTCAACACCCCCCCGCCATGGGAACAGTCCACTCTATCAGATAGCACAGAATATCAAATGAAGAAGAAAAACATTTTTCATCAACTCGGAGGGTTTTTTACTTGTATTTGAGAATTCCATTCAATTTTTTGAAAAAGTAGTAGCAACCTCCCTTTCTAACAGCATTCCCTCTTGTGAGGGATTTCCCAGAAAACCTTTTATTTGTAGAAATAAATTATTTTTTGTTTTAAAATAGAAATGTAATATTCCCCTAAACTATCAATTTAGTTTTAGGGGAATAGTTTAAACTATCAATTCTAGTTTTTTTAGTTAAGCATGTCAGACATTTTTGTCCTCTCTACTATCAAATAAAAATGTATTGAAAATAGCACCACACATTTATTTTCCTTAGAGCACACCTATCTGCCAGTAACTTCCAGCATCTTTCTACCCTACTGTGCATTTACAAGGCTGTAGAACATCCCTCTACATCTTCACCTTCTCCTGACACCAATGCCACAAAACCATGAAATAACCCTCATACATGCATTTTCCAACCCAATTATTCCCATATGATTTAAAGTTAGGCTTCAAGGCTTAACATGCCTTAGATACACCTCATACTTTTGGAGAAGGAGGAAAAAACACAAGTCCTAATTTTACAGTGTATTTATTATAGCAGAATGCAGATTTAATTAAATTTAATATTGAGAAAAAAAACTTGAAAATCACATTTTTAGCACAGAAAAATCTACAGAGACCTTTCCATTAGTAAAGACTTCCTAGGAAGCAGAGCAAATTTTGTATCATCCTTTCATGGCAATGGAATTTTGAATCCTTTGTGAAAAGCTATTTAAGAAGCATCCAAGAACATGCATCTGAGCAAACTCCTGCAATGCATCCAACAAAGACATATTATCCAGTTCAGACACAGTAAACAAGCAGAATATTACTGCCATTTTGCAAATGCCATTATTTCAAATATTGTGTATAAAAGAGTTGGATGATTCAATCTTAAATTCAAAAAGATTCCTTGAAATGTTAAGGAAAGACAATCGGTGCTGTAGCTTTGAAAAAGAATGGAACATATTTAAAACCTTAAATGTTCTGAAATGTAGACCTAAAGAGAGAATCCTTTTGACTAAATCTGAGTGTTCCTTGTACTCCTTTCTGCTCACAGAAGAAAAAATCTCCAGAACAAAAGCAGACTTTAAACAGAAGTGGACAAAACTCTATAAATAGCTGAAGGCTGAATACTGTCTGACCAGCTGGAAGGCACCTGAGGAGTTAGGGATCCTTCATACTGTTAACCCTATTCAGTGAGCATGGCAAACCTCACTGGAGAGCAAATGTTAAGATGCAGATAAACTGTTTCATAGCTGTTTTAGAAGGTAAGTATCTCCCCAGTGGAGAAACACCACCATAAGAAGAATTCTGCACTCCCTCTCCACAGGATGCACTCCTTTCCCCTCACCTGACAAAGTGACTTGCCCACAACAATTCTACTCTTGACTATAAGAGGGCTGGTAAGTTCTTATATGAGGAGACACCAAAGACCAGCAAGTGCCCAGCACAGTAACTTGCTTTTTGAGCCACAAGTAACAAACAGGCCTCACAGTTCTTCTGGTGGCTGCAGACATAAAAAGTAGTTTTCCATTTAAATTATTTCACATGGTAGAAAAAACCTGACTCTCTGACCTGCCCTTTGGTCTGAGAAAACACACAGACAAGCACTGCCGGCAGCTGACAGCCTCCTCAGGGCAGAAGTCACGCTGGATCCCTCATCCTGCTCTAATAATAAGAAAAAAAAAAAAAAAAAAGCAAGCAGTTTCTCTTATCAGAGAGCTTAAAAACTATATTGTGTAATAGTTTTAAATTAATTACAGAGTAACTCAGCATTTTATAAGAAAACCCAACGATGCTTAACCTCATTAGTGAGAAGAAAAAAATCTCTGTCTTCTAGTGGCACTGTTACAGGACTTGCTCTATCATAGTCATCTGAATGCTTGTGTTCTCTATTGTAAAAGCCTTCAAATACTCCTTCAAAAGAAAGGCTGTCCCAGCAATCTGTTACTTCACTTGCAAATGAAGCACTACTCATTATATATAACATTTGTGAGACCATAGTATAAGAATGACCATTTTTAGAAGTGTGCTTACAGTCAAGTGATATGATTGGCATCTTAAAAATAAAAGACATCTAAAGATAATAACTGGGGTGATAAACAAAAACATGTTGGCACACAGTTTGAATAGTAACATTCCCAGTTCCTTCTAGTGCATTTTTAAATTTTCCACTGGTAATTATAAGATGTATCCAATATGATATTGGAACAGTTGAGTTTGCCAGTGACTTCTCTAGATATCTGCAATTACATTCTAATACTGTTGAACCTTTCTGATTTAACCTTTCAGGTTTCAGCTAAAGCTCCACAGATCAATGAGTAAAGACACACTCAGAATAACTCCCCAGTATTTACTGAAGGTTTATGAAAAAGATTGCTATAGGGAAGGAATCACTTAAGAGCTTGGACACTTTCACTTCAATATCTATTTTTCACGAAGAAAGGCTACTCAAATGAAGCAAAGCATGGTCTGTAACTACACTTTCCAAGCACAAACATCCTTGGCACATAAAACCATCTTCTGTGCTTTGTAAGGGAGATAAGATGCAAAGGGTGAGATTTAACTTAAAAGATGCAGAAAGTTCAAGTCAGCAAAACAACCTATCTCCAACTACTTTTTCTCCGAGGACAGGAGGGGATAGAATGACAGGTTCAGAAATACAAATTAGGAAAGGTCAATTGTACCACAAATATGTGAGACAAAGACAAAAAAAAGCAGATAATCAACCTAAACAGAACACAGAAAACAAAAGCACCAACTGTCAAAAAACCTATGTCTTAATAACCCAAAGAATGTGGTTAAAAGGGGACGGGAAGCACCTCAGTTTTCTAAAGCTACCCTAATGAAGCTTTGGAGGTGGTCACTAATCAGATCTTAAGCCTATCAGATAAAGATTACAGCTGAAGGACTCCTGGTTTTCAGGACATTTGGACAATTTTCAAGAGGGTCTGAAAAAGGCACACCCTTGATACAGAAACTATCAACTGAGATTCAGCACTTGTTTCCATTTATTCAATCCTCTAGAACCTGGACCTACAATTTTCTAGCTGGCAAACTGAAAGCAAGTTGATTCAATGTAGCAGAGTGTAGAGTACTTGGGACTACACACACTTGAAAAAAAAAAACAACCTACCTTTGTAGGAAAAAAAAAAAAGTTAATTAAAATAGCTTCAAAAAGCTGTTATTACCTCAGTTTTGATATTCTCATGTGGAAATTTTGTGTGACAAGAGCTCTTTCAAATAAAAACATTCCTATATGAAAACTTATTTTTAATATATAAGTACTGAAGCAAATTATGCCTTGCATGCAGAATCCTCTTCCATTTTAGAGTCTTCATCAAAATGACTTCCAAACAGGAATGACATTAAAATTTTGTAGAACAGCTGGCTCATGTGAAAACAGCAAGATGTGCTGCCAACAGAAGCACTTCTCTTTAGAAGCTGATCCTGGATTTCAGTCTGGAGTGTTTCACCATTGCTTCTGGGAAAGAAAACCTCACTGAAACTGCAGTAATTTTTAAATTGCTTATGTGGACTACATCAAAGAGTCTGTTTACTTCCAAACTGTTACAAATATAAGGGAATTCAGTCATTTAAACATACTCTCAGCTTGCAGTAACTATGAGAACAATTGTTATGCCAAGGAAAAAAATGTACCAAAAGGAATCAGGAAAAATTTCTACTTTGGAGGTTGAATGCAATCAATAGTTTTGGGAAAAATAAAGCTGGTGAAAGTTTCAGCTCCTAATGCCTCAAAACATCCCACTGAATAGCCATTTAATCACAAGAGTACTGTACAGACTTGGAACATTCTGGCCAATCCAGGTGTTGTATTACCCACATAAATTAAGTTTTAAACCCAAGAAAAAAGTACCTGTAACAACCTTGCAAAAATCAGTCAGAATTTGGTTATGTATAAAAATATTCATCACATTGTCTTATTACCTGAAGGATGCTTTCTTCTCTCAGACGTTTAATTTAGAATGCTGAACTTACAGGAAATTAATAATGGGAGACAAATTCTGGCTGTTTTCTGTGAAACAGACTCAAACAAAACTTGAAACTTTGTAAGTGTAATAATTATAAAATTGGAGCCATCACATCATCTGTATTGAACTTCCTTAATTTGCTTCACCTTAAGAGAAGCATTTCCAGGGAAGCACCTTCCAGCAGACAAATGCCTCCTATTACTGCAAATTCTTAAAGCAAATCAGTCTTTCCCACAACTGGGAGAGGAGGTGGTTGCCTGTCAAGGATCTCTTTGCAGAGTTTAGGGCTATTTTTTTCCCCTACTCAATGATTATACGTTCTCTTTAAAGGCTGAGTGGGTTTCCTGCTTTGTTAAGGAGATATATTGGATCTCTCTGAAATAAGAGTGAGATGCTCATTAAAATGCATTGAATACACTCAAGTAGGAAAACTGCATTTATTTACCAAATTACATCAAGGAAAAACAATGAGCTGCTGCTCCTATCAAACATACTTTGATTGATTTGGGATTCATTATCTCATTGCCAAAATCAATAAATGGGCCGTATTTGCTTTCTGTAGTTTTCCAGCAATTTTAATTCCATGCAGAGATCTTATCCCCCTGAACAAGCTGCAAGATTCAACCTCACTCACCAATGCTTAACTGAAGTGCTGCCTCTGCAACACGAATCTATATGGAATAAGCTTTGAGGGAACAGTCTTTAAAATGAGACATGTTTCTCTGTAATCCCATGGCCACTGACACGGCAAGCCCACAGCCAAAACCACAGAGCAGTTCTAGAAATGAAATGATCCTCTAGTTCTGGCCAATTCCAATAATGAACTCTGCTTCTTACTGAGGGAGTCTGAACAAGAGATTTTCAAAAGGACCTCACTATTATGCATGGGAAACTCTAATGGATCCAGAAATGTAAGTAAGTAGTTTAGAATAATGACACACCACAGAATTCAGATGACAAGTTTGAAACAATTATGTGGGAGAAGTTCTACCAATAAGAGCAAAATGAATTTGAATTTTCTTCAGACAAACAACACTTTCCAATTACCTGCAAATACAAGCAATTGTTTACTTTAGGATTTGCTCACTTAAGATTAAGGTTAAATGTTTTCTTGAACATCCAAGCACTGACCACATACAGAAATTTGATCCCCTTTCCTTTTGCAGTTAGACATCACTGCATGTCCCCTTAAATAAAATCTATTCTAAGGGAAAGGAGATAATGAAAGATTTAGTTCTTAAAATTAACTTCACAACATGTATTTTTTTCTAGGCTGACCTTACACAGAAGCTCTTTAACAGACAGATTGCTTGATGATTAAGTGAGCTATGCTAATGCAACAAATGATCCAAAAGGCAGTAAATGATGACTTCAAATCACCAATATTTCTAATTTTAGACCTTACAGTTTTTCTGTACTGTAAAAATCAAATCAACAGCACACTCACATCATCTAGAAAGGAATTCTGGAAGATTGTTCAGTGTAATAACATTACAACTTTACTAGTGAAACAATGCAATTAACTGCCTGGGTAAGAAAACAGAGGGACCATCATTCTTTGGCAAGATGGTTGAACTCCTACAATTATTTTGTCAGCCATATTTGAGATGTGTCACTGGCTATTAAAGGTACTTTTAAGAAGACTTTGACCACATACCAGATAGTTCCGTAATATGTTTTGATTGGTTTATCACTGAAATTATTGATGAAAAATATCCCAGACTATAACAAATCTGAGTCTGACAGCTTGGGAAGCACTGAGCTGTAAAAAAACTTAGGTCCCAAGATTCTCAAAGTAGAGTTCTCAAGACTGGGAACTGGAATAAAGTTACAGTAACAATGAATATATTCATTCAACTGGGATAAATGATGCCCCCAACAAAATTTTGCACCGGAGTTTGCAGCAGTCTTTTCTGTCAGTAAGAAAGAAAGGAAAACTATAATTTCTGTCTTCTAGAAGAGTGGCTGTTCTAAGGAAGTACTATTATATTTGAAAGAAAACACTTAGGATTCAAAATATCACTGTTCCCTTTAAAGTTCTAGTAAATGGGCACAGGAAAGATAGTTATGGGATTTCTGAAGCTCTGAGCTCAATTTTCCTTGATTATGAATTAGCACTGGATCCAGGAGAAAGGCTTCATTTCCCCTCCAGTAGGAGCTATCAGTTTTCTCAAAGATTATTTTTTTCCTCCATGCTTGAGAATTTCAGAAGTAGCACCAATCAGAGAAATGATCATGGTATTCTGTAAGTTTCAAGACTGAAGACTAACATTAAATGTAAGCGCTAGTTTTTTTTTTAAGTGTTATGGCTCCAGTGTCAGTAACTACTGGAAAAGTGTAGAGGAGCAGCAGAAACCTACAGTCTCTGTAGGCCTCATCTCTAATAGGAATGAGCTGAGCCAGATCATAGGAGTATTGGATCATATGTGGACTGTTTCTTGTTAATCTTCTGTTTTTCAGAGACTGTTCTTGAGTTTCCCCTCTTATACAGTACCTTTTTAGCACATAAAAAACTTGCTGAACATGAAAACATAAGTTTAAAGCTTCAAACTTAAAATGTAATCGGAATGACGGGCTCCTTTCTTATCAAGCAGAATTTCCTGCCTAGTAGACACTGGGTCAGCATCTGAACCAGCACTTTGTGAGTATGTTTTCCAGCATGCCTATCAAGCTCAATACTGAATTCAATTTAGCAAACTGACAAGAAAACTCTTTAGAAGTGGAGAGAATAGAAAAGTTACTTAAGAAGCTGCTCAAAGACTTTATCCCATCAAGAACACTACTATATCTATATAGTTTCTGAGTGAAGAAGTATTCCCAAGCTTATTTAAAAACTTTTCTGTATATGGAATAAAACATAATTACAAATGCATTTGCTCTATCTTTTTACACCATACTTGGAGAATAGTTATTTAGCAAGATTCCTTAATGTGACTCTTTCTTCCTTTTGGATTCCAAAAACTTGTATGTCTTCCACACAATGAAACATCACAGTATTAGTATGACTTAACAGTGACATGCCTTACTGCTTCAAACTGTGTTCTAAAACATTCATCCTTTGCTTGTCTTTCTTCTTTCAAACTTCATTTGGGAGAAAATTTTTCTTCTATCTATTTGAGACAAATCAAATTCTCTAAACTTGCAAACTTTTTTCTAAAGAAGTTCAATGATTAGAAATATCCATGATGAACTAAAAGGCCATGCATGTTTCTCCTGTAGCTCCTTCTACAATAAGGCCAACACACAGCAACATTACTACCCCACTCAAAATCTCTCCATAAACATTTATATATCACATTCAGTGATATATAAATGTTTACGGCAGTTTTTGCAGTTTCTCTCATACCTTCTTTGTGTGCTAGAACAAAGCTCAGGAAAGTTAAAATAATGTGAGTTGCTTACAATCTACTACTTATATTATCCTTATTAAGGAAAAAGTGTTAGAGCCTAAAGTCTTATGGTTGGGAATTGAGTTTGGTTAGAGAGCAGAAAGGAACTACAACACACATCTGAGTCATGTTTTCACTTTCAGCACCCTATAGTACAAGATGATGACCCCTGAATTCTAAATTAAAATCTTATATTGCTTGGTCTAAATTGTTAAGCTTAAAAAGTACTAACAGGCTGCAAATTGAGAACCATTCATTAACATATTTAACATAAGCACTTAGCTTATTAAGTTCTAGTATACTAGCAACTTGGTTGATAGTCATTATCCAACAGTCAATGCTGAGACACTAAAATCAATTTTGAAGAAGAGACTAGCAAGTTTAAATTTCTAAGTAGAAAAGCATCCTAACAACCTCATTGTTATGAATGACCAACATAAAACTGTCTCAAAAATTCAGGACAAAAAAAAAACATAGCTTTACAAACCATGCTTTATTTTACTTAAAGTAACATTGCAGAGGACATGGGTCTATATCTGACACAGGATTGAGAAAACTTTAAAAGAAGTGCTGTTCAGTTGCCTTCAGTTCTTTCTGAACAGGTGATATACTGGTTCTCAATAAGACATGTACTAAGACCACTTCCTAAAATACATCCTAAAACATTGCAGAGATAAGCATGACAGCTTCAGACACTTAAAAGAAAAAGTTACCTACATATAATTTAACACCAGATGGCAAATACCAGATTGTAAGAAAGCATGCTGAATAGCACAAACACAATGAAACATCATGAACACTTCTTACATTTGAAAAATTCATACCTGAGTACGCTGCCTGTTAAACTTCTTTCACTTGATGACGATGATGATGATCCAGGTCTCTGATCTGCCTTCCTCCCTAGAATCTCTGTTGCGCTAGTCTGACGTTTTTCACATTCCTCTTCTGGCTTTTTTTTTTCAGTATCACTTTCGTCACTGCCTTCTCCTAAGATGTCATCTACCTGCCAAAGAGTGGAGGAGTCAGTTTATCTTCCAGGAGACTACTCTGTATTAATGTTTCATAATCATTGGATCACTCTTAAATCATCATTAAGAATATGCTTCAAGTTTCCTTGGCCTTCTCTGTCAAAATTTAAATTAAACCCCAAGGTCTTCAACACAGCTTCAGTAACAACTCTAGCAACATTTTATTCCAATAAACTATGTTTATTCTATGCCTAGCTTAAGGTAGATATACTCACATACATGATAGTCACACAAGAAACTATTAAAAAAAGAGCTGTCTTCTGATATTAAAGGGATAGATGATTTATACTGTTGTAACATACTGATGCATACTTTCTACTAGATACATTTTATACTATTATAACATATAGAATCACTTGGGCAAGGCATATTAAAATCTCTAGTAAGAATTCTTACATTTACAGGTATTCCTTGATACATATATAATGGTAAAGAAGTCAATTTATAAATAACACAGTATGAATGAAACAGAAAGTACAAACCCCATTTTAACCTGACTGCCTGATTATGCTAATTAATAAGGACAAATCTATCAAAAGGTTTACATATTTTGTTAAATAATTCTTTGTCTTTACTTTTGAAAAGTTACCATAGGATTTGATAATCCTCTAAAAACCTATGAATTTGCTGTGACAGGTCTGGCTTTGCTGAAACCATCACTAAAAGCAAATCATACTCATGAGCCACCCTAATGAGCTTCAAAAGGTTATAATCTCTTTGAGTTAGCATTCAACCTTCAGAAAGAGATGAAAACATAAGAAAATATAGGTGAAGATTCCCCCAGTCTTTCAATTTTTGTGACTGGCAGAAGACATGGAAATAAGCCATGTGTGAGCATTTCTCTACTGATATTAAAGAATTTTTCCTAGAAGCAGCTTATCTCAACATAAAATATGCTTCACTACTACTCTTTGTTCTCACTAATCCACATCATATTTATCAAGAAGAAAACTATCTGCGTATGAAAATAGACTAAAATTTTTTATGCTGTTTATTTGCTGCTTTTATACATACAATCCCAAAAGCTAAAAGAAAGCTGTAAGAAAGTAATTTTTATTTGATCATTCGTAAATGGACTTTTAATTTTCTTGTTTAGCTCATTAAAAGCAACTGCAAACCAGTTCAGCACATCTAAATCCAGATGGCAGTTTCAAGTATAAACTGTAGGAATTGCTGGGTCAAAACCAACAATATTAGTCCAGAAACATTTTTCCTGTGAACAGAAGTTGTCGTATGCATGGCAAATAAGAATCATAGGATGCAATTAAAGGTCAGGGAGACTGAAAGCACTGCTAGAGATAAGCCAATGGTGAACCAAGGAGAAGAATGTGAAGTACACAGGATGAGGATTTTCTTGTATGTACAGAACACAGTCAAAGTCTCAAGTGTTTTAAGTGTTACAGTTTGGGATGGGATGGCAGGAAGACCCTGCCTGTATAGATTTGGTAGAGGACTTTCCAGGTAGCTGACATGGCCAGTAATTGACAGCACAGATCCACAGCTCTAACAGCTCCTTTCCTGCAAGTCTTTAACATTAAAAATTACACTCCTTCATTCCAAAAGCAATACTTCTCCAGAAAGTCTTACGTTTAAAACTATGTTCTCACTACAAAATATGTTAAGGTTTTCAAAGAATAAAGTCAGGCTGATAGACATTCAGTATTACAGATACCTCTCTCAAACTGAAGTTTGATAGTATTTTAAAATATACTTTGTGTGAACAATTTTGACAGACTAGCAGTCTAGTTATTGCCATGTTTGTTTTTCTTTCATCCTGTACAATGATAACATTATTTGTTTGAAATCTGAAATGCCATTTAATATTAGAATTACTAGAATTAGTTGTACACAAATATATACCATTTCACAGAAATATACTGAATTAAAAAAAAAAATCATTGCATTTGAAAATGATGTGGGATAGTCCCTACAAATCTCTTACTAGAAAGGCACCTAAACATGAATCCCTGCTTAATTATTGGCTAAATTGCAAATGTGCTGAAAAATATAAGTGTTACATCATCATCTTCTACAATTCTCAAAAGAAATGGGAAACAAACAGTATTTTCATTGAGGCAGTGAGAATTCAGCCCATGACACTTGAACAAGTTAACAGGCAAAAAAACTTCATTAGTATCTAAATACCAACCATCTATCTATACCTGAATAGATATATACACCTGAATTTTGAATAAATAAAGTTCTAAGAACAGAGGAAATTTTTAATCTGATTCAGAACAGGACAGATACAGATGTACCAAGAACCAACTATAGCTTCAGCTTATGTGATTGGATTTTATATGATTAATATAAATGCAACATATAACACTTCAGAAGAAAATGCCAGCTAATTCCAAATCTTACTGGTAAGATACAGTGAAGGGATGCTTACTGCTTTAGTACCCATAGCAGCTACCTTTGAAATAGACTTTTATAACCCAGCAACAATGATTAACATTGAAAAAGAAAAATGATTCACCTCTTGAAAATGAAGTTTAATTCAGCAAGAGAATCAAAAGCCTGGCAACTCTTACACGCTCAATTATAAAAGCCAGTAAAAGTCCTCATGTGACAAAGCCATTTTATTTCTCATTCAGGAGGAGCAGAGCATGCACTCATGCAAAGTATAAAGACCAAAGAGCAATGAGATTTTTACTCTCATTCTCCAACTAAGAGCTGAAAAGCACATGAAGCTTTGCTAAAAGGGAAGTCAAAGCCTTCCACAGCACTAACCATCCAGGTCAGCCAAAAATGTTTTTACTCCAGAAGTTGAGTTTGCATATTCAAAATGAATTAAGACTCCAAGAAAAACACACACACACACACACAAAAAAACCCCCAAAAAAACTCCAAAAACAAAAAACAAAAAAACAAAACACCAAAAAAACCACAAACAAACAAACAAAAAAATTGAAGTTGCTATGAGCAACTTCAATTTTTCCTTAAATTAGGTTACAGGCTATGATGTTTTGATACAGCTTTATGAATATGACAGAGAACTATACATTTTTTGGAAGTAACAACTACATACACAGTAATGCAAGCTACATATTTAAAAACAAAAAGGAGCTGTGAATAAACTTTAATTCTTGTGTTTAAACTAGCAAGTGCTTTGGCATTTAAGTTCTAATAGAACTGAGAAGCTACCTTAGCTGACAGGATAACACTTGCAACTGCTTAAAAGGTTTCTTAAAAGTGGTACAATTGTCTGAAACACTTCTTTACTGGTATCGAAAAAAATCTACAAAAAGAATAGGTTTGATAAACAGCAGTAAATTTTGTGCTCCAATACTGCACAGAGGATACACACATTTTTGCCCCTCCCCACCAGTCTTTCCAAAAAGACTTTTGCTCCAACTGATTGTGTAAGTTAAGGGAGAAATAGGAAAAAAAAAACCTACCAAGTATTTACAAGGAGTTCTTTAGGTCTATTTCAACTGCCACAAAAACGTCTGTTCATTGTAAGCAATGCAAGCAATTAGTATTGACAGCAAGTACAGCTAAAACTCAACTCCATTTCAGCATAAAACCTGTGTGTCCTGAGCATGTATTTGAGATTGTGTTGAATGTATTTTATTTTAGGAAGAACTGGCAAAAAATAATATAGTCTGCCATTTGAATGTGTCAAAAGGTTCCAATATGTATCGTGATATATAAAGTCAAAAAATAACTCTAAAATGATTCTGTAATATTTACCCCTGGCTCCCTTCCAACATTTCCTTCTGCTTTGTCCCAAACTATTGCTTTTTAGTACAGAAATCAGTTGACTACTTTAGAAACTTTAAAAGAGCAGCAAAATGAGAAGACAGTAGTAGAAAAAGGGACACTGAAAATTACAAACCAATCAGCACTTCTGAGCATGTGAAATTAACAGTGAATGGTGGTATTAGATTGTAAATCAAACTAGAGAGAGCTGTGGCTCCATCTTTCTGGAGCTGTGCACTGAACTTGCAAACCTTCCAGGCCTGAGGGGTGAAAACAAAACTGCTCCGTCTGCAGCAAAATAAATGTATATAATACTGCAGAAGTTTATTAACTCCACAGTATAAAGTAATTTGCAGGAATGAATACCGCACTGATAACTCTAACGCAGGTGCAGTTATATTCCCATAACCCAGCTCGCAAGAGGTCACCCAACAGTGCTCTCTAGACAGCACACACAATCTACTTGACAAATCATTATTGTGGCACAATCACAAATGCTTGTCCTCTCTTTCCTCAAGCTCCTCTAAGTGTACACCAGGCATATTTGGTAAAGCAAGGAAAGGTTTATCAAGAGAGGGACAGAAGAACTGATATTTGTGCAATTGACTTGGAAAGTTCAACTGCTGGACACAAAAGAAGCACAATATGGCAAGGAAGAGAGAAATGCGCAACAGGACCGGCAGAGCCCCTGCACAAGCAGCAGGCAGAAAGTGAAGTGCTGGTTCACTTAACTTTCACAGGCAGTCCCTTAATTTCAAAGCCCACTGGGTTCTGTGCTAAACAGTATAATACAGATGTTACCCACATGTCGAATTTAAGCAAGATCAGGTGCTAATT
The DNA here is from genome assembly GCF_037042795.1 of Molothrus aeneus. Lineage (NCBI taxonomy): Eukaryota > Metazoa > Chordata > Aves > Passeriformes > Icteridae > Molothrus > Molothrus aeneus. The sequence goes on from NC_089646.1 coordinate 59,244,242, forward strand.
ATGCAACTTTATATGTCAGAGTAAAGTTTCTGTGATAGCTACCTATTTGAATGCTATCTTCTACTGAACACGTCATTAATCTAGTTTTTATGTGTGTGTTCCATTGTACCCTTGATAAAAACATCAGAGTTCAACAATATATCTATAAAATAGTCCTAATTTCTAGTGAAGCCAAACAGCAAAAAAGCAAAATTGAAGTGTAAAGAAATATAGTAGTACTTGAAGACTGAGTGCAATTGAAATTCCAAAACAGAACAAACCTTTCCTAGAATAAGAAAAAATATCTGAAGTCAAGTGAATTTGCATTAATGATCATAGATCAGCAGTTATTTACTCTGTGAATAAATTTAACAAAGAATCCGGTTTTAATGCTGTAAAATGGTTTTATGACAAGCTTTCAGAATAGCCAAATAGTTTCAAAATAAGAGAATGTGTTTTTCTTTGCAATTTTTATCACTTACTATATTTATATTCATAATCATTTTTGTAGCCACCTTTCAACAAAAAGACACCCCCAGTGATATTTACCAGTAGCTTCTTCATTTGCCATTAAAGAAACACTACAACATTTTACTGTCTTTTTGTAATAGAAAAGTATTAATTAAAGACATTACCGCTTTGTTCCTCAGCAGCTGGAGTTCCAGAATAAGAAAGCTTCATACTCAGAAAGTATAATTTAACATACATTTTGCTTTTCTAAATACTTTATGGTATATTTTTGAGTGGGAGGTGATTGCCTTTTTCTTCTATGAAGGGGCACTAACCATGGGTAGCTTTTTTCAGTTTAGGCAGTAAACAGATTTTTCATTTATATTCCAAGTCAGGCCTTTAGAATGAGAGCAAAATCAAAACTGTAACTTGTGCTTCCTGGCACTTGTGGGTCCAGAATTATTTTTACCTACTGTTATCAAACTGCACATAGAAATATTAGCAGCTCCTGGTAATAACCTTCCAGTTTCAGGATGAAAAGCAATTATGTGACAAGAAAAAGCCTTGGCTCGATGCTGAGCATAGTTGCTATGCTCAAACTTGAAAACCAGCAATTTAAAAACACCATGTGGAATTTACTTACAAGGAGCCCCACTGCAATCTCTGGAGGCTGCACAGGAACCCTGATGGGAAATGAAGTGGCAGTGCAGCCCCAATAGCTGGAGTTCCCAACACTGCTGACACCACTGGCTACAATGCCATCACAAGTTTTAATTGCAGCCCTGGGCAACAGACTGTGCTCCTAAAAGGCACATCTGAAGGGAAAAAACCAAAACCCACTGCCTCTGATAATGTGACCACTTAACCTCTGCAAGCAAATGAAAAGGCAAGGTAACTGCAACTACAACTGCACAATTCACTATATTTGGGCTTTACTACTGAGATTAATACTTTGGAATGAAATAAAATGTCACTTAGAGATTGCATACCGATATTGTTATTAAAAAGCACTAATAACAATCCAGTACCCTTGCTTATGATTGAATGGGATTGATTCTTCAAATAATGCCATTTAAAATTTTGAATTTCCCACTTGGAGAGCAATGTCTAGATTTGAGTGGAAACCTCGTAAACATTCTTAAGATGCCTAGAACAAATACGTGAAACTGCTAAAAGAAGCACAAGGTGCAATCCCTCCTTGACAATTAGGGTGCCTCGAGTGCTGACTTGAGGATTCCAAAGTCTTTCTAAAACATAAATTTTGTTATGGAATGGCTTTCAGCTGAAAGAGCAGAGATTTAGATTAGATATCAGGAGAAATTCTTCCCTGTGAGAATGGTGAATCACTGGAACAGCAGAGAAGCTGTGGATGCCATACCCCTGGAAGTGTTCAAGGCCAGGTTGGATGGGGCTTAGCACAACCTGATCTAGTGGAAGGTGCTCCTGGCCATAGCAGGGAAGTTGGAACAAGATGATCTAAGTCCCTTCCAATCCAAACCATTATATGATTCTCTGATTATTAGTATAATGAAAATTGCTTTCCTTCATTAAATTGGTAACTCTTTACTGGTGCTATAAAGAGGAAAAAGCCCATTCCTAACAACTAATTTGTGAAATTTAAATTAAATTCACATGGACTAGAAATTACTGACTTTAACATTAACAATTTTTAAATTCAAAGACTCTAAAGAGAAAATGTCTCAAGGGAGATAAAACAATCATTTATCCAAAGCCTTTCTGAGTCAGGGACATCACTGGAGCCTGGAAGCTATGGCTTTTTCCAATTATAAAGGCATCCATAACTCTCATCTTCCTTTCCTTTATTCTGTTTTCAAAAGAAATCCTTTGCCAAAAGATTGTTAAATAGCAATAGGCCTGTAAATCTTCACTGTAACTTTTTTCAAAGGGTGAAGTCTAAGATAAAAAAAAAAAATTAATAATACCTGTGTGACCAGAATACAGTTATTCACCTATCCAGGAGGACAGATTCAATGAGAACCACTTAAAAACAAGAACAGCATTTCAACTCCACCTTCCCTGCCCATCAGCTTATGGTTGGGATGGAGAGGAGACAGCCTGACCCCACTGGAGGCAGCAAGTGTGGAGCCCTCTGTTCCTTTGGTTGCAGCATTTCTAAAACAATGACACTCCAGCATACATTAAGAGCTCCGTGGCTGCTAAATGCAATGATTCTTCAATTTAGACTGCTGAAAATATCCATGCCAAAATTCCAGAAAAGGCTCCAACAACATAAGTTAAGGGCCAGTGAGTAAGAGCATGATCTAAAGCTACCCTTCAGAGAAAGAATGTGTTTTTAGTCTGTTAATGACCATTATTTATGAAAAGTTCTGGCCTTAGGTAAGGCAAAAAAGCAAGTAGTTGGAAGAGGTTTGTCCTGGGGTTCTTTGCAGGGAAGCAATCCTCTGCTGACATGGGAACACAACACTGCCTCTCCAGCAGCAAATGACTTTTCAGGTCACTCTCATAGCTATAAGAAACTGTGGCTTGCCACCATGACTTTACTGCACATAAAAGAATCCACTTGGTTCAACATCACAAATGTTTTCCCTAATTTGGAAAAGTCTAATAATGTTAAACTTAGTTTTGATCTTAATTTTTTCTTCTGTATATGAAAACTTTTCATTTCACTTTTTTCCTCTGTGAACTGAAAAGCTTTTTTTATGTTTATTCCTACCAGCCAAGTGTTTAGGTACAGTTAACTGAGGAGCAAGATATTGCCACTCATGTCTTCAAAGAAGCTAGCAAGTATTTCAGCATGCTTTTGAGAGGTGATATTAGGGCCTAATACTTGTGAACAATGAAACCTTCCTACAATAGACAGAGTCTGTATTAAGAGATTTGGGCTGAATTTAAGTTGCTTTGAAACAAAAAAATTTCTTATTACAAAGATGTCACTGGAAGGACAAGCTGTCTGAATCAGGTTAAGCTGTCTCTCAGTACATAAAATTTAAGGGAGAATGTGTGATGTAACTCAGTCTCATTTCTTCTGAGTAACCTCAGAAGAACTTGTCTTTTACATTCTGTCTCATCTGCTTTTTTTTCTTTAGCATTAGAGCACTTTTTTCTCCTTTCAAATTTCTGATTCAATTTTTAGAGTCACACAATGCATTTATGCAAGTGTCCAATACCCCTTTGTCTCAAACACTTCCAAGGCAGATTTCACTGCTCTCTACCACAATTACCACCGGCTCATTGGAGCAGGTGATGAAAAGAAATATCAGAAGTGACTAGTCTTGTTCATGATTTAACAGAAGAAGCACACTTCCTCTATTTTAATCTCCATACAGTGAGAACTACCTTTGTTCTATCTTGATTTTGATAAAGGCATACTTCAGATTAGAATATCAAACCTGGCAGTGTTATTATATCTACTTTGGTAGACTGAGAAACAAATGCTCTAAACAGTTTAAGGAATATTACCAAACCTTAGAAAAAAGCTGTTATGCGATTTCCTTCCTATATAATTCATTTAGAGATTGATATGTATGTCCTGGATGACTACATGTAAACTAAAATGCATCCTGCTGAAACCAAAGCTGGTCAGAAAAAGCTATACATTTATATCCTTGCTCGTTGTGTGACATCTCAGAGACAGCAGCAGCTTAGTCACCTTCAACTGCTTTTTAAAGCTGGGTTACTGCTTAGCTACACCACTTCCCTGTCCCACTTCATTTCATGTCTACACTAACACACAAGCAGTAACAGTACATCACAGCAGGAAAAAGCAGCTGCAAAGAGACTTTGGAGATGGATCTTTTTAAATGTGTAGCCACAACCTGAATAGCAGAAGACTGCAACAGACTAAAGGCCTGGAGAAGTTATGTTAAAGTATTACCATATGCTCTTTAGTGACCAATACAGAATTTCATAATCTGATGAACCGAACCGTGCACTACTGCTGCAGCCTATTGGTAACTATCAGCAAATTCTCTCCAGAAGAGTAAAATTTGTGTCACTGGGCCATCTTTCAAGTTTACCTCTACCTGCAAGTCTTAAAAAACAAAACAAAAAATCCTGCCACAGAACAGAAACTCAAGCTGCATGCTCAAGTTCAAGGGCCACATATTACTAAGTGTCCTGATTTCACTTTAGGCAAACCTTCACCTTAAAGAAATGAGGCAGTGAGTGAGTCCCCAGGTGATAGTCTGTTGCACTCAAATTCTGTTTGAGTCTTTTTGTAGAAATAAGCACTAGCTAAATATCCAGAGACTGGAATACCTAGAGATTCCGTTGATATTATACAAACAGAATACTAATGTACAGAAACTCCTAGAGGGAAGAGAAAGGAACAAGGAGAAAATTCTTATAAAAATGCATCTTCAGTATACTTTAATTTAGAGAAACTATCAAGTCTGCAATATGAACAAAGACTAACATTACTGTAGTATTTTCCCAACCAACAAAAAAGGTCAGATAAAGACTAGAAGTATCTATACCATACCTGTTCCCTTTTTGTTTTACACAGGTGGACATTTCAGGGATTTCAGCTTGCTGTGTGCATGTGTCCCTACAGCTCTTATCTTGCAAAACTTTATAGCAACTGGTTAAAAAGCTGTAGCAGGCTACAGCTGTACTGCTCACCTGTTTTAAAACAAGACAGCATCACACTTTGTTCTCAAAGCTACCCTTTCTTTAAAGTAGAAAGTATGCCTTGCTGACACACAGCAAAGAACAGCTTTGTCTTATAATTTTGCAAGACCCTAAGAACTGTCAATCTGGCTATTAACCGAAGCACAGTTTTGCCAGAAGTTATCATAACTTTCTTCTTACTCCTAGAGATTTAGCAAGAGACATGCACAATCTAGATTTCTTTAAAAATAAATTAATCTAATTTGCTAATGAAAGAACACTTGCTCAAGTTGTTTAAATACAGTCACAAAATACCACTGACATATTAGGTTAGAAATCGTAACATTCTATTAAAAATGACACGTGGCAATTTAAGAGGGCACCGAGCCTACACTCTGAGTGATCTTTTCTGACACTTCACTGCCAAGGGGAAACATCAGTAGGAAGCTGCTAATGAAATGCTGAGGGCAACATGATAGCAGTATGTTACTATCAAGGAATTATACAATTTCTGAGCTCCTAACCTGGTTTTATATTATTTAGGTTCTATAAAGACATAGAAATTTGAGTAAAAATAATTTAGCACAAAAATACTTAGTCCACTTGTACTGCTTCTGATCAGTCCCTCAGAGAAGCCTTTTTTGCATATAAACTTCATTTTACAACTATTTTTTGAACACGAAAATACCATCCCTTGACCTCTTGACAGTATCTGCTCTCATAGTTTCACTTAAAAACACAAAAGAATCTATGGATGCTAAACACATTTACTGCAGTGATCCCCTCCATAAGCATTTTGTAGAGGACAGCATACTGATGGCCCAAACCTAGTAAGCAATGGGATTCCTGGGCACCTAGCCAGGATGAAGTGTCATCTACTGCTAAAACTCACTTGCACTCTGGCCCAGCTGATAAGTTTCTTTCTGATGTAGAGGGGCAGCTCTGAACAGGCATGAACAGGTTTCCTCCATTAATGCAACTTGATGACTGCCTAAATGGTTTTTGAAAGAGAATGGGACAGTTCTCGACATATACTCACCATTTTATTTGGAAATACCTGCTGAACTGGTGGCTGGAGTTTAAAATGGTATTTTTTTTCCTAATATGAGACGTGATCCAGGTTTTTGCAGCCTGCATTTCTAAACAAAAAATCTCAGCTTTTATGAAAGAAGTACTTGGACACTAATCTACATATTCTCTTTCAAGTCATCCTCAAAGGCATTAGTTAATACCATAGCTAACCTGCAAATACTCTTAGCACATTATCCTTGAAAACTGCTGAGAAACATTTAGGGCTTAACCCATTTGGTTATTCCATTACAATGAGAAAACAAAGAGTGGGAGGAAACTTGATTTGAACTAATTTCCAAACACTTCAACCTGAATTACAGATTTATTTAAACTACCTTTGAGGCACCTCAGAGGCAAATGCTAAACTTCTGAAATGCTGCAACCAGAAATGCACTCTTACTGCACAGTCATGATCAGAAAATGATGAAGAACAACAGCCATAAATATGGACTTTACTTCAGAAAATATAAGAACCCAAGGAATCCTCAGCCTAAAAAGATACATAAAAGCATAAAAAGAGTTGCTGATACAATGTGCACACCACTCTCCCATTTTTTGCATCTAAATTTTCAAAGCTTTCTCTCAATGAATCCTTGTTATCACATATTTTAACAATATTCTCTCTTAGCACACTGTTGGGTTTCACCATCCCAAGGTTAACTGAAAGCATACCTTTTGCTTAGAGAGACTGAATATTCATCACTACATACATATTTCAGAGAAAAATAAGGGGTTTTTTGTTTTCAGAGGTTGAACTCTTACTTCTTTTTCAACAGGATATAAAGCTTTTCAGAAGTCACAGTCTAAATGAAATTGAAAACATTATGGTGAGAACAAAAGACAGACAAAAAACTGCTTTCATTTACCTGCATGCACAAGCTTTCTGCAGTTATCACAGCTACAAAGGTACTCAAACTATCAATTTGTAGAGCAACTGGGATGCAGTAGGACTTGCTAGCTCAAAACCACTGCTATAAAAGCACTGATATGCTGTATTCAGTACAGATTTATTCACACATACTATGAACAAATCCACCCCTAAGATGGGTAAGCCAGCTTGGATCTGCCTTGACTTGCTAATTTTAACTTAGCATTGGCAGACATCAGCTGGCTTCATGAAGCATTATTTGTCAGTGAACTTCCCTCTTCAATAAGCCTGATTAGCTCGCTTTTATTATTACAAGAACCAAGAGATAGTTATCAATGTGCTCAAGCTAACAAAACCACCTCAAATAATAAGCAATGGAGAAAATCATGGTTTTATGAGAAATTTAAGGATGACAGTGAAGACAGCAGTTTTGAACCAGTTTCTACTGAACTGGGCAATTAGACTGCTTGACTCTGTACAGACAAGCTTTTAAGTGAAGTAGTGCTGAAATATGAGCATTTTAGATGTGGAAGCATCCTGCATAGCAAGCCTACTCAATAGCAAGAATAAGGCATGGAGTAAGTTAAGGAAAAAAGAAAAGAAGCAATCTATAATGCAGTGAAAGATAAGCCCAGCAGCTGAAGAGTGGTCTGTTTCTACAACAAGCTCAATATTAAGGTGATTGAATACCATGCAGGTTTTGATATGATCTCTGTATCATGGTATGATAGTTATATCCAGTCCTCAATACCTCTGGGATGAAGCAAGTTTGATGTTGGAGCATTGAAATATCTGGGATAGGCAGCTGTCTGTGTTCATATCTGAGAAAGCAGTATCATCATATTTACTACAGGGAGTGACAGGCAATATTGTCCAGAGCTGACTGTGACCCATGGCGATTAGAAAGTGCAAGCTCATATACAAACCCTATAACAACACAGTAACAATGGTGTTCTCTCAAGATCTCAAATTAATGCCACTGCTGTAGACATGAAAAACTTACTGCAGCACAGCCATTCAGGTAATTATTTGTTTCACAACTCATTCCTGCAGAGAATTTTGTACATCAGTAGGGGGCTCTAGTTTTGTAGCTTTTCCTAACCTCTGTTAAAGTTGTACATGGAATGGAAATAGTAGTCCTGACACAGGAGCTAGAACACTTGGAGCTGAAGGACTATCACATAGAGTAGCTGTATTCAGTGTGCCTCAAGCTGGCACCTAAAAGAACTACCAAAGCAGAGATGTTTTCCCTTGAAAATGTCTCTGAAGAAGCAACTGCAATTATGCATAAGTTAAATTTAGCAGTAAGTCACCTTATGATAACTGATCAAGATCAGGTGATCAAAAGGTAATGGTACAAACTGAACTGTCTTTCAATGCTGTATGTAGAACTAACCCTGCCTTTGTGCTACCAAAATGGACTTGCATTTCTATCACCTCAGAATTTCAACCACAAATTAAGTTTGCTAGCAGACTAGCATTATGCAAATGTTTGCAAAGATTCTTCACAGCATTTAACATACATTATGCTATACTGCATATCTGTATTTCTTTCTTTGTTGAAATACAAGTAGCAGAAGATCTTGATAAAACAAAAAAAAATTAGTTATGAAAAAAACAGTTCAGACTTAGACTGGGACTTGAGCAGACACCTTTAAATATCCCTCATGGAGAGTAACAGCTCAAATTTAAATGTAAAAACATGTTAGACTCATAATGAGGCTCAATCAGGCCTTCTATGCAGCTGCTCAGAATTATGTGAGGGATCAGCTTGCAAATTGTTTAACATGGCTCATGCATCTCATTTTTAACTGTTGCCAATTAGTGTTGACAGCCTAGCTGCATTTCACTTAGCATATGGAGGTAGACGTATATGTTAAAATAAGGTTACTGAACTCTATTTAAAGAGGTTTTGCCCCATTTTGTTGAGTAAACAAATAGCTGAAAAAGGCTTTCAGCTTCTCCTTACTAAGGCCAGGCTACAGGTAGTACTCTGTACTACCAGAGTTGGTTGAAAAACTTTCACAGAATGTATGGAAAAGCCTTCTTCCCTATAGAATAAACCAACACCTTGTATATACATTCTAGAGGTGGAAGCTTTATAGAACTACTTTCCATTTCATATGGAGCAACATTAGAATAACATATCTGCTATAAAATCAGGCATAGTTTAAAAGCCAGAAGTCATTAATATCTGCAGTATCACAGAGCTCAAGATTTATCCTTATTTGCCTAATAATTTTTACTTTATGCTTAACAGAATGATAGCAACATGGAAAAAGAAGCATCTCTCCTAAAAACTGAAGCTTACAATGAAACAATGTTGTGAACACCTTTGGGAGAATGGCAGAGGATCTGAATCAACTGTTGATTGAATCAGCAAAGTATGAAGACTATGTAAAATGGCAGAAGCATCTTTGCTGGGAAGTAAATCAGACCAATCTTGGGCTAACTAAGTTTTGCCTGGATTTCCCTGTTTTTCTATTGACAATCCATCAATCTGATTACTTTGAGATTAATCAGATTCCTCAAGAAGAAGCTAGTGCTGAAGCAAGCATGGCTACTTCTTTAGTTGATGTCCACTTGGTGCAACCCATTACTAATATCTACTGTAGCACAAATATTTGTACTTAGCTTATGAATAAAGTAGGCATAATAGAAGTGAAGTCTCAATAAAAAAGAGGGAATGGCCTGAAGTCATGTCAGGGGAGGTTTGGGTTGGATATCAGAGAAGGATTCTTTACCCCAAAGGGAAGTTGGGCACTGTAACAGTCTCTCCAGGGAAGTGGTCAGAGCATCAAGCTTCATAGAGTTCAAGGAGTGTTTGGACAACACTCTTGAGTACATGGTGTGACACTTGGGGATGGTGCTGTGCAGGGCCAGGAGCTGGACTTGATGATCCTTGTGGGTCCTTTCCCACTCAGCTTATTCTGTGATACGTTTTCTTTTATTTTCCCCATAACAGCCTGACCAGCCAAGAACTTGATTGATCATGTTCACTTTGCTCAAAAGTCTTACATCATATTTTAATTAACAACTTCTCATAACTGCCATTAAACTAATTCTTACATATATAGGTAGTCTCCATTTTTATCTACAAAATGCAGATATTTATACCGTGTGTCATCTGAATGCCAAAAAGTTACAGAATATTTCCCATATTTCCTCATGACACACAAAATCAAAAAAATCAAAAAAATAAAAATAAGACATCCAAGTACATAAAAAAACCTGTCTTTAAATAGTATTTTCTAAGCAACCTGTGCAGAAAAACAGAAGTGATCCACAATTGATTGCCTACTTGAGATAATATCAACTTTGATAAAAATCCTTTTCCTATTTTGGTAATGAGTTGTCTCCTTGTAAAACATGGTATTAAATAAAAAAGCCTCTTTCCAAACACTTCTAAAAAGTGCTAAGCAAGCTTGAACCATGATGCCCTCTTAAAACTAGCAGCCAATCAGCTCTATGCAATTAGTGCATAAACTAATGGTCTGTAGAGAAATATCAGACTGAAAAAATAGGCAAACGTATGTTTCACATTTTGATAATCCATTTGAATCTCACTAGCCTTATCTACACTACATATATTTTAGTGTTCTTTCTGTTAGGTGAATAACAATTAGAGTGTCAACGTTTCTGGTCAGGATGATTTACAATTTAAGCATGACCAATACCAATTTTCTAAAAAAAAAATTGTCTTCTGAAACTAGAAAACAAAAGAAGAAAGCATAGCTGCTTTTCAGAGTAGTTTCCATTTTCTGGTAGGAAACTAATTCTTCAAAGTGAAAAAAAGGCAGAAACAAACTACTGATGGCCAGCTTCTTTTAAGTGCTCATCATCTTTCTCTCCAATGCCCTGTACCGGTATCTTAACTCTATCCTGCTGATTCTCACTGTCAAACTATTAAAAATAGTATTGGAAAACTTTACTCGGTTTTCTCTACTAATTAGATGAGATATGGGTGAAATAATTGCTTTAACATTAATGCTTAATTACTTCTGTATTATTTAACCATATTAGAGAACAGTGAATGTCAAAATTGTAAAACAGGGCAGCAGTAAATATACTTTCCTTCTTATACAACTGCTTTAAGATATGTTCTTTAAAAAAACACATCATATTTCTTGGTGCATCAGCCAGCCATCATTTGTTCATGAAGACAAACCAGCAACCTGATTCCTAGCATTGCACCCTCACCATTTCCCTCCAGGAAATTCATCTCCCAGTAAACGAAAGCAAGCAGCACATGTAGTCTTGCTTGGTTAAGCCGTTTGGTAATAAGCACTCCACAGAGAAAGCAAAAATCTGTTGAGAGCATGGTGGCCAGCGGGGATGTGAGAGTCCGCATGTGAAGGAAGGTGACAATAGGGCTGTCAGTACGGAAACGACAGGAGGAAGCACTAATGGACTGAGACCAGCCAATCTGAGTCTCCTCAGGTCTGCTTGTATCAGAAGTTAGCAAATCCTTTTCACAACAGTCTCTTACCGTCTTGATGAAGAGCAGCACATTTACTTTCTCAAATAGTTTTTAATTGTTTTTACAAGTCCAGTTAGAGTGAAAGCTGCCTGACAACTGCAAAGCAAGACCTCATCACTTCCAAGGGCCAAGGGACTTGGATGACAATCACTAACAACATCAGGCGTACACACAGGCTTATTCTTTTTCCTTCAAAAAAAGGTACAATTTATAAGAAGCTAACCAAATTTAGCATCTGTACAATTTATGACATAGTACATGCTAAGGTGTCAACAAGAAAATCTGTATGAGAAACGTAGCTGTGGAAATTCAAAGAACCATTAATGTGGAAGGTAATTGTCCAAGGGAGCCTAGGTAGCTATTATTTGCTCTAGAGACCACATCCTCCACATCAAATTAGTACTTTTTAATTAACCAAGAGGCTAACCACTTACTGAGATAACAGTTTTCAACACTTTGAAGGAGAAAAACACTCCCTCCTAATTCACTGCATGGTACAGTCACTAATGTGAAATAAAAAACAGAAATTAAGGGATAAATTTGCTTAGATAAAAGCAGAATGCAGAGTGACAAAATATAAGAGCATAAGTGGCCTTATGTAAGAGCAGAATGTTGCAATTTCAGTCTTTGTATATGACCTATAAATTACAGTTCAGTTAAAGGAAAAGAAGGCACAGAATACGTCCCAAATCAACAGAACAACGTTAATGCAAAAGTAGTTCATTAGGCAATTCCCACTCAAGAAAGATCTTTATACTTAAATGCACTCGTGCACAGAACATACCTTTGCAATGTGGTCACTTTGCAGCTGCTGACCACATGTCCCAACCAGATGGCAGGAATCTCTGCAGCTCCACTAACTGAAGTGAGAGATGGGAAAGCTAGAGGTCGGACTGGTATCAGATTCACTCCCTCTCTTCCCCTGTCCCAAGTCCCAAACTGAGAGGAATTTAAACCAGGAAAATATTCAACCTTAGATGGCAGAGATGATGACACTTGACAAGACACAGATGCTACTCTCAAACATCATGACCAAACCACAGCAACAAACACAAAAGCCTAAGCATCATACAGCTAGTAAACGAAGTGTGCACAGCTGTTCCAGGACCTTAGTAATCCTGGGCTATCCTGGATGGGAAGGTACTGCAAAACAAACAGAAATCTTTCTGCCTTACTGAACTTGTTTAATCTTACTGCCTTACTGGAAATCCCTTTTCAACATCCTTCCCACTGGTGAAACCCCTACTGGCATCTCTTGAGGACTGGTCCTGAAAGTACTGATACATATAAGGACCTATGGCTGTCTGCCTTCTACTGTTACCATGGTTGTAGCAGCAGTTGAGATATGAGCAACTGAGAGCAGGATCTTGAGCTCAGCTCAGGCTAATTTCTTTTTTCTTTATCACTGACATTTTATAAATGGAGCATCTTAGATTCTTGCTATGTATTTCTACTATTTACATGGACTAGTGAATTAGAAAGGACCTGAAAAATAACATAAAGGGGACTGTACTGACAGCCATTGCTCTAGAAGGAACAGATGAGAATAATTTGTAGCCAAAAGGAAGAGAGGAATGAAAACTCTTGACCTTGCTTATTTATTTCATGGTCAAGTCATTTATCATAGACAAGAACGTCAACATAATTATGAAAAGGACATTTATTAAAAAAGGGAAAATCTTTAAGACTATATAAAGCTGACTCAATTTTTAAAAGAAGCTAGCATGATGCACGAGGCTAAATGTCTCTGTTTCTCTGCGAGCCTCTCAGGAGCCCTGGGCCAGTCCCGAGTCGGCAGACACCGGGGGGAGCAGCCCCGACACGGCCGACAGCGGGGAGACACTCTCTGTGTGTGCCCCGAGGGTGCTGAGGGCACCTGGGCTGGCAGGGAGACACTCTCTGTGCCCCGAGGGTGCTGAGGGCACCTGGGCTGGCAGGGAGACACTCTCTGTGCCCCGAGGGTACTGAGGGCACCTGGGCTGGTCGCCTTTGCACACAAGAGACACCAGAGACATCGGTAGAAGAGAAAGGGCCGACTCTTAGCAGGGGTCAATCCAAGGTTTTATTAGGATCCCAAAGGAGCTCCTGCACCTCAGGGGGCCTCCTGCCGAGACCCCGGGAGATGTGCCAAGGTCACATTTAAAGGGAAGTGGAAACCAAAAGTAGATAACATTTTACCAACCAATGAGTGACCCTAAGGGATGGGTACTGGGGGATAGACATATAGGAAAGCTTATGGGGCAAGGCTTGGGGGGCTGACTCCCAGCCTCTGGCTAATCACTCGACGACTTCGACAGAAACTTCTGGATGGAGGGATGGGATGCTGAGTGATTGACAGAGAGCCAGGGTGGGGGTTTGGGGATGATCTCATCCCGGGAAAGGGATAACACAGGTAAAGGGAGGGGAGTACAGTCTGGGATAAACCATTTGGGAAAAATATGGGAATACAAAACAAAACCACTTCAAAGTATTACAAAATATAAAAACGCACTACAACAGCTAAAAATCACCTTTTGTGTCTGTAACAAATAATCATGAACAAAGAATGCATTTTACAGAAAAGCAGAGTCTACGTCCATCAGGAAGCAACAGTATGTAAAAACAAACAGCTTATTTATAATATACAGGACACAACACAGTTAGGATTAGATCAACTTCACTAAAGTAACTGTGCATGATGCTATCCCAGTCGTAAGGTTCTCTCCAAACATTACTTAGGAATACAAATTTAGAAGAAGAAAGTGATCTCTAATAAAAAGCAATCAGTTCTGAAGAAATAGGCTCACAAGATGATCCCTGAGTAACCTCTGGGAATGAGAGCTACATGGCATCCTGTACAGAAACAATCAGTTATGAAAGGAAAGACACGTGTACGTCTTCACACGGTTTGCAAGTCATTCCCTTTCTTTGTGCAACTTGCTATAGCTAATAGATCTTATCTCTGGAAACAAATAAAGAGTCACGAGAAGCCTGGATTCCACTTTCATGTTTTTTCTCAGTAAACTACAGCAGATCCACACAACGTTATAGTGACTGGTAGGTCAGGAGCTTCCACCTATCCCTGGCAAAAGATGACAATGCCACACCATCCTACCCCAAGCAAGTAACAAAGGTTCCTGCAGGTGAGCAAGTCCATTCCTGCTCAAATGGGGAAAAAGAAGAGCTGAAGACAGCCCAGTTTCTTCTCCCTACAGAACAGGCTTCTGCTACAGAACACTGAAAGCAGAGGTAGATAACTTCCCTGTCAAGTGACAGAATTGGTCCTGACAAAACAAAAGTCATCCTGGAACAGCTATTAGGAACAAGAGGCTTCTAGTTAGTTATTGACTGCATTTAATTGATTGGAATTTGTAAGAGCCTAAAAGAGAGATGTGGGACTCCAGGCGCTCTTCAAAATGCAGTTTATTCCATCCAAGACGTTACAGCAGTCCAGGGTCGTGGGCGTCAGCTCCAGCTGCAGGCAGGCCTGGAGACCCTTTGGTTTTGTAACCTTTTGGTTACAACTGTAACCTCTTAGTTACAATGCATTATATACTTTTCTTTGCTGAGCATCTTAATACAGTAGAACCAATCTATACCTTAACTTTTATCTATAGCCTATCATAACTACTATAATTACCATAATACCATTCATGTTACTATTCTCCAGTCACTAAAAGTTAGTACATTACAGTTTAAGCTAGAAGGTATTATGCAGTTTTCTTGCAGTGGAAAATTCTGAGATCTTTTTTCTTCTTGCAACTTTGCTGACTTGTTTGCCTGGGCTATCTTTCTGCTTGGTAAAAACATCTTGTTTGAGGTGGGTTTATCCTTTGCTCTAAGTCATAAAAACCCCTTCTAACTGACATACCCTTTTTGCTTCCTTGGTTATCTAGTAAAACTGGCTCAGCAATTCTTTTCTTCTATATCAAAACTTGCTTCCATCTCTATTCCTTCATCAGACTCTACATTAAAAAAATCTTTCTGCCAAACATACATGTGAGACTTTCTTGTCAAACTTTCATCCTTCCCGACAGGAAGCCATTTCTTTAAAGATTTTTCTTTGGTGAAGATTACAGCATAATAGATACAATTCTATATAAATAGCATTTTTATGGAATGACCTTTTGCAGGTTATGTAGGAGGTAGCCAGTTATTTAGAAGTCAAAAATTATCCAATCTTGTAAAAGTGACTATAAACAAGCTAATTTGGCAGCATTTAATTCTGCTGCCTTTACCCTTCCATAACAGAGACAAACAGCAGCAATCTGTTGGAAAGCACCTCTGTCAGGCTAGTACAGAAAAAAGGGAAAACATTCTCTTGACTGTCAGGCAGCAGCACCAGGAGACTGCACATTTCCCAAGTAGGGATACATTCCTTATGCACTTACTCCGATTTGGCAATTGCCCTTTGAATGGCAATTCTATTACACTGAACACTTTTGTGCTTCCATTTTTCTAAAATTCTAACGGTCCTTCATGTCAGAGGGAAAGGAAGCTACCATTGGAGCCAATCTCCCAGATATTTGGCACTGAAAAAGATACAAAAGGCTAAGTGACCATAAACTGCAAAGCAATAGTGGAATGCTATTCATCTCCTTTGATTTACTTGGTATGCATAGCACAACTACAACTGGAAAAATAGGAGAAGATTAAAAAATCTACATAAGATCAAATTTTAAGAGATGCTTATCCACAGTAGTTCTTCCCAATTGAACAGTAGAAGCTTTTTTACTAAGAAAAGCTTTTTTACTAGGGAAAGTGACAAACACACTTTCAAATAGGTTAAGGAAGGAAAGGGATTTGGGAATATATCATAATTTCTCTTTATCAGCTTCCATTTTGATACTTCCAACAAAACTCTCCCACATATAAACTACCTGGGGCTGTGTGGTCTTTCACAGATTTTTGCAGAGAAAAAGCAAGATTTTCTTTACATGTTAACTGCAAAGGAGTTATTTATTGCTAGTTATACCCATAGAAAAACAGTATATATGAATGCCTGCATTTCTGATTTAATTTCAAAAAATCCCAGTCCCTAAAGCTAAAAGACTCCTTTTGATCTTATCTGAATTTATGAGGAAATTCAGTAAAAATACTGAGGATGCAGTTTTAAAGCTTTAAATGCAGCTCTGCCTTCACTCTTATTCCCAGCTCTTCCCATCTTCTGCCTGCTCCTGGCACTAGCACTCCTGCAGCAGCAACAGCAGGTTATTTCTGGAAGCTGGAAATGATGAAGATTAATCTGGAAATGGTCTTCTTTGTCCCAACCAGCTGCCTGAGCTGGCTTGCCATAGGGTCCCATGATTACCAACAGTGGCTAAGGGCAGAGACACTGCAGTTGAGCCTGGAGTGGCTTCCTCTGCAGCAAAGTCCTACTGGAACTTGCTTTCCCTCTCCTTCGACCATATACTCCTAACCCAAACAGCCTCAGCATGAGCATCTGAGAAGTGGAGCAAGAAATCACTGCTGTGACTGGAACAGACTCCCTCACTCTGCCCAGGTAGTCTGCAGTCAGCTGCAGTTCTTGTGGCTGCCATAGCCACTTGAATGCATACAAATGAAGCAAAGGCATTTCTCTGGCAAAAGCAGAAATTTCACATCTCTTAGTGACAATCTGATTCCAGAAAGGTTCTTACCTTTTAACATTTTGATAAAGAATGAGGTGGCGGCAAACAACTTTCTCTGGAAGTTAAAGTAGTCACAGTGTGACCAAAGTGAACTGGGTCCCCACTAGGAAGGCTTATTGAACTTATTTTCACTTTATTTGATACTGCTCCTGATAGCAGACTCCACTGTGTACACTCCACTAAACTTTTATATTTTATAGACTTTGTTACTACACGTCATCTGTTTCCTAAGTGTGCTCCTACACAATGCCATAAAATCCTGCTTAATTACTTGTGTTACATTTCTATGTGAACGCAACACCTTTACTAAGGTGATGCTAGCAGTCCCAAGTTTTCCTTGCCTTTTATAGTCAGACTCCAGGAGACAATGATCTGCTGTCACTACCATGTACAGTTAAACCTCCCCGATACATGTTCTGCGTGCTCTCTTCCTCCATGTGTCAGTGCTAATATTTGATCCTTGACAAAATCCTTGACAAAAACTGGGAAGCTAAAATACCAGAAAAATCCCACCCTGCTTCTGCACCAAACAAACCCCAAACATACCTACCCCACCGGTTCAGCTGCCCAAGGAACAGAGACTTGGCGCAAGGGAAAACTTTTGGCAGCAACTTTTACCTCAAATCAGACTCCTGGAACCAAAGCTAATCCAACTATGAAAAAAAGAGTCACTGGAATTTGGCCTTCATTTTTTCTGAAGTTCGTGTAGTCTAGTTTCCAAGCACAATATGCTGCTTAAGCAAAAGCATAATTTAAGAACAAATCATTGTAATTTAAGATGTTTATAGTTGTAGGAGAAGTAGAAAAACTTTAATTTCCTTAGTCATAAATGTAGCAGCAGAGAGCAATCAATCACAAAACCAATGGTGGCAAAAGATTCAGACTTTTTATAAGGTTCCTAAATAGTATCTTTAAAAACAGAACAATAAATACTTTATGCAGTGAGTCTGAAAAACACACACACTTCCTTTTGACTCAGTGGACACACTGCATCACTAATTCATTAATATTTTCCAAAAGCCACATAATTAGAAAAAAATGTTAGTACATAAAATCATAAAGGTGACCCATAATATCAATTGTCTTTAAATATTACTGACAGTACAGATGGAAGGCAAAGATGGATTCAGGGACAGGTATCATGACAAGGAGAAATACTGTTTCTGGGAAAGTCTGAGATAAAATGGGCAAAATACTTCAGAACAAAAAGCAACAGAAATCAAAAGTTGTCAATTCCAAAGCAAAGTTTACCAGGTAAAGTTAAAAGCCTGAAGTCAACTGAAATTCAAAGGAGATCATCACAGCAGTTGAAAGTTATGGGACATTTCCCCAGAATACCAGCTTAAAGTTCTTCCAACAGTGCATCTCGAATTTACCCTGTACTGTATATATAAAGTCTCTTTCTTTTGTTGGTGAAATATGCAGTTCCCTTCTCAAACTTTTATTAAATTTTCTGAAGATAGCTCAAAGCCTTTTATAGCTAGAACCTTGGAATGAACTTACTGCAAGAACATGGCAAGTTATATGCTCCTGTCCCCACCCCAATAAACTATCTAAGCCTGAAGATTAATTCAAGCTCTAGGGTCACTAGATTTTATACTAAAGTCACACAGAGGATAAATTCATGCAAACATGGTGCACAGTGATAGGTAATTTTTCTTCTATGTATCAACAGACACATAGATATATCTTATGTAAGATGGTTGCTCATTTGAAAAAAGTGCATAGAATGTTAAGTGAAAATTGAGCACCTAGAGGCTCACAAAGCTCACAATGAATTTCAAGTAATGTTCTTTAGTATGAAAGACATGCAGCTCACTCTGCAACAGAAAGCTCCCTTCACGCGCAAAACAATTACAGCTATGACTTAACAACACTAAAATTACATGTCTGTAGATAACAAGGCCCCATGCTCTCATTTGTCTCCCTAATCTTCCATACAGTCTGTGCGTTTTACATCTGCAGACCCCTCTTCTCCCATCCCACCACTGATTTTTGTCCACATTAATTTGAGATTTACTGTAAAAACAAAGTAAAGCAAAACAACTCTAAAGTGACACATGGCAAAGCTGTCCAGAGCAAATTCAATAACATGTTTAATGTGAAGAAGCTATTCTTAAATGAAGTTCTACTTTAAAGGTCTACTAACACACCACAGTATCCTGTTCTGCTTTGCAGAACATAACTACATTTTAGCCTGAGCCATACTTTTGTCTGCTGTGGCTTTTACTTGAAGTTACTGTAGTGACATACAAGGTCAGTTCACATACATGCATTATTTAATGAAAGTTAGAACTTATGTCATGTTAAAAATTTGTCAGAATTAGTTAAGCTCACCTCTTTATCCATACTCTCTAAATCCTCTTTACATAGCGTGTACAGGGGCATTGTTTCAGACATACTTGGCTGGCGTTTCCTCTTAGATGGACCAGGCTGTTCTTCATTTTCACTTGCTGGTAGGTCATCTTCTTCGAACATCTGCTGTTGATGTGGCTGAACAACTCTAAAAAAATTGAGGGGTATCACATAAGATAGATTTACTTGGTTCAGAGCTACAAATAAAATCCTATAAACAATTTTTGACTGCTATGTATCCACAATTTCACTTAATAAAGCTCTGCATTCATCAACAGGTCAGTCAAGTCTCCTGATAAATTTCAGTCTGACGGCTAAAGCTTTCACTTTACCTTTGAGAAGGTACTCACTGTCTTGCCTTCGCATTTTTCCTTTACATAACCACCAAACCTTCCTTGTTGCCAAGGGTTCCAGTAGTTGCAGATGCATTGCCCTTAAAATACATGAATATTTCTGCACAAGTGGAGTTTCTCCACCACTTGACAAATTTATTATTACAAAAGCAATGCTGACATTCTAATGCATTTTTCCTGATCTATGCTAGGCTTTTAAATTTGAGTGTCTAAGTATACCCTTCTATTTCTCAACCTTACAGACAAGAGTTCTGCATGTAGAAAGCACTTCTGCAGTGTCAGTCTTCAGACATTTCCCACATGCTAAGCCTGGATAAGATGCAAAACAGCCAATATTTCTTTTTGGCTAGTGTATTGAAATATGGTAGCTTTTTCTTTTAGTCTGTATTTTATTACATTGTTAATTACTGTACTTAATTCAAACAAAAAGGAATATCAAAATCTTCATTAAGATGGATAAAATAATCATATCTTCATGGGAATTGCTTTATGATAGTAATAACAAGATAGACTACATGTACAACAACAGCAGGAGACTTCTACCTTCCTTGGGTAAATTTTTCTGTGACTATTACTTTAAATGCTAAAGACTTCTAGAAGCTAAAATTTACTATACAATACAGATTAACTTCCAGTACTGGTCTGACATATTAGCCTCCTGGAACAAATTACAGCAGCTCAGCACCACCCAGAATCCAATTCAAAGGTCATATAGCTCATGGGTCACAAGATATTTATGTTACCCATAAGACTGTGTATTTGGAGAATGACTACCAAAAACAAGTATAAAAGCAACTGTATTTGAAATCACAGTTTCAAGATGCAACTACCAGTTGAGAGACCATCAATCTGTTTTTGAGAATGACTGTGACTGAAAAAAAGGTACAGTGTAGTCTCTGCAGACAAGAGTTTTTATGCAGAATGGCTAATTCTCATCAAGCCAGGATTTACAAGAATCAGTTGAAGACCAACAGTCCCCCATAAAAAAAGCCATTATTAACTTACACAAATCCAGTCAACCATAGGTAAGGTCCTACAAAATTATTTCTCCTTTGGTAAACTTGACAACTTCTGAAGAAGGTTATCTAAATGTCAAGGGTTTTTTTTTTCCTCAGTACTTAAATTCCAGAATGTATGAAATCTGGAAACCATACAAAGCTGTCAATTTTGCTCATTTTGACAGCTCATATTTTGGAAATGCACATCTCTCTTCTCAGATGCCATGGACAGGTGCAGGAAATTTTGAAATCTTGTTTTGAATGGGAGGTTGTGAGGGAAAAGACCTGAGCCACTGCCATGCTACCCAGACCTGCACTATCTGTTGCAGAAGACCCCCCAGCAGCACACACAACTCAGCAGCACAGTAGACATGTGTCCCTTTGTAGTCTCTTATTCCTGTACAGTGGAATTTCTTGTGGAGCTTAAACAATTTGGATGCTGCGAAAATGAACTAAGCAAACTGGTTTTTTTTGCTAGAGTTTCTCACTACTGCTACCAGTTTTTGGGTTGTGTGTTTTTTTTCTCCCCTCTACTATGTTTTCTATTTTAAAGATCACTGTTTTCTTTTGCTATTAAATTGCTCTTAGATGGTAATTTTCATAGGTAGATGACAAAGATAATATGGCATTCTACTATATTTTCCAAGAGTTTCTTTTAAAGTATGATTTCTCCTTGCCTTTTTATTATATAACCTAGGCAGAAAAGGTGATGATGCCATTCACATTCTTAGCAAATCAGAGAATGGCCCAAACAAAAGCTACAGGCATCTTACACAACTCTAATAAAAATATGACAAGCTTGACCATTCCAAGAATTGCAGAGAAGTTATATGCAGCATGACAGCCAAGCAGATTTTCTTAGACTAGAAATAAATCTAAATAAATCTAGCATATTTTTAAGAACACATTGTCATATGGTTGATGAGAACTTCTCCTTTTGTATAATAGTATGAGATCATACTTGACTACATTACACACAAATATTAGCTGTAAAATAATTGCATTAATAGCTTCTAAAGGCTTCTCTCGTATGCTTTTTCCAGTATTTTCCCACTGCTACTAGATAAGAAACACTGGGCCCTCTCATGAAAGCATTTCAAAAGCAATGTGAAATAAAGTCTTCTTAAAGGTTTTTAAGACATTTTTATTTTGTCAAAACTATTTTTTTAGGCTTTTACATTTTCAGCTGCCTTTAAGTTGAATAAGAACTAATGACATGAAAACGCAAGAATTTACATTTATTTCTAATTAAATGTAACTAATAAATGCTTTTAAAAAAATAACACCATCTTCAACTCTGCAGAGGTTCATTGGTGCTTGACAGTCTTACATGCACAAGGACATATATGCAGGGTGGGGCCAACATTTGTGGAAGCAACAAGCACCTTCTGTGACACATTAGGGTAAAAGCTAAAATACCATTATCATCACAGAAGTGTTAAAATATTTAAATTTCAGTCACATGTTCAATTTGGCACTTCATATTTTTGCTATCACAATAACATTGATAACATTAAGTAGGAAAAATAGTAATTATTTTTATAATAATGTACATATAAAATCAGACAAAAATGTTGTAAGTGAAAGTAAATTATACAAATCTTCTACTATGGCTTAAGCCACCAACATCTGCTTGACACACCTCTTCAAACCAAGCATTCAGTGCATTTTAGCATTATTTTAAACCAGGGTACCACTTTTAACTTCTCACATGTAAATGACACCCATATTTTAAGCCTTGCCTCATCTACTAGTGTTGCCTTGCCTCATATTACTAGTGTTCACTAAAATGTAACTTGCAGTATAACTTTTTCTTTATTCTAGTCCAAGCTGCCATTAGCTTTTACATTACTTTGAACAACACTACATTACATGTCTCATGATCCATTACAACTTTAGTGTTTACTGCGGTGTTTGCAGAATACTGTTTCTGTATGAAAATGCAAATCGTTGAGATACATAAGGCATGTCAAAGTTCTGACATGTAGATTATTTTTAGAGAGGAATCCTTCCTCTTCTCAGACAAAGAAGAGCTAGTGGCCACCAGCAGCCCCTGAGCAGCATTGCATTCCCTTTCCTTCTAGTACAACTGCGAACTTTTTTCACTCTTCCGCACGGGCTGCAACAGCCATGATAAAGAAGCAGGTGCTCAAGCCTCAGAGCTGAGCACAATGGCAAGACCTGTTGCTTGAAATGTTAACTACCTTAACTGAACCACCTGTAACTCACTGGTGACAGTTTCGCTGCAAATTGCATGTATAAATTTCAACTAATTGTATCCAATTTAAATTATGTTTCAAGTTGAATCCCAGAAAGAAACTAAAAATGTTGAAACCCAAGACAGCGAGAACTGAAACTGATCTTATGAAATGGTATTCAGATAACTTGAAGCCCTTTGCAATAATCTGCCCTGCAAGGAAGAGGCTCTCTCCTAAGCACAAGGAGGTCTATTCTTAGTCTAAGACACCAAGAACCATTGCTATGCCATGTGCAGCTACCACGTCCCCAAGGGCTTCCACTCACAGCAGTGCAATTCTGTTTCCCACTACCTGAAATTCAGAATCAGATGAAGATTTGAGAAACTATCAAAGAAAATTATTGGAGGCTTTGACTACACCCACCCACAACAGGAGCAGTTGGGAGTGCCAACAACTTTAGCTCTTTTTAAAAATCAATGGCTTAGTTACAAATATTTCCCTCTTTCTGTAGAATGTGAACAAGGGAGCACATTAGTCCGTCAGGACAAAAAAAATATAGTCCTCTACCAATAAATTGCTGCGCTAATGTAGTTTTTTCTTAAGACAAGTATTATACCCAATTTTAAAGCAGATGTGAAGCTTTTCTAAAAAGCTATCACTGACGTATGCATGAAGATAAAGCTCACAGTACTGCCTCAGCTCTTCCTCAGTCAGACACAGCAGAGCTGCTTCTATTCAGCTTTTTGTTACTTCTTCATAGCCTTCCAGCTCTGTCTGCACTGTGGTATTTACACAGCCTTTCTTTTCTCCTACACTTTGCCAAAACACTCCTCAGGATCTGAAGAAGAATAGATAGAACTGCCCTGAGGAACAGAGATGTATACCAATTAAGAGATTAGGGTTTACAGGTCACCAACTTCACCACTACAACAAAATCAACGGGAAATGTGAATGAAAATAATTTTTCTTAGTATAGACCTTATGCTTATCCCTTTTCTTACAGCTGCTTAGTTGTGGTGTAAAAGTTGCAGCACAGAGTAATTGGATTCACAGTCAGATTAAAACATCTCAATTCTGAGCACTGACAGTCACAAAAACCCCCCACTGAACTGAAATAGAAGACAGGAATAGAAAGGACAGACTCACTCTGCCTGCAAAACCTGTCAGAAGCCCTAAGAAACTCAACTAAGAGGACACCTAAAATATATTTCTTCCTTTTCAGTATGATACACAAGTGAAGAAGCACCTCAGCCTTATGGAAAATAGGCTTAGGTGTGGACAAACTCTTCATCACGTTGTTGACAAAGGTAGGGAAACCATTAAAACCTATTCTTTTGAAAGCATTTGATGATGTATTATGTATTAACCTAGCCCATCATAGTGAAGCACCTTACAAGTGTCATGACAATTACATACAGGTAAAACCTTCCCAGCTCTATTTCTAGAAGAATTCCTTTCAACAATAGCTGACCAAAAAACCAAAAAACTTTTTATAGCTCCTCTCTGGATACATGCTGTGTCAATTACTTAAAGATTCTAATGCTCATTTACCATGTCACAGTAAACAAAAACATACTTTGACAGACACAGTTAAAAAGGAACTGAAAACAGCACATCTTCACAAACAAGAGAGACTCAAAAAACCTGTGTTGAAAACAAGAGGAAAGCTGAATTAAGAAAAAGCCTACAAACAGCTAACAGAAAAAGACTACAAAAAGATAACACTTTACAAAGAAAAGCTTTGCCTTTAATTGGATACATCTTTACTAGTGGAATGAACAAGCCTTGCTGAGCTTGTTAGAATTCCAGAAAGTCAGATCTTTCATTTAGATAATTGGGGATAAATTCTAGATATTTCACACATCCTTAAGAGACAAGGGGTGGTTTTGCATCTTAACACAAATTTTGACAAAATTCAGATTGATACTAGCCTCCGTGCTTCAAAAAGCAGACTGCCTCTTCCTCCTCCACAATTAGAGTCTTGACTTAGTGGTCTAATGATTAGTAATGAGCACTCAGCCATATGGCCTTATTTCACAATGCTCAGTCAGTTACATACCTCTTCCATTGCTTCTGATACTCCTCAAAAACAAAGTTAATGATCCATTTGAAGGAATTAGGTGAAAAGAAAAAATTTATAAACAAGAATGAAATGCTATCAGGTATATTTTATTAATGAAAAAACAATCCAGTATTCCAAGACCCTTTAAGAAACATCAAGCTGCCTCACTTCAGCAATCAGTTACTGTAACATTATTTAGACTACACAAACTACACACTGAATTTATTTGGTTTGAGGTTTCCAGTTCCACTTCAGTGAGGCACAGAAAGCATCTGGAATTGTAGCATTCTGACTTCAGCTGATTATTTCCTTTTGCTTACTTTCTTGGCTTTTTAGAAAGCAAACAAAGTAAAGCAAAAATATCAATTTAATCAAATGAAAGGATAATGAGAGTAAGATTTACTACAGAATCTAAAAATGTAGACAATGTGACTGTTAGCTATGCTTTAGGTACCTGAAGGATGAGTGTTCACCGTGGACTGGCAAAGTGATGGGAGGAGCTGGAGATTGGATGTACACTGACTGCCCAGATGTCTGTGTGCCTTTCCTGATCAGCTTTCCAGTGTTAGGATCATAAATTCGAACTTCAGGACCAGGTTGAGACTTTGGATGGATGGGCGTTGGGTGAAACAATGCAGTCTGAAATGTGCTGGGTGAATCTGGAAACGTGGCAGGGCTATTTTCTCTGTTAGATGGAGTTCAGAAAAAAAATTGCATTAGAAATTTAAATGAGCTATCTAACCAGAACATAAAAAACGAGGATTCTCTTTTCTTCTAAAGCAGAAGAGGGAAATGGTTTGGAAAATCTCTAAAGAAACATTTCTTCTCCTCCACCTCATTGAAGTCCCACTGAATTTAAAACAGAAAACTGCACATACAAGATAATGCCATGTTTAAATTACTAAAATATTAATGAGTATGCCTTAGAAATTGTCTAAACACAAAGTTACTAAAATTATTTCCAGGTAGTAACAACAGCACAATTAGCAAAGCATGATAATCAGCATATATGTAACAAAGAGAACAGCAGACTATTGTATCAATCTTTCTATTTGGTCTCCAAATTTGCTCTGAGAGAAAATAAACACGTAATATTAACTTGCAAGTCAACCTAACTAACTTTTAAAAATACTAAACTGCCTATGATCACCCTGCTGCATTTTAAAAACATAACTTCAGAAGTGTCAGCAGAAACATTCAGAGACCAGTCTGCAGGAATCACCATGCTATCCAATTGTGATGAAGTACCACCAAAAAAAAAAGCAAGCAAATTGAATAATTAAAAAAAATCATCAACTAAAACAGCATGTTATGCTCCATGAAAGCAATGCTATGTTAAAAAGATTCAATTAATTTGTAACAAATACTAGAAGTGACACAAAACTGGAGTTTTTACCAGATGCTTCTATGGATGTTTCTGAAGTAGTCTTGTAGCAATAACACAGTAAACCAATTCCAAGTTTACCTATTCTTTTCTTGCTATCTTAAGTTCATTTTACATGCAATTGTTTTCTCAGGCTTCTCCCCTCCCCTAGTTTCTATGTGCTTTGGACCTGTAATCACTATTTCAAGCAGCTTCATTAAAGAGAAAATCTTTTCCAAAGCAGTTGCACATATTGGGTTAAAGTAAAGGTATTTGCATTAAGATAGATATCTTACTGACTGAAGCTTGTGTGGGGGTAAGTATGAAGTTAAAAGGTATTGTATTTGAAAATACAGAAGTAGGAAAAATTATGTTTCAGTAAAATGGAAGAGTAATTTAATAGAGGGAAGAAGACTAACATTCATCTAGACATCAAAAAAAAACCATTCACAAGTGACTATCCAGGTTTCTACTGCAAACATAGCAGTGTCAAATTAAGCATCTCGTGCAAACATTCCAAAGTTTGATTTAAAACTATCAGATACTACTTTTTAAATACTAAGTATCCTAGTCAAACCATAAGCAGGCTACATATTTTTTCACAACTTATAGGGATCCTGTGTCTCAACCTAGTGCTGCATTTGATAAATGCCCTAACTTCCACACGTTTTTTCTTTTGGTGTCTCCAAAGCCTAACACACCCATGTTCTGCCCTCATCAGGGCATCTTGTAAGTAGAAAGTAAATCCCTAGCATAGTCAATCACACCAGTATCAGTTTAATACAGAAATCCCATTATGCTGTGCTCTTTCCTGTCTAAACATGGAAAGGAAGATCCTCTGATATGCTTGCAGGATGTGGGTCTATCCAAACAGATAAGTCAAGAAGCAGAAGCTGGCTTGACAGTACCTTGTCATGAGTTACTTTAGCCATGCTACTTTCATGCAGGGGACTCTTATTGTCTAACTTCCTCTTTATTAATAATGTTTTTTGCTCCATCTTCTATTTACTGTCACCCCATAGTGCACTAATTATTTTTTACCTTTTCTCTTTCAGCACTTTCTTATCATCCCAAAATCGCCTCTCACTAGTTCCTTTCTTCCAGTTTTTGCTCCTGTCTTCACACCTTCTAATTTTTCTTAGAATTTTCTATAGTATTTTCCCGTTTCTCTCTTTCCCATCACTACCAAATTTCACCAAAAATGCCATACTTTACTAGTTCCTCATGTAGTCAAAGTATGTACGTTTTTTGGCAGCATAAATGATCCCGTGCTTTGGTGGCACTCTCTCCATAACCCTCCATCGGCTTATGGATGAACTGAAAAGGGCAACTTCTCCAAATTAAAAGAACTAACAACAGTAACTGCTAAAGAAAGTAATGTTACCACAAGTTCTCTCCTGACTGTGCTAGTTACTGAACTGCCTCCTGATCCCTCAGTCTTCAGTTTTAAACAGAAGAGAAATGGACAAAAACAGGGAGGTCTTCCATAAAATCCATAAGCATCTGAACTTGTCAGAAACCAATTTATTAAGAAATCAGAATAACCTGTTTTCATGGCCCCTATTCCCTGACGGAATAGTACTTACCTGTGTGTTTTGATGTAGTCATCCTTTAAGGGAAAGAGCTGTTCCTCAACCTTGTCCCAGCGCTCCAGGCAGCTCCACAGCCAATCAGGGTTTACAACATGGAGATCCTTGCAGTCCTGAGCTTGCCGTACTTTCTCTGTGCCTATTACAGAGTCAAACACAACATAACAGTGTTCCCAGAAACACAGAAGATAAACCAGTGTAGAGTTAAAACTAAAAACATTTTGTCATCGATTGTACAGAAAAGAAAAAGCACCACTCCTCCCCAGTCCAACAAAACAATCACAGCTAATAAAAGTGAGAATCAGAGTAAGATGCAGTACCTCAGACTCAAGCTGGATGAAGGTAACTTTCTGAAGAACTGGCACCATGGAAGTAGCCCGCTAAGATTTATACAGAAAATCTCTGCATCTTCTCTGCATGTTAGCCCAACAAACAACACAAGTGCACTTTTGTATAACATCTCCTTCACTTGTATTTATTTGTTAGCAGTCCAAGAAGAAGCAGTTTTTCAATGCTGTTGAATCCTGACTAACTTTTTTACACATGGCCCTCTGTTCATACAGTACACTACCTTTTGGCTGTCACCCAACCAACCTCTATCTACCAGAGATGGAGGCAAAGCAGATAGAATTCCTTTGTGCTGAAACAGGAGCAAAGAATGTGAAGCTAAACACCGCATGCAGTCCAGGTGAGACCATCATGCAGTCCAGGTTGAAACCATCAACAGTGCAGCTTGCAAGTAACAGGTGATCTCAAATTGTACTCTCTGGCGATGCCAAAACAAGAGAGAAACTAAGTGAAGTTGTTATAAATCTGCCAAAAAGCACCAAAATCAGCACTGTGGTTTAATGCCAGCCACTTGTTGACTCCTCCAACCACAATAGTGGGATGGGGAGGAGAATCAGGGAAAAAACACTAGGGAGGCTAACAACAGCTAATGAAACAAAATAAAATATAATAATACTAATAATATGAGCCCTTGTCTGTTTTCACACACGCGAGAACAATGAAGCAATGAAGCCTCCAGAAAAGAAAATTAAAATCAAGCTTCAGAACAATTCTGACAAGCAAGCAAGAACAGTAAATTAATTTGATGTTTTCATCACAGTTCCCTGGAGTTTCATCTTCATGATTGTAATTTAACAATATGATTTTACTTGTTTCAATTTAGATGAAAATCTTGAAGTACCCATGCTTCTTCACATAATTTGACGATGAGACAAAGTAGCTAATCTCAAATATTTCATACCCTTTGTACAACCTCAATTGCAATCCACTGGGATAGACAGATGAACTGAAATGCACTTGAGGATTGACCTAACTAGTTGGTTAGACAGCTCAGTTTAAGACATCTGTAAGATTAAACAACTAAACAGAAAGGGCAGGAGATAATTGTCCTTTATGAAACTCCTGAAAGCCTCTGTTTCCCTACCTTTTGTACCCCAAACCCAATGGAATACAGGAGTAGAGCTACATTTTTCTCTAGATACACATACTTTTTTTCTTGGATTTAGACTAGCAGAAAACAGTGTTGTGTGCACAAATATATTTCTTATTTTTCAGGTGTAAATGCAACCATTGCACAGTTCAGGATGTAAGAGCTGTACATATAAAGCTTTACTCCACACCACTATACATGAAAAAAAACAGTTAACTTAAGAACCCAAGATAAACACAAACACAAAAAAAGTACTTCAAGCCACAGTCCTGTCCAAACCTCTAATGATTTGGACGTCATATTTTAATTTTTGCCACGTAATAAAAATAAAACCACTGTCCGACAAAGATTCAGTGAAAACAATTTTAGAACTGCAACTGTGTTAAATCCAGCACACTTCTGCAGTTCAAGAGGTTTTAACTGGCTAAAACATAAAACTCTAATAAGGGAGGTCCATGTACTCCCTGAAATCATACATGCCCTGATTTAAGAAATCCGTTTTCCAATTAATTATGAGTTACAAAAGCAGCTGAGGAGGAATTTCATGCAATAGTTGCTGGAAATGAGCCAGTTTACAGTGCCAGAAGTAGCTTTGACTGGAGATATTAATATTTAATTAACCTCAATAGGAATTTTAGAAATACCTGCAGTTAGAAATAGTTATGTATAAGCCTGTATTTAATTTATACACAGGGTATATTTCAGAAGAAATTAAGCAAAGGTTCTGAGAGACAAGCAGTTTAGGAGAGCTGGGAGAAAAAGGATGGAAGAAGTTTAAGGCTTAGCTTGGACATTGCTTTTTTTGAGAATAAAGGAGAAAAGGAATGAAAACATCAGAAAAATAAATCAGCAAGAAGACAGCTGTTATAAACAGGATGCTAAAATCAGGTTCATAAGCATAAGTTTCAGAGCAAAAAAAAGCAACAAGAGCAAGAAGTCTGGTAGAAGTTTAGCTATCTGTGCCTGTTATTAAATACTGAATCAGATATCAGACACAGCTGGCAAAACTGCCCTGCACATAACAGCTCTGGAGCTGACTGAATACCACATGCAGTAGCAGTGGTTTCACTAGTAAGCCCACAACAGTTAACCAGAGCTAGTGATGCTGTTGGATAATGGGACTATGCTGCTCCTTCTGGACTTGACTGGGGGAAACATGGACAAAACTGTAAAATTACACCTTCACCTCATGTTAAATCTGTGAACTTACATGAGGAGATGGCTTTCTCCAACTGTTTTTCAAACTTATGTTTCTGCACTGATATCAGGAGTTTAATCTTGCTACTACTTCCTCCCCACCCCCACATTCTGCATTCACACATATCTGATTGTTTCATACTGGATGTATGCTGAGGAGCCATGCAAATTCTTCTAGTCGACAGGATTCTGACAGAAAACTTAAACACGAAAGCCAAAACAGCACAATTTTGTATCAAGTTGCTACTGGAACTAGATGGTTTTTAAGGTCCCTAACAACCTACATGTTCTAGGATTCTGTGAAAGCTGGTGACACAGACTTGTGTGTAACCAAACCCACCTCCCAAGAGTCAAAAGTCTTACCTTTCTCACCTCCACAACATCACGGCTTTCTGCCTCCTCCCCATTTCTAAAGTGCAGTGGCCTATGGCACACGCCAGCATACTGAAAACTGCACAAGGGAATACAAATGTGTCCTCTTGGGGAGGGCTTCCAATTTCTAGCTTTAAACAACATTTAGTTGTGGTGGTTTGACAGGAAATGTGTTTTTTGGGATGCTGTGTTTTTGGCCAATGGATATTCAGACTTTAATATTGGCATTTAACCTGGCCATTGGGACATGGACACGCCTCTGAGAACACGGGGTTAAAAGCAGGGCTCTCCCCTGGGAGGCTCTCTTGGGTTTCCGGTGGGAAAGAGTTCAGGTCTCTGCCCCGGCCCAGCTGCTGGCTGGACAGGGGGAGGGGAAAAGCCATGTGGCCGAGAGAAGTAAGCCTGAGCCCGGGAGTAGAAGGGTGGAAGAGAGAAAGAGAGAGACCAGGAGCCATCAGGCAGCCCCCCCTGAGAGACACAGAGAGAGAGAGAAAGAGCTGCTGCCTGAGACTGTAACCTTGAAGCTTGATAAAAATGGGCCTGCGCCGGCAGCACGGCTGGGACGGAGAAGGGGGGAGGTTCAGCCGGCCGCTTGTAGGAGCTTTTAACCCCTTTTTGGAGAATGAGAACTTTACAGATCATTGACCTCTCCTGGAAGATAGAGTGGAAGATGAGGAAGGAAATGGGCCAGTGTGAGAGAGGTCTGGGCGAGTGAGAGATAGTGGAAGAATAGAGAAGAACCCTAGTGGGAAGAGATGATGGAGTGGCTTTTGCTGGACTCTTTTTGTACAGCCATGGACAGAACCATGTTCCTTGTGATACAGAGACTGCATTCTAGGGGGAGGCAATGGCCACAGAACCAAGAGGGTTCAGTGTTGGTGCCCCTCGGCCCCAGAGGGTGAAAAAATATGGGGGGGACAGGTGTCCCAAAGGAGAGATTGTGGGGACAGGTGTCCCAAAAGAGAGACTGTGCCTTTTTTAGATTGAGACAGAGCATCCTTAAAAGACAACCCTAGAAGCAGCTCTGGTCCGTGTTCAGTGGTGAGAGCACTAGACATGAAAAAGAAGAAGTCACAACGGCAGATGTACTCCGGGCGGTGCCACGAGTGACACAGAAACACACGAAGCTTCGACTGTGTTTCCAGGGGAAGCCCATAGCACAAGAAGGACTCCTCTCCTCTTGATGAACTGAAGATTGATTGTCTAAAAAGTAGTGCTGGACCGAAAGTTGGTGATTTGAAGAACCAAATGTATTGTGTTAAAAATTTGGTGGGGGGAGGAAGAAATGCACTTGTGAAATTTTCATTTTCCCTGTGTGTGTGTTCCTTTTTATCTGTAGTTGTAGAGTAGTTAATAAAGTTCTGGTTCTTTTTCCCTAAGTAAGAGCCTGCTTTGCTTATTCCTAGTCACATCTCACAGCAGCTACCAAAGAGAAAGTATCTTCATAGAGGCACTGGCATTGTGCCAGTGTCAAACCATGACATTAGTGAAATACCAAATTTAACTAGGAGAATAAATAGCACTGTGGTAA
Organism: Molothrus aeneus; assembly: GCF_037042795.1. NCBI lineage: Eukaryota > Metazoa > Chordata > Aves > Passeriformes > Icteridae > Molothrus > Molothrus aeneus. Next base: position 59,276,745 of record NC_089646.1, read on the forward strand.
TATGTTTGCTGTCTCCTCTCCCTTTCCCCAGTGTAACTTCTCCTTTTTGAATTACACTTATTAAGACAAAACAGCAAAAAGATTTAATCCATCCAAGCAACAGTACTTCTGATGCAGCTAAAAATATCTGAATTACCCCTCTGAGCTGAAAATCACTTAGAGAAAAACTGATCTTTCAGACTACTTTTTTTGAATTATTGTCATCTAATCACCTTCCCCTACTTCAAAATCTAAAATTGTTCCAAAAAGTTAAAAAGGCACAGAAGGTTTTCCACATGAAGCAGCTGGGGGCCAAATTGATCACATCTACTCTCTGATGAATACAGTCTGAAGCAGATAGTATTGGAAAATGTTATTTTCAAAGCTGGGGAAGGTGCTCATCAATTCTACTTCTGAATTTGTTGAAAACATTGCTCAGCCTCTGAGCAATTGTGGCCTCTGATTCAATCTCACCCATGCAGAACTCAGTGTGAGTGCTCAAGGTTGTGTCAGGACTAACCAAAGCACACAATAGGGAGAGATCACCAGCAGCACTTGCAGAACTTTCTCCTGATTCCAACACACCAAAATCAACATATCCTTATGCCAGTTTGCAACCAGGCTGCCAGACACTGCTCGGAAAATCTGGATCGCTAAAAGTTTATTTATTTCTCTTCAGATAATTTTTATATATAGATCTTGATTTATAATCAAATCCTCTTCTGCAAGAACACTGACCTAAAACAAGTGTCAGATGTGCTGTTCTGAAGCAATGCCTAAAGTTCACGTTTAAACTCTGCACTGTAAAACCAACAGGCTAACCTGGTCAGTGGCCAAATTTAGAGCAGTGCTTAACCCAATTTTTTTTAAAAGACATGGCCCCTGAACATATTTCTCAGGAAAAATTGCTGTTGACACATCACAGGAGTAGGAAATGGCAAGGACTCAAATATATTTTGAAAAATAAAAAAAAAAAAATTCAGTGCCTAAACTGATGTATTTCCATTCCTACCAGACTACAATAATTTTTGAGAGCTCTGAACAGCTCTATCTGCTCTACCAGCAAAAACTCAATACAAGAATCAACTACAGTGTCTTTCATCTGTTCAGGAAGGAACATAACAAGGTTTATGAAATAGTGTGATAACTGCTTAGCCAAGTGTGTACACAGCTATAAAAAACTCATCCTACAGTGCAGTTTACTGATACTTAAAGCAAACAGCAGATGTTTCAAAAACTGAAGCAAGATCTATGGAGCCCATAGATAAGTGGAAAGGACTAGGCTGGCCTTTTGTCAGTCACTCAGATTTATGAAAGCTGATGATGCAAAGATCCTGTATTTCACAGTAATTCAGGCAGTAATTTTTTCCCTATATAATGAAAGAAGACCTAATGTTTTTCAGGAACAAGGATTTATTTAATTTCAGATTTCAGAGTACCTATGTCTACAGGGAAACAAAGGGCCTATCTGCAGAGAAAGAGACTAGTATATATACAGAGTAAAAAATTTAAATTATTTACCCTAATAGGCTGGGAAGAATGCTGTAAAAATAGCCTAAAATGTTTTTCAGTAGCTGTTCATTTCAGTGCACCAAGCTCTGGTGCAGGGGAAACCCCATCACTTCAAGACCTAAGGGGTAACTGTTTCACATTGACTTCTTCCCTTTTACGTCCTCTGCCAAATTCTTCTTTTGCCTTCAAAATGAGAAAGCTAATAGTATTTATTTCCAAACACTGCTGCAGATTAGGTATGTGCCTTCTCTATATCTCAGCTAGTAAAAAGTACACATACACATTCAGCTGCTTGTCAGAGTTCCAGGTCTGCCACTGTTAGTGACTGAACTAAAAGGTATTTTAAAATCACTTTCCACAAACATGTCAAAAGAAGAAAAAAAAAAGATAAAAGTATAGATAGCAACATTGCCTGGTCTCACATCATTGACTTCTGAAAAATACTCAAGAAGGGACATGCTTTTGTTTCCCCTTTTCACCAGCAATTAGACATCAAGCGGTGCATCAGATGTTTTCTACAGGAGACAAAGATGCAATATTTGTATGGCTTACTGTCAGCAAAAGGCTTGTAATAATTTGCTCTCTAACCATAAAAGAATCGCTATGAAAATCACACTGACAGATGAATTATCACAAATCCAGCTATGACAGGACAAAATTTATACCCTTAAAATCTCTGATTAAGGAGTTCCCTTCATGAAATTTGAATGATGCAGCCTAACTACTCCCACCTTCCAGAGGAGAGAATAATAGTCTCCAGTTAAAAAAACCAAAACCCCATCATAAAACTAGAACCAGTTAATTTACAAGGATCTTAAAAAGCGTTATTGGATCCTACTGTTTTATTCGCTCTAAATACCTCTACTTCATTGCCATTGTTACAGAAATAATTAAGTGATGATGAAAGATGACAACAGTATTGCCCATTAGGCAGAAATAATGACTGCCAATTTACCTCAACTAGAATTAGTGCAATATGCAATTTAATAAAAAACAAAGTTAAAATAGCATTTCATGTTCAAATGTACTTTAGTATGATTCACTAAGAATGTGCAGGTGGCAAATAATTTATTTATAAAAATAGAACACAAGGATGCATAGTTGCATCTACATAAATACACAACCCTCAAACGGTACATTAAAAAAAAAAACCCAAATAAAAAGTCAACTGCTTCTCATTATCACATGATGTGTACCTTAATGGATTTTTCAACACTCTTCACTCTAGAGAAATGTGTATGTTTGGGAGAGTCTCATTTACATTTATCCTATCAATTTTACCCCATCACACAACAGATGCATCTGATGTATAACTACATTAAAAGTCCTCTAGTTTAAGATAAACAAAGCAATTTTTGAAATTAAACATTTTAAGATTTGAAATTGGAAAATCATCTCTTATACTGATGGCTATTATGTCTCCAATGAAGTATGATGAACTTGCATAATTCCTTGGTGAAATAATTACTCCTATCTATGAAGTTTTAAAACAGCTGTTCAGCAACAGTAGTAAAACAATGGAGTCCCAAACTGATGCATCCATTGATTCCAAAACTTCACATTCACTGTTGCAATTATCACATCTTCACAACCCAGAACCCCAGCTAATCTCAATGCATCTAATTCCATCTCCTGAGATTTAGGTTGACATACAGACTTTTAAAATACAAGCCAATGAAACCAAGCTGCTTCTGATGTACTAAAACCCCACATGAATAGCAGTAAAAAAAAAAAAAATCCAATAGGCGGCAGATAATGTCTTTCTTTGCTTATGATGTCTAGGTGTGTCAAAAAGTACCTGTAAATTTTAGATGATTTAAAACATGCAGTTTTACTTTTGGATTTCATGAATTTGACTATCAGATATTTAGATTCCATGTAATTTCAAAAGGCCAGCAATGAGGGAACCAAGCCTCAGGCTGCACCCATAAAAACCAGTGTGCTAGAAGCTAGAGATGCTGACTGGTAGCTCCTCTATGGCAGCTATCAACAGTACATTGCTATCCATTACAGCTATAAAAAACCAGGCAGCTTTGTCAAAGACAACCTAAAAGCTATGCTAAACTCTTACATTTCCTTTGACAAAATAATAAGCACAGTGCAGTGACAGGGTATTCGCAGTCTCTTAAAATAATTTATTTGAATTCCATACCAAGTGAAATTGAACTATGAGAGGTGAATTTGAGAAACTGAGAAAGAGAGCACCTTTGTAGCAAGATGATCATAAACATTTCTTTTACACAAATATTAAGGATTTCTAGTCAACAACTCTGAGTCTTGGACTATTAGTATCACCAATTCTTAACAAAAAACTGAGACATGACACATTGCATCAGAGTGTATTTAGTGGCTCATACTTGTAACAATTAAAAGTCACATTTAAGCAAAAAGAAGAGAAAGATCCTTTTAAAAAGGCTGCTAAATTGTTTTAGGAAGAATCTTTCCTTTCATTTTGATTCTAATCTCAGTTACAATAAAGTCTGTAGATTATACAAAAGAGCTCAAGGCATGAACTCTAACAGACTAAAAGCTGCTCAATAACCTACCTGTCCTTGCTGCGATGAGATGTGTTGCTTTATCAGGATCATCAGCATTAAGTACGAGATTCTTCACAATTTTAGCTCCAAGTGCTGTGGCATGATAGTGTTCCCGTGTCTTTTCAATAGGGAAGTTTGTCGGGTAAAGTCCGCTAAATATGATGGTTACATCTGCCAAGACTTTACTTTTCAGTTCTGGTACTATTTTTCTGATGTCTGGAATTTCCTCAATCTCTTTTTTCAGATATTTATCATACTTTGTGTAATAATCAGTGTGAACTCGCACAAGGATCTCCTCAAGGTATATCAAATGGTCATCATCATCTGTATCATCTTCCTCCTCTTCCTCCTCCATGCTCTGGTCTAAGGACTCACCCATTGTAATTCCAGACTGCTCACTAATCTGAGATTCTGTTTCAGCTTCTTTCTTGTCTCCAGACCCATTTCCTAAATCACAAAGGCTTTCCTGTTCACTTTCCTCTTGTGCTTCATGATCAATTTTGTCCTGGATAATTTCACTAGGTAAAGACTGTGTTTCCCCAGAATGGTTCACCAGATCATCCTTTTTCCCACTCACATCAGTGCAACCCTCTTGCTGCAAATTTTCATCCTGCAGAGGTTGTTTGGACTTCTTCCAACTTCTCTTTTCCTCATTCTCACTATCTGATACAGAAGTGGATGACTTTTTGGTATCCAATCCATCGTCACTTTCACTGTCACTAGACAGTTCAAAGTCCAAGTCATTTGTTATCTTCTCTTGGGTTTGCTGCTTCTCTATAACTGTTGTATCAACTTGTTCCGAAAAAATCTGAGATTCTTTTGTATTTGCCAAATCATCAGTGACCTCACTGTCCATTTTGTGACCAGTGTTATCATTTAAGGAGTCCTGGGCATTAACTTTATTATGAGAGTTTACATCCCCATCAGATGTTTCACTGCTTACAGAAGTACTCCCATTTGCAGTGCAAGTGTCCTTTGCAGTTTTCTTGAGACCATTACTGTGCTCTTCTACACATATAACATCCTTTAGTTCTTCAACATCTTTTGCTGAAATCATTGCTGAATCCAATGCCTCAGGTTTTGCAGAGTGGTTTGCTAAGACATGGGCAAGAAAGAAAACATTTTCCCTTTTTTTTCTTCTTTTCAGATTAATGAAAATTTAATTTTCATTGACCTTAAACACAGAGTTTACATATGGACTTAGATTTAATTATGCTTGGAAGTCATCACTAGACTTTTCTAAGTTGTTAAAATTCTCTAGGTGTTAATGATTACTAGAGAGGACTCTCAAACATAAACATTACTTTTGTAAAGAAGTTAGATAAGCAGATTTTTTTCCTTTAAACCAAAGGTCATAAGTAATTATTTGTTAACTCTGCAAGCATTAAAGGATTTATCTTGTAGAGTAAATTTTACAATTACAACTTTGAGCAATGAAAATAACCAAATTGGGGGCAGATGAGTAGAATTTGCTTCAAAGTCCTAATCCAGAACCACAGTATAAGAACTTTATAAATAAACAGCCATGTCTTTCATATTACCTAATTTTCATAACAAAATAGCTGAACTTTAGTTCTTGAAAAGACATATGTATTTTAGCAACACAAAGATGCCATTCAAACTTAATTTAAGACTGATGGAATGCATGTAAAAGGGTAATAGAGTCAAAAGTAGAAGAATAATTTTAGGATGTGTCCACAGATGTCTGCAGAAGTAGAGAGAGAGTTAAAGAAACTGCAGACTTCCAAATTGTTGCACACAAACATTCACTGGGAACACTGTTTGAAATCAAGCTATTTTGTCTCCCTTTTGTGTGCATGTTCCTGCCCTGCAAGTAAGGACAGGAGTCAAGTGTAGAGGTCTCACATCACAGTGACCCGGTTCAGGCTGATCATACTATTTCTACTGTTGTCTTGGACACTCTGTCAACAAGGGAAAGAGAGCAATGTCACAAGTATTAAATTAAAAAAACCCAAACACTTGGCTAAACTGGAAAAAGCCTGACAATTCTTTCTTATGACAATGTGTTTCAAATACATTTTGCCCTTAATAATGACCAATTAATGTGTAATGTGTAATGTGTACTTTCTAAATCCATTATGTGTATTACACTGCTGAGTCTGTTGAACACAGGGTTCTTGTGTCAAATGCCAGAACACTATGTTCACTAGGTGCTAAAAATTCACACTAATTTTATTAGCACGATTTAGACTGGGAGGCAAGCAGATTTCAACATTCATTTTCAGCAGTGTGTTGAGGCCAGAGTTTATTACCTACTTCTCCCAGTCCCAAGGGCAAGGAAGGGGACTGAAGAGTTGAAACCTATAGAGAAGAAAAAGTCAGCATGTTTTACATGGGGGTGCGAGGGAGAAAGTTTGCCCCCCCTACACATTCTTGAAGAGTTTGGTGTATTGCCAAATCAGCTCTCAGCCACAACACTTCTACTTCACTTCTGCTCTGGTGGATGCCAGAAGAAATGCTCTCAGTAAGAACAGTCCAGTTTTACCAAGCTACTCACATTTTTACAGTCAACTTCAACAGTCTGGGATTGCCCATCTGAGCACAACAGCAGTATTACTAAGACCATCTCAGTGACTTACATCTATCATGCTTGAAAAGTGGACAAAGTTATAAACATGGTTTAAAACAATCTAATTACCTTTCTTCTTCATTTGCATTTCTCTTGATCCAGGAGGTGCATTAATATCTCCTATCCCCTGAAAGTATACATATTTCTTCACAGTTATCAAATTGGGTGCAAACTTCCAAACATCCTCTCTATCATCAATGATGCAAACCATGGAATCTCCACAAGGAAAGAGATCTCTAAGAGACAAAATAGTTGATAAATTAAGCCAGTTTTAGAAATTTACATAGCATTGAAATCAATTTCTATGGATGCCCTGGTTTATTATGAGCATGTCTGCAAAACATGGAACTTACAAAAGAAACTTTTTGTAAATTTCTTTTGTAAGTTAATTTAATATTGCTTAAAACAATAAAGTTTTTATTGTTTTAAGCAATATTAAAATTATGGAATTCAAAACACAAGCTTTGAACAAATTAAAGTTAGTGGATAAAAGGGAAACAGCTCTTTTAAAATCTATGTTCCAAAGGCTAAAAGCTGAAAACAAGAAACATCTGTAAGAACAAACCATTGCAACATTTCAGTCTGGTTTTCTTTGGTTTTTGTCAACCAATAGCCCAAAGTCAACTTTCACAAGGTCAATACACTACCTATTTAGATAGGTAAAAAACACAAGAAAAGTTTTCAAAGAGTAGACTCATTCAATCCAAGATAAAGGAAACAGAATTACTAATATCACCCATCACCTAGGAGGAAGAAAAGGTAGAGTACTTAAGATGGATATAAAAAAACATCAAGAAAAAAAGCTTCTCATTTGCTACAGTCAGGTGTGGAGGGGCAATAACTTTCAGTATTTCATAAAATTGCATTAAACAGATCTGCCTTAGAAAAAAATCTTAGCTTTATACTCTGAAAAAAGAAAGAACACTCTGAAAAAGATCAGAATGTGAATTTAGACTAGAATATGAATTCAAGGCTCTAGATGACCTAATTTCAAGAAACACTAGGAACAGAAGGTGCTTTTAGCACATTTGAAAACCAGAATACTAGGTATTGAATTATGAATTAAACTCCAACTGAGAATTCTGGTTTAATTAAAAAACCCACAACATAAGTCATTATACAAGATCACAAGACAAAGTGGAAATATGGTTGTTATTACAAGAATAAGAAGTGTAAGTGAAAACATGATGCCATGGCATTACACTTACTGTTCTGCTACCACAGAACCCATTAAGTAGAAGAAATGCTGCAGTGCCCAACACCTCAGTTTTACTGAGGTGGTGTTGATATTTAAGGGGCAGACAAAGAAGGATATGAACATATTAAATGCAGAGGGAGTAATTTTTATTTTATTTAGCATATCTTCTCTGTTCATTGTCATGTTTTGTATAATACCTAAGATCCACATACATACCTTAGGTTCCCAGTTTTAGAAAACGGATCAATACATTCATCCCTTGACAATATCCGATGGGAAAAAAGCTTCTTTTCAGGGTCCAAAAATCCTTTTGGAAAAAGAAATTAAAAAGTTAATGTTCAAGATGTTTGTTCCTTGCTTATATTTTATATACTTCTGCTATTTTAATTTGTGCAACAGCAGTTTAACAGACAATTTTGAGGCATGAGATCAGATGGGAGAAAGTACAGTGGATCAAGTATTTGTAGCTAATTCAGTGAGAATAATTTTAAAAATTCCACCTTATTTTCTTTCAAAATGGCAACAAACTGAATTTGACAGCCAAATAAATATGGCTGAAAGAGATACAGCAGGTGATAGACACACAATTTTTGCAACTTACATTTATCTCTCTATAGCTGGTTCTTTAAAGCTAAATGCTCTCCTTAGCTCATTATGCCTAGGGACTGCAGAGAAGTCTCACAAGAGTCGGCAATGTGCTGCAATATTTAAGCACAATAGGAAGTTAAGAGATAGTTCCAGCCGGAGCTCTTGCAGTTGTAGGTTTTAAGTTGTACCTCTAACAACTACTTCAATACATTTTACACATAATTAGTATATCCTGGGACTTCTAGAAATATTTAGGCCCAGTTGTAGTAACTTTTCTGACTGCACTCTTTAAAACAAACAAATGAACAAATTAAAAAAACCCCAAAACCAAAACAGAAGCTGTGCTAACTGATCTTCAAGCAAGATAAAGTGCTATTATTTAGGAAAATAATGACTTGGGTGTACAAACAGACATGCACATGCTTCTGAACCTAGTCTCCAGTAATGAAGTTCACCATCATGAGCAGATCACAGCCACATAATTGCTTAGAAAGAAACTGGCATATTACATGCTAACCTGTATTTTTTGTTTTACTGAATTCGTACTGAAACTAGTATCAACTTCTCATTTTTATGAATAATACAAAGCAGTCAATACTTACTTGGGAACCATCTTTTCAAGTTTTACTGTCTTTTACTTTAAATGATGGCCATATTATAACCAGAAACAGAATTCAAAATGACTACATAGTTGTTCTATGGACCAATTGAATTTTCTTTCAAGGAGCTAAGATTTGAACAGAACATGTCTTCAACTCCTTTTAACAGTCTAGCTCCCAAGAGTACCTTTAGTTGGGACTTCAAAAACAAAGTCTAAAAAAACCCTAAAAATCAGTTATCACTTCTAAAAGTTGATCCTGTATGTAATTAATATTGATGTGTAATTGGAATAACTTAAAACCCATAAAAGCAAGAAAATTCTGAGTTAAGGACAGAGGTTCAACCTTAACTCACCCGACTATGCTTAAGAATTGCTGCAAACTCGTAGAATCATCCCCTGTAGTGAGACCCTTGCAGTACCTAGGCATAATGAATTGAGAGAATTAGCTACAAAGATTTATTGCTGTACACACATATACTTTGACAAACTACAAAAGCTGTCACACAAGTTGCTGTTCTCCCCAACAAAACTCTCTTCTGCTAATTATCTGAATACACAGGAACTCTCTACACTGAATTAGACAGAAGTGCATTGATTACATGGCAAAACTTCAGTGAGGCACTCAGCCGCAATGTTGCCGAGCTAAAACTGTAAGAAAAATGAAGTTGAACTAAAAAAGTCCAAATACAGAAAGCCTGGCTGCCAGAGATTAGAGATAAGGTAGCATTCCTTAAGCTTCACAGTGATACTTTACCACTAAACCAAAACCACACTGAGGATAGAGCTCATCAAAGATCCATCTGCAAAGATACAAGCCCACCTTAGGAGAGTCCAAGGTTAAGCTACCTGAGTAACAACACAGAAAACAGCACTGGTCTCTTTCTTAAAAGTTCTTTCCAGGTCAAACTGGTTTCTTTTAGATGTTCCCTAGTCAAATAAATCAACATAAACAATTTGATGTTTTCACATCTCAGGGAAAGGGCAGGTAATATTTCACTGATTTCATCATTTGTTTTCTTCAACACACCTGCACCCACCAAAGCCACTCTCTCACTCTCCTCTGCAGCTGGACAGGGAAGAGAAAATATAATGAAGGGTTCATGGGTTGAGATAGGGACCAAGAGAGACTGGGACAAACTGAGCTTCCATTTAATCTCATAAATCAGACAGTGCTAGGTATGCCCCCGAGTTTCTTGAACAAACTGAAGACACTATAATTACCCTTCGCCACATTAGGAAGGACTATCCAGTAGACTCACCATTGTACATGCATAAAGAATAGCAGAGACTATTGCCCCAGCTGTTTGTTTCCCATCTCAGACTGGCTCTTTGCACACAGACTTACCAAATCGTATTGCCTGCTCTTATACAGACTTAAAAAATAAAATTCGTAAATAAGTAAAAACTAAGTTAAAACCATCAGAAGATACAATGTTGAAAACTAACTCATATTGGGGATGTCTCAGAGAAAGACTGAGTTAAATAGCAGTTCCCAGGAGAAGTTATATAACAGTTGGAACCAACATGAATTTGAATAAGTCTTTTTATTTATAAAACTAAAATTGAATTTCTGAAGAATTAGGTTACCTTCAGTTCAAGTTGAGATTCTACTTTACAACCTGGAAAGAGCTGTTGACCCAGTCTTTCAAAAGCTGGGACAATTTCAGACACTGGTGATTATGTATGCACACTGTATACATCCTGTAATATACTTGCTGTAACAAACCATACATATGAATGCTCTCAACTTGGTCCTACTTTCTAAATTTCATTGTAAATCTGGAGTGATTTCACATTGCTTTATTGTTACTTAATAGCTTCTGAACTTAAAACTCTGTGACATTTCACAACTAGCTTTTAAGCTGACATCTGTTTTATATATACCAAACTTCTCTTATAAAGAGAAGAAATTAAGTAACAATTACTCAAAATAATTATTTAGTAGAGAAATACTCCAGGGAGCTCTAGATAATAAAATCCAAAGATCATCTTCATAAACATACTACCAGATATCACTTAGTAAACATGTCAAACTAAAAAAGGGTTTAATATAAATTATTTCAGCAGATATAAATGGTGTTTACAAATATCAGCTAATCCCACTTAACAGCTAGCAGGAATCAGCTGAGATGAGAGAAAAGGACTGACAAGATGTCATCTCTTTTCAAAAGCCTTCTAGGACATGAAAGGAACAGCTCAGAGTTCAGGATTCACAAAGATATCTAAGATGTCTACAGAGGACTTAAGCAAACAACCTTTTTCTTATGAAAAAGATCCCCAGCATTTTATCACAAGTTCTTTCTTTATGTAACATAGGGATAACAAAGTATCAAACTGACAGTTCTGTGAGAAACCATTTAACCAACACTGCCATCAAGTGTTCTCTGTACGTATCAGCTATGTATGTATTCCTCTAGTACTGCATCTTGGCTGCACAGGTGGACAAAAGCCAGCACCCAGTGCTTGTCGACAGGCTTCAGCTGAAATGATCACCAGTACTGCACAAATAACCCACTTGCAGTTTGAATGCTTTTCATGAGGTTAAACAGCTTCAGGCAGAAATCCAGAAGTCTATCAGTGACAGGAAGCAGCAGTACCCTAATTTGGTGGCTATTCCCTCTATGGAATAAACAGGGTAGCTTGAGCGTGATGACCACAATAAGTGTCAGCCTGTGGCAGCACAGGCAATCCACATTGGGGCTCAGAGACTAAAATGGGCAGAGGACCAAATCACACATTGAGAGAAGACAGGGAAAGCACTTAGACATCCTGAGTTAACTACCTCTGCAACTCCTCCCCGACTCTGAAGGCCATTTGCTATACAGCTTCTGACCTCAGGCTAGATCATGGCACACAGATCCAAGTGAGGAAGACTGTCCCCTCACTTGTATTTAAACCTAGTGATAAGAAAACTACTCTTTTGCCTTAGAAAATAAAAATGCATTCTAAGAAGGACAGAAAGGCACAGAATTGTTCATGCATTAGCAGTACACAACAGTTAATCCAACAGCAAGACTGACAAAGCTTTAGGAAGATTCTTCAAACTATGGTCAAAGACTGAGCAACATAGAAACATTCACTTGGATTGGTAGGACAGGACATACCTTAAACCTTTCAACGAGTATTACCTGGAGACCACAAATAAACATCACATTTTGACCATAGAAATATTGTATGTTGTCATTCAGAAGTCTCTTATAATTGTCATTAAAAGCCTCTTCTATGGCATTGTACATGCATAAAGAATTCTTTGATTATATATATTTTTTCTGAAGTGTTTTAGAGCTAACTAGCTCTCTAACTTTCTTGCCAAGAAGTGAGATTACTGAGACATTGTTGTTCAAAACACTCCTGGCAATATGACAGAAAAAAAACCCAGCAAATGTGAAAGACAACTTACAAAAAAGTTAGGAGACATGGAACAGCAGTATGGATAGTTTGACAGAGTTATAACCTAAAATATTGTTAATTATATTATCTTAGACCAACAGACTTGATAAAGGGAAGTTTGAGGAGAAAATGCTCTTCTGACAGAGAAGACTAAAATTGGCTTTTACCCCATCTTGATAAACTCATGGTGTCCCTCCTAACATGATTCAGACCCATACACTCGCATAACCAGGGCAAGTTTCTTTTATGCGTCTCAGAAACAAGAAAACATTTCAGCCAGAGCCAGTAACCCACACAATCGACTACCACTGTTATAATTCAAATATAAGTTTTCACTTGGAGATTTTAAGTTATTGAGAAAAAGATGTGAAAATATTGCTAGATTTCTGTTTTTCCTTAAGTGTATCTCAGCTCCAGGACACAAACAGAACTGCTGTAAACAGATTTATACCAGCAGAACTTCCTTTGGTGAAAGGAAACCATACAGGGGTGGCGTTCCTCACAGGATGAGATGATGTCACATTGCTGAATTTTACAGAACAGTTACATTAGATTTGTAAGACAAGTGAAGTTGCCGATCATTGTTAGGGTCCATCAACATAATTTCTTACTTAATAAGAAGGCACTAGTTAACAATCTGATTCTCTAACCATCAGTGAAACAAAGGAGATCTGATGGGGGGAAGAAAAAGGATTATTTCTAAAATTACAGGCCATACAGGCACTGCCTTGTAAAGTAGCTAAGAATTCTACCCACAGGACTATTTAGGAGGTGGCTTTGCACAAAACAAAGAACAAATACTTGAAAACAACAGCATAAAGAAAATTAGTTATATGAGTATGAAGTCAGGGTAGGTAAATATTGTTAAATGTAACATATTACTCACCAGCAATTGTATGTGCATACAGTCTGCTGCCAAAAGTAAAAACATGCAATTCATAGAGCTTGGCAATTTTTTCCAGGAATTCCTTACAATGAGGACGCAAACGCGTGTGCAACATAGGCTCACCTCGCCCTAACTGGAAATGAAATATTCCCTAGAAGAAAAACCATGTTGAATATTATCAAAATAGTAAACAAAAATGTCAGCATTCCAGAGCTACCCTCTTCCCTCACTTCAACTTTATTTGATCTTACTAGATCAAAGTGGGTTTTGGCCACAAGATTATGTAGATAAATAAAATCCAAAGCACGTTTTTGCTCTGTGCCAGGCAGTCCAACAATAATGCTTTCAAATGCAGGAAACTGCATTATTGAAAAATTTATGATGCAGGTGTCTTTCATTCAAATCTTTACTTAAGGCAAACCAATCTGAGAAACTTCTCAATGTGCTCATTTCACAGAAGTCCAGGATCTCACTATAATCAATACCACACAGTGAACTTCTGACAGACTCATTTCAATATGCACTGAGCTCAGAGAAAGTATTTTCTTCATCCAACAAAGTCTGCCTATGGAAACATAGCAACAGAGAGCAAACCAGGAAGGAAGCTTACAGATAATGATCCCAGTTAAAAACCTCACAATATTAAAAAAAATATTTTTCTCCAAACCATGAATTTATACTGATAGAGGCATAGCCTTTCAGGCACACAAGATTTTTTTAATCCTTAAGTTGAATACTCATGGTTCCCTTTCCTCTTAATTGCAATGTACATTTCTAGCTTGCTTTTTCTTAGCAATTGTGAACACATGCTTAGCCTACTGGACATGCAAGAATGGCAAGAAGAAAGAAAAGAACTAAGCAATCACAGTTTGCATGATATTGATGTTTGAGTTTGTATCCTCTTGTTCCAGACGCTGTACCCTTTTCAACATGTTTCTTGTTTTAGAGCTTCCAAATTAGAAATGTTACAAGCCAATACCCCTTGTCAGTTCAATAACAAGTGTTTCGTGAAGGAATTAAACACAACCTCTCCCCTCCTCACTCCCCCAAAAAAGATTTAAAAAAAAATCCCTACACATACTCATGGAATGACAGACAAAGGAACACACAGGATTGCTCAAAAAGGGACTTTGAACAGTAATTCACTGTATCTGCCTCAGACTTGGTAGTCACATTACTGAGTACTCAGCTTGTGAATTGCAGAGGAAGGAAAGCAGAGATTAAAATTAGCTACCTGAAACATCTCTCAAAATGATTATAAAGGAAAAGTGCAGGAAAGCATGAATGGAAGAAAGAAAAATATCCATTTAAATGCAGAGAAAAAGGAACATATTACAGAAGACTTGCTTCTCATTTTGTTTTATTCTTCAACTACAATTTTACCTAACCACAGAATGTTCTGTTAAAGAATCATCATTTAAATATTGTTAGAAACACTTCTGTTGTTATATTGGATTGAAAGGTAACCCCAGATACCTTATTGGACATTTGCTGGCAGTGCTGTTCTGTAGTATGGATCAATGTCTGGTCCAAATCTACCATGAGCACCAGTTTTCTATTTCGATGTAGTCGCTGTTGATCTTCTCTTCCCAGCTGCTCAGCTTGCTGTAACAGAAATATTCACTGCTAAGCTTAGCTTCATAGAAATACATTGGGTTTATCACCTTTTGTGTACACCTGAAAAGCCCTTCTGCTACAAACTAACTGCACAAGAAATGATGCCTCAACAAAACTGTAGCAATGGCAGCTGTGGAACAATTTTTTTAATTGAAAAAAAATGCTCTCAAAGTCTACTCTCAGATCTTTGTGACACTATTAACTCCTAAAATTCAAAAACTCAAAACGTTCAAATGTAACAATTAAGTAACCATTGATTTAATTTAAGGCCCAGTGTCCTGATATGAAATAGCAGTAGCTTTGAACACAAAGGAAAACGCATCAGTAGGTGTGAGAACTTTTCACTGCCATGTCCAGCAATTTTGCATTATTACGTACAATATGTCTGAAAACCCCACACTAAATATAAAGCCGACATTCCTGGTGACCAAAATGATACCTGTGAACCTCAAATTACAGAATGACATAAAAAGCTTCAGACATAAAAAGCTAAGATTATACAGGCACCAACATTAAGACCTCATAATCCAGTCAATATTTACTCCTCCTGCATATATTTACAAACTTTCCAAGTACCATGTGAAGCTCTGTGTTCACCTGATTGACTTCTGATAGCAAGTTGCAGTGTTATCCTCATACAGCTGAACTTAAAAGTAAAGTTAGAGCACTACAAAGCAGCAAGGATCAAGTGCAAACTGCCCTTTGAAACACTCCTCTATCACGGGGACACCTCTAGCTGCTTACATCTTCAGTTTCCCTCACTGCAGTTCTTTGATGAATTACCCAAAAAAAAAAAAATCAAGTAGTAACATAAAAAAGTAAAAAGAGACCAGGTTGATAAAGAAGATAAAGAGAATGTTCATCTTCAAAATAAACATGCTCCTTCCCCCTACACAAACTGAGGAATAAACAAGCATATTTTGATAACTCAGATGAATGTTTTAACTATTAATGGATTCAGAATACTTATAGTATTTGAAAAATAATGAAATAATTTTACCATTCAGGTAAGTTGCAGCAAACTAGCTTCACTATATCTAGTGGGTCAATTTCAAGGTGAAGGTTAAAGCTAGGTTTCAGAGACATTGCAAGCTTTGAACAGCTAATGGAACTTCTCACTAACTGTTCACTCTTGGTGACAAAAATGTTTGTCTGCTGAGTTTACAGGCTGCTGTAAAACTGACATCTTTGCAGCATACAGCTCTAAGAAACACCAGTATAAATCATGAGAAAAATCAATCTACACTAAGATAAACTCACGAAAACATGGGGCCACTAATGTTCAACCCCAAATTCTTCTTCGAAGGGACACCAAACTTCCTATATCAAGTGCAGACCTCCTGTAATTAAGTTTCTCAACTGTGGAGCTATTGTGAAAGGTATGAACAAAGAAAGCATGATGGTACCTACCTCAGAACTAACTTTCAGTTCTGGGACACTGTGAACCATTGATACAGTTGCTGTGGATAATGGCACACTCTGTTTTCCATTCTTGCTTCGTATCCTAATCACATAGGGAAAAGAAACATCACATGAGAGAATAATAGTTTAGTGAAATATTAAATAGACTAAAATCTGTAGCCTCAAACTAATCACCACCAAAAAAATGATTAAAAAGAGCTATTTTAACTAACACACTCTTTCAAATTCTTGCTAATGCAAGTTACTAGACAAAATGGATTGAGATCAAACAAGCTCACCAGAAAAAAACTGTGCAAAAAGTCACTGTACTAAGTTATACTTCCATACAATTGTTTCGTAACACATGCTTTCACTAAGATGAAACACATTTATGTATTGATTTGCATCAGAAAACAAGCTATAAACTAATGAAAACTACCAAACCGCTCAAATTTAAAACTACTCCATTTATTTTTTTTTTGCAATCACTCAGCATGCAATTATCTACTTGTTTTCCAAGCCAGAATATGAAAAATATAAGCAAAGGATAGACAAAGTTACTCTCTGCACCCAGAGTGACTTATGGGTGACTGCTGCTTCAAAAATATCATTGGAAAAAAATGATGTGTGCATATACAGATATCAACACAGAATAGGTCTCACCCTTGTGTGCATATACATATATGTGAGACAGGGTGTGTGACTGCACACACAAGTACAAAATTGCTTGAAAACTCAGAAAATAACCCTCTATAGGATCCCTTTCACTAGCTTACATCAATCAATTTATTGTGAATTCTGACATCTAATTGCTCAACAATATTCAAAAAACCTGCCATACAAATTTTGACCTAGGTGACACATGCACATCTTCTAATTCTCCCGTGTACCAGTCCCATCAAGGACAAGACTTGGTATCAGATCTACAACAAGAGTTAAACCAGATTTCATTTTGTGACAGGCAAACTGCTCAGGATCAACTGTACTGAACTGAGTTGAGGCAGACACAACCACAGAGAGGCATCTTTCCCTGTACCATAGTGTATGGCAGCATTGATGTCCAGTACAAAAAAATACAAAAGTATTTATTTGGTCTGAAGTGACACTATACATTTTAGCATCTTACATCCTTTGCTTCAGAGTTCAGAAAAATTAATCTTTAAGCCTAAATGGCATTTTAAATGAGCCTTTAAAAATTATTGACCATTTTCAGACCATTAGTTGTATGACTACTAAGAACAATGTACTGGCTTTTCTCCCAGCAAGAAAAGCATCAGTGCTTTTGAATTGTCTTCTGATGTAGGCTCAGCAGTCATAACACAGTATTTCAGATGCATAAGCCATTTTGTGTAAAATGAAGACACAGACATAAGACATAGTAAGAAGTATTAAGTGAATAAAACAATTTGCTGGATTGACCTTGAATTTGTCTGGATTTATTATATGAAATGATAACAGTAGAGCAATATTTAGATGTGACTGTATTCAAACCTCAAATCAAGTGTTCATTCAGGACAGACAAAGCCTTACTCATGATTATCCTAACTTTGCTAGGTTTGCCAAATAATACTTGTTTACAAAATATTAATATTAAACTCTGAATAAAAAGTTATATCCAAACATTAACCAGGCTACTTCTTCCACTCTCAATATTCAGTTCACTTGCACTGGTTTGTAGGATAATGTTCACAAAATAGTTCTTAACAATAAGCATGAATTAAAATGAAACCTAAGTATTTCCAGCCAAATGAAATGAGTATGCAACATTAATTTATAAAATCCAAGCAACTATACAGCTTGTTTTGGAACAGCTGTTGAATTAGTAATTTGCTATGCATAAGAAACATACTCTTTACCAAGCAATGCGACACAGCAAAGGAGAAATACAATAATCTTTTGAATTTGCTTTCTTTTTTTTGCCTAAGGCTTAAATTCCTTTAGTTCTATGGCATAATATTTCACAAAAAATTGAAAACAGTTAAGAAGCCTTAAATTGAAAGCACTGGAGACAAGCTAGCTCCCATTCAGACACAGTACAAATAAAGCAAGGTCATATGAATGAGACTGCTATTACCTCTAAGCTATTTACACCTGCACAGATAAAGTTCTCAGGATTATTAAGCAAGCCATTCTTGACACACCATACAACTCCCAGTCTCTGGTGAGTACGTTGAAAAACAGTGTGCTGAGAATTTACCTCTCTACACATGCTCCTTATATTTTCCACTCAAGTTACCCTATATTACCTCAATGAAGAAAGAGCATGCACAGTTCTTAAATCCTAAATGAGTGGAGACCTCAGAGCAGTCTTCTCTTTACAACCTTTAGCAACCTGAAGGTTCCTGGAGAGGAGCCATTTACAAGGATGTGTAGAGACGGGACAAGGGGGAATGGCTTTAAACAAAAAAGGGTACGTTTCATGAGCTGTAAGAATGAAATTTTTCTCTGTGAGGGTGATGAGGCACAGGAACAGCTTGCCCAGAGAAGCTGCAGTGTCCCATCCCTGTTTAAGGCCAGACTGGATGGGACCCTGAGCAACTTTGTTGAGTGGAAGGTATCCCTCCTCATGGTAAGGGGGTTGGAATTAGATGACCTCCAAGTCCCTTCCAGCCCAGGTTATTTTATGGCTCTATTAGATGAGAGAAGGAAGAGCTTGAATTCCTAATCAGAAGCAAGGAGAAGTTGGAAAAAAAAGCTGACAACACTTACTGAGTTAAATCCTGGCCACATTCTGCACACAAGCCTTTCATAACAACAGGATGGCTGCAACCTTCCAGTCTCACCAAGACAGCCCTGAAAAAGACATAGGCATTCCATTTACAGAAGGCAGATTACAGACATGTAGATTAGTAACCCACAGACTGAATTAATTCAAGGAATAAATTCTGGTTATAACTTGAGTGTCATAACCTTAAGATATATGCTTTTGCCACAACATGGTGAAAAAGACAATCATCTATATTTTCAAATTATTAATTTTCACAACTTTAGAAGTCAACTGAATCATATACTAGGGTCAGTTTCTAAGCACAGTTTAGCAAGGAAGTTCAATGAGAACAAGTATTGTTTGTCAGAAACAGTTTACATTCACTTACATACAACTCCCCATTAATACCCTACTGAGCTACACAGTAATGAAAACCAAATGCAGAAACTTTAACATCAGAGAACAGCTCAGGTTCTCTTCCAAAATCACTGAGTCCAACCATTAACCTAACACTGCCAAGCCCACCACTAAACCATGTCCCTGAGCATCACATCTGCATGTCTTAAATTCATCCAGGGATGGCATCTTGACCCCTTCCCTGGACAGCACATTCCATTGCTTGACAACTCTTCCTGTGAAGAAATTTCTCCTCATATCTAGTATGAACCACCCCTAGCACAACTTGAGGTAATTAATTTCCTCTCCTCCTATTGCCTGATACTTGGAAGAAGCAACTCCCATCTGGCTACAGCCTCCTTTCAGGCAGTTGCAGACAGTGATAAGGTCCTCCCTTGAACCTACTTTTCTCCAGACTAAACACCTCCAGCTCCCTCAGCTGTTTCTCATCAGACATGTGCTCTAGATTCTTTACCAGCTTCACTGCCATTCTCTGGACATGCTCCAGGACTTCAATGTGTTTTTTGTACAGAGAAGTCCAAAATTTAACCCAGAATTTGAGATGCAGCCTCACCAGTGCCGAACACAGAAGCAGACAAGTTCTATACCAATTTAATCTTATTAATTTCATGGCAGACATATATTGCTTCAATCATCTCATAAAAATATTTTAATTTCTGATCCTTAAGCCTTGACTCACCACATCATAAAATAAAGACTGATATTTTATTCTTTCTTTTAAACAATGGCTAAACCAAACCAGAAATTGGAGCTGGAAACAGAAGTGTGACATTCACTATTCCAAACTCTTTAAAAGACAAACTCTACTTTTCAGTTGAATAGTCCAACTAAAGTATTCTTCATCCAGTTATCAAAATTCAAAATTCCTGGTCTTGAAAATATCATAATTTATTTTCTCTCAAACACTTAACAGTCATTATAAGAGACTTGTTTCCTTCATTACAGATGGAGAAACTGATCTTTCAGACTTCCTATTTTTAAAAAACTCTAAGAAGTAGATAGCAGTACCTCAGCTATTGCAAAAATTCCCCAACTCTGTGATAATGAGCTACAGCATCTCCCTAATATTAAAAAAAAAAAAATTAAAGGTCAAGCAGCTAAAAAAGAAACACACCCAAAAAGCAAAAAAACCCAACAAAATCCAAGCTCTTTCATATACTGCCTGTAGTGTTTGAAGTATGGCTTCAAACCTGTATGCAATAAGCAGACTGCAACATGAAGAAAACTGTTTTGCATGCCCAAGTCTCTCATTCATATATCTGACTACTAAGCATCTGGGAATTCTAAGCAGAAATTTAGTTTCTAAATAATACCTGCAACTGCTTACTTGCAATGTGTCCCTTGTTCTTCAACAACCAGAAGAATGATGACTCTCCTGCTATAGAGAATGATGAACAGAAGAAGAACGATGAACAAAACTGCAGTTCGTGCCCCTAGTGAGGATTATTTTCCTCTTTGAGAGCAAAAACCAGATTCAGGTCAGGTTTATTTCAAAAGAAGTCTTCACAAGCCATCATACTACCAGTATTCCCATTTACAAATGTGCAGATCTACGCCCTTCTCATTGGTAGCCATTTTCTGCTTGGAAATTACACCTCTTCCTGTGCAGGCATCTCAGATCTCCTTTTTTTTTTTTTTTTTTAAACATGGTATGTATTTCACAGAAAACAAATTGCCAGAAAACAAAGCCAAGACTCTTGGCTCTTTAAAAGAACTGCACAAGATAAAGTACTTTAGTGGCCCTTCACTGCATGATTATTTCACAGAATTTTGGTCTCCTCTCATCCCCCTACGTTTGCATTATTTCATTTGACTCTTCTCCCAACTCCCTTTGACAATATCTCTGTCTTTCTGTCTTTTACCTTGATGCACTGCTAAGCTCCTTTTTAGGCTACCAATGCACACTAATGGTCATGTCAGAATTTTTCATTCTCACCACGTGTTCAGTGTATGAATTAGAAATTACAGACACACCTAAAAGGCCAAAAAACATGCCCCACAGTACAGGGTACAGAAACATGCTTAAGAGATTACAGCGCCTGAGTTTATACCCCATATGAATTGGTTTTCAATAGTTCAGAAGAAAAAAGCCTTTCAACTCCAGCTTGGAAGTCACAGTATCTCTAGACATTCTCTCCTTCACAGTGAAGGTAACCTCACACTCCAGGTATGCAACAGAAGAAGCTGGCATACTCCTGGGCCAAGATGTGATTCAAAATTGGACATGCAAGAGCAATGATTTTTGTAAGAAAATTAGAGTTCTAAATTACTCATTGATACTGTTCCTAAACAGCACCACTGTACCTTATTGCATACCAAGCACGACCACTAAATAGCAATTTTGCTCCTACAAAATCTAAACATAACCAGAACTCCTGGCCACACTGACGTGCTGGAGATAAAACAAAAAGCACAGAATACAAAGTCCTCTGTCATATTGCTCTCTGTGATGCTCAACCCAAAGGACACAGGAAGAACTCCAGAGCCCTGATAAAGCTCTGAGCAACATACAACCAAAGGGTCAAGTTTCAATTACAACTGTCAGGATCTTAGGCAGACTTCTCTCAGGGAAAAAGCCCAACACTACTTAGTGCTGCAGAAGGAAAGCCTGAACTCTACTAAGGCCTAGGCACACTTAAGTTTTAGCACATGTGTTTTAATTACTAAAAAGGAACAAACACAGACCTCAAGTAGAATGGCTTTTTTAAATTTCACACCTGGAAGCTCTCCCTTACTGTTGAAGTGAGGGATTTTCAAAATGTAATGGCCAAGATCAAAGCCAATTATCAGACAAAAGTGAGCTGAATCAAAGTGTGCATGTCTGGTTTTAAATGGCTGCATACACCAAACAGGTTCAGATTTCTGCCTGTTCTCTTCTCCAGGTTGTAAGTGAAACCCACTTAAAAGAAGAGAGCCTTTCTCTATTCCATTTCTACAAAGATAAAACAGATTTCCCCTCCCATCCCCTCCAAATAAGAGGAACTAGGGCACACTTCACTGCTGGCAACATTAAGAGCATCTTCTTCACGATCCACACGGTGATAAGCAGAGCTAACTGGCTACTTCAACAACAGCATTCCAAGGAAACTGCCACAAAAGATGCAAAAAACTGCACAAAAGATTTTCTAGTTTTACAAACTGTCCCAACTGTGCAGATGAGCCAGGTGAAGCAACTGGGTAAGAACCACTACACTGTGACAAGCAAACTCTTTTCTGAGCAACCATGGAGGTGGTAGATCATTCCAATACCCAGTCTGATAGCTAAATGACTGCAACAGAAACACGAACTACCCACGTGGTGTCTTTAGTACAATGAAACTTGAACTAGTAAATAAGGAAACCCACTCAGGGCCCTTACTCACATTCCTTCCAGATGTACTTGTAAACAACACAGAAATTAGGTGAGCCATTTAGGTAAAATTTTACTTTTTGTGGCCACAATCACGAATAGGAACAGATATTTACCAACAGCCTCAGGATGCAACTGATCATAAGCTCATCACTGTTCTCCCAGTACTTACGTACACCCTATTTCTAAACCAAGTCTTTTAATAATATCCGCTTTAAGTAAGCCGCATGGTAAAGAAAAAAGACCAAGGGAGAAAGCTTTTATGAAATCCAACGTGAAGGTTTTGCCTTTATTAACAAAGGAAGACAATGCTTGCACTAATCCTAAAGCCTGGTCATTACTGTTGACTCCAAATGGAAGAACTTTGTATCAAGTATAACCATGGCACTGGTTCTGGTAACTGAATTACACTGGAAAGCCAAAACAGAGTTGCTCTATTTGTGCTACACCTCACTTGTAGCAACCAGTTTACTGAATCAAGGGATGAAGAGGATATCAAGGGAAGAATCAAGGGATCAAGATACTGAATCAATGCAAACAAAACGCATTCCCCTGAACACTTTATTATTGCTTAAATTTTCTTTTGTGGTTGGTCATTCTTTTTCCGCATGTCTAACACTTCCTGCAGTAAGTACAGGAGTTAGAGAAGAACAGAAACAAGAACTTCTTGAGATTTTTTTCCATAATAAGGTTACTATTTACATAAGGAGGGGCTGGCCAGCTGCAGCACTCGAGTACAACGGCCACAATATGTCTTCATAGCTGTCTTCAGTAAAGCTCTGTATCTTAAGGATACTCAGCATAACACAGGAATAGAGAGGTTCCCTTTGTTACTCAGAACAAGTCTAACCTGACTGTACATTAACCATGGCCTTCTATTACAGCTTGGCTTCACTTCCAGAGGCAATAGCTCCAATGTCATGCTGCCAGAGAAAGGCAATGGCCTACTTTCTTTACTCCCCACCCTTGTGTTTCCCCAGGAAGCCCACCCCCTCCTCTGGCACTACCAGAAAAGACAATTTCAGTACCCTGCAAGGTAGAACTCACTAGCCCTAACCAAGTTTTCTGCTGGTTTTAGAGTCAAGCAGCTGGTAAAACCAGCCCAGCAAGGGTGACCGATCAAAGCTGCAAATGTTTCACAAACAAGGCTAAGAATGACAAGACACAGTTTGAACAACTTACATTTTCTCTCCACAGTAACCAGGCTACTTTGTTAGCATTTATCTTGCCTGTCTGTAAAGATTAGCTTGGACAACTCCAAGTCATGGAAACATAAGTTTTACTTATTCTCTTAAAGTCTGCTTCAAGGTATCATGTACTGGCATTGAAAATATAGTGCAAATTTCCAAGATGATGGTACTGCCATGCACTGACTCACATCTCATGCGACTGCTGGCAGCCAAGTAATTGCTGGGTTTCCTCAGCTGTGTTTGGTATAAAGAGAGACCTCAAATACCACAAGAAACACACAGACCAAGTTGTGACTGTGATCCCTTAAAGCTACTGCTCTCAATTTGATGCCATATGCCCTTCCAATTCGCATTAGAAGATGTCCAAGAGTACTAGTGCAGCAAAAGGAGATGCTGGTGTGCAAGTGAACAGAATAATCGCTGTCTTGGTTTGCCAGAATGCTCGAGGGGATTTTACTGGCAAACTGTCAAGGGGTAAAAATACCAAATGAACACATCTTCAGATCTATGATTATTAATACCAACCATTACTGAATCAAACAACTGATCTAGAACAAATATGACCACAAGATCCCTTAGTTGTCAGATGAAGTTAGAATCAACCTAAAGCCTGCTTCTACAGTTTCATTAGTCAGATTTCTGAAACACTGACATTTTTGTTTGCTTATACCAGAACAGTATTTTGTTCTGGTATAAGCAAGTGTGTGTGTCTGCAGCATTTAGTATCCCTACTAAGGGCCCTTATGACCAATTTACATCAAACTACAGCCTTTGTCACATAGGACTCCAGTTTTGTAGCAAGGATATTTCCAAAGCCTGAATCATCTTAGTCTCACTATGTAAGAATATTTAACAACTGGATTTATATATTTAACTGTCATTAATATCTGTGAGGAAGCAGAGAGAGTCCTTGAATAATTGATTAGAAGTACCAAGGATTCACAAAGGCACATGGCCCTTGTTGCTCCAGGCAACACATGGCCAACAGCCTCTTCAAGCTGTTGGAGGAAACGTCCACTACAGCAGCCACTTGACTTACACTCAGGGACAGCAAACACACACAGCTGCACTTCAAATATGCATGAACCCCAGATACCTCACCCAAGCAAGTCAGGCCTTTTGGTAAAATCCCCCAAAACCTAAACAAAACCCCCATACCCTAGCCTAGATAACTTGGTAAGAACTGCTGTGAGCAGTAGCTCACAGAAAGCGCAGTTCACACTTGAAGGCATCATCTCAGTTCTCCAAAGCTAATGGGGAAATTAATGGTCTTGAGTTGATTTTTCCTCTGTTAAATACAGACTATTCACAACTAGGAGTTAATGTATTGGTGGATTTTTTCTTCTACTTTTCAGGAAAGTACCTATTCAGGTTGAGAACTAAGGTAATAAATGCCAAGAGAAACATGTGCCTGGAGTTTCTGGATTTTATTTATAATCCAAAAAATATTTTAAGCTTGAAGTAAATCCACTTCCATGATTTGCAAGGCTTTAAGTATTTCTATTTACTTCCGGAGAAGAGTTTGCATCACAAGCAAGGAGGGTTACCTTTTTTTCACCTTCTATGCAGACATCTGTGAACAGCTACTTGCATGTTTCAAAAAGCCACTTCTAAGAGTTAACAATGTATAATCTTTACATAAGATCTAGTAAATCATTCAAATATTATTTACAATGTCTTTTTATTTAGAATATTTAAAATCAGAAGTATTATTACTTATGAGAATTCAAGACTAATTTTTTTTTATAAAGGGAGAAGGTAAAAATACAGTTCTCAATGCTTTTACATAGAACCCCTTCAAAATAACGAAGTTCACACAGAATGAATTCAGAAGTACAAAGATACAAGCCTGTAACTCTGTAACTTGTATCTCTAGCAATAAGTACTTTGAATAATCACAGAAGAAAACAGGCTGTCATATCTCAGTAATTCATTTAAGCAATAAACAGTTCTGCAGCCCACTCCCCCCATTACTGTTGTCAAATGCTGACATTACATTTATGAATTTGCTTCTCTATTGCCACTTCTCTCTGACTGCAGTATTAGTGATACAGCAGTTCTCAAATACCTGCTGCAAAACTCCACCTGGGAGTTGAGGAACATCCACCTGACAGCAGGATCAATCCAAATCTATGCGATGAACCCTGGCAATCTAAGTGGCACTCAGTCAAAAATTTGAACTGACCGTATAGCCTTCTAATTGGAAGAACAACAATTAATCTAAACCTGCAGTTTTCTCAATCCACACTTGAATGCTCACATTAGTTACTAAAGAATGGTACTTGCAGATGAACTGTTGCAAATCCAGACAACAGTCTCGGACTAATTCCACTGCTGGCTAACTTTTTGGGTTTTTTTCAGGCATACAACTCTCCCTCAGTTAAAGGCACAATTTCCCCTTATCTCAGACCAACTTACCACCCGCATTCCTCCTACGCCCAGTCAAGATCACCTGTAATTACCAGAACAAATCTGGTTTGCCTCCTGCACCTGTAGGTTCACATCTAGACAAATAGCAACAGATGAACACCAACACAGCCTGGACACCAAAGCAGAGAAAGAGAGTTTCAAATACAAACACACACAGAGCTGACATCAAAGCTATAAACATGGCCTTTACCTCTTCCTGTGCAAAGAAATCTGGGAGGATCCTGTGATATTTCCCCCTCTGCCTTGGAAAGCTGCATCTATTAACAGAATATTACACCTTCTCCAAACATTTTATCACTTTTCCCACTAAAACCATGCACTTATGCAATCACAGTCCCTTTGCCTGTTACTTCCAAACAGCAAATAAAATGGGAAGAGGTTTACTGCAGGATGCACAATCCTCAGGTCTAACAGCTTCCTCCCATCCTTTCCTTTAATAGATACTGTGGCAAACTGAGCTGGGTGCTACATCCTGCATACTATCCTCTGGGACTTGCTGTTAAACCAGATGAACACAGTTACATAGGAAAAATTAACAACTTTTAACACCCTTAAGAGCAATTATGAACCAAGTGGTGTGGTGTCCAAAATGGACATCAATTATGTGGTGTCCTAAGTTACACCACAGTGTTCATCGAGGAGCAGTAGCTCCACATTTGACAGCAACCATATGACAACAGCATTGTGTGAGCCCAGAAACCCAACACACTCTGAAAGCAGAGGACAACAGCTTAGAAAGCTGCTCAACTTATAAAAAGTTAAGTGTGATAAATAGCTGTAAAGTTGATCAAGTTCTCTTCTTGAGCAATGCTTTCTTTGGTTAGGGTCACTTGTCCCCCCTCATCCCTTCTGAGAATGAGAATCCGCAGCATTTAGTCCACTAAGCTTAGACCAAGACCATTTGCCTTTCACACCTTTTCAAATGTTGCAAAGTCTTAGATGCCATCTTCAAACTAGAAAACACTAGAAAGCAAACAAATAGGCATTCTTCAATTCTACTGTATCAAAATCTCTGCCTTATGCTACACTGTTTCTTAGAACAGTTGCAGAAAAGCCTTTTTTTTTTTTAAGATATTAGTGCAATAGTGACCTGGCAATATCCCAACTCTTACCTTAAAAAAGAAAGCATTTCCTTTAACACAGCAACACTGTGTTAAAGAAAACGAAGGGAGCCTTTCCATCTTCCAAAGCCTTTTTAAGACCAGCAGTCTCTCCTGCTGGTTACAGTTCTATCCTTTCCCTACTTCCAATTCCATAGGTCTAACTTCAACATAACCAAACTTAGACAAAATGTATAATCAAGATCCTTAAACTGTAACCTGCAATGCATTACCTGCTCTCCAGGAAGTCATTTCATGCTCCCCTATTTGCTTTAAAAGGCAACTACTGCCAATTCAGCTATCCATATATAGCAGAACACCTTAAGTTAACCTTTGATTTTTTAACTACACAAAATAGATAACCATAAGAATATTTTATAAGTGACAACTTACAATGAATTGTCTATTATAATTTTCCAAAAGAGGTCCCAAAAAATTAAAGGCTGGCAGCTCTTTACTGAGCCTTGAGGCTACTATGTCAAGACAAACTTTCAGAAAAATTCAAAGCAAAAGTCTTGTCACTCTCTTCCTTCCTCAAACTTTTCCAACCCTTCCCAGGACAAACATCTATGTATTGTGCAACAGAAAAATTAAAGGTCTCATTGCAGTCCCCCTGTGAGAATTTTTATCCATACATTTTCTCTTAAGAAGAGAAAAACGACAGAAAACCACATCGCAGTTGCTGAGAAGAAACAACATGCACACTTGCCTTTGAAAAAGACTGGTTTTATAAACAACTCTAGTATTAAAGTAAAGCTCAAAAGTACCCTAAAGAAACTAGACAGCAATAACTAAGAAAGAAAATCCATGACCATTTGGGTAATAATCACAGAAGAAAACAGGCAAAAATTGGGTAAAAATACTATCTATTTCCAGCACAGACATCTACAAACCAACATTTTTTAAAAACTGCTATAACCTGCTTGTAGTTCTCCAATGGGATGCATAAAACACTACCATGAGCTATCTCATTCTGTCTGCTGGCCCATACACACACAGCAAAAAGTCCTTGAGCTCAAGTAAGATGAGCAACTCAGAGTACAAACTAAGAGAGCAGAAAATTCCCTCATTTGGGAGAAACCTTTTAAAGATAAGAACATTACTAAAGACTATCATACAAAATGCTGAATGGAACACACACAACTTTAAAAATGTTATTCCCCAGTGTTGACATGCCATTTATTCCCTTGATGACTCTACTGGCATTTACACAATCACTTTGATCTGACCCATCTATGGGCTACTGCTGAAAGGATAAATTACTCCCCCTTTCCCTGTACCACACTCCTGTTGAAGCAACTGAACAAAACAAGGGAATTGATTACTATGGACCATTTCACAGGAGATTGGGTGGGAAGGATGAGAAACTAAGCCACCTTTAACTACATGTTTTCCAACACCCTACTGAGTGCAAGATGAAGGCACTCAAGTCTGAGCATCCCTTCCAGCCAACTCTCATATTAGCATGAAGCAACCAGGAAACCATGGTCTAAGAAAGCCACACTGAGAAAAACTGCATACACAAGGCTGTTACAACCACACTACTGGTAAATTCCAAGCCTGATGCCTGTTTCCAACCAAACCTGACTGAGCAGCTTGATCCTCTTAGATAAAGAAGCTCCTACAAGTTTTGTGAAACAAGGCCATATAAAGAAAAGGAACTTTGTCCTCTACCATTCAGTCCAATGAACTATCCTGTGAGCTTCCAACTTGTTAGGTGCCGAGGAACAGGCAAAAGAGAAGGCAATGAAAGACAAAAGTCCTCATTTAGAACTTGCATCTTTTTTACTATCCAGTTCAACCAAACACAGGAGAGATACCCTTCTTTTAATGTTTCTTGGTATCACATGCAGAAAGGAGAAGGGGAAAATTAAAAAAAAAAAAGGAGACGGAAGTCAGAAAGATGTATACTGAAACTTACTATAAAAAAAATGGGATGAATTCAGGCATAAAAAGGAATTAGACAAGAGATACACTAAGTTAGGATTGTTAAGTATTATTCAACAATCCTCAATGTTTGGCACTGAGGGGTTTTTTAGACTCATACCTTCATTAAGTATTTGCCAGGATATTATGAAAACATTTGTGTCTAACAAAGAGCAAGGTACTTTTTCCTGTAGTTTGTTAAAAGTGTCACCACTTTAAAATAAACTGCAATTCATTAGCATTTTTTCCCCCCTGGAAGACTGTAAGATACATGGTACTGTGGTCTGGCCTTAAGTGGACAGTAAACCAGGCCCTGAGCCTATGTGACATTAGATAACCAAAAGAAGATATTATTTTAAAAATATATAATCAAGTTTCTGGCACAAAAAACCCCCCAAAACCAACAAAAACCAACAACCAAGCAATGACACAAAAATCTAGAACTTTAGAGAACAAATCCCCACCTCTTTCCTGCTATCTTCTCCAAAACCAAAACTGACTAGTTTTGCTTCACTAGGATCCAGATAGTTTAAACAAGATTTTTATTACAACACAAACATACTCTGTAGAAGAATGTGAATTTTCACTATTAAGTTATGTGGTAAGACACAAAGATACCCAGATTAAATATACAGGTAATAAATATTTCAGAAGACTCTTCTAATGTGAACCAAACAGGACACTTGTAATACTCTGTCCCATCAGCAGCGCAATCATTTTATATTAGAAACACTTAGGTAAATATTTGCATATAAAATTAATACAGACCCAACCCAGAATCCTGCCATACCTGTAGCACCTTCAGAATGATTAACCCTGATGGCTAACTGGCACTAATAACACACAGAGCAGTGCAGTATTTTTGGCACTTTATTTGTTGCTCCTCTACCCATCAAAATTACGCTTCATTAACATCAAAGGCCTTTCATTAACTGCTTCCTGTATTCCCTGTTATTTACAGTCCTAAAAGGTTAGACACCTTTCTCTCTCAAGTTCCAGTCTGACATGTGGTGCAAGCCTACTTCTGCAAGAATAAGCAAAAGTTAGCTACTGCCTGCATGCCTTGGGCTCTTCTCTGGGTAAAGTTTGCACCCCTGTCAATGCTAAAAAGTGGGTAATAACACCACAAAAAAAATTAAGTGCCGTAAATGTGCAAAATTACTTTCATGCAGCAAAAGATTCCATCTCATGCTTAATATGAAAGAAAGATAATCAAAAGTTAGAAATGTGTATTCTTAATTGGGAGAGACTTCTGCTAAATTATGTCTTTATTTCCAGAAATATTATGATCTGACAAAGAAGAAAATTCAGCCACTTATATTGTTTATCCTCGAATAAGAAGGTTTGATCAACTTATGTTCTCATGTTCTAATGAAAAGTATTTTGAATAGAAACAGTACTTCTACAGTGTTTTAGGGTTTGACAAATACTTGCAAGTATATTTGGTTTAAAGAGAATTCAGTGCTAAATCAGCCAAGTTCATTTTTCTAAAGGCAGCATGACACCTACCATTCTGGACAGTTTGGATTATAAAAAGGGCATCTTCTGCCGATGATGAATAAATTTCAGCTGTTATTTACTTTAATCACACCTGTGTTTTAATAATGCAAAATCTTAACACATATTGAAATACTGTTAGTGAAATGTCATTATTTCGATGCCACAAAATGGGAAGCCACGGGCAAGAGATCAAATGTTTGCCAAAACAAACTTTTAAGTGACCAAAGAAATGCAGTTATGTCTTCAATAGCTGAATAGTTCCACTACCCCTAGGTCATGCTTATTCTACCTCTTCACTTGAACTTCTCCCTTGCACTCACCCATTAAATACCACAGCAACAAGCAACAGAGGAACCTGACTGAAAAGTCAGAATTCCAGAAGCATAACATCTTGCAATGGTCAATATCAACTACAATCTTTCAGTTTTGTGAGATAGAAATATTCCAGAAGCCAAGAACAACAGTAATAAAGAACAGCATTTATTTTCTAATTGTCTCAAAGCACGGAATTGCTAATTATAATCAACTGACTGGACAAATCCAGTAAGAACAATGTATAAAAATTGGTGCATTCCAGTCCATGAAGTTAACATGGAGCAAAGCTAAAACTAAAATGCTGCTAAATCAGCAGCAGACCCAGACTACTTTAAATCGATTATACTTTTCACTTATAATATTTTTAGTTTGGTTTTCCTTCCAAGTGCTTAGCTATAATGAAAAAACAGATAAAGTTATCTCCCCTTTTATTCAGTGCTAGCAACATGAATTTCATCATGCATATGGCATTTTAAAATCCTAGTCTGTATTTTTAAGATCTTTTTTAGTTTGACCTAGCATTTACAGTACCTTTGTTCTACATCAGGTATTAAAGATTGCCCATGCTGCACCAGATGCAAAAGCAGAATGCTGATGTAGCACAAAAGAAAAGCCATTGTCTTATCTCAGAAAGAGATATCTCTATAGCAAGAAACACACAGCTTCAGTAGCACATTATATGACTGACTGATATAAAAATGCATCAGACTAGTTTTTCTTGAACCTCTCAGAGCACCCCCATACACAGATGCTTTCCATATACTAGCAAATTTCAATCAAGAAAGTTTAGGCCTGGCTGCTCCCACCTAAAAATCAAGAGAACTGCAATCAAAGTAAATAGCTTGCTGTCATAAAACAGAAGTAGATTGTTTAATTAGTTTCCTGTTGAGAAAGAATAAATCTGCTTAAAGTACAGGGTAGCAGGCTATTCGCCCAACTCAACGTAGAAATCTGAGCGCCCCACTATCAGGCATTTAAGAATTTAAGTCAATGAACATACAACCTTATTAGACAAACCCATTGTTAAACTATACGAAAAAAGTCTTTTTTAGTCCCTTGTTCTTCTGAAAGATAAAATCTTGACTGTATTTGTGAAGTCTTATACATTAAAACATCGACAGTATTAAAAACATTTAGACACCCAATATTACGTGTAAGGTACTTAATAATTTTAAAATGCCTTGCCGCACTGTTGTTTCACATTAAAATTCCTTCTATGGAGGACAAAATTATCTGTTTGCTCCGGAGTTTTGCACCAACCTAACCACCAAACTAAGAAGAGTCTATTAGGAGAAGAGGCAGTAGGCAGAAAGTGATGCTCAGGAAGTTCCACCTGAACAGGGGGAACAACTTCTTTATTGTGCTAGTGGCTGTACACTAGAAGAGGTTCCCCAGACTGTGGAGCCTTCCTCACTGCAGATATCCCAGAACCATCTGGATGCAATCCCGTTCAACATGCCGTAGGGCGACCCTGCATGAGCAGCGAGGTTGGACCAGATGACGCACTGTGGTCCCTTTCAACCTAACTCATTCTGTGATTTTGTGATTTCTAAGTGGCGCTTCCAGTAAGCGCAGTGTTTAGAGAACCCCGACACAGCAGGAGGGACGCACCGCTCTCTGAGACAGAGCTCACGGCAAAGGACTCTGAAACATGGGAGTGGAGCACGATCCCTCGGCACCTCCCCGGCCGCTTCCTCCTCCTCCTCGCACGGCAGCTTCCCTGCGCACAGCCCCGGAGGAAGAGCCTTTGTGAGCAGGGCCCGGCCCGGCCCCTCGGAAGGAGCACGAAAGCCGCCTCCCGCCTAGGCGGCCCCCTCGCCCGCCCGCCCCCGGCCCGCACTCACCCGGGCGCGATCACCTGGCCGGGCCGCGCGCACAGCTCGCGCACCACGCCGGGCCGCTCCGCGCGCAGCCTGCGCTCGGGGCCGCCGCGCTGCGGGCGGGCGGAGGCGCCGCTGGCGGCGGGCGACAGCGGGGAAGCGGCGGGGCCGGCGGGGCGCGGGGCGGGCGGCGGCGGCAGCGGGGCGCAGAGCGCCAGCACCGACCCGATCTGCACCGCCGCCCCCACCGACACCTTCCACTCCAGCAGACGCAGCGGCCGCGGGCCGGGAGCGCGGATCTCCGCCACCGACGCCGGGCCTTCCGCGCCGGGCCCGCCGCCCCGCTCCGGCCGCTCTTCCATCGCCCCGTCCGGCGGCGGAGGGTGAGTCGGGGGTGCCAGGCAGTAGGGACGGACCTGGCGCTGCCGCCGCCGGGGCGTTTCGGGACGCCCGGACAGTCACGGGTGGTGCCGACGGCGGCGGGGTTACGACAGCTCCGCGCAGGCGCCGCGCCGCGCGTCCGGCCGCGCTTAAAGGCACAGGCGGTGGCGGCCCGGCCCGCGGGGCGGCGCGGGGAGCAACTACGGCTCCCGGCAGCCCCCGCGCCCCGCCCGTCGGCCCCGAGCGGCCTCACAGAACCGGAACTGGAAATATCCCGAGTTCGGACCCGCGGGCATCTTGGGATCCGACTAGTGGCCGTGCACGGAACACCCCCAGAATCGCATCATGTGCCTGAAAGCGTTGTCCGAGCCTTTCTTGAACTCTGTCAGGCTTGGTGCTGTGACCACTTCCCTGGAGAGCCTGTTCCAGTGCTCAGCCATACTCTGGGTGAAGACCCTTTTATTTTTCTATTATCCGACTTACTGTCTAGGCTTAGCCCCTTTTATTTTCCTATTATCCGACTGTCTTGGTTTAGCCCCAGCCAGCAGCCACGCCTTACACAGCCACTTTCTCACTGCCCTACCAGCAGAACTGGGGAGAGGCTTGGAAGGGCAAAAGCTGGAAAACTCATGGGTTGAAAGGATGACAGGAAAACCAAAAGCCATGTGCTCAAACAAAGCCAAACAAGGAATTGATTCACTGCTTCCCATGGGCAGGCAGGTGTTCAGCCATCCCCAGGAGAGCAGGGCCCCATCACATGTCACAAGTTGGGAATACAAACACCATCACTCCAAATGGCCCCCCTCCCTCATTCCTCCCTCCACTTTATTTACTGACCATGATGTTGTGGGGTCTGGAATATCCCTCTGGTCAGTTGGGGTCACTTCACCTGTCCTGGCTGTGTCTCCTCCCAAGCATCCCCACATTCATTGCCAGCATGGCAGTATGGAAAGCAGAAAAGGCCTTGGCTCTGTGCCAGTCCTGCTCAGCAATAACAAAAACATCTCTAAATTATCAATCCTGTGCTCAGCACAAATCTAAAACAAAGTCCCATTCCAGCCACTGTGAATGAAGTTAACTCTACCCTAGTAAAATCCAGAGCACCAATCTAAACCTCCCCTGACACAGCTTCAGGCCTTTCCCTTGGGTCCTGGCACTGGTCACCACAGAGAAGAGATCAGTGCCTGCCCCTGCTTTTCGTGTTGTGAGGAAGCTATGGACTGAGTCCCCTCTCAGTGTCCTCTAGGCAGAACAGACCAAGTGTCCTCAGCTGCTCCTCATACAGCTTCCTCTCAAGACCCTTCACCATCCTTGTGGACCTCCTTTGGACACTCTATAAGAGCTTTATATGTTTTTTATATTGTGGTGCCCAAAACTGCATACAGCACCCGAGGTGAGGCTGCACCTTTGCAGAACACATTTGGACAGTCACCTCACTCTGCTCTATGTGGGTGCTGCCCGAGGCCTGGACCCTGAGGAGCCTGTGGAAGCTCTGCAGCATTCTCCAGCTCTTCCCTGGGTGGGAGGGCAGGTGGAAGAGGAGGACGCCCTTGCCTGGCAGAGCAGCCAGCTCCCTGTGGCACTGGCCCCACACTGCAGTACACTGGCAGGGCAGGGAGGAGGAATAGGGCAGAGAGGAGCTTGGATGTGGACATGGCCCAGCAGAGGCACAGCCAAACAAGGCCAGCAGGGCTGACTGGAGCTGAGGTCAGAGACATCCCTAAGGGTGTGTGTTCTCCACCAAAAGATGCCATGGACATGCTTCCCACCCACGGCAGCCACATGGCAGGGTACTTTTATCTCTTCAGCCACATGCCAAGGATGGAGGCCTTGTGCCATGTGCCAAACCTTGTGCAGCCTGCTATGGATCAATGAGATGCTCTGAGCTTCCATGGGAGTGCTCAACTACCTCAGGATCTCTAGTGCTTGTTTAGCAAGTGCACCAAATCTTTTTACCTCGTTGGTGTTCCCTGAATTAACATCTTGACCTAAGAACTCAGAGCAGCAGATGCCATGGTCTTCCACAAGGAGTCTTTTCCAGAGAGTGACTGGCTTGCTAGTGGACAGGATTTTGGTAGGGATGTTGAGGAATACATGTAGTGCCCATAGCTCAGTATGCATGTGCAGTGTGAGCTGCAGGTGGACCACTGGAGGGGCAGGAAACTGAACCTGAGCCCAAGGCGAGAGCCATGACCTGCCAACCCTTTGCATAACAAGGGGCCTGGGGACCTGTGGTGTACCCAGGGGACCTGGGCAACCCAGAGACACAGGAGGAGCTGGTGACTCCAGACTTTTCTATACTTGAACTTAAAGGGTATAAAAGCCCAGGGTTTCCTTTGTCACTCCTTAGAGGCACCCACCTCAAGCTGTTATTTTTTATATTGCACCATGATTAAATTATTTTAAGGGTCAGGATGTCTGAGATTCTGCTAAAGGAAACCTGGGGTTGAGCCCATAAGGAAACCTGGTCTGTCTGGGAGTATGGGGGATGCAGCTGCCAAAGGGGCCTTGGTCCCAGATTAGGTGATGTCAGAGTGGCTCCTGGATGGTCAGACAGGGAAGTTTCCTTAACAGGGAGAAGCCTGTCAGCATACAGTCTACAGGCAGTCTCCAAACAGTAGGTACTCCTGAGTTTTTCCCTTTTAACATTAGTTAAGAGAGACCCTAAAACAAGGCCAGTGTGGACTGGTTGGGAACTGGACCTGCAAAACATCACTATGAACATCATTATGAGCTTGGGTTGTGAGACAGCCACCATCACCAACAACCAGAAACTGGGAAATTTTGGAGTGAAAGTTGCTGTGCCTCTATTATCAGCTCCTTGTACACAGATACAATGGCGTATTGTGTATTATTCTTAATATTCTTTTCATGCTGTCCTGCACATGTGATAAAGCTACTTCATAAAAGGTGACTACTTTTTGCGTAGTATTCCATCTCTCTACTACTTGTGTTACTTCCTCTTTCATAATCTGAAATAAATAAAATCTGAAAATCTGAAATGAAAATAAAAATAATCAGCACTGAAGCAATATGCCCTTGTCCTCTTCCACATGAAAACTGAACTTTGAACCCCCAGTGAGCTCTAATGAGGCCACCTTCAAACTCTACCAGGAAGTGCTGACTTGCAGGATTTCTCCTCAACTCTCACCTCAGTGTTTTTATCTCACACCCAGCCTTCTTTCTTTTGTAGAGTGGATTGATACTGTTTTGCTCACGGACAGCAGGCTGATCACTGCCTCGAGAGTGCAAAGGAAAAAAGATAGCCTCAAGGATCAGGAGAATTCATCAGGAATTCCACTATTAAAACTTCTTAGACTTCCAAATCTAGCAAAATCCAAGTCCATCAAGACTGGTTGTCATAATAGTCAAGGAAAGGATGAAATAATAGCTGAGGTGGGAAGGGACCTTTGGCAATCATCTAGTCCTAGCTCCCCATCTCAAAGCAGGGGCAACTAGCAGGTTTCTCAGGGTCACGTCCAATTGGGTTTTGACTGTCTCCAAGGATGGAGACTCTAGAGCCTCTGTGAGCAACCTGTGCCAGTGTACAACTGACCTTACAGTGAAAAAAAGCTTTTTCTTGTGATTAAGTGGAATTTTGTATGCTTCAGTTCATGCCAATTGCATCTTGTCCTTTTACAGGGCACCACTGACAAAAGTCTGTCTTTGTCTTCTTTATCAACCCTCCCCCATCTCTATCAAATGTTTATACACATTGGTAAGATCCCTCTGGAGCCTTCTGTTCTCCAGGCTGAACCATCCCAGCTCTCTTTCTCATCTCTTCTCACGTGACAGATGCTCCAAGCATTTTAATAGCATTGTGCCCCTTTGCTCCTGTTATTCCAGTCTCTTGCACTGGGCCCAGTACACCCAATGTGGGGTCACCAGTGCTGAGTGCAGGGGAAGGAGCACCTCCCTTAAACCTATTGGCAGTGCTCTTCCTAGTGCAGCGTAGAATGCTGTTGTCTTCTTTGCTGCAAAGTTTACCTTTACTTGTTCAAGGGGAGCTTGGTGGCCATCAGGGTCCTCAGGGCCTTCACTGCAGAGCTGCTTCCCAGACACTTGGCCTCCAGCCTGTCCAGATGCTTGGAGTTACAGGCAGAACATGGGATTTCCTTTTCTTGAACTTCATGAGGTTCCTCTCTGCCCATTTCTCCAGGGTGTCAAAGTCCCTCTGGATGGCAGCACAGCAATTTAGCCTGTCACCCACTCCTCCCAGCTTGGTATGAGCTGCAGACTTGCTGAATGTGCACTCTGCACCAACATCATTAATGATGATGTTAAACAGTATTGTTCCTGATATTGTCCCCTGGGCAAAGCATCTGTGAGTGGAAAATTAGTGACAGGACACTCCTAGCACAGCATGAAGCACCAGGGACAAGCTTCATATTCATATTTATATTCATAGGCATCTTTGGTGGTTTGGTGGTGGTTAGTTTTTTGTTTGTTTGTTTGGTTGTTTGTTTTTTTCCCCATTTCTGCCCTAGAGAATAACCTCTTAAAGAAAACCAGGAAAGACTGTCAATTTTGTCCATATTCCCCAAGTGTAATCTTGCCTTGTGTTTGAAGGTTAGCTCAGGTAAACAAATTTTGTTGGTACTGAATTATTACTCGCGTTATTGTCTGTGGGGAAGATAGTCTTGGCAGCAGAGCAGAACCATGGCACAAAAATGGTCTGGCTTTATTTGCCCTACACATATCAAACTGATGGTTGCTCTGTTTTCCCTTTGCCGGCTAATCCCCCTCACTCAAAGACACCCATTTAAGGTCATGCAGCTTTAACACCTGTCGTTTTCTTGAAAGCTGGCCTACCACACAGCTTTTCTATGTTCCAATGTCATATCTATCTTACCAGGCCTCCTTGGAGGGGTAAGGATACACAATTTTTGATCCCTCACTGGTGGGTTTGATGGAGTGACTGAATTCTGACACTTCAAGTCAGGAATGAAGTGAGAAGAGCTCACCTCCCCTTAGCAATTCTGATATGTTAACTCTTATCTCTGGAACAAACTAAAGGTGTGCTGCAGCTTCTGCAGTACTGCTGACCTCAGGAAGCCTCTGCAGCCCCTCCTTCCACAGTAACTATTTTGTGATTTTCTCTGCACCTGTAATCGTGCAGATGAACAGCTCAGATGGGAGAATAACAACAGAAATCTACATAATAATTATTATTGTTTTTTGTTATATTGATTGCCCTGAGACAAGAGTTGACAAAATATTTGCACCAATCAATCCTAGGTAGGTGCAAGGGAAAATCCCTGAGATGGTGTGTGATGAGAGCATTAGGGGAAGAATCTGTAATTCTATGAAGCTAGTAGAATCCTAAGGAGCGCACCGTATTAGGATGCTTGACTTCATGTCTGGTTATACCAGATTGCTTCCATCAAGAGGCAGATGTTTTTCCCAGTCTTCCCCTCAAAAAGGACATTAGAATTTAACCACGCCTTTGTATTTGAATACCTAGCATGAACAAAAGCATATGGTGTAGATATCAGATTCACAGAACTGTTGGGTGAAAGCACTGTGGCGGTAGATACAGCCCTGCAGCAAAGCATTTCTTTGAAAATGATCGATTTTTAAAAATACATACATTGTAAAAATACAGCTGACTTCTAAGAAGATAAACAAGATAATCTGCAGTGTAGTTACTTAAGGTTGAAACATGCTTAGCTAAGACTTCTTTTAAAATAAAAACATGTTACCCTGCTTTATATGTTGTAGCTTTAATGCAAATTCAAAATTTATTATATAATGCCTCTTAAAGATGACTTGGCTGAGTCTTTTCCTATTCATTGATGACTGATGCTGTAAGCCTGTCACAGCATACTTAATCCTCACTAATACCTGTTCCATAGTAATCCTTGGGAGTGTGTAGAGTACAAGGTGGTCAACCTCCCAAAATCTCCAAGTGGCTTAGAGAGATCTGCAAATGGGGGAGAGCCATGAGGCTCTTGCTCCATCTCTCAGTGCTCCTGGGAGATCTGTGGGGTGGTTTGCAGACAGGCCGTGACAGCAGCTCACCAGCAGCCCAGGGACCCTTCTCCAGCCTGGAGCCCAGGCGTGCAGCTGGGGCACAGGGTGTCTGGGCAAAGTCACTCTCAGCTTCCCCTGTGGCTGGGGATTTGAATGGACCAGCTGCCCTGGTGCTAGACAGCCCCTTTGCCAATTACATGATGTAATGTTATTATGGGAGCTGTTGCTGAACTACTCAGAAGTGATGCAGGAGTTGTTCAGGAGTCACAGATTGGCCATTCCCTATGGCAGGGAGTTTGTAGCTGTTTATGTATAACTCCTCAGTACAAGAAGTCTGCAAGGTGGTATCACTTTTAAATAGTATGAAAAAATATGGAGGCATTTAAAAGGTCTCACAGCCCTTCTGTGCCCTGACACCTTATTGTATCCACTGTGATAACCAGTGACAGATTCCAGCTGGGGAAGCTAAATAACCTCATCCTGTGTTTTGAGCAATTCCAGTAGGAAGGGAAGCTTTACCCTTCTCAAAAGCTGGCAGGGCTTACTATCAGAAACTAAGGCAGCTTGTGCTGGATGTGAGCACCCTGTGTGAAAGAGGTTTGGGTAGTTTCCATTCTGGAAATCCTTTCCTGACTCTAGATTCTTGAATTCTTAGCCAAAGACCTTCTGCCAGTGTTTCTCCTGGCTTTTACAGAAGCAACCCAGGGAATGACTTTAACACACAGAATACAATAAAATGCAGAT
Source organism: Molothrus aeneus (assembly GCF_037042795.1). Classification (NCBI taxonomy): domain Eukaryota; kingdom Metazoa; phylum Chordata; class Aves; order Passeriformes; family Icteridae; genus Molothrus; species Molothrus aeneus. The sequence goes on from NC_089646.1 coordinate 59,316,896, forward strand.
CTGCAGCTTGATCCCACTCCCACTGAACTATCAGAAATATTGTCAATCGCCTTCAAAAGGAGATAATGCAAATTCTTAGCATTGCAATAATCAATTAGCAGGCAGTTTAAATTGCACTGTCAGCAGCTTTTCCATCGGCTGTCTCTTAGTGTCTGAAAATGTGGTTTTCATACTGTGTTAACAGAGGATCTTTTTTTTTTCCCAGAAAATATCTTTGGCAAAGCTCTGTGCTCCTCAGTGGAAATATAGCAGAGACTAATTTAGCTTTTTAATTTTTACTTTTCTTGGGCAACCTGAAAGAAGAAGATATAAAAAACGAACCGTTTGTGAATGTTAGTGTTACATTTTCCCTGCAGTTCCTTTCTGTGAGTGGGGTTAGTATTGCACAGGTGTATGTTCAGCAGTGCAAATACCTGTGCATGGAAGTTTTTCTGTATAGCAGCATCAAGACTGGCTTATGCCAGATCAGCTGCACTGGAGATTACTGCATGCACATCGTCAGGTATGTGGCCGTCTACCCATACACACACCAGCACAGACACATCTTTTTGGTCCTGCCCTTGAAAACCCTACAGGTTGCCATCTTTAGTCATAAAGTAAACCATTATTTACTTAGGTTAGGGCTGCTCCCATGATGCCTTCACAGTCACGCTTCACATCTTGAAGCCCACATAATTTTGAAGTGCATGACTCGGAAGCGTGAATGAACACTTCTCCCTTTCCTTAGCAGGGATACATACAACTTAAATCCCTTCCTCCTCTGCAGAAGTGAGACATGTCTAAACATTTTCATTTCAGAAGAGAAGCTGATGACAGAGTTTCCTGTGCCATCACAACAGTTCATTCAAGTGCTAGACTGGGCCATCAACCAGACAGGATGGGGAATTTTTATAACCTAGGCTGTTTGTGACTGCAAAATGTTAGAGCAGTGATTTCCAGTCTGTGCTGTGCAGGCTTTTGGGACTGCTGAGTCCATGGATGGTGATTAAGAAAGACACTTTGCTGTCTAGTAGTCTACAGCTGGGAAAATTTCTTTTCCCCTCACATCCACTGGAAAATGTATAGAAATGAAAACCAGCCAGAAAGCCCTGCCATAATGAAACAGCTGCTCTTCTTATCAGACTTGTGTGAAAGGTTTATTGAGTCCAAATTTTTCAACTTTTACCCTGCCCCTCTCTTTATGGCAGGCCAAAATTGGGGGAAAAAAAAGGGAAAGAAAAGGGGGGGGAAGGGAAAGGGGAAGGGGAAGGGGAAGAGGAAGGGGAAGAAAAAAGAGAAATAAAAAAGAAAAAGAAAAAGAAAAAGAAAAAAGAGGAAAAAAAAAGGAGTTAAGTTTTTATCAGATCTCAATTTTTGCCCTGTCCCTGGCAGGTGGTGGGGCTGAAGTGCTCCCCCAGCGTAGAAGGACTTGCCTTTCTCCACTGTCTTTTTCTAGCAGAGTGCCATAGGGTGGTTCTTAAGAAAAACAAATATTGAAAATACTAAGATAACTCTTACTTAAACAAGAAAAAAAATGTTTATTTAGAGCAACAGAGAAAAAAGTTCTACTAAACTGGGAAAAAAATCATATTGTTTCTTCTACACAGGCAAAATGGGACAGATAAATTCAAAGTTCAGAACAGGATTGGAGGTAATACTTCCCCGCTTATTGTGTATCAGGAAAAGTTCAGAAAACCAAGCAGTTATGTAGAGGGGGAAGAAAGAATCTGTCAATTGTGATTTTTAAGCAAAGAAAAGTCATAGCACTGCGAAGAAGATAAACAGAATCAAAAGTGATCAATCAGGGAGCTGCTGATTGAAGGGACAACAAAAAAGTCATTTGGTCTGGTGTCTTGCTGAGGAAGGACATGCTGGAGACAGAAGTCATTACCAGGTGACAAGAGTGAGGTAAACATCATTTTATTTTATTCAAAGCAGGGATGAAAAGAAGAACATCTGAAGAAGAAGGGAGAAGACAGGACAATAAATGATCAAAGAAGACATAGCATATACTATGTAAGAGACAATCATGGAAGCTTCATAAGCTGATCTTAAAAAATCCATAAATTATGGCAGTAGCTCTAGTTGTGAGCCTCTGAACTGGGGAAAGTGGGGTTCCATACACATTACTAATAAACCCATAATCATATATTGAAACATGTAGAAGCCACGTGGGTGTCTGCACAAGCTGAGAGGTAAATCTTGTTCTCCCTTTTACTTCATCTGAAAACTTGCTGTATGGATGGTTCTGAGGGTTTTTTTTTCTCATTTAGGGATATTTTGCAGGAGACATTTTTATAATCTGTTCTCAGAATGGCAAAGTTTGGACTCCCCCTGATCTTTCTGATGGGCACTTTTAAAACAGAGGAGAGAAATGATCCTCAGTCAGGATCTTCTCTCTTCCAGGTGCCAGCTTTTTATAGCTTTTGATGCATCGCACAGGTGGAGAGGCCAGCTCTTGTTGTGCAGTCCTAGACTATGACAATGTTTATGAGGTTAGTCCCCTGATGGAGATATAGTAAGCTATGAAGCCACACTGTACTGATGAACCACTCCACCACTGGTTCTTGGAGAAATTTATGTGTTCTATTCTTCTCGGTTTGACAAAAATGCTGCTGTCTTAGAAAAGTAAGTGAACAGTGTATGCATCTGGGGCAACATTCGGTATACTAAATGTACATTTTTATAGGAGCAAAATCATAGTAGAAAAACTAGCATCAGGTGCGATAGCACAAGTCAGAGCTATCCTCACATAGAATTCAATTGTGGTCAAGATCTGGTAAACATTTTACTTTTCAACTGCATACTTTGCACGCTATTTGTATGACATCTTTTCTCTCTTTCCCTTGTTGGCTGACTTTGTGCCCTTTTGGCTGGTCCCCCCCTTTTTTTTCTTCTTAAGCCTAGTAGTGATTCACTGGAAAAAAATTCATTTAGCCAGTGAGCAGGAATTTCTGACCTATTTACAAGTGAACTTTGCTATACTTTTCATAGGTCAAAGTCAAGCCCAAAGTACTCCCCAGACTGCCAGTTAAAGCCCTGTCAAGTTCTCAGTGACTTCTGATGTTTCCCCTTCAGCCCATCTTTGCTTCCCGTACCTGGCCTGCTGTGTCTTAGGTGCTAGTCACTGCTAATCCAGAATAGTTTCCCATAAAAGAATCTGTATTCTTGGGGATGGGCTGTGTGTCTTCCGAAAGGTCTCTAGAAGACCTGGAGGAATAATGAGAAATAATGTAATTGGAGATTCTACTCTACTCTCCGGGATAACACGAAGCTGGCTCTTGGTGCTTGAGCTGTTGCTGGCTCTTCTGTGTAGCCTCCGCGTTTCCGAGAGGATCACCAGCGTGTCTATGAGCAGAACAACCTCCTGTTTTACTGGCATTCACCACAGGATGGCAGTGCAAGATTTTAATTGTCAGTCTGTTTCAATTGTCTGTGTATGTGCCTTGTGCGTGTGACAACATAGTTAGACAGAAAATTAAAACCAGTACTGCTTTTTTCCATTTTGAAAACAAAGATATACTGGTTTCCTTTGAAATAGAGTGGATTGTGAAAACACAGAACCAATAAGAAAACAATGCTGCTGCTGCACGTGAGGTGCTGCCATATTTCAGAAATGTACTTCAGCTTTCTTTGTATGCTGACTCTGCATTTAATTAATTCACACCTCCTCCCACAGTGCAAAACCTGTATTGCAAAGGTTGTTTACATGATGTACTCTAAGTGGCTTTTGAATTTACAGAACTTTTGTCCTGACATTGCATCTTTGCAATGTCTAAGTTTTTGTGCTAAGGCACACTCCCTGCCAGTGTGGTCCCAGAGCGTGTCCTGCCAACAGAGCTGCAAATGATGTTCAGAAGGTCAGTTCAGCCTTCCTTCTCTCTCTCCAGTTTCACCTTCCCATTTTCTTTTTGCATGTCGAATCAGGAAATTAGTTTTATCTGAAAATGTACCTGACAAAACCAAACAGTTGTTAATTAGGTCCCCTATCTGGCTTGCAGCTTGGGTGCCAGCACGGGCAAGAGGAGGCAGCAGGGAGCCTGGGATCATCCTTCTGGCTGCACCTCATGCCCAAGATGTTTTAAGTGATGGCAGAGTTGAAGAAAGCTCTCAGGCCTGGGCACTGCTGGTTGTTGATTCAACTGGCTTGCCACCACTGGTGCTATTTTCTGGTTTGGTCTTCACAGTGAGATGCTGATGGTGTTTCTTGCTCCGTGACATTTATCAGGATGCAATACAGTAAAGTCTTATCAGGTCTATATCATTGCTGCATGCAATTCAAGTTTTCAACAACACATCCTGCTTTGAACTGCTGCTGACACACACACACCTAAACACACACTCTCAGACACTCAACATCTCACTGATACTTAAAATTTCCAAGCTAGACCATCGCACTGACTGCATGGCTAAATCTTTACAAAGAGTGTAGCTCTTACTGGAGACAGTTTGATAAACAAAAGCTAAAGGGTTCTTCAAGTAGTATCTTTCAGTTAGTGATGCCACTTTTTAAAAACTTATATACATGTGTTTAGTAGTCCCAGTAGTCCACTGGCAGATAAATAAAGAGTAGAGTTCAGCAGTGCTCCTGGAGGTGTGATAAAGGTTCCAGAGCTGCAGTTCTGTTTTGTCCCCTTCCCAATAAAGGGCAGTGTTATGTTTCAGAAGATTTCTGGGATGACTAATATCATCTGATACAGAACCAGCCTTCACTGGAAGACTTAATGGAGGAAAAATGCATTTTCTATAGTTAGCACCCAGCACTCTTAACCATATTTGAGAGAAGTGCTACTCTTACACTGAGTGTTAGACTTCAGCCTATATATGTAACATTTCGAAAACCTGTGTTTTTCTTTGCAGTGTAACTTCAGGAAAATACCATTTGATCTGAAGAGATTATTTTTCTTTTTAAATTCTTACAGAACATATCTCTCTGTCAGTTCTAGTAATATAATGATAACTGAAAAGTGGACAGAAATACCTATTTATTATGAGATGTAGCTACATTGTCTAAATTGAACTGAGAAAAAACCTCTTCACTCAGAACTATACAAAAGTTATTTCATCTTTTCCAGGTGTATAAACTGGGTTTTCTTCTTGCACAGATAGAAACAGTAATACATATTAAATGTATCTGTCCAACTGCAGCAACAAATTGCAGAACAAGAACAAATGCCTTCAAGAACAAACCTTGCAGCTAACATTCAGTTAATATTCTCATATGTTTCCAGGTGTAGTATCCCAAACCAGAGATACCGCAAGTTCACAACTGCACAGACCCTGAGCCTGTCATACACACACATTCCTTAGTTAAGGAATGAAACTTTACCACACCCCTGTGGCACAGGGATGGTGATGATGTCTATTTCCATGGCAGGCAGTGGTTGGCACACCTGCAGTCTTGGTATGAGCTGTGGGCTGGTGTGACATGCTGTGTGGCGGGGGAATTAGGGGCAGAAGGGGAAAGGGACAGCATCCCTGTAATTCCTGCTAGGATGGGGTCCCAGTAGGCTTGTTGTCCTACAAGACCATGTAAGAGCAGTCGTTTTTTCTTCAGGAGGGTTTGCAATATGATGAGATCTGACCAGTAGCACAGCTGCAGCACAGTTATCAGGAGCACAGATCCTGTACTGGTGTGTTCATCCATATGCAGGCACTTCACAGTACCACACTCTGAACACATTCCTGTGGCAGGGGCATTTTTGGGGCTGGAGAGGGGAGGGAAAGAGACAGTCAAAACCAGAACTGAAAATGTGCTAAGGGAAGAGGAGTATGGGAAGGAGGAAGAAAAAGGGAGGAGGGCAGGAAACAGAGATGGCATTAAGAGACTTAAGGTAGCAGCTGAGAACTTACAGTGGTGGGAGAGGTTTTTAAGAACAACAGTAGTAAGAGAGCAACAGACAAAGTGGTATTGTTTGTACACAAACACATGCTCACACATATGTCAGAATTGACAGAAAGTTGGTATTAGGAGGAGGGGGACTGTCTCACACAGAAAAAGGCAGGGTTCAGACATTTGTGGCTGTCCCGGTTACAAGAAGTCCCCAAACGCCTGCTGCTCTGCATGCAGTGGTGCTGCTGTGGAAACCATGAAGCTGTGGAGGTGCCCACAACTGCTCTCCCAGGACATGTCTCTGAGGGCAGCCTTCAGCCCAGCAGCAGGGCAGGCGTGCAGCCGGCAGCAGAGCTCTCCCTGTGTGCTGGCAAGCAGACGGGTCAAGCTGTGCTTCTGTGGGAGCCGGGCAGAGCTGAGAATAAACCCCAGATTTCCTGCACCTTGGCTCCATCCATGCAGCCGCCGCTTCCCCACGCACTAATCTGACATTACAGAACGTATGGCGATGCAAAGCCACAAAGAAACTAAATTAGGAGAGCAGTAGGCGTATAACTTGCATGCAATGTTTCCCTTTCACTGCAAATTTCTAGTTTACTGTTATTTTTGCATCTGCCCGTGTGACTGAATTCCCATAAAGTGGTCTCCCACACCTCAGGCAGTTGATAGAGCCGGAGGCAGTCACTGGGCCAATCTGTGCCTGAAAATTAGAGAGACACGGACACAGACCAGGCATCTGAGAAAGAGACGCTGGTGCGGGAAGGGATGTATGAACCACTCTGGCACAATTCAGTTGTTAGGCAAATGATTAAAGCTAAAATGGAGGAAAAATGAACTGCTTCCCTGGTTGTATATGTAAGCGGGACATTTGTGGGGAGTGAGCAAGTGGAGTGGTTATCAACAATAAAAGTAATAAAAAGATAAGATCTTTGCATTCCAATTAAAAGAAAAATCATTGCAACAGGATCAGATGTTTTCCCTGGCAAAGAGGCAAAGAATATCTTTCCAGGCAGGAGACAAATACCTACCTCTTTCCTTTAATCAAGTATTAACCCATAGGCCTCTGACAGGAAAAGGCAGAGAACTAGCTCAGGGATTTCTGTTGGAAATGGGGAAACACTTTTTTTTTCTTTTTTTCTCTTTGTTGAAATTTGAAGAAGATTGGACCAATGAATCAATGGGGTGAAGGAAAACCAAGCTATTAGGAGATTAACACCAGGGGAAACCTTTGAGAAAGATGGCTTCTCTGATGGAACTGGGTAAGAAATGGCAGAAAAAAATATCAGCTTTGCTTCCCCTTCCTGTCGCCTGCACATTAGCCACATGTTTGCAAAACACACCGTGCAGCATGTGCTGATCCAATAGCAATGCTCACTTCTGCAAGAAAGCTTTTTCTAACTGAGACTTTCAGCTCCAACCAATGAAAAAGAAGTATCAGATGAAGTGATCTAATGACAAATTCACAATATTCGGTGCTGAGGTAGCATATGTGCAAATGCTTGAGTCAATGGAACAAATAGGCTTGCCTTTTCTGTACTGTTTTTTCAAGATTGTTCCAAAGTGGCTGGAGTGATGCCGAAGGGTTAAGCACATGATTTACTGAAGACATTCAGAGGCCACATTCTGGCTTGTCTTCCCTCTGTCAGTGCCAGGCAGGTAGATAGATAATCAAGGAGAAAGTTGGTTTCACTGATTAACCTTAAGGATCCATCATGGAAATTGCAGCTTTCTACAACGTCAAGAAATGTCATTGATTCAACTGCCCAGTAAGCCTACTACCTCCTTAAAGAAAATTTTAGAAATTATTTCAAAAATTGAAGCATTTAATTATTTACAATTGAGTATAGTTTTTAAATCTGGTTGTTCTTGATTTAAAAAAAATCTGTTTGCAGTGGAAGACAGGTTTTTTTTTGCTTTGTGCATGTGCAGTAGACCTGAGAAGAATATCTGTTTATTACTATGGAAAATGCTGACTGCAATGAATGCTGGAAAAAATAAGGAAATATACCTGAAAACAAAGGGAATGCAATATTTCAGCCACTGTATTCCAGACAAAATCATTTTAATGTGGCACAGTGATACCTCATAGAAAATGTAATGCAGTGACTTGGTTTCCCTGTTCTATGAGCAAGTTTCTCATCCTGGCTTCAGCTCCCACAGCGCTGGAGGAGCCATGTTCATGCTGGGCACATCTGTACTGTGCCATAGGAGGTGGGGACTGATGGGGAGACTTCCTCAGGCAGATGGGACTTCTGGCCCAAAATGAGATACTGCACTCACATTTATAGATCACAGTTTTGAAGCTATTGCTCCTCTGTTGAAAGATGTCAGTTTTCCAGCGCGAAATCTATCCTCCAGATTTTCTGACCAGAACTTATGTTTATCAGTCTCCTAATTCCAAAACCTCTTCTCCAGCACTTCCTTTTCTTTGACAATCCACTAACAGCTTCTTTCCCTTCCCTATCATTGGCTCATCTTTCTTCTTATGTGGAAGTGTAGATCAGCTGAAACATGTATATTTCTTGTCTCCTTCCAATTGCAATTTGATTCTTTACATTAACCTTAAATTTCAAACGCATTGAGGAGAAAGGTAGGAGGTTTCTGTACCTGTCATTTGTTTCAGTATTGGGATCTAAACATAACTTCATTACATCCCCCACTTTTGCACTTTACATAAATTATAGAAAATGTTTTAACAGCATTTGGCAGGACACAATTAACCAGTGAGCAGACCTTCCTGATAAATATTCACAGGTTCAAATCTGCATGTTGTAGGCTGAATTAATATCTACACCTCTGCAAATGCTAAGTATGATGTCATGTTCAGTGAGTTGCTAATTCTTAGTGGATGTATATATCTATATAGATATATATATCTATATAGATGCATATATCTATCTCAAGCTGTAGTTCCAGATAAAGATTCCTCATGTGGGTACCCAAGCATTATCTTGCATGCATTCCTTGTGGTCAGTGAGTATGATGGGTACATCCTTAGTGGCAAGATGACGGTTACTTCTACATGCCAGGGGAATACCCAGAACAGCATTAATAGGTGTCAGTTGCAGGAAAATTGTCTGACCCATTGAACCTTTATTTTTTTCAGAGTAGAGAATTTCTATTTATATAAACATTTTTAATGTTGCATATATTTAATGAAATATGTGTTTTAAAAAGTGGGTTTTTAGAACTGCACAATTTGTCTAAGTAATATTTTCCTACTTAAAAAGTGTTTAGGAAAACACCAAGATCCATCTTAATATAAGCCAACAGATGAATTTCTCAAGGCTACCTTCTAACCTAGTTTTTTGTAATTTAGCCCTAACTTAGGACTTACACTTAGTCTCTTGTATTCTAGGTGACTGCCTGAGTGACCAGTCTGCTGGCGAATATGGGAAGAATCTCTCATCTTCTCTTATGAGGGCTCTACTTAATATTAGTAATTAAATACTTATTTGAGAAGGTCTTTGGACTCTGAACTTTGCTATGTCTCCTCACTGGCGGGCTAGAGAGTCAAGGTGTCTTTTCTCTCCCTGCTATCTTCCCTCTACTTTGATTTCTAGAACAGTGGTAGCTAGTAATTTATATGAAACAGAACATTTCCAAAAGTAAAGATAGAAAGAAACCAACCCCTTGGTAGCTGTATCATTCCCAAGCTATGCCACTATGGTGAGATTTGGGAGAAAGTGTTTGGATGCAAGAACTATCTCTAGACAGACAAGAGTTTGGATCAAAACCAATTTTTTGATTGAGTTTAACTTAATACATTTTGGGTTTAATCTTTATTTGTCAGCACCCTTATACTGTCCTGACTCTTTCCCATATGCTGAATTTGGGGGAAAATGAGAGAGACCAAGCCATAAGAAAACCTATTAAAAATATTTAAAAAAAATGCAATACTGAGATACATACTGCAACTCCATTGACTTTACAGTGTCTTTGAAAGATATTACTAAATCCACTTTCTTTAGTTAGTTTTAAATGTTATATTCCCCTGGTTATTTCTGTTAGCTGTGTTTCCCTAGTTTTGCTTTTAAAATACAGAATTAAATACTAAAAGGTTAAGGTTTCTTTTTTATGCTTTCCTCCCCCCACCTCTTCTGGTCTAGCCTAAATGCCAGGAGGAGAAAATGCATTCTCAGACTTAACTCAGCTGCTAGCTCTAAATATTCTGTACTAAATTAAGTACAGAAACATGGTACAGATACAGATACATGGTACTCTGGAAATATGGCTTCAAGCTACAGAATTGTGATAGCTCAGGAAACTGCACTGACAATCAGCAAGAGCTCTATCCTGATGAGTAATGGGGGAGATTTGTCATTGTCTTCTCACACCACATATTTACATATGAGCTCTACTTTCAGAACCAATTAGGCATCATATACTTTTGCACATGGGCACATTTTCCTGAACAATATGGGAAGAACAAACTTTGAATTTAAAAAAAAAAAAAAAGAGAAGTTCAGATCAATCACACTCTTATTTTAATCTTGCTTTAAACATGCTGTTTCCTTTTTTTTCCCTAAATAGTTTTTTATGTGGTTGCTGAAACATCTTTGTAAGAAAAGCTACAATACTCATACAAGGAAAGTCCCTGGTGGTTTTTCAACACCATTTTTATTAAGATTTTTTAATTTTAAAAGGGAAGATCTAATAAGCATATCAGGCATAGAAACCCCTTATCATCGTGGCTACTGTTTAAGTTTTTTATGAAGAGTAAAAAATGACATCTATGCCATGGGTTGTCTATGGAGATATCTAAAGTGGTTTGGGAAGTTACATTCTGAAGGAAACATTTTTATGTGCAGAAAAATTAAGTCTGAAAGTGTATTGATTAAGCAAGGAGATCAGCCATGCAGATGAGCATTTAGGTGTGTTTGAATTGTTTAATGTGCACAATTATGACAGGAAATGAAGATACACACATACAACAACACCAGCAAATTAATTGATTAGCTGCAAGAAACATAGGCCTTTCTTCCAAATGTTTTCTCCTTCCACATCAGTTTTCTATAAATAATCTTCTAATGATTAAAGCTGACAGCTCTGAAGACTTAGATTTAGTCCATGCCCAGTATAGGTAGGCACAACATAGATGACAATATTTGATGATCTTTCTATATCACCATGTATTATTCTCAAGAATTTTTGGCAGACCCTTGAAAAGAACTTTGGAAGAACCTGAAAAACTATTTTTTCCAACCAAATTCATTTACAGTACTGTACCAAACTCTCCATAATATTGGGAAGGACTTCAAGATGTTGGTGATAGTAGACAAAGGCTCTGACAGAGCAGACACAGTCATCAAAGATCACTTTACCCATCTTTACAAAAGCTCTAGCATTATTTTGTAAATTTAAATGCATCTTCCTGTGGGTGGATGAATTCCGCCAAGCCATGTTTCCCCCAGATAAGACACGAGGTCAGATTATCTAAAGTATTACACTTTTTACTGTACAAATCAGGACCAGGTTCGCAGGTGGTAACTCTGGATTGCTTTTTAAATCAGGAAGCAAAAGGCATATATGGTGTTGGAGCAAGTCCAGGGAAGAACAATGGAGATAGGGCAGGGCCTGGAGCACAAGTCTGATAAGGAGTGGTGGAGAGAGCTGGGATTATTTAGCCTGGAGAAAAGGAGGCTCAGGAGGGACCTTATTGCTCTCTACAATTACCTGAAAGGAGGCTATATCCAGGTGGGGGTTGGTCTCTTCTCCAGTTAACAAGCAATAGGACAAAAGGAAACGACCTCCAATTGTGCCAGTGGAGGTTTACACTGGATATGAGGAAAAATTTCTTCACAGAAGAGGTTTTCAAGCATTGGGACAAGCTTCCCAGGCAAGTGGTGGAATCACTGTCCCTGGAACTGTTCAAAAATTGTTCAGGTGTGATGCTCAGGGACATGGTTTAGTGGGGTACCTGGCAATGCTGAGTTAGTATAAGACTCAGAAGTCTTAAAGGTCTTTTCAAGCCTAAACCATTCCATGATTCAATGAATTCCCATAGGTGTGTGATCAAAAGAGAGTGTGTCTTGTGGGCTTCTTTGTTACCAGATCAGAGTCTAGCAGAGAAAAACTAATGACTGGAATAACTTTGAGACCCAATATGTGTTACATAGCTTTTGATGACTATGAGAAATTGATGACCTGACTGCATCAATTAGCCAGGCTGTGCAGAATCAGTTCCTCTCTATAGTGTTCTGCCACTTGTTTGGCACCCAGCAGTGGGCATCAAACAGTTGAAGTCAATCAGAAGAATCTGAGGAATAGCTAAAACATTTCTAAAGGCTGTTGCCTGTATGGTGGCATCCATCCTGTTGCAACTGGTTTGAGGCAAGGGGGTTTCCAGGGTTTCAAAAAGTTGTCTTTGTCTTCCTTCCCCTATCGATCAATTGAATATAGGAACAAATTTAATGTCTGGTCAGAAACCACTTCTTTCATCTTGAAACTGTTGGAAGATATGGCCTTCACATCTCATTTCAGGGTTTCACTTCTAGCATTAATGTAAATCATAGAATCATGGAATCATAGAATGCTTTAGGTTGGAAGGATCCTTAAACATCATTTAGTTCCAACCCCTGGCCATAATCAGGGGTGCCACCCACTAGATCAGGTTGCTCAGGGCCCCATCCAACCTGCTTGAACACTTCCGAGGATGGGGCATCCACAACTTCTCCAGGCAACCAGCAGACTGCTGTAGTGCCCTGCATGTGGGGCTGCCATGAGGACTGCGGGCTGTGCCTAGCAAGGCAAGAGGACAGCGTGCAGCACTCTGCCTGGGAATCAGCAGTGCCACACTGCTGGGAAAGCTGTGCTCACTACTTGCTTCTGATAGGGCTGAACCATTGTAGCGTGCAAAACTGAAAAATATCTGGCAAATCTTTGGTGCTGCCTGTTGACCTACCTCTTACTGTGGTGACTAAGATCAGATGAGTTGAAAGAAGAAGCAACACTGACATGGTATCACCCTGAGAAGATGCATGTTAACTTCCAGTGATTTTTAACTGTTTCCACATACATGCAAAAATTTTCCACATACATGTGCAAGCAGCCTAGACTTCTTTCTCCTGATATATAAACTGCTTGGAGCTAGTGGCCAGGCATATTTAAGTATGTGCAGTGTTGCTAGGTGCTTACTTTAAGTATATTCAGATACTCTGGAAAGGTTCTATTTTCCCAGACAGGATAAATTTATGATTGTTCTGCTTAGTGGACTAGGATTTTTTTCCTTTAAACTCTGGTTTTTAATTATATTTGAGCAAAGCACTCAGAGGCCTTAAGACAGGAATCCCTTCTTTACTAACTTGTTATTAGCCTTGATTGTTCCTTTTCATGTCTGTTATGTGAAGGAAGAACAGAAACTCAGAACATGTATTGCTATGTGATGACTATTCAGCATCTTTCCAGTGCTGGGGAAAATACAGTCTCCTCATAGGACAGCTCTTTCAAATGTACAGTGTTATGCCACCAGAGGAAGTACTCTTACTTATTATTAAAAGGCAGCTATGAGTCTGTCTAGGTATTAATTTCATATTCCCCATAATTAAGTGTTCGCCTCTGCTTGTGAAAAAGGTAGTGTGTCACCTTCCAAACCTTCCTCTTCCTGTCACTTAGGCTCTGTGCTACATCATCCTCAGTTCAACAAGAGAAAAAATCACCAGGCAAAGCTGACTTTCAGCAGTGACTTTTTAGGCTTCTTTTACAATGAAGCTGTGAAATAAAATCATAATGTTTTGTTTTCTCAAGGTTTCCCCAGTCAATTCTCAGTGGCCTCCTTCAGTGTGCAAGTTAAGCATAGCTCTTGTGGTTCAGCCTCTTTCCAGCATGGCTGTAGTTAGCAGCTGGCTGAACACCCAGCACTGTCACTTTGTTTTGTAGCTTTGCCATCAGAAAATGACAATTATAAACCAGCTTTTTCAGCTTGTTCTTCAGGTGCTTGCATGAGACTGGAAACCCAGTATTTGAATAAGTAAGAAGTTTTTTCTAAGTTAGCATCCCTGAAAAACCCCAAGCTCCAAAACTTCAGCCACAGAACAAAGTTTCTGAGTCTGGCTGTCCCACCTTGTGTGCTCCATTAGGACAGAGGCATGAGCTGAGCTATCAAGATCTGGCAGCAACAAGAGATGCAGGCTACTTCATATGCATTAGGCAGGGTCTTCATGACAAGTCAGTCTCCTAAAGCATTCCTAAGGTCACAAACATTCTACAGTTAATACATTTTTGAAGGGTAAATGGAACAAGTATCATCATCTCATGTGGCCCCTAAGCCACTGTTCTCATCTATATTCTGTGTTGGACCTTGCCACTGAAGCTGAACTTGAGTGTTCATTCAAACTGCTGAGATTTTGTCTGTAGCTCTTTTAAGACTACAGGCATCTGCAGAGCACGCAGGAGCACTCAGCTGCTGTCTCTGTGCCATGATGACCTTAAACATTAAAGTTCCAGACTTAAACATCTCTCATGTATAAGTAGCTCATGGACTGGGAGAGTGATTTCAGTGGGATGTATGCTAGCCACGTGCTCACCATGTGCTAGCCATGTGCTAGCCATGTGCTAAGGTAGCTTCACATGGCAAGGACCCCTCCTCCATGCAGTGCCACTGGGTGTGCATCACCGACAAAGCTGGTGCAGTTTAAGTTGATGTCTCCCCAGCTTTGCTGTTTTATTACTGCTCCTTATCTGAGTATCATCACTGACAATATGAGGATTCTGTGTCTGCTTCAGTGCAAAGGAGAAAACCACCAAGGCTGAAGATGATGATAACACCACTAATAATTTCCAGACAGTGCTTTCCAGTGACATTAACACCCTCTGGATCATCAAAGGAACCTGAAGAGGTTAGATTAAAAGAATAAAATAAACACATAAGAAAGGCAGTATCAGCATTCAGGGGATTTCTTAAATTGTGATTGTAGAATTAATGAAATCAATGATTTCCTGAACTGAGGAATGAAGTGATACAGAACAAAAACAAACAAACAAAAAAAACCTGAGTCTTCTACTCTACCTAATCTCTGCACAAGATACTCTTCCTCTGAGGTATCTGTGGAGTCTGGAAAGGGGAAATGTTCAACTTGCTCTTCCTTTAAGTCCTAGTACACTTAGATGAGAAATTTTGTAAAGAAGAAAAAAAGAAAGCAAAGCCCACAGCACATTTAAGCACTCCAACAATGCTAGGAAATGTAGATGCCTGTTTAGAATGTTAACATCTCATATTTCCTCCCCGCAGCTTCTAGACAGAGAATGGGCACAGACCACGCTCCTGTTAGTGCTCCTCCTGCCTTCTTTTTCCTGGAGAAGCCCTGTCCTCTGACACAGGGCAACATCAGGGCTTTTCTCCTGGGCCTGTCTGCACAGATTGACCTGCTGCCTCTCTCCTATTTTTCTCAACATCAGCAAACAAATTGCTCTGTCCTCTTCATTGTCTTCCTGGTGTTTTTCCAATATACTTGATTTCGCTGCTCCAGACAGTACTTAATATAGTGAAATTTCAGAGTGGATGAGGATAGCAGTTCTTTAATATGTCTTTCTGAGTGTCCTTGCACTGAAAAAGTGAATCTCATTTGCGAGTGTTGGTGTAAGAAACATGAATGCAATTTCCTGAAGTTTTGCATGAGACGTGTGGGAGCAACAACATACCTTTCATATCCTGCCAACTTGATTTCATTAGGTCTTGGAGAATGTTGGCCCTAGGGACAGTTGATAGCCAACTTGTTATTTTGTATAGCTGATGGTTTTTATGTGACCTTTACATAAGCAGGTCTTACTGTATATACAACAGCATATGTGTGTGTGTATATATATATATATATATATATAGATATATATATAGATATATAGATATATAGATATATATATAGATATATGTGTGTGTGTGCCTCTCCCTCTGCCCATGGCAAAGGTACACCACATCCATCCTTTGAAGACAGTCAATTCTGCAGCTGTCCAGCAGAACAAAAAGACTAATTCTTAAATGAATTACTTCTCACTTAGACAATGTAATAAGTTTAACCAGGACTCTTCCCCTTCACTCCATATCAGAAAACATAAATTGCTGGGTACTATGTAGGAAAAGCAGCTGCTAGCATGCTTAGAAGGAATTAAAAAGTTAGATTAAAATTATAAGTGCTATTTAATGTTCATCCCTTCGTCCTTTCCCCAAATCCTCAAAGCTGTACCATTTTTAGAACATGATTTTTTACAGCATCCTTTTTAGGCAGTGAGGGAGACAAACATTATTATCCTTATATTACTATATTAATATAAAATGATAATAAAGTGGACTATTTCAAATTCCCTGACACCAACATGACAGATGCAATGTATTTTGTTTCCACGTGATAGTGAAATACTTCAGTCAAATCAGTCTGGCCACTTTCAAACTGCCTACCAGGAATGATTCTTAGTCTGTGTTTAGGGCTGAAAAACATGCCTGCAAGTCTAGAAGAGACTTGCTTAGGTCAAAATATGCTACAGATAATTTCCCAGTGTGCTCTGGCCTATGGGTTGTGAGTACAGACCTAACCAAATGATTTTACCTAGTGCCATGCAATAGCCATATTGCTGTACTTAGTTTTGGCATCATGTTTTGCTTCTGTGAAATCTGACTTTTGCCTCTGCCTCTGCCTCTGTTGCTCTCCTCCTCTTCCAGCCTGGCTAGGGTGTGTTGCCACTGGGGGGCAGGTCTCCAGAGCAAACAAGCATGCTTCTTTCCTACAGGCTTGGAAAGAAGAGGGCAGAGAGCCTTAGCAATAATTTTGCAGATATTTCTACTAATATTTAAGTTATGATCAAATGGAGTTCCTATGTAAGGACTGGATTCTGTCGCCTGTACAGTCTTGAAGCAGCACCTGTGTGCAATCATCTGTTGAAAGCACTAAGGAAAGATACTGCTCTTTGTTAGGAAGCATAGGATGTAGCCATAATGTGTTACGTTATAGAGGAAAATAAAACCACAGGAAAAATTCAATACAAAGCAAAAGTGACACACCATAACTTTGTCAAAGTCTCTGTTTTGGGTAAGAGGAAACTGGTGCAACTAGTATTGAATGTGTAGGAATCCTACAATACTGCATTATAAGGGAGCTTAATATCCTTTGTTACACAAAGTATGTGCAATGTGGACCAAATTTATCTCTGGCTCAGTTCTATCCAATGCATTAAAATCCCTTGGTTTATTAATTAGTTCCAGACCTGCATATTTTTCCACCATTCTGTCTACCACTATTGGAGCAGCAAGATTTTCATTAATTTTCATGCAACACAGCAAATTACTTCCTAGGATTTAAATCCTCATTTATCTTGCAACATTCAGGGACTTTGATGAATAAGTGAATTGAGCCAGCATTAGTGGGACATTATATTCCAAAAAAGCTGCATGTCACCTAAGGTGCCCCTTTCTATACACAACTTACCTCCTGCTGTGGGCAACATATATGTCTGTTAGCATAAAATATTATTTTCTGAGTGTCTGTTCTATCTGTCTGGAACAATAGCAGCAATCTGCAATTGAGACCCAATCAAATCTCTCTGCATCCATCTTGCAGACAGGACAGATGAAACAGAACATTCATTACCAGGCCAGGGCAGAAATCAGAATCCCTTGGATGGTGTGAAAGTACATAAGGGCAGTCAGAGCAAACCCCTAGTAGTTGTAGAAAAATGAAATGCTACTCATTCCATCCCCAGAATACCTAACACCTAATCACTTCCATGGGCTTAGCAGCCGTAGCTCACACGTACTGCAGTTCAGAATAAGCATTTTAATTTCCATTCCACCATTTTCAATCTACCTGGAATAAAAAAATTTCCTCTAAATGGAGCTTCCTATGCTTGTCCACAGTCTTTTCACCTCAAGATTAGCCTCCTGTAATATACTTTCCTTTTGGCTATTGCTTGAGATCATTCAGAGCCTGAAGGAAGTCAGAAATGCAGCAGTTGTATATTAATCAGATCTTAAATTCACAGCATGTCACACCAGCACTCTCTGAGATGCCTTGGCTGCTAGCAGGATTCAAGGTATTGGTCCTGACCTTTAAAACCCTGGATGCAGGCTCTCTCCTCAAAGTACACTACTAGACAGCCATCAGTGGAGGCATTTGGGAGGCAGCTCTGCTTGATAGCAAGGACTGCCAGCAGGGCAATGTTTGCCAAAGCCACCTTGGGTCTTCAACTGCACTAAACAGCCACAACATGCTACTTGAGCTCTTTTTAAAAAAAATTTTAAGAATTTAGAAAAAGATCATCTAAGAGATGGACTGTCTTTTCTCTCTTATGAGATGATTCCAAAGGGTAGTATGGGTGTACCTTATAAATAACCCTGAAACAGATTAAAATGCACTTGCAGTTAGCACCTGAGCTGCAGCCCTACTGTACTTGCAGACTTGATGTACCCACCTAAGCGGAACCTCTGTTTTACCTTACAAAGTACTAAAGAGCAAATCTAATTACTGTGCTTCAATGAGAAATGTCTGTATCACATCAATGGGGCACAAGAGACAGACACTGAGCGCTGGTTCCAAACCTGGCCTGTGGAAAAACAGCACCTGAGCTAGTTAACGTAAAGTCCAGTTATAGCACCATGTTTTCTCTTGGGTGCTAGAAACAGCTGAACATTCAAGCATCTCTGTGTTGGCAGTAAATGAATTGTGTAAGTAACCCTGGCTACAATACTGGATTTTAACATCCACAGTGCTAATAGAAAATGCACTGATGCATCTTACTGAAGGAGAGTCCTGAATATGAAGTAGCAATAGAGTTAGAACCAATCCTCAGGCCATTGTACAAAGGAGGAACTGATAGCAATAATGGAGGCTTCTGCTCCCTGAAAGGGGCTTCTCTTAAGTGACAAGTGAAGTGCAGTGGCAGTAGCGTGCCAAAGCATGCACAGAGACTGACTTATGATGATGCAGCTGTAACAAAATCCCATTTGTAATGAAGCAGAATTGAACTGTGAAATTATTTCATATGCTCTTTGGATGGTTTGGAAGAGATGTTCCCATCATCTCAGGCTGTCTTTTGTGAAGGCTCAGGAAGTATGCAGGTCCTGTTCTGCCCTAAGCAACCATCATGGCTGGGAAAAAGTAATTGTGGGTTCTCTCTAGAGGGGACTCATCGCTGTTCTTTGCAGTGCTCTGGGGCTTCATTAAGGTGCTATTATTTGATAGCTTCTGTGCCTCTTACCCATTTGTAGAAGCACACATTGCTATGTTTAAGATAAAATTTAAAATGCTGGAATGTAATAATTTTTTAAAATTATTGCTCTCTAAGTAGTTATGTATTCCCACATGAGTGTGTATTCATTAAGCTGTATTTTTAAGAGAGGGTAGATAAGTATGATATTTGAAAACATTTGAAAATAAAGCCACACAGAGGTAATTTTTTCAATCTACTATTAGAAGTTTTGTCATTCTAAACAAATTAGTGGCAATTACACTGGTGCCTGGCAGATCTCCTTCTGCTTTGCTATATTGATCTACTTAATATTTTTCCACATTATACGTACCCAGACTGTAAGATGGTGTGCAAATAACCTCTCCATTGCAGAAAATAATAAGCAGGAATCTGTGACTGCATCCCCTGGTCCTTAGTGCTTGTTTTCCTATTTACAGTTATCACTATGTCAAAAGTAAAAGAAACATTACCACAACTTTTACTGCCTTATCTGGTTGCCCTATGAGATTATCCAAGTAGGTAAGGAATGCATTAGCAAGTCCAAAACCTAGCTCTTTCTGATACAAAAAAAAAAAAAAAAAAGTTAAAAAAAAGTGTTCTGTGTGACTGCTAGGAACTGAGAGCACTCTGTCTCTTGCAGGATTAGGTCCTGTGATAGAGAGTACTTCTGCAGTACGAGGAACTTGTGTGAGAACCCCCCACCTACACATCTCAAACCTAAGCAAGAGGAAAACACATCTGTCAAACTGCAGTGTTTCAATGCAAACAGAACAAGGTTCTCTATTTGCAGATGGAATCATTATGCCACTATGGACAAAATTGTGAAATTTCTCAGTTCCAGACTGCAGCCTAATTTTTTACAGAGATGTTTCCCTATTTTAGTAGCTATGGAAAGAAGCTTTTGTTTCTTTAGAAATAAGGCAAGAATTAGGGGCCAGGCCACAAAATATTCTGTTTTATTACAAAACCACCAAAACGTGATTTCTCACCAATTTAACTGGCAGCAAGAATATTTCACACAGCAGTACCATGTACTGATGCTCTCCTGGGGAAGCTCAGCAGCAGTAACTTTGGCTGAGAGTTAGGACTATTTTTGGAAGCTTCAAAAGTATCCAGGGAAAGTACTTTTCACTTTTATTCATACAAACAGTATCTCTATTTATTAAAAAAGTGAGAAATGTCTTCTCCTCAACTTCAAATGGCTTTGACAATAAAATGCTGCTTATATCAAGGTCTTGGGAGACACATGAAGATTTGTGACAAATGGGGTGATTGGATGATGAAGAGATGACTTGAAGACTCAGAAGAGACACTTCAGACTCCTGCCCCTGGAGCACAGTGAAATAAAGGTGAGTGTACTTAGATCCCAGCACTGTGCCGCCTACCCATTTAATGTCTCATGCCAGCATGGGGATGGACTATGATGAACTATACAGTCTGTTCCATCTTAAATTACTAAAAGGCTAAGTAAGTCATTCCTGCTGTGAAATGAAGGAAAAAAACCCTATGTAAATGTTTAGGTTCCTAAGTACAGGCTTAAATCTTATTGAAGTCCATACAATTTAAAGTGCTTAAGTGTTTTGCTGAATAGGGATATGTTGCTGAATCATGGCCAAGACTTTTAAAGTTGATGTACTGTTACCTGTGAAATTACTAATAAGCTCAGTATCAACCCTGTACTTAAAAGCATTGTTAAAGGGGAATAGACTTTTTCAGGGCTTCTTGTTCATCCTCTGAAAGAATCTCTGGCTGAATCAGGGATTCAGAATGGGGTCAATGAGTAAAAATGTGAGAAAACATAAAGCCTAACCAGAGCAGGAAATTGTGGAATGAGCCAGGGGAAGAATTTTCTAGACAACTATGCTGCTATTGACAACTTCAAAGTTCAGTACTCTCTTCTGTGGTGTTACCACTCATTCTGAAATTTGCTTTCCGTTGAACAGAAAGCAACACTGGGAATTTTATTGGAAGTGTATTATATTCATTGGTATAGACTGTCTGATTTCCATCCCTTTGTGTCCATCACCTAAAGATGTTTCCATTAAAGGCAAGCTAAATCTCATGGTACAAACAGGAAATAAAGTAGATTAACACTGTCTGTCGCTGCGTATTAATTTCTAGTACCCTTTTTTAACTTTCTTTTTCTGTCTTCCACCACTTCTGCAATAAACTCTGATCTACCAACATGTCAAACCTGCAATGCAATCAGATGCTCTTTCTGCAAGATGTGGGTTGGTGTATTAATTTGCACTTAGGCACACATACAATGACAAGATTTTCTGGTTATGGCTGGGGTGATCAGCAGTGATGAGATTAAATGAAAATTTTTGAACACATCATTGATGAATATATCAATGAGGTTTTAGATGCCAAAGATGGTCTTGAGCACATTGCCTCTAAATGTCAGAAAAGACCAGGCTTGAGGTCAAACATTGTAACCCAGGGCTGTTCAAAAGAAAACCTGCAGTGAGGTGTTGTGTCTGTCACTCCTTATCAGAAGCACCAGTCTCAGCTGTGTGGCAGTACATTGTCCCATTCTGTCAGGTGATGCACTATTCTTTGCTCTCAATTTCTCTCCTTTTTGGTGTTGATGACTTTCTGGAGGTGGGACCTCATAAAAAATTGTTGCCAGTTGATTTCTGAATCCAGGTCATTCAGAGAGCAAGCCCACATGTTAAAGCATGAAGAAAATAACATGCATTTGGTGTGCTGGGGAGGATGTTGCTGCCACCAGCCACTCTCTCCCATCAAGTGTCACTGCCACCAGGGTCCCCACTCACCCCCCAGCCTGGAGTGGCCACTGCACCTATGCCTGGCTCTTTGACAAGATGTGCTTTTGAAAAAGAGCTGTGGGAAAAATGCCCCACTTCAAATGACTGCAAGCCATTGTCCATGGAGTGGAAACAAGAGGCTCCATCCAATCTCTCTTTTCACTGCATGCTTCTCTGCTCTGGAGCACTTTTTGTTGCTCTTTCAGTAGCTTTCCTTTGCCAACAAATAACAGGCATTAAGGATAGAAAAACAATAAAATTACATGAGGAGAGAGCAACAATCAGTACACAAAGATAAACATCAGCAATAAACACTTGCAGCTGCCAGCCCTACAACATATATAAATGACAGAGGAGCGCGTGTGAGGGAAGGGAACAGAAGTGGTGTGCGCAGATCCAGGAAGGGGTGGTGCAAAGGCTCCTGGCAGAAGCTTGGGAAAGCCCACGTGGTTCAAGAATGCTGGAACCACAAATAGACTATGCACAAGAGCTGACTGTGCCCGAGCCACATCACTGTGAATCCCTTTGGCTTCTTGGAGTTGAAAATTGAGGTTTAGGATTAATGTGGTGTGTCAAATGTTTAGGAAGGAAAAGTGACACAAATGACATAAAACTGACACTCTGAGGGCAAAAGAGGAAAAAAAAGATTTTTTTTCTCCTCTCTATGATATTGTAATTTACAAATAGAATGAAATGCTTCATGTTTATGGGGAAAGAGGAGCTTTGCTTTGTACTTGCTAGGGATATTTTTCATTGTTTAGTATCCACTTCTAGATGGCAGGTCTTAGCTTTGTCGTTCTTCTCCCAGTGTCAATACTGTCCTGGCCAAATCTCAAGTTGCTATTATTTTGAAAAGGAAGATTTTGAATCTGGTTAAAAGAACAACATTTCTTGCAGCAGATTGATAGGAGAAAAAAAGAGTTTGCTGTTTGCTGCTGTTTTGAAGTCTGGGTGGTTCAGCAGAAGAGGAATGTGATGGGCTTAATGCATGTGACGTGGTGCACATGCTGAATTCAGTGTGCCCAGAGCTGGCAGCTCCAATGGCCCCTGCAGCCAGAACCAGAATTTCTGGGCCAGCTGTTTTTCATTTCTTTCTTTAGTGTTTGATGTTTTGTGTTTGTTTCTTTTTACCTTGTTTTACCTGTTGACACTAACACACAGTTTCACAACTGTGGACAGTTTCAGCTTAACTTTCTACATGTGAGAAGTGGTGACTGGCAACAGATATTCTCTGGGGTACAAAACCCCTACAACAACTGCCCCCTGAAGTAAAAGTCTGGTGTTTTAACTGCCTCCCTGCTGTTAAAACTGATGGGCACTCAGCTTACACCACTCTCCATCACTTTGCTCCAGAGTTACAGCCCAGACACTACCATTTTGTAACTGACAAAGATAATTTTGGAATTAATAATGTATTAAAGGGATTACAGGAAGTAGCTATTACACTGAGGAGTGGTTTGACTTGGTGTCCAAAGATCTCCTTTCCAGACAGATACAGGCCCACTGTCAGTGGAGTGATACTATTGCTGAACAGATCAGGTGTGCTCAGCTGTGAGGACCAGTGCAGAAGGTGGAGCAGACATGGAGATCCTGTTGCCCTCAAGCACTCCAAATAGATAAATCCTATTTTCCCAGCATCTGGAAACTCAGAGGGAAAACGGAACAATCACCCATATGACAAGAGATTTGTCATGCACAGACTTAAGGTACAACTTTCATGGAACAACAGGATTTCATCTGATTCAAGGCATCACGTGCTATGGAAAAGCATTATAGCTTGTCCAAGACAGAACAGTCTGTCTTTAGCTCAAATTGTTGGAACAAACAATTTCAACAAACCCTGCCATTTACTTTAAAGGAATGCTAATATGAAATGGGAAAAGTAAAGGACTGTCATAATGAAGAAATATTTCCACCTTTGATCAAATAGAAATGGTGCTTTTCAGTGCTTGAGATAGACACAACTAAGCTTGTGCATCAGAAAACTGGACATCAGTTTTAAAATACTCCAAGCAC
The DNA here is from genome assembly GCF_037042795.1 of Molothrus aeneus. Taxonomy (NCBI): domain Eukaryota; kingdom Metazoa; phylum Chordata; class Aves; order Passeriformes; family Icteridae; genus Molothrus; species Molothrus aeneus. The sequence goes on from NC_089646.1 coordinate 59,340,668, forward strand.
ATTATCATTGTTGGCTATAGAGGTCTTTTAAATGTGTTTCTGTATCTCTGAAATGAGGCTTTATCAATTTTTTTTCAAGCTGGTATCTCAAGGATGTGACTCTTTTAGGGTCACACAACAGATTAGTGGCAAAGATAGGGAGTAGAAACAGCATCCCAGTTCACTTAGGTGGCCTAAACCACCTTTCCTGTTCAATTTTTTGTGATCTTACAGCCCCCTAGTTAGTGCATTTTGCTCATTTTCTCCAACATTATACTAAGCATTGAGGGACAAAACCAGAAGTGACTTCACATACTGATTTGTCTCCTTAAGCTGGAAGTTGTTTCAGTCAACTCTTCAGAGTGTCTATTGTTTGTGTCTTTTTTTGCCTATTGGTAGGGTTTTTCGACTAATCCAGTGTCCCAGTTTTAGCAGAAACCAGTGACAAAAGCAATACCAATGTTAAATGGAGTGTTATAGACTACAGAGTGCAGTTCTATTCCTGCATGAGAAACTGCCAGTCACTTAATCTCTCTGTGGTGTCTGGTGTAGCACAGCAACACCTGAACTAGCTTTAAATTACCTGAGTGTGACAGCATTAGCACATGCACTGCAGCAGCACAGGGCTCACCACTGGCTGGGAAGCTTAAGTTTGGTAGGGAGTGGAGCCCTCAATTCTTGTGGTGAAAGGAACATGCAATTGATATCTCTGTTTTATAAAACACTGTCCTTAAGATCTCATTATACTTAGTACGGCTAGATAAAACTGGATGCATGTCACATGCACTTCCTTTTTGAGTGTGGAAATGGAGAATTTAGTACAGTGAAAAACTGGCCAAGGAAGTGATGATCTGATGCTTCAGAAAGCCAGCAAACACCACCTTACCCTTCCTTTCAGGTCATAATTAGTATGAGACTCCAGGACAAGCCATTGCTGGGTAATGTGCACATAAGGAAGTAGGAAATATTCAGCTCCGTCTCATCATTTGCTGTTAACCTGAGTTAAGTGTCACTCAGTTTAACCACACAGAGCCTAGCCTGGAGCACTTTATTGCCAGGTATCAGGAATGGCCCACGCACAAAGAATATGATTAAACTTTTCAAACATCAGGTTAACATACATTTTGACACTTCTTGGCTGCATTTTGCAGTTTGTTTTCTTCTTTAGAAAGAGGCAAGGTGCTCATAAGCGAGCATAGTTCACCTTCAAGAAAAACCAACAGCAGGTTTATCAACTGCCTCAAGAAGAAAGACCAGGAGTAGCCAATGTTTGATAGTCTTCTTGCACACTGTAGTCTGTCATTTGTGGCATATTAGGATGAATCATGAAATTTAAGCCTGGTCACTTGTCAATGGACCATCTGTAAACAAGTCACGATAGTTTCAATTTTCCCAAGTGAACTCTTTAATAAATGTTTCCTCCTCTCAATGAAAAAGTAAATAAACAAACTGAGGTTACAATAGATGTCTTTTAGAAACACAGACAGTAAAAGAGAATTACATTTTTGTCAGATACACTTTTTGCCACAGGGACAAAAGATAGAATCTCTGTCTTTCACTCACTCTCTGACAAAATGCCCTGTTTAAATGCTGTTGAGATACATGATACAAAAAAGTTGTTTTATCCCCATCAGGGAAAACTCTTATCTGTTCTGGAGGCCATAACCACTCCTTGAAAGAAAAACAGGCACTATGTTTCCAAGCTGTGAGAAAACACATCTAGTAATTTTTTAGTAGCTCATCAGGATAGTTAAATACTGGAGTGATAATGAAATGAAAACTCTTTGGTCTTGGGTTATGACAGGCCAGTCAACAAAGTTAAGTAGTTCTACTATCACATAGCAAACAATTCCTGCTTTATACTAACTGGAAAGAAGCACTATTATTAGATGTCCACAAAAGCTGCAGTTCTACAGGGAGGAGCGTATCTCCAGCAGTAATGCTTTCCAGCAGAAGACAGCCGTGGTGAGTCCCTCTCTCTGGCCTTCTAGGTGGTCTTTCACTCAGATCTAATGATAGGCCTGTCAGAGTGATTTATGGCACTTATCCATGCCTCTGTGTTTTCCTCCTTGGCTTTGGGTCAGCTCCAGTCTCCAGCACTCTGTGGTTGTTCTTAACACGTATTCAGTAATCGCACAGACCGAGACTTTGCTTTTCTACATTTGTGTTTTCTTTCATTCTGCCTGTCTTAGAGTTTTCAATAACACTCATCACCACGGGACACTACTTCCATATTTCATCTGTCGGTAAAGCTTGCCTTAATCTTGTGCTGCCTGCAGCCCTCTCTGCTGGCTTGTGTTTACCCGGGTGCCCTCAAATTCAAAGTAAAAATGTATCATTGTATTACTGCTGGTTCTGGATCCTGGTGGCTTCTGTGCTTGATCCACATCCCATTAAAGTCAGTCGGAAGTTTACCATAACTGTTAACAAGAATTTTAATAAATCCACTTTAGCTAATATTGGGATGGACTGAGTTCTGCTGTATGGTGCACAGATGTAAAAAAGCTGAGGCCACTTCCACGCTTCTCGTGGTGCGCGCTTGCACAACATGGAAGGCTGGTTACCCATTTCTGAGAGAAAAACAGCCTGAGCAGGGCTGTGGCAGGAAGAAATTCTCTGCTCCACATTTCTGGGGCACTCTGGTCACTTCATCAGGGTGTAAGCAAAATTCCTCCAGGACTTGGATTGCACATCCCTCCAGAATGTGGGAGCAGCAGCAAATAAAACTCATGACAGAGCCTGTAGCCTAGGACTCCTTCATATGATAATCTCTTATACTTGGCTCACTAATAATAAATCACACATTACTTGCTGCATAGTTGCCAAACAGGGCACCACCCATTCTTTTTTATTTAGCAACAGTTTCTGAACAATGCTGCTTTATCTGATCAGAGTTCTAAAAACCAAAATATCTCTGAGATAAATATTTTTTAAATATTTTTAAATATTTTTTATAGGAATGGTAAAATATTTCTGTTGAAACATGTATAAAATTCTGGATTCAAGTGAAGGAGCAGGCAGATAAAAGGAGTTCAGATCACTGTGTTAGCTTTAATTAAATGGGAAGAAGAAAGGCCTGCCATATGTGTTTTACAGACAAACTAAAACCCTACAGCTTCTTTGAAGGTAAAACATTCATCTCAGGTCAATGTGAGTTTTGCCCTAATTGCAGAATCATGCTGGTATTTACATTTCTTTGCACATTTGAAACTGTATCTCATATAAATAAATACAATTTCTCTGGATGGGACTTCTGTCCAAATAGGAAGCTTCCTGTCCTCAGTGATTACCCAAAGTGTCATTTCTCCCCATCATTTTAGAAGAATATTCATTTTGGAAAGCAGCAGCCATGAAAAGAAGCAAGCAAACAAACAAACAAACAGTTAAAATAGATGAGAATAAAATTGTCATGATGTTTTATCCAAGATGTTTCACCACCACCTGAGAGCCACGATCTGCAAGAAATAACATTGAGGTAGCCAGTGGAGAGCAAAGTGCAACTCAGAACAAATGATAAGCTAAGAATTTCCAGGAAGTGTCTAAGATTTGATTCATATTTTAACTTGGGTTGCAGGAGAGGTAGCAGGAAGTTTAATTAATTTGCAACAAGACAAAAGTAAAGAACCTAGAAGATACTGTACTTCTGAAAATTCTGGTATGTCATAAGAGATAAGGAACAAACCAAGGGTAGACACCTCATGCCATGGCGATAGGGGTAATTGTAGCTGATTGAAGCAGCTCAATGTTGATTTGTGAGCACACAGATGACAGTGTTTTTATCTTAGTCTGCAGTTGACTGACAATGGAGAAGAAACCCTTTTACTGAGCAGTCCTACTTCAGTTTGGGCCTTTTCCTTATTTAGTTCTATTCTTGTCCTAAAGATGGGAACTGTAAATCCTTCCCTTCTGTGAGATTAGCTGTCTCACTCTTCATATAGGTGTGAAACAAGAGAATCCTAATAAATATCTCCTAGTAAATAACTTCCGGGTGCACCCAGAAAGGAAGAAAATCAGGGAAGAAGGAGGTTCCTCTGTGCAGGACTAGCCAAGTGTGAGCCTGAGGGCTAACAGCTGGAGAAACATTTTAAGAGGCACTAAGTTTTTTGGTAGACTTTCACAGGTGGCATGCTAAGCCCTGAGGCCTAACTCCAGTTTTCTTCCATCAAAGGTAGGTGGAGGAGAGCAGTTGCTCTCAGGCAGGGGTAGCAGACTGAAAAATCAAAGACATTTATCTCAGAATTTATGTAAGGTTTTCTCTTCAGGAGATGCAACAGGTTTGGGGGTTCCAAAGGTGTGACCTTGCTGAAATAATGTGCTTAGCATTGTGTTGAACCTCTGTTTACTAACCTTTGCTAGTGTTTTGGAGCTGAGACAGTGTCTTGGCACTGGTAGGGTGAAAGGCTTCTCTAGGATGGTGGGAAACGGCAAAACGCATTCTCTCCTTACCAGAGTAATAGCATCATCTTGGTTTACAGAAGTACTCTTGTAGCTGATGATGCCAGTTATCCAGCTCAGATGTGACCTTGAACATCAGGAATGACGGATTTCTGCCCTGATCCTATGATCAGGGCTTTGGCTCAGCTCCTTCTGAAAACAACCCCAGAGACACAAACTGAATAACTCTACTGGACTAAGTAGTACTTAGTGTACTACCAAGAAGCCATAATGTCTAAACTGTGATGGACTCAAAGTAACATTACTTGACTTCAGACTTTCTGTCCCTGCCTTTTTGAAATCTACTTCAGTTGAATAATAATTCTTTGTTTGGGAGAGCTCATGTGATTTAAAGAACAATCAAAATAAAAGTGACATCCAGCTGTTTCAGACAATGACAGACTACAGTGGTAAAATACCATTAGGATTTCCAGTGTTAAAGTGGATGAAACACCTGAGTGACATCTATTCTGCTGCCATTGAACCAGTGTGGAAAGTATTTGGTGGTTCCACACGCCAACAATGCATCTTGCCAAGCCTGCCAGATGGGAGGGACTAAAATAGGCATCAGTAAACAGATCTCAAGAAAGCTGTGCTGGTCCCTTCCAGCAGTCATCACAGTGGTAACAACTGGCTCCAAGCAGGCTCAGGCAAGGTAAAAAAGCAGGTAACAACAGGAATGAATAGCAGCGTACAAGAAAGGCCAAGAAGTTTGGAGGTGGTTTGGGAGAAGATAGTCTGCAACTGTAAATGGATGGTCCAGCTGTATTTGTCCACAGTGAGGTATTCAATCACACACCCCCAGTGACATTACTAAAACCACAGGCCCTTTTCTGCACACCTCGTTTTCAGACATTGAAGCCCAGACAGGAACGTGGTGCTGCTTAAATCCTTTTAGCTGGCTGCTGTTTTGGGGAGCTATGCCACATCAGAGAGACCCACACTTCTAGCCTGGCTGCTCTGGGCCTCACTGGAGTTCACGTGTGAAATTAAACTCAGACCAAACATTTTTCAGGTGACACACCACTTCCAAACCCTGATATTGTTGCTGGGTAGAGTAAAAGCAGAATGTGATTGCAAATATAGGATTTGCCCTCTTTCCTTGTACATCACTGTCAAAACTGCCCTAAACCTTTTTATTTGTAGTATCTGAACCTCTGCAATCTGCTGAACTCTGAGTAATCAGTTCATGGCAATGAAAGTCTTACTCAGCACATCTGGAAAACACTTCACTGGAATAGTTTGGTAGCACTCCATAATTTCATTGAGCCCTATTCCCTGCATTTGCTCCTGTGGTCAGTTGGAAAACCTCAAATGTAGGGAAAAAGGTAGTTTTTCCTTTTCTTCTGTCTAATACACCATTGCATTAAACTTATCACCTTATTTTAAGGAGAAATGTGCTCCAAATGAAAATAGCTCTTGGGACTTGCAGTCCCCACATAGTGGCTGAAGAGGTTCTTATAACTCCCCTGGAGGCTAAATTGTCAGAGAAGCAGGTGCTTCTATGCACAAGAGGTAGAGGTTACTGAGAGGACAGCTAGGAATAATGGAGCTACTTGTGGACTGCATCTGGCACAGGTGACTACACATGTGAGGTTTTCTTCCTATGCCTTTCTGATTTTCAGGCAGCACTAGTGTTTTCTCCTCTCCAAGCAAATAGTAGTTAAAAGAAAAAAGAATTAAAAGTTTTCAGTTCAACAGAGATCTCAGTTTTCTGTTTTTACAGTAGACAGAGCTCTGAATATGTGAAGTATAGCAAGTCATGAATAAACAAGATGTATATGCACAGAAGAGCTGTCTATCATGGCCTGAGAGAAAACTGCCAAGTACTTATCTTCCTTCAAGTGACTCTTTTTTCCAAGAAAAAACTAATAAGCATACAACACTTTGAGTGGAATGAGGAAAGGAAATGCATCTCTGTGACACATGTTCAAAGGAAAAAGATCTTCCATTGCTTGTAAAGAATTATCAGATTTTCGTTGAACTTACAGGCTTTGAATAAATATTTGAGGATGTACAGAGCTATGGCTTCAGAAGAACTTTAATTCATCTGGAACACCAAAATCTCATTAGAAACTAGAAGACCCAGCAAGCTCCTTGTTGTGGTATCTGCTGGGTTGGGTAGCAGAGGATAATTTATAGTCCATTCCAAAACTGCTGAGTCTAGACCATGACTTAAGGAGACTTTTTGGAAACACTAGTCACTGCTTGCTGTGTTCCTGTTCAGGATGGAAGAAAGGAAAGCTGCACAAGCCCAAGAGATTGAATAACGGCTTCTCTCTAATGTACATTTTTGCAGTGTGTCAGGGGTCTAAGTGACTCATAGCATTTAGCATTTTCCATGCCACTAGATAAGCTGGGCTGTTCTCACCATGACCTTAAACATGAACTGCAGGGGTCCTAAATGTGTCTGTGTGTCTTGCATGAGCATTTCCATAGGTCAGAAAACACCAAACTTAGCCTGATCTCATTGAATACTGAATTGGTGCAACAGTAGATGTGAGCAAGTCTACCATTCACTGAAGTTTCCTGGAATAAGTGCTGGTTGAGAACACTACTGCCTTTCTAGAATTACTTTAGAAATAAATCATCTTTGTTATGCATTGCTGTTTACGGCTGAGTTAATGGTCAGATGAACAATTAAAATAGATTAAAAAAAAGTAAGGTTATGTGAGGATGTGAAAAGGAGGTTCCAGCTGAGGTGGGTGGAACTATTGATTTTTGTGGCTTGTCACAACGTGAGGATGGCACATAGTCACCTCATTTATGGACAATTATGAGTGTAATCGGAAAATAACCCTGGGAGAATACCCCAAGAGACAGCAAGAAAAAAAGAGAAGACATTAAAATCAAAAGCAGACATGATAGCAAAATGGAGATGGAGGAATGTGGAAACATTAGAAATAAGGAATAAAGGGGGAAAATTAAATGGAAGCACTGCAGAAGCAGTAAACTAAGGATTTTCAAAAGTGCCTCACTGTCCTAAAAAGTTGTAATTACTTTCCCACTGATGCTTGCAACAAAAATGAATAGTGGTGGCAATGTCAGGCTAGCAATGAGCACTTTAAAAAAACCTCAGCATAGAATTTCATTGCCTTCTTACAAAGTCTGCCTGCAACAATGGCATCAAGCAATACTCATGGCTACTAAATTACAGCTAATGTCCTCTTAGATATGCTGGGAAATCTCAGATGTCTGTGGCATTAAGACACCCAGCAGCAATTAACACACAGGAACTTCTTGAGGCCCTCAGAGGCTGGTTGGAAAACTCACTTTAAATAATGTAAAAATATTCATTATTGTGGAACGCAGAAAAATCTGTTTCTCAGGATAATTAAAATGAAACCCCTGAAAGTCAAATTGCATTTACAAACTGCTTAGGCTTCTATACGCCCTTTCATTATTTGTGTTTCTGAAGTGTAGCACTCAGGAGAAGTGCCAAGTTTGTGTCTCTGTGGACTGGGCTTCTCCCTGTTTATCAGGGTTGATCAGAGAAGAGGGAGCGGTGCTGTGCACTTCCCAGTGCTGCCCTGCCAGCAAGCCCCAGCCCTGACCTGGAGGGACCATCACTGGGCGTGAGAAGGCGGCTCAGGCTCCACACCTTTGAAACCTTTGGCATCTGTGCTGAGCCCCATGAGAAAGCAGCCAGTACTGCTGGTGATGTCCGTGATGCGTCCTTGTATCCCCAGGAGACTGTTGTGGTCCATTACTTCTCAGGTTTTCCTTCGGTGATTGAGTAACTTGCTAATGGCAACTGTTTTGGTCACTACTACCTTAAACTTGGTTCATCCCATTGCTTTAGTATCTCAGCTTTAGTCTCGGGACTCAAATGAACACCAAAGAATTTAGGGTCCTGAGACATAACTCTTTTGCATTTCCACAGCGGTCAAACTTTTAAGTCTAGCAAATGACATGTTGCACCACTAGGACATCTTGGAAAGCTCAGATCCTTATGTTTATTAGTTCAGAGTGCAATAATTATTAGCTAGAGAGAAGCACAACTGCAATCAAAAAGAAAGCCAAATAAAACCCACCTACACAGATTTCTCACACTGGGCCCTGGGCATGACTCACTGGTTATGCATTAGGCGTTGTGGGTGGGTACTCTAATTTGTATTTGTTCCATTGTTTAGATGTGTTTTGCACACGCTAATTCTGACTTTCTGTTTTGGCAAAATCTTACAAAAAAGCCCAAACCCACCACCACCCTCTTGGGTCACAGTCATGAAAGGCAGCTGCATTACCTTACTCACCTATCTTGGGATCAGGGTGGGCTCTGGAGAGAAAAGGGATCAGCGCTTGCTCAGGGTGCTGGGAGGAAGCACGTCATGTGCAGGCACAGATGCTGGCTGGCTGTGGAGGAGTTTAGCAGCATCTTACCCCCTGTGTGGAGAGTCACTTTGCATTCTCTTCAGGACACATTTCCAAGACCAGAAAATTATTTTGGTGCTTTAAAGCATTCACAGGAGAAATAACTTGGCCTGTACTTCGCAATGCATTTTTGTGCTCTAACATGCCAGCAGACAAGAACATATTAAATGTTAAATGGAGAGGACTTTTAACACTGAAGAAAAAGTGCATCCTTTTAAAATATTGTAATGCTTGTGCATGTCTAAGCATAAGAAACATTATTAGAAAAAGTCATGAGAAAATGATTAGAACTGAAAGTATTTTCTTGGCATTGGATCACCAATAATCACCTTCATTTGTGGAGCATGAACTAGAAAAAGGAATTCAAATGGTAATTCAAATGGTAGTTATTTAAACTATACAACATATGAATCATAAAGATATATAAATATAATACATTACATCTATTAGTAATAGGATTGTTTATGTGGCACTTGTCACCATGAAGTGAGAGAGGCAAATAGTAAAGCTTGAAGAATGAAGTCTGATGATGACTAGAAAAACATGGTGATACATCTGGGAAGCTGAGTAGAGCTGCTAACCATTTTGGTCACCCCAGAAAACTGTAAGGCTCTCTACCACTTTCTCCTTACCATGTGTCTCTGTGACAGCCCAATGCATGTCTCCAAATGCATTCTCAGGAAAACTCTCCTGGCTGTGCTGTGAATTTTGGCAGGAGCTGTCAGCTGTGTAAACAACTGTGACTGTCACTGTGGAGGAGTAGCCCTGCAGTGAGCACAGCAGCACTGTGACACTGTGGTGGCTATCACCGCCCCTGGCTGGGTGACAGCCATGGAGAGGTCTGCCTTCTTAGAGTTCATGCCCCTTCTGCAGATGGATGCCCTATTGAACGTATGCAGGGAGACCAGAGGAGCCAAAAATCTCCTGCAGAACAGAAGGAGATGGCAAAACCCCACAAATGCAAAGCTATGCCTTCACAGAACATTAAAAGACCCAAGTGCTCTGACCCATGTGCACTTTGGCTTCTCTGGGCTTCCCACACCTCTGCATCCTGGCATAACCCTGGATGCCTCAAACTTTCAGGAGACCCCAAAGCTGCATCTGACCTCATCTGTCATCCCTGACAACACTGATGTCAAACTTTGCAGGAGGCAGAGGCTAGATCAAAATCATAAGTCTTGATAGTCTACAGCTACTAAAAGAAGGTGCTCAGTGCACCAACATTTGTTGCCCTTGTTTACTTCACTCACAAAATATGCAACTTTGTTGACCTTAAGTACACTCCTTAGGAGTGTTCAGGCTGAAAGGGGCTCCACATCTGCCAAAAATAAGCATGGCTGACCTTAATAACTACTTTCCTTCAATCACAAGGGAAACACCAATGCTACACCGTGTGCATCACTTTTCCTTTAACGCCTACGTGTGCAGCGAAAGAGCTGTGCAAGTTAACCCTTTCACTGCTGCTGCCAATGTAAAAGCTTACAGGTTTGAGCAGGGTCCTTAGCAGCCTCTCAGGTTTGTTTTCAAGGGGTTACTTGTGGGATAATGCAAGTCATTCAAATTTTCCACTACATCACAAAATGACACTCATGCCTGTTCCCCCTATTTGTTTAAATATAAACCAGCACTCAACTTTCCAGCAGCAGCTTCCTGTTTAACAAGTATTTAAATGAATGGTTGAGTAGGTTTTACCAAGCACACTTGGCAGATCTAGAGGTGCACTGCTTGGTGTCTAAGCAGCAAACAGGGCTTGCAGGTGCTGTTGAGGCAAACAGCAGGTAGATGGGGCAGAGTAACAATGCTGTCCCATGTGTGCTGCAGACAGGGCTGGCTGGCAGATTGTCTGCAAGGAAACAGGGGAAATCACAGAAGCAGAACGGCAGGAGGCTAAATGTCCCAATATGAATCTATAAGAGGAACAGCGGACTTCCTCACACACCCAGAGAATATTCTGAGTTGGAAGGGAACCACAACGGTCATCTAGTCCAATTTTTTAGTGAATTTTCCATACAGGCATTGAACCCATGACCTTGCCATGCTCTGACCAACTGAACTGGTCTCCTCAGTTGATTTGAAACACACAGCCAAAGAAAGAAGGTGCCTCATTGCTCGGACACCCCAAAGTAGCTGAGTGGGAATAAAATGTGGCCCTTTATTTTGCTGCTCCTTATTAACAAGGGCATTGCCTTCCAAACCAGCCTCTGAACTGCACTAAATAGGCAGGGGAAAGAGGACATTTGGCCAAAAAGGGACAGTACATTTTGGCTTGACAGGGTGTGAGTTTTCTGTGTTTCTCACTTTTATATCCAATGTGATTTCTGTGAAGTCTATGAAATTATGCCAGAATTAAAGAGGTGCAATGCACAGCAGAATTTCATCTTTATGATTTAATACTGATTCTTCTTAATTAATTCATTATGCCAAGACCAGAAGCATGCTAGGTGCCTGTAACATTCTCATTTACCTCTCTATTTCTTATAATTTTATTTCATACTGCAAAAACATTTCCTGTAATTGGACCTCCGGATACCTATCGACTTTCCATAAAACTGGCTGAAAACTACCACTCTGTTCTTAAATTTTCACTGATATTTATTCAACTGTAGGTTTCTTAATGTTTTAATTGGTTGCAGAAGCTCATATATATATGAACGGCTCTCAGGCAGAAAACATTCTTCCAATGAAATTTCATATGAAGGCAGTTACTGCACAGGGGTGAGATCAGCAGCCTTGTTAGAGGTATATGAAATTCAATTAAATGCAAAATATATACCACAGTACTAATTTACAAAACTGCAGGGACAGAGCATAGCATCCCCTTGATGTAAATAAGAGTAGTGAATTGGAAAACAAAGGCCAGTCCAAATTAAGATGAAGTGTCAGAATTTCTGGAACCAAAATGAGATGCAGCACAATACTAACATTAAGAAGCTTTGGCAATTATTGCATTTGTCACTACAGAGTCTTGCAACAAATGATTTGCCATTCAACAACCCAGAAGGCAGAGCCACAATTTTATTCCATATCACTATGAGGAACTTATGCCGCTGAGAAAAAAAGGGCTATATTTGGGAAAGCAGCCATTGATTCAGGTTGTCTCTGGGGTGGTTTGATGATTTTTCAGACTCATATTAGCAGTTTTGGGTTCTAAGAATTCCTGCATTAGTTTCCGGAAGGAACTCACAAGAGATGCTAAAACCCAAATGAGACTCCAGAGCTCCTGACCACATGGTTTGAAATTGCAGGATAGAAGAAACTTTGTGGACTTGTGTTTAGCTCATTTTACAGTCAGAGAGGACTGGGGTCTGTTTAAAATCAAGCTGCAGTAAGTTCCTTACCACTGGTTGCACAGACCTAGAAATAAAGTTCTGATTGCCTACAGCCCTGCCCTGCCATTCAAAATTTTGTTGGACTAGCTAAAGTGTCTGTGTAACTGTCTCAGTAAAATACATTAAAACCTCTGTGAAGGAAAAAAAAACCCAACCAGTATTTAAAGGCATATTTTAAAAATCAGTTATACCTTCTGTTTTAAGGGTTTATGGGCTAAAGCACTGCTGCCCCTGGCCTGGCTGGTCATGGGCTACTTCAGTTGCCTCACTGCAGAAGAGATGCTGGGGAGAGGAGAGTTGGGGTCAGGCTGCTGTTTGAAAAGATTTGCTGCCTGTGGTTAAAAAAACAACAGTAATGTTTGCTTTTGGAGTCCTGGCAATGACTGCCAAGTTATACTCTTTTAGTTATTAAGTCTTAACCAATAAATGATAGATACTGAAAAAGGAGGAATGGAAACCACACACAACAATCTTGATAATGAACCCTTCGCTCTCCTGCTCTTGGCTCAGCTCTTTTGGAAACGGTGTTATGGAGCTTCTGGCTACTCATTCAAACCCACCATTTTTAACAAAACCATTTCCTCACATGAGGCACAGAAGCTCCTACCAGGAGCCACTCAGCCTGTAACTTGAGGCTATGATTAAGAAAGTCTTGGTGGCAGCTCCTGGGCTAGCTGCAGCTCTTGTCCTTCCTGCCTTCCAGCTGCATCTGCTCAGAGCTTAACCTGCAGCTGCTCCCTTGAGGTGATGTCAGGCAGAGTTTGTACCCCTTTCTCACTTTGTGTGACTGACTCAGGAGCCTGACTTGCCTTCAGCAAGTGGGTTTAAGTGCTGTGACAATGGCAGTCAGGAAATCAAACTGAGTTTTTCAAACCAGAGATTTTAGAAAACAGAAACATGAGAGAGAAGAGCAATGTGTTACAAGTCTCTCTGCAAGATGTTCCTCCAAAGCTCCTCAGCAGCTGTCTAAACCACCATCTCAGAGAATCATAGAAAAATTAATTTTGGAAAAGACCTCTGAGATCGCTGAATCCAACTCTTAACCCAGCTCCACTGTGTTCACCACAAAATCATGTCCCCAAGTGCCACATCCACCTGCCCTCCAAACATTTACAGGGATGGTGATTCCACCACTTCCGTGGGCAAGCCTCTCCTAATGCTTGCCCACACTTTCAGTAAAAACATTTTTCCAAAGATCTGATATAAACCTCTCTTGGTTCAACTTGAGGCTGTTTCTTGTTCTATCACTTGTTACCTGGGAGACCAACCTCTACCTGGCTACAGCCTTGTTTCAGGCATTTGTAGAGAGTGGTGAGGCCTCCCCTGAGCCTCCTTTTCTCCAAACTAAATACCCCCAGCTCCCTAAGCCACTCCTCAACTGGCTTGTGATCTTAAAAAAGGTTTTGTAAGTATCCAGTGATCTCCCAAAATCTAGGTTAGCAATACATGTCATGTTTTTTTACTAGAGTCAAAAACTCCTGATCTCCAGCTTAGCTTGCTATCCTCTCAAGCCTAACACAAGCCGATGCCTGTTTGTGTTTTTGGAGATATTGCATTGATTTATAGCCTCTAGGATACCCTAAATGCAGTTAGTGGATAAATCACATAAATTATTATCATCCATAATGTTGATTATTGCAAATCAGCTTTGCATTAGCTGAAAGACCCCTTTCGATAATATATATATGAGACCCTAAGAAGATGCTAAGATTGATGAAGACAATAAAGACCATGGGTCATCATAGTGAGTAAAAGAATATCAAACAGGAAAAATCATGTGGATTTAGAGAAAGAAAAAGTAAAGAGGAAAAACCAGTGTAAGCAGGAGAGTAACTTACAGAGGGAATTTGAAGTTTAACTGCATCACGTGCAATAACACTGTATTACACTGAAAATGTATTGACTTGCATAAATACACACAGAAATGTTTCTATTGCTATTTCAGAACAATAAAGTATTAGATTGCTTCATTTTTTTCTCAATAAATCAGAAGGTTATGATTTACTACCAACAAGCTTAAGCTGATTTGACCTGCCATATGAAAGGATCACCTGTCTTAATGAACTACAAACAATGCAGATAAAATCTTGAAAATGCCAGTGGCAACAGCAGCAGTGTGTCCTTGCATGGTGTTAAATGAATGAAGACATCATCTGCATGAGTAGACAGATTGCAAATAAGCGCATTTAATAGCTTTATGTAGAAGCCCTGGCTACCTGTGCACCCTGTTGCTCTGGCAGACTCTGTGGGTTTTAGCATGGGGCCTACTATTTAGAGATTCTGCCTAACAGAAAGGGAACATTTTCTGAAATTTCACCTATACCAACTGCCTTTCCCGTTTTTCTGTGTAATATTCACAATATTACAGCTTTATAAATGCTTCTCTCTCCTTTACTGCATCAGAAATCCCAGCAACAGAGAAAACCAAGAGACCTGGCTGCAGAAAAAGGGTTGAGAAGGAAAGGAAGCCAAGGTAAAATACACAAGCCTTTTCCTAGATCATTCAGTTTGGCAACACCAGCACTAGAGGTAAAGCATATTGAGAATGTAATTCCATTTGTGAGTTGACTGCTTCCCTTTCCATTTCCCCCCTGTGATATTCCTAGTATGAGTCAGAAGGCTTTAGTGAAATGTTTTTGTTTTTACAAAGGTATTTCTATTTTGCTCACTGGCACAGTACCTTCTGGCATGCCTGCTCCTGGTAAGCCCACAGGTCTCCTTTGTGCATGACAAAGGTGGGAAGGAGCCTGCCCAGGGAACAGGCCTTCCCGCTGACCTGCTGGTGCCACCAGCAACACAAACCCTTTTCCTGGTGAGCTGGCTTCCAGAGATCTGCTCTCTGCTGAGCCATTTGCTGTGGCCACATGCTCCCACTGGAGTTTAATTACACCCTTCATCATACAAAAGCAGTTAATTCAGGCTATAAATCATATCCTGACATGCAAAACTTCTGGTGTCTCATTTTGTTTGTCTGAAATTGTTTAATGCAATTGACTTTGAGGTGAGGAACTCTTTTATGTTGTTGATGTTTAGAGAAAGATTAATAGATTATTTGTTACTGGTTTAATAAATGCACTCCACAAACTACAATCAACTGTCTCCTGTTCATTGCACTGCTCTTAATTGGCTCAGGGTACAGGTTCCACTTCCAGTCTGAAGTGCCAAGCTTATGTTTATTGAAACATAATTACTTTTATTTAATTGTTATTACATCTCCATTAAGTAGGACATAGTTAAAAAAAAACATTCCTTGATCAGAGCTGGTTTTCTAACCAGTTATGGAAATGACCACAGGGAAAAAACTCAACAACAAACTATATACTTCAAATGATGTTGCTTTCCTCATGTTAACTAATCACAGTCTTTGTACAACCCCTCCCATTGGGGCAGGACTTAAAAATTATCATTTCACCTATAGTTTCTGTGTCACTCCACAAACTTCAAAATATACAAACTTAGTAATTTTAGGGGCATGAGGGTCTGCCCATTGTTCAAAAGGCTTTAACAGCAAAGACTGAATGAAGGTCTCTTTTTTTTTTGGTGTCACCTAACTCCGGAATCAAACCAACATCAGAAACCTCAAGTTCCTGAAGAGTATTTAGCAAGGAAAGTTTAAGTATTTCAGCACATTGGGGGTTTCCAAAAGCCCAAACAGGTTCCAAATATGCATTTTGCAGTTTTCTTCTATCTTCAATAATGTACATGCAGAGGCCAAGTCCTTAATGGATGACAGGAAGAGGGAAGATAATCAACTAGACTAGAGTCTGGCTTGCAGTGGTACAGTTTGAGCTTATTTCTAATTTCCAGGAAACTTGTCTGACCAAATTCAGACACTTTACACGAATTCCACCTTCCAATTAAGCTATATTTGAAGGCTTGGTTGAAATTTCACTTCACAAAAACCTGAGTAAGGCTCACAAGCCAGCCTCTCTTATCCTGGAAGGAATCCATATCACTGAGACTTCAATGCTTTCGGTTTCTCTGGGGAGAGGCATCCATCCAAAGAGAGGGGGGAATCTTCCTTTAATTTTTTTTCCTACATTTTGCTACATTTGCTCTTCTCTGCCCCCAAAGCTACAGAAGCAAACAGATTTTTCCTGTCCCTTAGCCTATTTAGAAAAAGCTCTCCTGGAATCACAGCTGTGTTTATGGCATTCTAGATACTGGGTGGTTTCTTCACATAGTAGAGACAATAAGTATTGTGCCAGAAAATTAGACTTGCCAGTGTCACACACTCAGGGTATCTAGGAGCAGTGTGACATGACTTCCTCTCTTCAACAAAGACATCACACACAGGTCCCAATTCCAGCCTAGCTTTCTTTTCCCGGTGCTCTGCTCACACTGAAGATGGCACTAGGTAGCAGTGCTGTGAAGCTGGAGTGTGTGAAGCAATGTAAATTGTTATGATTTCAAGGCTGACGGTGCTCCTGATTTAACCACATATCTTCCAGTATTCAATTTCTTAATTAAAACTCCTGGATTTACTTCTGCTTGCAGACCTCATGGATATGGAGAAGACCTTTGAACATCGATTTGAGAGGCACCTAAAAGTATAAAAGTGTAATAATTTTTAAAAGCAAGTAGAAAGAAACCTGTGTTTATTTTTATTAAATCTCATGATCATTAGGTGAATTCCATGATTTTTCAAGACCTGATTCATGTGTTTTGAACATAAGGGTGTAGCCCAAGAGCCACTATGAATTAGGCCTCCCAGACTGTGCAGTGCATGGGCTGTGTAGCTATAACTCAGCTTCACAGTCTCTATGTACACCTGGGAAGCAGAGGGCTCACTCAGTCTTGCTTAAGACTGAGCCATGACAGTTTTCCAGGAAAGGAAAGGCAATAGAGGAGGGGACAGTGCTTAAACCAAGTTGGAAGGGCAGTGTCTTTGGGCAGGGCAGGTTGCTCTCAGAGTGGACTTCTCCTAGCATAGGAGAGAGAGGTGGGTCCTGGCCTGGGCCTGCCACACTGTTTAGTGCTCATATTTTCAGGAAGCTCTTCAAAGCTTTTAAGGAAGATTTAGTGCACTGCCAGAATGGAATCTCTAATGTCATTACCAGTCCAATCATTCACACCCTCTTATTTTCCTTTTCTCCCTGAAGGGAGGTGTAGGAGGCTGACAGGCGCAGGCAGCAGTGGGTGGCAGCTGGAAGGAGCCCCATTGGAGTCACCCCTTGCAGGGAGCAGGGAGCATCAAAAAGGGGTTGAAGTGTTCAGGAAAGGCCTGTTGGCTTCCTGCTGGCTACAGTACAAGGGCTGTGGTAAGGCACGGAGGGAGGTAGGAGGTGATGTGGAGTGAAAGCAGCCCTGGGATCCAGAGAGTCTGGGGAGCTGCCTGTAAACACAGTTGGCTTTGGTAATGTGGCAGTGAGCACTCAGCTTTTCCTCACGGATAAAAACCCCACAGGGCTATATTCCTATCTACCCAATCTACCTAGATGTGCATAAAGACACCAGTTACTAAACAGGCTGTGAAGCTCTGGGCTCAGCTGGAGTGTTCGGTCCGCTTTCTATACGGTCACTGGTGACACCTGGAGCTACAGCGAACGTGTACCTGTGATTTGCTATGTACATGGATAGCTGCACTTCCCAGGTGTCAACTACTGTAACTGCAGGACCTCAATACTTGCTGGGAAGGTACATATCTCTACTGACTGCCTGGCCAAAGCAATCAAAATGAATGTTTGGGAGAAAGCAGATGCTGTGGTCATTTTGGCTTCAGAGACTGTGGCATCTGAGCGACTTACTGCAAGAGGGATGGTGAGGACTGCTCTGAAGAGCTGCGGCTGCTGAACAGCAAAACTAGCAAAATTTGGTGTAAATTCCACTTAGGATGAAAAAGACAAAAATTGTGATCTCAGAAAAATTCCTTATTTAGCTGCAAGGCTGGGTGACACTTGGAGGGGAATACATGGAAACCCTGGCTGAAGTGAGGCTTGGAACAGTGTTTCCTTCATTTGGTAAAAAGGGGATCAGCAACAAACCTGAGGAGCTGAAAGAGCAGATTTTTTTAATTGTCAATGTAACTAGTAAATAACATGATGAAATGCAGGGAAACTTCTAGAGGACTTAGACAAAAAATAAAAGTTTCAGACTGGTGGGGATATGACAGCTGATTTTCAGGCTTCAGTGCAGCAGTAAGAAGTTTCTTCCAAATGAGGGCAAAACAGTTACAGGTAGCTATTGTTTCACACCAAATATTGATACAACAAAAATCAGAATGAACCCTAAATCAAAGGATACAGCTGTTCAAAGGAACAGGAGTGGTCTATATCCTTACATTTTGCATGCCAAAATTTCTGTAGTGAGACAAGAAACACCATTTTGGCAATCCAAGGAACCTAGGCATTTGTTCACTTGCAGGAAACAGAAGAAAGAAGAAAAATATGGGATATTCCAGCTAATGATCATGACTTTTTTTCAACTTGAGCAGCCTTAATTCAATTTTCTGTAATTAAAAATAAAATTTCAGGAGGGGGGCAGCTGAGGTTGAAATCATCTTAGAGGTTTACATTGCAATTTAGTGATGTTACAGGCAGCAGTGGGGTACCTAACACTGGTTATATTTATTTGTTCAGAGAGGCACCTTCAAGAGTTTTGCTTTTTCAGGCACTGAGTGAGTGATTTCCCATTTTCTGGGACTGAGTACTCAGAAATGTTCTTCTATACAGGCGCAACTTTTCCTACCAGCTCCTGAAGGACTGATGGTCAGTGGATGCTGTGCAGGGAAACAGGACATGAGAGGAAGTGCTGAAGAGCAGGCTGAGGCTTTGCAGACCTTTTGGTAGGGCAGTGGCCAACCCCTCTGATATGGGATGCCATCTCAACAAGGGAAATCTATTCAGCTTAGACTACAGGGACAGTTAAAGAAATGGCTTATCCCCTTTGTGCACCTCATAGATAGCCTTCCAAATTATTTCTTCTATCTCTCCTAAATGCAGCAATGACTATTTTTTCCAAAGAAGCTGTAAAATCATAGGCTTCATAAAGACCCATATCACTCTTGAATGGGGATGGTAAAATCTTTGCCAAGGTATATACAAATAGCCTAGCACCTTTTCTGAGATCCATTATCCACGCTGACCAGCCAGGGTAACCCCTCCAGAGGCAGGCCAAGAATAACATAAGGAGGTTATTAAATATTATTCATTACCTTCAGCGGAACAAAATAGAAGCCTAATTCACAGTCTTGGTTCCAAGAAAACATTTGATAGGATCCCAAGGGATTTTTTTGTTCTTTACTTTAGAAGTTTTTAATTTTGGCTTGGAGTTTGTATCATGGATAAAAATGTTTTTCCTGAAAACTATGTCTTGGTGATAACAACTTGAAATCTCTTCCACCTTACTTCTTGATTTAAGAAGAATGAGGCAAGAATGTCTCCTCCTCCCACTAAGTGTGCCATCTTAGCCATGCTTACCAGGTCATAGGTGAATAACTGGGAGGCAGCAGTGCCAAAAGTTGTTGTGTCATGTTGTCTTGGAAAATGAACTCAGTCCTTCCCAAAGCATTATCCATGTCATAGCTAGGACTTAAATCCCATCTACTGTAAGTCAGAGGCCATTCCTTTTGTCCCAACCAGTGAATTCTTAGGTGACATGAATTTGAAATATTTTAGTGTAAGAGTTTAGTAGAACTACATCATACTTTTCAAGAAAATGTACCTACTTTGTTAAAAAAAATCACTGAATGCAGACATCTGGCAAAAACTTTCTAACGGCATTTAGCGTTACATCCTCCTCAAACCCAAAGTGCATTTTTTAGCCCCTGCTCCTTCACTCATTCAAAATCACAGACAAAAACATGATATGTGAAATAAGGCATAAATCTTCTGTGGAAAGCCAACCATAAAAATGAAGCATATTAAAAAAAAAGAAGAAGAAATAACTAGGCCATTTCACCTGCCCTGTCCTCCAAGTAGTTTTTTGTACTTTCCATTACCAGTATTTTTCTCTTCTAAAAGAAAATGCCCCTGCTCACTCTTGAAACTTGAGAAAAACAACTGGGGGACTTAGGGGAAGACCTTGGTCCTGCAAATGCCCATTAAGAGCAGTGCCTCACTTGAGTGAAGTGCTTTAGAGCTAGAATGTGTTGAACAGCCATGACTGCACCTTACACCTGGAAGTCACAGCTCCAGCTGCATGCTAAATTGATTATTGGCTTATAAATTCCTTTTAAACAAACTAAAAAATGTTAAGGCAGAAAGCCATTCACATCCTGGGGTGCACCAAAAGCAACATGGTTGGGAAGGCAGGGGAGGGGACTCTGCCCTACTGATGAGACCCCACCTGCAGTGCTGCATCCACATCTGGGGTCCGCAGCAAAGGAAGGACACTGAACTGTTGGAGCAAGAACAGAGGAGGCCACCAAGATGATTATAGGGATGGAGCACATTTTCTATGAGGAAAGGCTGAGAGAATTCAGATTGTTTGGCCCAGAGAAGAGAAGTCTTTGAGGTGAGTGAATTGTGGCCTTCTAGTACCTGAAACGAACCCACAAGAAAGATGGAGAGAGGCTTTTACATGGGCATGTAGTGACACAACAAGAGGGAATGTCTTCAAACTGAAAGAAAATAAATTTTAATTAGACATTAGGAAGAAATTCTTGACAGTGAGGGTGGTGAGGCACTGAAGACGTTGCCTAGAGAAGTTGTTTCCATCCTTGGCAGTGTTTGAGGCCAGGCTGGATGGAGCTCTGAGCAACCTGGTCTAGTGAAAAATGTCCTTGACATCAGCAGGGGAGTTGGAATTAGGTGGTCTTTAAGGTACCTTCCAATCCAAACCATTCCGTGATTCTATGGTAAGTGCTAAGGGAGCCAATCAGCTGCCACCAAAAGAAAACAGAGGCTTTTCTCAACTGGAATTTTTCACCTCAGGAATACTTTTGTTGCCTCATGTCTTGAGGACCTTTGTGGCATTACTTTTGAAGCAAACCTGCAGGGTTATGGGAAAGGCTTGAAGGCAGAAAAGACAGAAAACTCTCTGGAGATTGTGCTCTAACTGTAAAGCCAGCTGTATCCCAGCTGACCATATGTTTCCATGACTGGAAGGAAACAGGTACTAAACTGGCACTTGAGGACACCAGAGTCATCTTATGCTGCTTCTTAATAAATTTGTATAATTTATGCCAATTCCAAATGTGGGTGGGGTAAATGATCCAGCACATGACTTAAGGACTGGGTGGTCATGATTGAGGCAACATTTCACTACCTTTAACTTGCTTTTGATGCAAAATTATTTATGCACAAAGTTATTGATATAATTGCCTCTTTCTCAGGTTCACTAGTTAACATATGTTGACATATTCCAACAATGATGGAATAAATGTACACATAGAAAGATTTCAGAAAATGAAGAGACAGCAGCACTATCCTCTTAGCCTGGCAATAAATAGGGCTGGATGTAACATTTCCAGATAGTACAACACGGTTTAGTCTCCTAAGCCTGTTAAACAAGGAATATTTGAAACTGGTGCGAATTTAGAAAATTAATTTTAACTGACTAAATATTAGGCACCAGGCTTTATTAATTGTTTTTTTCTGCATTCTTACTGAATAATAGAGACATTCTTAAAGAGGACAAGTTGCCCAATATGATTAATTTCAGCATTGCAAAGTGGACATCTGAATTGTGGATCTTTGAATGGCTACCTCAAAGATCCTGAGCTGCGGGGAGCTCTGTCCTTTGCAGTCTGCAAGGCTCTTTCTGCAAGGCCATCCCTGGAGTCAGTGCTGTGACCAACTGACTTTCATCTGCTATATCTTGAACTGAGCAGCACAAAACTGATAGCAGTGGGTAGCTCCCTATCATGGGAAAGACAAAGTGTGCATGGCTGACACCCCACATCTGTACAGCCACTGGGATACCCACTGCTCCAAAGACAACTTGTTCATGCAATTTCTTCTTTCTCTGCACTGTAGTTATCTGTGAGTATACATTACCTAGCCTGTTTTTCCATTTACCTTCTGGATCCTAATCTATGACTTTGGTGTTATGATTAGAAAAGATATACCAGAGTTTTGTTGAGCCTAATTATGAATGAGACCAACTGTTAAGTAGAAACCTTAAATGGTAAGATTTCATATATAAAAGCAAGCAAATGTCTGTTCAATTGAAAGCAAGAGTTAACTACACAGAATTTTTTGAACTACCAAAACTAACATAACTACAAAGAGATTATCAGGCCAGGTTCAAAGAGACAAATTGTCTTGATTTTTAACAGCTAAATCCAGCAAACCTGAGGAGTTCTCTATAATTCCACCGATGGAACCACATTAAGAAGAAAGAGTCTTGTATAAAATTATGTTTCTACTGCACTGAGATCTGCAGAAGCCACCCTTGAGCACCCTACAGATACTTCAACCCTACAGAAGTGTATCGGCAGAAGCAGCAGTCCAGATGACACATGTCTTAGCAAGACAAGAAGCAGATAACAAATCTGTACACATGTTGGGGGATGGATGTATTATTTGCTTGAACAAAGTGTCAAAGACCAGATTTTTACCTCACCAGTCAGATGAAGGGAAGGGGCAATTTCCCTTTGGAGGTCTTCTCTGAAGTGATCTGTTTAGTGACTTGGTGTAGACAGCAGGCAGACCTATTCCGAAGAGTGTTAGAGAGGATGATGGAAAAAGGTAAATTTGAGAAAGGGAGAAAAACAGTAAGCATTTTTATTAAAGAGCTGAATGTAAAAATATTGAGGAGTGAGTGGGTTGGAGGATAGCCTGGGCATTATACATCTAACTCAGTTAGAGGTCTCATTCTGGTGTGTGCGTTAGCAGAAGATATTTAGGAGCTGAAGTCTCCTCTAGCCAATGAGCCTGCAATTTATGGTGTATTTAGTCACTCCATGGTGATGAGGAGTCTTGGGCAGGCGTTCTCAGAGAGTTACTGCCTTCTCTGCAGCCCTTACATCACCATCCAAGCTCTGCAGTCATCATCTAGAAATTTATACCTCTCAGCTAACTACTGTTTCAGTGGAGCAAGCACTACACTATTTCTAACCAAGAAGACAGCTTGTGATGATATGCAGCTTTAAAGTATCTTGTGATATCTGGCGTATATGATAATGCAGTGCTGGCAGCTTGTCAAAGAGAGAACTGCAAAAGCAATTGTGTTGTTTTGAGAAAGAGACAACGATTAAAGTTTGGTTTCTGTAGCTTCATGACAGAGAGAACAAAAATTATGAGGCCAAGCACATAGTTGATATTAAATTACCAACACTCCATTTACTTATCCTCAAAACAACCACTAGAGATCTCTTACTTACTGAAATAGTTAAAAATAAAACCTCTAAGAACATTTAATGCTGGCCACAGGCATTTCATGGAAGTTGGTGTTTCCTAGCTCCCCATAAGCCATTAGGGCTTCCCTCCTACACCTTGACATGCTTCAGTTAGAAACAGCTGAAGGCACTAAGCTTTTAAACAAGAATCTATTTACATGAATCTTTTTTTGGTCTGCAATTTTCCACTGGCAGTAGCAATGATGGGAGTCAGTGTAGGCAGGGCCCCAGGCAATATAAGCATCTGTCTCTGCTGAGAGCACATCTGCACAGGACGGTGCTGGAAAGGCCAGTGGCTCACAAAGCACCATCTGCCTCTCCATCCTTCCATGGCTGCTGCTTCAGCAGGCAGAGGGCCAGGCCTGGGGGGAAATGGGCCTCAGGACTCAAGGCATCAGTCCTGTGGAGCAGGCGAATCCTCTGGATATATTGGCTCTGCCTGCTAATCTAGCACACTTTGTGGGCTTTATATTCCTTGAATGTTTTTTCCAGTGCTGGTGTAGTCATTCTCTTGTACAACATGAGATACTATGCCATATGCACCCTTCTGCAAGGGTTGACATCTAGGTGTGAAGGCAGGCTATGGTACACATGTTGTTCTCAATATCTTTGCATCAGACTAAACAATTACAAACACAACTGTACTTTCTGTGACTAACACTCTTAATTATATAATATTTTTTGTGATACTGACTAGGCAGTATCTCTAAGTACACAGAAGACCAAAGCTGGCTTTTAACACAGACAATTTTCAATCAGTTTGTCTTCTTTACTATATGAAATAATGTTGTTGACCTTGCTGGTTTAGCATGGCCACAGAAGTGAACTGATTTGAAAATTTCTGCAAACACTTAATGGGTTACCCTCACTTTAGCCTATGGCTGTCCTGGGGTGACATTTGCTGCTTGTATCCCTGTTTGCTTAGAAATAAGTTTTGCACCTTTAAGACTGGTTCTGAGAGTGAAGTAGGGGAGAGAAGAAGTGCAGAGTTTGTTATCAGAAACTGCACTTGTTCCCCTGCATCCTGGTGCTGGGCTGTGTTGTCAGGACAGACAGCAGGACAGAGCTCTCCTTTGCTTTTAGTTAGTTTTTAGCTACCTGAGGCAGAGAAGTTCCCTGGACTGTGGTTTGTCA
The DNA here is from genome assembly GCF_037042795.1 of Molothrus aeneus. Classification (NCBI taxonomy): domain Eukaryota; kingdom Metazoa; phylum Chordata; class Aves; order Passeriformes; family Icteridae; genus Molothrus; species Molothrus aeneus. Next base: position 59,365,196 of record NC_089646.1, read on the forward strand.
TTTTCTTTGGTTTCTGTTTAAACCTGCTCTGGACTGAACACCCAGAGGAGCACCAGCAGCTCGCACCTGGGGCCCACCAGGCTGGGCCTGGGCCGCGGCACTTCCAGTGCTGGAGGGACTGATAAGAGACTGAGTGAGCCAAGCTACAGCCCACTGAGGGGACTTTTCTGAGTTTGTCATCTCTTCACATTGACAAGAGGTCTTATTGTTTAGTATTGTTCATTTTTTGTGCTGGTGAATGCTTTGCCTGTTAAATAAATAGTTTTTTCCACTTTTCTCCAAGGAAATATTTTCCTGGACCAACTGGGGGAGGGGGCTACTTGAATTTGCTTTCTAGAGGAGACCCTTTGGAGGTTTTCTCCCAAATTTGACCTAAACCAGGACAATGCCCAAACCTTTTCCTAAATCTCTAAGGCACATAAGGGTGCCTTTCCTGCTGCGCAAACAGGGTGAAAAGGCACGGGTACTCTAGTTTTCTGATAGCTGTATCCCCTTGTCATCCCTGATGACTACAGTGCACCTCTCCAGCAGATGTGGCAGCTTGCCTCCTTTCATGTGCTCAGACTGTGCAGAAGTTAGATGCTAAACAGCTGAGAAACTGCTGAATCCAGATGCTTTCCTTGGCCTGACCATCTCCTGTTTGTGACCTTGCTCTGAAACTACCCAAACCACCAGACATGATTGATCTGTTTCTGGCTGAGGAGACTGGGAAAAACCAGATAGAAAAGGAGGAATGTGGGGAAAAGACATAGAAGAAGAAGGATGGAGGTCATGAACAGAATCAAAATGTGGGAGAGGAGAAAAAGGCAGAGGGAAATAGGAAGAAAAAGTATTAATCTAGCACAATATTCAACAAGAAGGAAAATTATGTCGAGGGAAAACAGACATTGGAAAAGACCCAAGAAAGGAGAAGAGAAGGAGGTGAGGACTTGGCAGGGGAGATAAACAACATCAACAAAGAAGTAGATTTCTTATTTTATCTACCAAAAAACTGCTGCCAAAATAAGATAATGCTCAACTATAATCACCATTATTAATACATGTATGTGGACAATGTGAAGGTGAAGAGGAGATTATCAAAGGACGTAGCTCTGGCAGGATGCCAGGCACCAGGGAAACTCACAGGAGGACGACACAGCAGTTTTCCTGAAGGGAATGGAAATTCCCTTGTCTGGGGTAACCTGGGTGGAAAGTTTGGAGCAAAGGCTTGTTACTTCTGCTTCACCTGTGGAGGAGGAAGGGCAGAGCAGGTCATCAGAACAGCCTGCTGCCTTTTCCAGTCTCATGTCAGGTTTGGGTGAGGATGCCACAGTCACGTGCAACAAACCATTTCCACAGCATATTTTGGGTCAGAGAAACCCAATTCCTTTTGCAGGCTGCATTGAAATATTGGTGGCAATTCAACAGTGCTTTTGAAGCTGAATCATCATTTGCAGTTAATGTGAGCTAGAAGATTCAGCTTTGAATTTTGCTGCTATTCCTACCTGGTATTCTGGGCAGTCTTAAGCATGTGAAATTCCCTGTCTGTCCTCAGTTTCCCCATCCATAAATCAGGTAGTGGTACTCACTGCTTCACTAAGGTGTTTTGAGATCCACAAGTGAAAAGCACCAAATAAGAGCTGGGTGTGACTAAAATTACCCTTTCCTCCTATGTATAGAGAATTAATTTTCCTCTTCCTTTTCATGCCTTTCATATGCTCTACATTGCTTTTCCCTTCTGCTTAGTACCTTGATCACACCAATAAATTTCTCTTCTCTCTTGCTATTCTTCTTCATAGAATTGCAGCTATTTCATAGCTTAGTTCTAAAGTAAAAGAGTGAAGAATATGAAGTAGAAGAGTAATTTCATGTAAGACCCCAGAAAAATAAAAAACCCTTTCCTCCTAATCCAAGTATAGTCTGCTAAATCCCTTTACCCTGCTTTGAAAATAGATGCAGAGTATCAGTGTTCATTAGGGAGTATGGAGAGGTCAGAAGCCCTCCACAGTACACATTCCATATCCTGCATCCAGTTATCTGTATGAATAATGGAAAACATCATGACCTGTGCATAACTTGTTTAAGTCTTAAATCTGAGCCTATATTTTCCTACAGATTGTATTGCCTAGCATTTTGAAGGTATTAGCTTTGCCAGGAAGCCTATTTTTAAAAAACTATTTTAAAATATCCTCCCCACTATGCTCAAGCACCTATGAAAACCTCATTTCCTTGTAGCCTGGGGTTTCTACACACTATCAGAGATCTGAAATACCCCACCTGCTTGCCCCTTATATTTGTAAGCATTAGTGAAATTATTAGTCCCCACAATTTACCCAATACAAGCAACAGACAACCTTCCAGTTATATTCAGTTGTAAAAATAGGAATAGAGCTCAGCCCAATAGCTGCTACATTCAGTAGGATTTTCCCTAGTGGTGGCTAGCCATTCCTAGGAGCCTATTAGGCTCCTCTTACACTTAGGGGAGGAAATAGCAGATGTCTATCAACCAAATGAAGTTCAGACCTCAAAAGGGGAGATGGAACTAAACAAATGAAACAATAAAATTTGATAATATGTTTGTAATTAAAAAGTTATGAGTGACTTCCAGATATCAAAGAAGGGAAAAAAAGTAATTATTTGTATTTGGCATGATTTTCTAAGTTGTCATTGGACTCACAGGTTCTCATTGAAGTCACTGTAAACTGTGGGTATACAGCACCTTTGAAAACCTTGCCAAAATTGCCTTTAGACTGTAAGCTCCTTAGGGCAGAGGCTGTTACTCATTTGGCAAATTGTATTGCAAAGCTCCTTTACCCAAACAGGCTGCTTGCATAATAATAACAAATAATAATAATAATAATAATGATAGATAACAGATTTGTGCTGGAATTCAGAAATATCTGATGTGGTTCTACAGCCTTCTATTAACACAGTATTTAAAAGCATTAAATAAAAGCTCATTTTCTAGGCAAGTCACCAAGGAAGTAGGACCAAAGGAAGCTGGTTGAGAACAATTTAGACTCAGAGAGGTGTTGGCTTGGTCAAACATGGAATTTCCCTTCCACCACACATTTCAAGTTCACATTATTTGACTCATAGGCTGTCATTTGGGAGCCTTGTTAAACGGGTAGGCCGTGAAATATGCATCTGCCTGTGGTTGGTTTAGAGCATAGAGTAGATTCATGTAAGTACATACATCAGTGCACACCCTCAGCCCTGGGGCTGTTGTTACACTCCTCAAATTCATGTGCAATCCCTCTGCCTGTGACAGAGACATCTACGAATGAGGGTTGACTCACTTTGCCTGTGAAGTGCCAAAGCATTAAGTTTCAAATTCAAAGGGTATCAGCAGAACAGCTAGTATTCTCTGCTCTTACTTCAGAAATCTTACTCATTTCAGTAACTCAGCCTAACCCAGCTGTAACTCAGTACAGTATTTTGCAGTTTAATTTACAAAGGAAACTAATTACACATCTTCTCAATAGATGTATGAAAAGCCAGCAGTGACTGAAACATCACTCTCACCCCAGCAGTTTCAGGGAAGCTGTGAGTAGTCCACACCTTCTCAAAACCATCGGCTGATTTCTCTAAGCCTGGCTTTCCTCCAGCTGTTCCTTGGCTGCAGAGTGTGGATAATGGTACCCACTTTTCTGAAGGGCTTGGAGGTGGATGGGGAAGAGCACTGCCCAAGGAAGGTGTGTGGTACCATCAGAGGAACTTCTGCTGCACCACTGGATTGGCACCACCGTGGCTCCAGGTGCTGGCTATGTCAGCAGGCAGCATTGCAAAACCCCTTTCACAGTAATATTTATCCAGAAGATAATTATGAGGAAAAGGAAAGAAAACTGACCAGTTCTAATAAATACCAACCCTTTCAGGAATGAATTTGAATGCTAGCTTTCTAGGTATCAGATGATAGGAATCATAAAGTATGCGCTTACTTTAATGAACCTGGTCGAAAATGCTGTCTGGAATGTTTATTTATTCATTCATTTTTACTTGAGTAGACAAAGTAAATCTTCCTTTGGTTTTCATAAAATCTTTCTTGCTACATTTTATTTAGTTTGAGTTGGCATCTATTTGATTCAACATGGAAAGCTCAGCCAAATCCAATTAGTGTTATTGAAACTCATGAAGTTCATGTTTTCTCTTTTTTACCCTCACTTTAACAACCCAGAAAAAGAATTCCAGAGACAAAAATTTGAAACTGTTCCCCTTTCTCCCCTTTCTCACAAGGGATGAGATGGAAGGGAGTAAATAATAATAATGTCACCAGTACAAGACCAGGATGGACAGGGCTTTGAGCAATCTGTTCTAGCAGAAGATGTCTTTACCCATGGCAGAGGGGTTGGAACCAGGTGGACTTTAAGGTCCCTTCCAATTCAAATCAGTCTATGATTCTATGAGAAGTGAAAAAACCCCTGTCTGTGTAGCCCATTTTTTGCAATTTTTGCCTGGCTGTCTGGTTGGTTGGTTTTCCCCTCTTGCTGCAATACTGCATTTATTTCTGTTTAAACACCTGAGCAGCCCATCTCAAATGCCAGTGGATTCAGATGCACAGATGTGGCAAGCCACAGAGCTCAGTGTGCCTCTCACAAGCAGGGAACCTGGGGGAGCACCTGCTTCTTCTGGCTCCTCCCATCCATCCCTCTGCCACTGGAAAGCTCCACATGGAGCCTGGGCTGGCGAAGGACAGCAGAGTGTGGTCTGGCAGGCACAGGGAAGCACACAGTCCCTGTCTCAGCTCCTCCACCCTGGCAGGTCCACAGGCCTCCCTGGGTCACCGGCTGCCCCCACAGGCACAATGTCTGCCTTGGGAATGAGGCAGTTTCCCCATCAGCTCCCAGCTGAGGTGGCTTGCTCCGCTTCCCAAAAGGGTGTAGCAGGTGGCAGAGAAACAAGTTAATTTTGCTCACAAAAGCTTTGGTGGCTCATTACAGAAATGGTACCTTCAAAAGTATTGCTAAAATATGAATGTTTTGCAGGGGTTGCCACAGAAACTTGTAGAGCATATAATCCAAAATAGGATGTCTAGACAAACTCCTACTGTCTGACCTTTTATGTATTTCCTAATCCAGCCAATCTTGCCAAGCAAATTGGTGACTAAGCAGCAATTCCCTTTACATGGTGTCGTACAGGCCTGACAAGGCCCAGGTCACGGTTATAAATTTCAGTCTGGCTACTTCAGCAGCTCTGGGCTTCCTTTACCAGCATGGCTCCCGTGTGGTTTCTGGGCTATGATGTGTGCTCTGGATCATCGTGAAGTAATTTTGAGGCTGTAAAATCCAAAAGCCACAGCTCCGCTGCGAAACAGAAAGCACTTTCATCCTGCAGGAGAGTTTACATAAAATTGTAAAATAGGAAGGCTGAAGAGAGTCTCAGGCGAAAACAGAATGAAGGACAGCGGTACCAGAGCCTGCAGCAGCTGCCTTCTTCTGGGGGCCTGAGGCTAGCTACACCCTTTTTCCCAGAGCCCCAGGTGCTGATGGCCTGGAGCCAGCAGCACCAGCATGTCATGGAGGTCCTTCTGCTCTGGGTTCCCATTTCCTCCTCCTTAAACAAACCCTTTTTTTTCCTTTGTTTACCAGAAGTAGCCCTACACAAAAAGGCTTCCATCCTCCCATCACAGCAGAAAATAAACCAAGTGCCCTTCAGTGATGTGTCATTTATCAGCATGGTCAAATTCCAAAAGAATCAAAAAACCGGCAATAAAAACAGGGAAAGAGGCAGGGGCATTGACTCAGTACTCAGTAGCCCTTAAAACCTGTGTAGTATGTTGGTGTAACTCAGAATACTCTGGGATTCTGTAGCAGTTTCTTTGATACAGAAGTAAGCAGCAGTGCACTCGTGTATGCATGCATGCTTTTGTATACATACAGATTACAGAATGACTTGGGTTAGAAGGGACCTTAAAGAGCATCTTGTTCCAACTCCTCTGCCATGGGCATGGGCACCTTCCACAAGACCAGATTGCTCACAGCCCTGTCCAACCTGGCATTGAACACTTGAACACTTCCAGGGATGGGGCACCATTCTAGGCTACCTGTTCCAGTGTCTCCAGTGTCTCACCACCTTCTGAGAAAAGAACTTTTTCCAAATATTTAATCTAAATCTCTCATCTTTTAGTTCAATACGCGCCCCCCGCCCCCCCCCCCCCCCTTGTTCAGTCACTATCATCTGCCCTTTTAAAAATTCTTTCCCCCTCCTTTTTGGAGTCCCCCTTTAAGAACTGAAAGGTGCTGTAAGGTTTCCCCCGAACCTCAGATCTCTCAGCTTGTCCTCACAGGAGAGGTGCTCCTTCCCTCTGATCAGTCTTCCCATCCCTACTCTGGACCTACTCTAAGAGGTCCACATCATTCTTGTGCTGAGGACCCTAGATGTGGTGATGCACAGGCTTATAAAGGTGAATAGATTTTTACAACAAAAATAATCTGAAGTAAAGCTTTTTTTTTTTTTTAATATATATTTTGCTCCACATTGCCCATTCTTCTCTTCCCACAGAGCAAGATTTGGGGCAGTGCTTAAGCTGAAGGTAGGAAGGCTGCCATGGGCAGTGGTCTGAGACTGAAAGTATTGGTGTTTCTAAGTTGTCCCAGGTACATGTTCTGGTAAGCTTAAGGAGTTCTTGTACATACCTCAGGGACAGGGCTGCAGAACACATATGTTACTGGGCTGAGAGCAAGTGTGAGAGGGAGAAAAGAGAGCTATTGTCAGAAGGAAATAGGAGTGAATTAGTAAGAAAGAAAAGTGAAATTAATTTCAATTTAATCAGCCCATTAATAGTATCATGTGCTGTACTGTATTATGTAGTGGTAATTACACACTGTGTGTATTAAACAGTGGTAAGAATTAACAACTTAGTGTCTGGCCTCTCCATATAGCTTGTTATAGAGAGATGCTGGATTTTATATGTATTTTCTGTGAGCTTTAATTTTCCATGTGGTGTTTGATCAGGAAATGGAAAGCCCCTCAGGTGGAGTGCCAGGAGAAACCTTCCTGAGTAGAATGTGTTCTGCAGTGTGTGTGGAGAAGATCCCAGGGGCAAATATTTCATCTTCTGAACCATTCACTTCTGCAAAGTACGTTGTTTCTACCACAGAGGTTTCCTTCTTGAGAAATATTAAAAAAACAAAGGTGAAGAAAAAGATTTCTGTGATGTGTGGACAATTTTCATAGAAATGCAAGAGAAATTAACAGCTTGTGGTGAATTGGAGAGAAACAGGAGGCATGTAAGGAAAAGCATTGCATTGAATCCAGGTCCTGCATTGGTGATAAATAGTTGCTCCTTCCATCTGGAGCTTCACAAATTTCTTCTTCAAACAAATGGTTAGGCCCACCACAGCAGCTGAAATCTGAAAAAAATTCCCAGGTCCTGAAAAAACTGTCTCCTGAAGGGGAGCATCAGGTAACCCATGCTTCCTGTGTGGATCGGGAAGCTCTTTGGACATAAACATAGAAGAATTTAACAGCACTCTTGCAGCCTGAGCTGTGTGGTTCACATTAAAAATAAAGTGGACAATAACGGGCATGGCAAGAGGGTCACAGAGGTCTAGAAGAACAGATAAACAAGCATTTGAAGAATTCTAGTAGTACAAAATATATAACATGGTGAAGAGTAGTCAGAAATTAGGAGCCCAAAGGGAAAGCAAATCTAGAAGTTTCTAAACCTCTTACCTTAATAAAAATGAAAAAACTGTAATTTCAACATTAACCATAAACTTAATCCTAACCTAAAAATTATAACCCAAGTCTTACTCTAACCAACATAACCTTAACTCTAATGACCCTAAGCTTAATAACTCTCAAGTAAACCATAACTCTAAATGCCCTAACCCTAATCCTATGTCAATGCAAATTTAGAAGTGTCTAAAGCAAACCTTACCTCCTTAGCCCAAACCAGGGCAAGACTGGATCAGACTTCTCCCATTAGAAATCATTCTTTTCAGCTTTTCTCATAGCAATTCTCCGAGGCCATTTTTCTGGCCAGATTATGTTATGGTTCCTCCTTCTGTCTTGAATGAAAATGATGAGTGTGTGCGGTGGTCCATTGCTTCAGGGCACTCTCCCCTGGTGGAACAGAGACTTGTGCTCTTCTCTACACAGGCAAAAGTGAGGCCCCCTTGTTGGCAAAGCTGGCAGCCCCTGTGAGTTCATTTTAGCTGCTGGCTGCAAAGAGCTGCCTCCTTGGGGTGCAGGGATGCTGGTCTTCCTCAGGAGGTCCTGCCACATTCCTCCTTCCCACTCCCTGCTCTTCCTAGAACAAGGACCTACTCTTTTTTTTTTTTTTTTTTTTGAAAGAAAGAATTGTGTTCCTTTCAAATAGCAAATATAAGCAAAATTATATTCTGATGTATGGTTAGATTTCACTGAGAAAATGGCAGTCTGATCTCTCTGTTTCAGCATCCTCACACACAATTATTTGTACTCATGTATATGTCTGTCATTTTCTGTCATATAGCTGTCAAACTGCACCACAATCCCACCCATGAGAAATGGGTTATTTAGTTTGATATTTGCTTTAAAGTCTGACCAGGGCTGGCTGTTGTGTGTTGCTGGTTACTGGTTCTGGCAGGCTTTCCTCTGAGCACAGCAGTCATTGCTGTTTCCTCTGTTGCCTATTAATGGTCACAAGATGATCCAGGGAAGAGATAGTGCTCCTCTGGAAAATATTTATAAGGGAAAGACAAAGCAACATGCTAGACTTTTTAAACTACAAAATTAGTGGGCTCATACTTCTCAAGATCTTCTCCATTTTCTCAGATTTATTTTCTTGTAACTAAACAGAAAATGCAATTGGGCAAAATACCATGGCGTATTTTGTTACAGAAAGCATAAAATGTAGCCAGATGTATGAAAGGAATGCATTTTCATCTTTTCAACATAAACGGGAGGCAGGTGGCCAGCAGGAAATATTGACACCATCAATCTTTTCCCTCTTTTTATATCTGAGAGAAATAAAACCTAACACATACTGCAAAGTTACAAATTTTACATCCAGTCTATATGGATCTGTTTCCTGTCACTGATAGCCTCATAATTTCTCTTACATTCCCTCTACTCATTTATCACATCTTCTTGTTGCATCATATAGTAATTTTGATTTTCAGCTCCAGAGGACACAACTACCACTGTAGGATGGTGCCTTGATATAATGAGAATGCCAGACGAACAATTATTAGGTAGAGGACAGCAGAAGTCAGCACCAAGACCAAGCAAACCTGGACAAAAAAAATCTTAGTGTCTTTTTTTTTAATAGGAAAAAGAATATTTTTGTCTTGTTTGAAAAACCAATTTTCCTGATACAGGCAAAGGCAGCTCTTACCTTAGATTTTGTGGCCTACATAACAGTCAGCAGAGTTGTAGGAATATGTAAGCAATATTAACGTTTCTTTGGATTAACATTGGGTTCGACAATGAAATTGCCCAAGAAACCAAATGCTGACTCCATCCCAAAAATAAATGCAAACTCCAGGCTGACTGGAACCTGGAAATCTTATGAAGACACTAACATTAACTGCTCCCCTGGAACGCCTCAACGCTGTCTGCACATTCAGTTGGTCTCACTTTATGTGCTCCCTGTCTGAGCAGCAGCGAGCTGTAGGCAATTGAGTCAGCAAAAGGGAAGTGAGTGCTGAAGTAAATGCACACAGACACAGCCCAGCACTTGCAGTTGGTTTGTTTAATGGCTGAAGTCACTGATATCTTCAGAACACCATCAGAGGTCCAGTTGCTGTTTTCTGAAAGTGGGTTTTGCCCTGTGAGGCAGAGGAGAGTCTCATTTAGTCTGCATGTCACCCAGTCGAATTCCCCTGTCACATATAGGCCAGTAGCAAGTATTCATTTCCCACTTTTCATCCCATCATCAGGAAAAGGACTAAACCCAGTGGCCACAGTGGCAAGGAAACAAGCTTCTTGTCTTTGAAAGATCCAACATCTTACATATGTCTTTCAAAGTCTGTCAATCCAGTCCACATCACAATTTTCTGCAGCCCCTAACTCCTGTGTTACAATAAAAACAACAGGATCATTGTGTTTTACAGGACAATTCCCTGGTGAGGAAATCTATTTGATCTTTGACCTTTTTCTGTGTACAATTTCAGGATGTTTATCATCACTTCACAAGGTACAGCAGTGACACTATTTCTAAAGCAAATATCACTGTCCATAAACATGGACAATGTTGCCAAAGGTTGGCTGAATCTTTTAAATAGAAACAAGAACATGAAAGTTAAAATGTGCACATTGTGGGCTCAGAGATTATGAGAAGAGCTATAATTTAAAAAAAGAAAATGGAAACAGAAACTCCTCAATTCACTTAATGAAAAAATTAATAATTTCAATATTCGATATTAATACATAATTCATCAAAAGGGTGATTAGCATCCTTTTTATTATGCTGCAACTAACTACCTTTTGCACTTTTTACTTCAGAGGAGCATCTCTGACATCCCATTACATGAGGTACTGTCCCAGTAAGGGTTAACCAAGCTGGCTTGACAGTTGTGAATTGCTTTTTTCAAAGCACCTTATCATTAGAACACATTAGATACCAAGCCCCATTTATTAACAATTAACTTTTAGGAACCAAAGCAAGTAAGAGAGCATTCCTTCAAACACATTCGAATCTTTGCCATACAGTTTTTGCTATATTGTTTTCCAATGAACAAAGAAAGTTTGATGAAGGGAATTTTTAGACATTCCCCAAACCAATGTAAGGACTTGTAAGAAAAGCTAATGAAAACTATAGCACTGCATTAGTCAAGGACAGAACACTATTTCATAGAGCAAAAATCGGAAAAACAATTATGCTAAAAAGCACATAAAAAAAGAATATCCATTGGGACTCACAACCTTGCTTTTGATCAAAATGTCCCAGCTCTTATCCAAGCGGGTTTCCTCTGGCACATGTTCAGTGCAGAAAATTGCCACAGGGCTGCTTGCCAAGCTCTGTCTAAAGGGAAAGAGCCAAGAGCAAGGGTAAAGAAAGAAGTGGCATGTTGCAGGAAACACCTCAGCAGGTAATACTGCAGACATCCCAGACACCATTGTTAGCTGGAAAACTGCCACCATTTACAGAGGGTGTCCAAGTACTTGCCCTTACGACAAAAAGGAGATGTGATTGCAGCCTGGATAGACCTGTCTGGGGTAGGTTTTGTCTGGCAGCTCTGCAGGACAGCAGTAGTTAAGCCACGCTGGCAAAGGCATCAGCACCTTCCTGCAACACAGCACCTCCCTCAGGACCACAAAGCCCCAAAGACCTTGATTTTGATTGCTGGGTTGTGGGGTAGTCTTCACTGCTCTTATTCCCAGACTAGCTAGAAGCAGTTTCAGGCAGTAGTCAGGCTGCCTGCACCCTGTGCAGCAAGGCCAGGGCTTTCTCCTGCTCCTAGACAGTCAGAAAGCATGTTCTTTTTAATCTAAAACTGTCTATTCTTCTCTAATCTAATCTATTCTGATCTACTCTATCCTCAGGTTTTCTTTTTAATCCAAGACGGAGTATCTAGAATCTTGAAAGTGCTCATTGCATTTACATGGTGCGCTCCAAAAATCAGTACCTTCTTTTGCATTTTGGGTAACACAGAGCACAGTGCCAGTCCCACCAAAAGGCTTTGTGAGATGTGAACATGTGTGGAAACTACACAGGCCTTATTCTGATCCTACTACTTTTACACTGTGATTAGTCTGTTTCTCAGGGTAACTGGGAGCAAAGTCAGACCAAACCACACTCAAATCACGGTATTGTGCTGAGCAAAGCAAAGTCATTCGTTTTTCCCTTTCTACTTCCTTATTTCTAATTTTGAATAAGGAAGTTATCCTGGAGCATCTTCATTCCCTATTTCTCAGTGTCATAATGTATGTTCCTCTTTGACGCATGAATAGTTTTCTCAGGCTGATGGTTTTCTTGTGTTCCCTCAAAAGGTTATTTCAAAGTTGTCCAAAAAAGCCACATCCACACAAACTGAAACAATGTAAAACTGGCTTAATTTCAGGATGCTAGAAATTCAACATGCAGATCCTAACCACTTAAAGGTTTTATGAGTTGAAGTTTATTCAAATCTGAAACTCAAGTCAATGTGAAGGAATGCAGGAAGAGAGGGGAGGCCAATCATAACAGAGACACCCCCTCTCTCATATTTGCAGGAATTACCTTATGCTAAATAATAGAGTTCTGTGTAGAATCAGATGTTTCTTTTATTAAGATGTCTAAAAAAACAGGGGTTTATAACATGCAACTTTTCCTAGAATTGTAGTTCTATTCCACTATAAAAGTTCATTACCTTACTTACTAACCAGTAGAAGCAGGCCTTTTAGATTATCCTTTTCCTCTCTTAATCCAGCCTACAGGATGGTTCCGACAGCCCATAGCACCCATGCAGGAAGAACTCACAGGACTGGAGACACACCAGGGGCTTAGAGACAAGGCGTTGCCATTAACTCTTCCCAGCCCCAGAAGAGATACCAAACTGGTTTTGGAAGTGCTCTGCCAATGCAGTTCAAAGAGCCTAATCTACTTGAAACAGTCAGTATTTTCCCTCAGATAGTCCCATCTGCTTTTCACCTCCTTTCAGCTTCTTTAAGGCTGGGATGGTTGTTTCTGTACTCCTCTGTATGAACATCACCTGAACACAAATTAACCAGATCCGGCAGCCCTCCCTGCCAGAACTCCAGATCAGAGTAGGGATCACAGGGTTTGATCTATACAAAATACAGTCAAGAGGAGATTTAGACCCAAAGCAGCAAAGAATGCTCAAAAGACTCCAAAAACACTGCACGCATTTTGCAAGCCTAGTGAGAGAAATCATAAAGCAGTGGGGTGATCATCCAACAAAAGCTAGATTTCAAGAGGGGTTGGCCAGTCTTTGCTGGGGCAAGGTGCCAATGATGCCAGCTGTTTGATGGTACTTCTGCAGCACTTCCCCATCACTTTTTTCTGTCCTTTCTGTTTGCAGCAAGTCAAAATTTCCCCTAAATAACCACTGTATCATTTTATAGATTTAACCTTGTAACTCTTTCCTCTTATTTCCCTCTAAGTCACATGTTATCTCTTTTAATGTTAAATATTTCCTGTCTGTTCATTCCTTGGCTTATTTTAGCTTCTTCCTTCCTCTTAATTGGCTGCCTGCCCCCTATATGTCTGCCTTACATGTTTATACTCTTAGCCATTGTTGCCTGTTTTCTTGGCCAGTGAATTGGTTCCCATTCTTTGCCATTGTGAAACTCTCAAAAAATAACGGACTTGCTTCACATTCCCTTTGAGTGAATCATAACTCTCGGTGGTCTCCAGCACAGCAGCCATCCTGAACCTGTGGCACTTCCCTGGAGTAGAGTTCCACAGCAGGAGTAGGCACTGTCTGGGCAGTAGCCCTTCATACCTCACTTGTGATTAGCAGGTTACTTCAAGCTTCATCTAGGTTTTATTTAAATTCTCTAATTTCCTTTCTCTAGTGAAAACAAACCTTCCCTCCTGTTATAAAACAGGTATGGGATCCCCAGGGACTCAAAGCTAACTTGAACTTTGGAAAGCTATATTCCTGATACATCCTAGCAACCCATTGAAAGGAAGCAACAATTCAAAGATACCCTCAGCCGCTCTCCTTTTCTCCAATATAGACACAAACATATGGATGTGTGGGATTTTTTTATCCCCATGAAGTTCTGTGCAATAGCATACAACATTAAGATTCTCAGGACTTTTCAGTTCATGCTGATCTAAGAGACACAACAATCATATCCCAAAGTAGAATTCTTCAGAAAAAGGCATTTTCTTTTTCTATACCTGCTCTACTCTTCTATACCTAGCACTTACCCCCTGCTCTTAGGTGCTCTCTGGTTGTTTATATTAGAGATGGTAGAAAGGAAAAGCAGCAAGAGGGTGAGTAGGAGCTCTTATGTCTCAGATTTGTTTGATTAGCAAAAAGCAACCAGTGAGCTCCTGAGAGCACAACTGAGGAATTAATGGGATAATCCAGGATTACATTTTTCTACTATGTTTTGACTTTTTAATTTTTTTGTTAAAATGAAGATTATTGCTGTGAATCAAAAGTTCATTAAAATATTGAAACTGGAAAGAAGGATGTGTTGAATATGGCTGAAACACAGATCACTAAGAGGGAGGTCTATCTTGCAGCCTTGCACATGTAGTCCACACTGTTAGAGACTAGGAATGTGTATGCCAGATGACCTGATGCTGTGTAGTTGCAGGGGCCACAGAATTCAATCCCATTGGAAAATAATTCTGATGGTGAATGCAGCATTTTCTGGAAGTAACTATGCAGGAAAAATAAAAAATGGCAACCCAAAGTGTCATGTATATTTATGACAATAAGTAAAATCAGTCTGATTCTTTTCCATTAGTATTTTGTCTTGCATCAACTTTACACTAAGTTGCAGATTGTCTTTGTATTTATCTGAGCACAAAATAGTCCTAAAAAGAGGAGGAAAGCAGCCTTCTTACTCCACAGTGCCTCAATGCAAACCCTCAAAATAAATTACTGTAGAGGACAATCATCCTTAGAACCTTACATGAATACACAATTTCTGCCATTTTTTAAAATTCGCAATTCTTACTTTTTCTAGGTATACTCCCTGTAGGGGGAGAAGATAGTTTCCAAGGCAGACCTTTGATGTATGAGAAGATTTGTTGCCACGGTATATACAGGTTTAGACACACATGCTTTCATATACACCTTGTGAAATAAGTGTGTAAGTACAGCCATTTTTTGAGAGCTTTCTATTTCCTCTCTTTCTTTGTCTCAGCATGACTTCAGCATTTACTGTGTTTTTTCTCCCAGTCACTGGACTGCAGTGAAGAGGCCATGTTTTTCAGTTTCTTATACCTATTCTGCTCCTCACTTAGATCACCAGAGTCATGTTCCACATGATTAGATAGTGAATCTAAAATTTCAGGCTCATTAACCACTTCAGGAGATATTGTGAGAAGCTGACACAAAGCTACATCTTTGGTGAGTACTTGCCCACCTCAAAAACCACATTCAGTGGGAATCTCAGCTATAAACAGCTTGCCATATGTGTATACACACACACTGGAAAGTTTGCATTTTTAACATTTGTAAATTGGAGCATCTTAGAGGAGATGCTATCACTGCTCAGCAGCAATCTCTCCCTTCATGCTGCTCAGTTTTCATTACAGGAATGCTTTATACCACTCTGTAAGCAAATAGTTATTAATAGATAAAATGCCAAGAGAGAGACACCAGCAGCTGGTCTCTATCCTAGACAGCTCCTCAGTTTTTCAGGATTAATAAAACAATTTATTGTACACTGCAATTGGGTACCCTTTGTATCAAATCTTGGGCTCTCACTGCAGTTGAATTCCACATTTTTGCAGACAAGTTCTTATGGCACCACTAGGGCAGAGCTCAGCTCCAGCTCATGGCCATTCCCCACTGGACCCTCTCCCCCACCAGGGGGGTTTCTTGTGTGCAGTGTGGGCTCAGCAATCTCCCAAGCACACTGAGATGAAGGATTAGCTCAACACCAGGCTATTCAAACTGCTTTTAAACAAGTTCTGTTCCAAGTATTGTGGGTTTCCCCATGCATTACCTCTACTTTGATTATTGTGGCCTTCCCTGATTGCTGAGATAAAGGTTTCCTGGAGTTAATGGGGAACACTGTAACTCTCAAAACGGGAACCCACCTCACTGACTGATATAGCTCCCAAATGGAAGCTCATTCACTGTGATGATAGCATGGACTTTCCTGCTCAGGCCAAGCTCTTAACTCATGATCTTTCATCACTAGCCCATAGTGAAAGACAAGGTGGCTGGTCTAAGGGGCCTGTCTCCACCCCAGAGGTACTGCAGTTAATTGTTACCAATTCCTGTCAAAGTCTATTTCTATGGCTCCAGTATTAGCCTAGGATTATTCCTTCCACAACACTTAAGCTTGCAGCATCACTGATTTCTATTTTGCTGTGACTTCCTGGCATAACTAGGTTATCTGTCCTAGCTATTCACCTCAGAGATGGGGATCCCCATTCAGATGCCTTCCTGCCCTCTCTTCATGTTTTGTGCTGAGAAGTTAAACAACCTGACTGACCTTCAGAATCACAGCCTTAAACATGTTTTATGCAGTTGCTCTCTGATCAACAGACAAGAACCTGTGTACAAGAGAAATTAAACTGCTAGGGATTTCCTAGAGCAGGAAACCAACTTGGAGTGTTTTAGGAGTTGGGCTAGCACTCAAATGTGATGCCTGTATTTGTAACTATGTCAAAATGCATATGGGTACAGACAATCATACCTCCAAAGCAGGATTGAACAGTTCGTACAGAAAAATGCCACATAAAACCTCTCAGGGTGAAAGTAACTCTGGTTACTGATCCTCACACTCTAAATACTCACAGTTTCCCTGTGTCTGTTGTACACTCCAGCCATGATGAGCAGACCCATTTATGCTTTCATTAAAACCAAACATGTTCTGAAGAAGAAAAGATCCCCCTTCAAAAGTGCTACATGGTTAATGTCTATGAAAGGTGGATGGGATTTTAAAGAAATGGGAGAGATGAGGAGCCACTGCCCGGTAGAGGCAAAATGCTGTGCTCTACAGCCATGTGTGGGGTCACACATTCTGACTGCCACTCTTACCATTTCCTCCAGACATCTAATTTGAGTGCCACACAAACCCACAGTCAGAAGTCCAGGTTTATTGCAAAAGGAAAAAGAAAGATATTTGAGCCAGCAGCTCAGAGCCTAGAAGCATGGACACTTGGTCTACAGTCAAACTGCAGGATTCATCCCAGCTTGGATCTCCCTTGATTTTCATAGTTTATCTATGGGATGTGATAGTTGACAACTTAGGTGGACCAGTTCAACCCAGTCCTCAAAACAGGCAGATTGGCAGGATCTGCCTTGAATCAAAGCTGCTTCTTGTACAAAATGGGCAAGTCTCCCATGACTGAGAAACTGAATTTGTCCAGATTTCTAGGTGTGCCGAGACTAACACTTAGTATTTGACTTACAAATTCATAAAAAAATTCCTGTCTGTTGGCAAAGTTACGTAAGTAACAATCCAACACATCAAATGTTTTCTCTACTAAGGCTAAGCACAGGAACCACCATCTTCTGATGGCACCTGCTAATAGAGCCTCTGATTTGGCCTTATTATTATGCAGTGCAAGATAGCCCGGGAGCTCAGTCCCCAGGGAGACAGGGTGCCCAAAGCTAAGCTAGTTCAGGCCGATTGATTGCCACGGGCCAACCCCCATAGCAAGCTTGGTGATTATCAGCTCTTATAGAGATTGTGAGCTCTTAGGATTTCAGCTCCTGCTTGCTAGGTAGGGGTGCCCTCGGGCTGAGGCTGCAGCAGACGGTGGAGAGAGGAGAAGGACAGGCGCTGGCTGGCTCCACAGAGATGGCTGTATTGGGGAAGTCTGTGAAGGGTCCCAGTGACAGCTCTTCTTCTGTCAAATGGGGTACAGTATGCCTCTTTTATAGGGTTCGGGGGGATCCAGATTTGACCAATAGTAAGGGTTTAGGTATAGTGGCCTATAGGGTTACAGAGAGAGACAGGAATTCCTATTGCTGTCTCAGCATTCCTATTGTTCAATTTTCCATGGAGCCTTACCCAAGTCCAAGGGGTTTACTACAACCTGCAGTGCTGAAAAAGTTGCTTTGTAGGGTAACAAGTGAGGCTGCACCTTGACTACTGTGTTCAATTCTGGATCCATCACTCCAAGAAAGATATTGAGGTGCTGAAGTGTGTCCAAAGAAGGGCAACAGAACTGGTGAATGGTCTAGAAAACAAATCCTATGAGGAGTAGCTGAGGAAACTGGAGTTATTTAGTTTGGAGAAAAGGGGTCTCAGGGGAGACCTTATCACTCTCTACAACTGCATGAAAGGAGCTTATGGCCAGGTGGGAGTCAGTCTCTTCTGCCCTGTCTCAAGTGAAAGGAAAAGAGGAAATGTCCCCCAGTTGTGCCAGGGGAGGTTCAGATTATATACTGGAAAAATACCTCACTGATAGAATGGTAGGCACTGGAATAAGTTGTCCAGGGAGGTGGTGGAGTTACTGTCTCTGAATGTGTTCAAGAAGAATCTGGATATGGCACTTGGATCCCCAAGTTTAGGGGATTTGGATATGGTTTAGGGGTGACCATGGTGGTGCTTGATTCGTGGTTGGACTAGATGTTCTTAAAGGTCTCTTGCAAATTTGATGGTCCTGTGATTATGTAACCCTTTGCTCTGGAGCTTTGTTATCCCCTGCTCACTGGGTGAAAAAATCCTGAAATTGATGCTGAAATAATTGCTGTCCCCAAAGGCTTAAACAGACATCTCTTTATTTCCAAAGACAACAAACCTACAACACCTCTAGAACAGCCACCATGGAGGATCACAAGACCCTCCTCATCTACTTAGAAAGACAAATCTCTGTTGTCAGTGATTTCTGAATCCATAGATATCACCTTGTTGGCAATCACCTTGACAGTGAAAACCAGAAAATGTTCTTCAATCATCATGTCAGTCATTTTCTATCTAAAAATTGATTTCAAGGCACTGGCAGCTCTGATCACATGGAGCAATTCCTGCAACAGGGAACAATTCACCTGTGGAAGCTTAAAAATACCCAACCAGCTACAACTGCTTGAACTCATGGAGAGAAAAATTAGAATCAGCTGTTTAGCATAGCCCAAGAGTCTCCATGTTACAGGAGCTACTGCATCTAAACTGAGAGAAAGTCAAGAGGGAATGTATTTTATCTTGGCTGTTTACAACAGCAGCAGTGGTAAAAGTCACTTTGAATTCATGACTTACTGTGGCTTTAAAAGAACCTCACTTGCTGTCTAGGTATTCTACAGGTGGAAATGAGCGTGATGCAGGAAAACAGATTATTCATTCATTTTCTAACCTAGTTTTCCTATCTAAACCAGAATTTTCTGTGGGCTGTTGCCACCTCTAACTAAAAGCATGGCTTCTGAAAAACCTATGACAGGAACACTGAATAGCTACTTTTCTGCCAAGTGGCTTAGAAAATAAGTTGCATGGGGCAAGTATAACTTGAGAGCAGACAACATGTCTTGCATGACTCATATTAAGCCCTGCCTGCTATTCTGGTAGGCAGGAAAATGAACTGGCTTCACATCCAAGCAGCTTTGCCTCCTCAGACTCTGTGGCACTTACAATTGGGGTGAAAGCAATGTTTGTTTACTGTCTCTGAGTAAAGTAGGGGTGTGGAAAGAGGAGTCCCAAACCTCAAAAGCCAAAATGAAGAATTCAATGAAAGGTGAAAATTGCAGCAGTCCATTTACCACAGATGAGAGAAGAGAGGAATTTTAACTTGAAGAGAAGGTGGGGGGACTTTCCTATCACTGCTTCCACCTTTGTCCTTGGTTTCTGCAGCACTGTTCCCAGCTGACAGCTGGAGGAGAGCAGTCTGTGCCTTTGTGCACACTTACAATAGTAAGTGCTGTGTCCTGGGATTGCCCTCTGCCTCTGCATTCTCAAGACAATTATTTTCACTTTTTGACATTTTTAGTCAGAAATGAAAGCGGCCAAACACATTATTAAATTCGGCCTCAGTTTCACGAAAGGGATGATGTGGGTGTGTCTGACCATGACTACAACGAGGAGATAGCTGTTTCTAGGAGAAGAGTGTCAACTTTTATTTTTGGCACAGCCAAGTTGGCAGATACTCTTGGCTTCCACTGCACAATTCATGTGAAATGCAAAAATAAAATTAAAAAAATAATAAAAGAAGGAAGAAATTTAACTAGTGCTGCCCAAGAAAACCAGACAGACACACATGAAAAAGGAATGATGTACCATATAAAACATTAAATACACACACACATAGGCAGGACTCTGCTTTATAGGATTTGAACCATATGCACATCTATACATACACATGCACTAACTCACACCAATAAATCATTTTAGCCAGACTATCTGTCTGGTGTGTGGAACAGAAACACACTTATGAAATCTATTTTCTTATTTTAGCAGCAGGCTAATAATTGATAAAGAGCCAGACTGGGGGCTCTGAGTTTTATATGACAGATATACAAGGCTGCCGTTCTCCTCCTGTGTGCCTTGCCCCTTCTCCCGCCTGCAGCAGCTCCAGCCTGACAGCAAGCAGAGCCCCTTCCTGACTGGCACAGACTGAGCTCCTCAGCAGCTGCCCAGCAGCCCTGCCAGGGCAGGGCAGATCTCCTGATTTAGCTAAAGCAACAAGAAAGAAGCAGCCAGTGGCATGACTCAGCTGAGGCAGGAGTCAGCTGTGTGCATGGGCCTGGCCTTGTTTGGGTGGTAGTGGCTGCTGGCTCAGTCCCCTGGGTAAGCTCTGGACACAGGGATGTGCTTCCAACATGGTCCCAAGCCTCCCGCAGCAGCATCCCAGCAGACAGCATTGGCGTGGGGCTGGCAGTGAGATCTCACTGTAAGGACAGTGAGCAAAGCAGCAGGAGCAAAAATGCCCTGGTGGCCCTTCTGAAGCTGCCCCCACCACCTCTGGAGACACTTGGAGGCGGGAAAGCATGGTCAATACTAGTGAAAATAATGGATTACTCTGAGCACCAGGGCTTCCTTCCCTCCTCTGCACATTGCTTGCATGAGTGCCAGCCCCAGACTCTGTATCAATGAGATATTGTCTGCAGTTTATTTTTCTAGGTTTTTTTCCTCTATCTCTTTTCTGTGTGGACTGTTCTCCACCCTTCCCAAACAACCTGTAAAGCAAAATTTAGTGTCTCTCAGTGCTAACCCATTTCTGGGTGCTGGTGTGACTCCTCTGGTCTGTTAGCTTTGGGCAGCTGCTGGCAAAGGGTCAGATCAGGCAGAGGAGAGCCAGACTGGATCTGGGCCAGGTGGAGGAGAGATGCCACACCGTGGGACCACCCATTCCAGGCTGTGTACTGCCCCTGGAATAACTTCTCCTGAATGACCCTGTGGTTCCTCTGAGTGGTCAGCTCACACTGGCTACTTCTCCCAGCTTTTTGCACTGTCTTCTGCTCCCCATTCTCCCTTTTAACTCACTACTTACTCTTTGTTCTTTTGATGTACAGTCAGATCATGGGAAAACCCCCCCCCCAAAAACATAGACTTAAAATATATTGAAATTGTGGGAAAAAAATAGTGAAACACAACCCATTCTCAAATTATTTCCATATTGTTTGTCATAACTCAGGGGCAACTCTTTCTCAAACTATTCCTTTTTTTTTGGCCACTGAATACCCTTACATTAAAGGGCCACAACTGCCCCTCAGACTCTCTTGAGAGGCAGGACAGGGATAAGCCCCACTTTGGTGAATCTCACAAAACAGAGAGCGTGTTTACTTCAGTGCCTGGAGCCTGCCAAGTAAGCCTGCCAACGGGAGGTGTTGCTGGCTTGGAAAGAGTATTTACCAGGCTTCCCACTAACAGAAATACCTGATGCTTGTAGTG
This sequence comes from Molothrus aeneus, assembly GCF_037042795.1. Taxonomy (NCBI): domain Eukaryota; kingdom Metazoa; phylum Chordata; class Aves; order Passeriformes; family Icteridae; genus Molothrus; species Molothrus aeneus. Next base: position 59,386,571 of record NC_089646.1, read on the forward strand.
ATCCTCCTTCTGTTAGGCTGTAAGGAGTCCAAGGCTCAGGGGAGGCTGCTTTGTTTGGGATAAGCCCTGCACAAAGGCAGCTGGAGAGAGAAGCTGCACTGCAGGTTCTGATTTTCACTAATTGCATCTGCCGTGATTTTCTCCCCCACATCATTCCTGTGTAAAAGGACTGGAGCTGCCTCAAGGATATGCCTCCCTTTTTGACTCCAAGACAGCTGGAATGCAGTGTTCAACTTCAAGAAGGCAGTTGTACCATGCACACCCTGTTGAGTAAAGGGAAAAAAAATCAGAATGCCACCAGAAAACTGACTTCTCCCCTTCCCTACAAGGTCTGCTGCAACCCACCAGCAAAGCAAAAAGAAGGGAAACTTCAGCTTTGGATTCTGAAAGCTATTTTAGCTATCCAATTATCAGTTAAACCATCAGGACTTAAACTGCATTTAAGATAACAATCACTTCAGATTATGCTTTCATTAGGCACCAAAGTGCTTAAGAGCAGCTCTGAAGGGTGTTCTTTCTGGGGGACTTTCCTGCCAGGGGCAGTACTACACACCTCAATTCCCTGCTGATCTACACAGGCAGTCATCACTTCTACTAGGTCTGCTCAGCAGGGTTTGTTCCAGGTTAGCTTCACTTTTAAACCCCATCACTTGTGAAATGATGACTTGTGTCCAACAGGGCTCTCCTGTGGAGCAGAAAGCAGTTCAGTTTGTAACTGGAGTGTGTTTGTGCTCCTTTGGGTATGGGAGGTCCATACTGTGCTGGGGCTGTGGGAATTTGCCAGCTGAGTAGAGATACCACACACTGGGATTGAGGAGAAACAGAATTCCTTGCACATCAGTGCTGACATTTTAATATTAAATCATTGCAAATTATGATGATTGCAGAGCACAGACCTTGGCATCTGCTTCTACCTTGGCATCTGCTTCTACCTTGGCATCTGCTTCTAGCCAGAGAGGAAAGGGTAGAGAAGCAAGGCTCTGTCTTTAGCTTGTGTCCTCTGGGCTGGAGTTTTCCTACTCAGTTTTTGACTGCCATCTGCAGAGATGTTACACTGAGCACCTATATTTGGTGCAATGCACACCACTTTCATCTGACTTCAAACCTACTAACCCTATGTATGTCTTCAAACAGTTTGACCCAGGAATTTAAGGGGAGCTTTATCTTCTAATCCAAAGCTACATTTGGTTGAGTTTGGCCCTGTATGTGGGAAAAACCCCTTGGAGAAGCACAGTAGTTACTGTACAGACATAGCTGCTGTTTTTCCAAATGACACACAGCATTTCATCTGTTTCAATGCTGTTTTAAGTCAAATCAATTTGGCCCATGAGTTGCTCTGTATTTATTTTGCCAGATTTGAATTTTTTGTGTTTGGAGTCTGGGTTGGTAAGTTAATAATGGCAACAACATGTCTGAAACAAGAAGAAATTAACTCTATTTATACCAACACAAGAAGAATTATGAAAGACTCGAGGAGCCAAATGTCAAGCAGGGTTTGGTATCCATGGAATACATTCAGGAGACTACAGAGTTTGGCAACAAAGAAATACTAAGGAGCTGGGAGGAAGGCTGGTTGGAAAGCAGATTCAGGCTTTTGCTGTGGTGGGGAGATTTGATGAAACAAGCTATCGTAGGAGAGGACTAGATCTGGTGTAGGTGTCTGGACCAGTGATAACCACATGCCCAGTGCAGACACTGGTGTGTAGCACGCTGGCTGTGACACATGGGCTGGACTGCAACTACTCACTCCAAAAATGAAATGGTTAAGACAACTGCAGAGCTGTCATGCACAGAGAAGTATGTGACATCTTACCAGCTGAAATATTTGAGGCCAAACATTGTTACTCATTGGGAGCTCTGCCATTAAGCTCCCTCTCCCCTGATATTTATGATTAACACTTTGAAACATCTGCATTGCCTTTTTGACTCACAAGAATTCCAGTTAAAGGGAACAAACTTTCTGTAGCAAAGTTTCTGACTGCCAAAAAAGAGAAGACTTACAGAGCCGCTGTGTCTTACCCTGTTCTCTTCCCAAGGCAGTAAACAGCCTTTGAAAGGAGGTGTGTTCCAGTGCCCCTGCTCACAGCTCCGTGCCCAGAGGTCTCCCCACACCCTGCCAAGGATTAATGGGACACCAACCCCTCTCAGGCTCCCAGAGAGACACGTGTGAGGGGACAATGGCCCTACATGTGTCACACCCACCCTCACACACACACACCACCCTCTTCACAGCATTAGCTTCAGGATGCCTGCCCAGGCTGACAGGCTCTGCCTTAAAATGGCTAGGATGGAGGCACTTCCCAAACTCAGGTTTTGGTCAAAGCTCCCAAGAAAGGGAAAACAAGGTTTGTGGAAGATGAAATAGAGACACCTAAGTGCAGAAAGTGCATGAAAAGTAAAAAGTGAATGATTTGTTTTTCTTTTAACAAAGTCTTCCCAATTTAAAGGAGGGGAAAGCAGAAAGTACTTGAAAGTAGATCCTATGGTTGCAGAACCACATTTCTGAAATACAGATCTCTCAAGTATCAAACTACATTGCAGAATGACTAATTGTGGGGTGACTAATCCCTGTCTCCCCTCCAAAACTATTACTTCACAGTGGTGAAGAAAACATACCATAAAGATGCTGTTATTGCATCATTCACATTTATTTGCATTGAGAAAGACTGAGCCTTTTGCAGTACTTGTCTGATTACCAAGAGAGATGCTTCTTCCATGCCAGAAAAAGAAAAGGCCATTTAGTCTTCACAATTCATCCTGGACAGTTGTAAAGGTGTTTGGTGAAACGCCTCAGGGCTGGGGAGATTGCTTGCAAGCAAAAAACCCCCCACAAACAACAAAACAAAACAAATGAAAACAGACCAAACCAAACCAAACCAAAAAACCCAAACACCATTCCCCCCCCCCCCGCAAAAAAAATTGGTGGGGCAGGGAGATGGCAGATGCAGATGGATATTCAGATTGACAGAAAATGAAAACCTGCCTTTGTCTTGCCTTCATTAGTCTTCATTATATGACCAGGACAGCTTTAATTGCTGCCCTGCATACATAAGTAATAAAAATGTAAAATGTTTAAATGAACTGTGGCTCCCAAAAGCCATTATAAAAGATTAATGATGAGTACTATTTGCTAACTTAAATGTCTTCAAGAAGCACATCTGAGCAGCCCTTGTGGCTAAGATGAGATTAGAACAATATTTGCTGGACTACTTCTCTCAACCCATTATGCCCCTAGCTTTGATGGTTTTGATTATTCCATCTTTAGCTAGTCTGAATTCTAGACATATTTGATTGCAATTTATTCATTCCTGACAAGTTATCCCTCTCCCGCAATCCAAAGAAAGAGTCTTCAGGTACTCATAGTCATATTCTGTCTTCAAGAATTGCTGATGCTTGCTTTGATGGCTTTTACTGCCAAAGTTGTTGAATATATAGTTTATTAGTAGCACTCCAGAAATTACTGTGTGAATTAATACACTATCCAGCTGAAGGGAAAATTACACAACCTTTTCTATTTAAATTGGAATCAGTACCAAGACCCATCTTTGAACTACAACTTTCCCTTGAGGGGCACAGATTTGACTCTGAATTCAAATGTGAGAAAGAAGTTTTATTTTTAAACTGGCACCAAAGCAAAGCAAAGTTTTGACATAGTTTTGGCCATCCACCTCTCATTTCACTTAGAAACCCATCCTCAGGGTAAAGCAAATGCTCAAGCAGAGGTGAAGGTACCAGCTCTTGTCTTCTCACTGCTACCATTCAGTGTTTCTTTCATGTTTTACCAATATATTTACCACTGCATCCACTTGTCGCAAAGAGCTGTAAGGTAGAGACAGCCCATTAGCTCCTGCACACAGAGCAGAGCAGGTTCCAAAAGCTGCACAGCCCTTGTCCACCCCACCCACTGGAGTGAGTTACACCTCCTGCCAAAGCTCAGCTTTGGGATGAGCCCGGCTGGCAGCTTTTCAGTGTGCCCTTCTCTGGATGGAGCAAAGGCTCAGATCATGCCTGAATGTTGCATGTGAAGCCAACACAGCAGGGGCAGGAGAACAGAACTAAGGCAACTTTCTGATTTTCTGCCTCTTTTGTGCACAGGCGACCACCAAACTTTAACAAATGGGCACGAACAGCTTTTCCATGGATAAGCACCTCCCTTGTGAAGTCAGGTAGATTGTCTTGACAGCTACACATCTCTGGGAATGAAGAGACCTGCACAGGGAAGTTGAACTTCGGTGTGGTGTACTCTGATATTTGGCTTCCAATCCAATTTTTGGATAATACTAAAAAATTTGGGAAGACTCATAAAACTTGATACTTTGTGACATAAGCCACTTTCTTGCTATTTAGGATTGCACTAGGATTTTCACAACTGGCAGGAATTTGCAGCTGCAGAGCTTCTGTATGCCATCCTTTCCAACATCACTTGTGGAGGCCAAAAACTAGACTGATGGACCACTAAATGATTAATTTCTATGTTCCTTTCTGCTTTAGTCCTCATCTTGCTATATTACATTCAGTGTTGACTTTCATAACAAAGTCTCCTCTGCCAGGAGTGGGCTATATTGACTACTTAAGATCTTCTGAGCCTTCACCTGGTCTCCCACGATATGATGCCCGAATTTTCCCATTTCCCATTCCACTCCCATTAGCTCTCTAGGCTCAATTCTGTGCACATGGTGCCATTTCTTTTTCCTGATCACTGTTTGGAAGCTGCCTCCCTAGTAAGTCTGGCTCCTGGACTCTCATCTCTTCCTGTGCAGTCTTCTGGGCTGGTCCCATTCCAATCTGTGGACCAGAAGCTTTTCCAAGACAACTATTCTCTCTTCAGTTCTTCTAACACCCCTGCCCACCAAACCCATCATCTGTTCAGTGTCACAGAGTAGACTGATACAATTAAGACTGCAGGGTTAGCTATTTTAGGGGAGAACAGAATTGCTGCTGTTCCCAGGGAGAAAAGAAAGGTCCTGGAGAAAGAGGAACGTGGCTTAGTGTTGCTATTTCACAGCTGGCTGAGCGAGAAATTGGCTCTACTCTTCCCAGCCTCAAAAGTAGGGACAGGAGCCCCAAGGCATGGAGACTGGCTTGCCAGGTCTTTTAAATCAGTGACAGGAGGAGCTCCTTCCCCTCTCTGCCTCCTTCTCCTGTCGGGGAAGCTCCTTGTGGGGGTGCTTGGTCTCCTGCAACTCTTCTCCGGCTGCTGCAGCTGCCCTGGAAGCCCCCAGACATTCCCAGCAGAGTCTGGACGGCTGCTTTGGTGACAACCTGGGCTCAATTTAATGAGAATGTTCACGTTCACTTGCTATGCTGGCCATCCGCCAGCATATTTTCTTGAGGCACATAAGAGAGAGAAGGGAAATGGTGATCTTTAACAGGTTTTTTTGTGTGTGTGTTTTTTGATTTTTTTTTTTTTTTATCCAGCCAAACCTGACTGGAATTTCATGGATGAAAGAAAAGGCACTTCTCTAGCCCAGGGGCTTTGTCCCTGCCAAATTATAAGGGCCTACTGCAAACAATGGAGGTGTTACAGCTTCTAAAAAAATAAAAATGTTGAAAGAATCTTTTATAACGGAAAATATTAGGCAACCTAAATCTCAGGCCAGCTGGTAGCGGGCAGTATAATATAAACTCTTTGGAGGAGAGCTGTGCAAATAATGGATTTTCAGAATTTCTCATCTCCCACTCCCTGCTCCAAGTTTGAACTATTTTAGCTATTTTCTCCAGCTGAAATTATTTGCCAAATTCAGCCAGTCGCTAAATTCTCCTCAAATTTTTTCTTTTCTCCGTCGACAGGTTTCTTGTAAAAACAAACCCATTCTCCCACCTCCGACTTGGAATTACGGTGTTCACCAGTGACACACTCAGGAAGAAATCTGCCTGTGGTCAGCTCACTCATTTTTCGCTGCATTCTCCTTGGAGCTCACACGTTACAGGAACCAATCTGGCCTGATAGCTGCCTGGCAGCCTGCAGCGGAGCTTTTCCAGTAGTCTCCACCATGCCTGGCCCAGCCAGCGCTGGGCTGGGAGCCTTTGCACAGTGTGGGGCTGGAGGTTCATTAGGCTGTGGTTTCCAGGCTGGGTCTTCGCCCATAATAATGATGTTTCTGATGTCAACTGCAGACCAGATGTTGCCCGTCAGTGCTGTGCTGCTGGAGGGGAGAGGCAACTCAGGAGGTGGGAGGCTCTGAGGAGTCAGTGATCCCATGTGGTTCCTTGTAAACGTGCAGGTGTTAGCTGTGGTGTCCTGGCCAAATCCCATTCTGGCACTTCACCAGCTCTGGCAGTTTACCTGCTTACACTCACCTCTGTGCTCCTAATTGCAGCAGTTGTTTCTCACCTCCCTTAGAAGCAGATTTGTGCATTCACAGCTGGCACTGCTACATCCCTACCCTGCTGCTCCAGGGGATGGCAAAGCCCACATCCTGATATCCCTCATATCCTTTGAGATAAGCAGCAGCACCATGCCCAGGGCTGGAAGACAGCTGCCCTGCAGAGGCAGACAGAATTGACAGACACCCGAGGTGAGGCTGCAGCAGGTCTGCCTGTGGTGGTGGGGCACTATAAATGTACTTAAACAAGCTGCTTGAGACCTAAAATGTGGCTCCAAAGTAATGAAACGTGGTTGTTTGACAGTGGCAGGCACTGCCTTGCTTTCAGAGGCTGCTTTATGGCTGTTAGTGTAACACTGCCTGCCCAAATACCTTTTCTTTTCTTTTCTTTTCTTTTCTTTTCTTTTCTTTTCTTTTCTTTTCTTTTCTTTTCTTTTCTTTTCTTTTCTTTTCTTTTCTTTTCTTTTCTTTTCTTTTCTTTTCTTTTCTTTTCTTTTCTTTTCTTTTCTTTTCTTTTCTTTTCTTTTCTTTTCTTTTCTTTTCTTTTCTTTTCTTTTCTTTTCTTTTCTTTTCTTTTCTTTTCTTTTCTTTTTTCTTTTCTTTTCTCTCTTTTTTCCTTCCCTTCCCTTCCCTTCCCTTCCCTTCCCTTCCCTTCCCTTCCCTTCCCTTCCCTTCCCTTCCCTTCCCTTCCCTTCCCTTCCCTTCCCTTCCCTTCCCTTCCCTTCCCTTCCCTTCCCTTCCCTTCCCTTCCCTTCCCTTCCCTTCCCTTCCCTTCCCTTCCCTTCCCTTCCCTTCCCTTCCCTTCCCTTCCCTTCCCTTCCCTTCCCTTCCCTTCCCTTCCCTTCCCTTCCCTTCCCTTCCCTTCCCTTCCCTTCCCTTCCCTTCCCTTCCCTTCCCTTCCCTTCCCTTCCCTTCCCTTCTCCAAATTTGCAAACAGAATATTCAGGTCTTCTGTTTAGGGCTTTAAGTGAATGGTGAGGTGTGAGTGCATATTATTAAAGAGCCCATAAACTGCAGGCGCAGACAGATATGTAGGTTCCTAAGTTCAAAAACACAACACTTAAAAATTTTGCCAAGAAAGAACTGGTGATGATTAAAAGTGAAGCAAAACTCCTGGTGTGAGTATAATCTCTTCCTGTTGTTGGTGGTGTCGCATCTTTGTTGGAGGCTCCTCCACTCTGCAGGAGCTCAGTTAGCAAGGCCTCTGTTAATGTCTTGTGCTGCACAAACTGAGCTGGGCAAACTCCAGCTTGGGTTACAGCTCCACAGCCACAGGGATTTCCATCAGGGCAGGCTTGAATCCCTTAATTGCATCGGCACAGCAAGATGGACCTGAGACCACTGGGAACAAGGCACTGCTCTGAGCTTCAGTGATGTCTATACAGCCACATGGGAACACAGGAGGGTTAATCCAAAACCTCACATCCAGCAATTTGGCAGTAAACATTCAAAGAACCTTAGACTGGTTTGGGTTGGAAGGGACTTTAAAGATCATCTTGTTCCAATCCCTCTGCCATGGGCACGGACACCTTGCACTGGATCAGGTTACTCAAAGCCCCATCCAACTTGGCCTAAACATTGTACACAATCAAGGCTAAAATACTATTTTTTCCATTGTCCTCATCACACAGACACTTGGAATGCTGTCAACCTTTGCTTTTAAATCTGGGAACCAGGACATATTCCCTATCTGAAGCTGGGTACAGAACACTCCTTCTGAGGCTTCCTTTTTGCAATTTGAAATCATGATGGAAACCGTACAGAAGAAAGATTGTGCTGTAGCTACAGGCCTTCTAAAATAATTGCTTCATGGATAAATGGATAAATATTGATAGTCAGCACTGACTTCTATTTTTACACAGCATAACTGAAAAGTTATACATATTAAACTCAACAAAAAATGTCTTTCTAAAATAAGGAGCAAACCCAACTTCAAGTATAAACAAAACAAGTTATTTTGGGGGTTATCATTACTCTATCTGTGAGTAAAACCCCAACAGGGATTTCTTTGGGAATCTTTGAGGCTGTGTAAATACATATCGTTGCTAGGTTCTGAAGCATCCCAGCTCCGTGAGACATAAGCTGCCCACATTAGCAGAGTAGGAATAAAACTATCAAAGGCCACAGGATCTGACTGACCTGGGCTTCTGTCACAACAGCCCAGAGATGGCAGCAGCAGGTAATGGCCAATTCCTTCTGGCAGGAGATGCATCCCTCAAGGAGGTGCAACCATCTGTGGCAGAGACACCTGCTTTGGGTCTAGGAACATCAATACTGGTCTAGGAACTTGAAATACTGTAAGACTAGAAACAGCAGCATTTTTACTAACACTTTGGCTCAAATTTTTCCAAACATGATCATCGCTCCTGCGCTGAGATTTTCTCTTGACCCTGTTCTGTCCCCTCCAGGTTGCAGCCTGGGACATTGCAATGAGAGAAGGACAGGATTTGGCCTCACCAGTTTGGTGCATATGGGCAGCAGAGAGTCTTCTTCAGCTGAGTAGGAGCCTGTACAGTGAGGTGTCCCTGACTCAGTGCCTGATGAGTGACTCACTGGTCACTCATCTCTTGCCTCCCTGGTAGCCTGTGTTAAAGCCTTTCACCAGATGCTTCTGGTTTACCGCCTTGCACACATCCCTCTGTGCTTTGCACCATCCAAAATGAGACCCCCTCCAAGACCTGGTGTGCAGACAGCATTTTCCTCTCTCCAAACTTGCCTGTCTAGGATTGCAATCAGCAGAAGGCAGAAACAGGATATTATGGAAACAGGATATTATGGGATTGCTCCATGTGCCATGCATCTAAATCACTGACCTGCTGAAGAAAGAGAAACAGATTGGAGGCTGGCAGGAGCAGGCATGACCGCAGAGGCACAAATTCAGCCAGATGTCCCCAGTCAGGACGGGTGGCTGATGGGGCTTGCACTGCTGATAATCAGCACCTCTGGGTCCAAGAATGCGGCCAGACAGAGCCTGGAAATCAGTTGGGATGAAAGTGATGCAACTTCACCTTCTCTGAAATCAGCTGGGACGAAAATCTCCTTTAAAGAGCCAGGATAGGGCTGAGGCACGTGAGTTTTCCCTTCTACAGGGCAGCCAAAGGGCAAAGTGTGTAGCACAGCTGATGCACTGGCCCTTTTTTGGACTGCAATAAAGCTAATTGTCTTCTATTCCCTTCACCTTTTCTCTGTTTTTTGCACAACATAACTTTGATCATAAAGCTCTGGAGAAGTAGGATTTTGAGCCCAACTGTGACCTCACTTATTCTGGCATAATTCAGGAATAACTACAGTCATACTTGTAGAAGATCAAAATCAGTCCAGTTTCTTTTAACTGGGCAAAATTACTGGTCCACAGAAAGAAGAAAATAATCAAAGGTGTGAACAATAGAGCCAGCTGAAGAAGGATACTGTATTTTCCTCTTCTAAGTTCAAATTTTTTTTGGCTAGCTCTTTATATAATGCAAAATTTTATAGAAGAAAACAAAAATTGGAAAATTCCCATCATCTGAAAGTATTCCTGATACTGTCTCCAGTGGCAATTTGTATTATAAGACAGAATATGGCACTGCTGGGATGTGTGGTTTGACTTATATCAGAGCACTGACTGAACCCATTGGCCAAAATCAAGTGGATATTCAGAAAACAGAGCTGAGAAAACACTGATCTTTTCCCATCTTCCTATGTAAGGTCAGTGCTGAGGAAGAGCATCCAGCAGGCAAAACTTGAGTAAGAAAGCCTTACTGACCTTACCATGCCTGTCAACTACAGAGCAACCAGGAGCTAAAAAAGCTCTCCAGGGATCAGTGAGTGTCTTGCTGTTGTTGGGGAAGATGAAACAGGAAAGCCTTATAAATATGATTGCCTGGCAAAAGATTTTGAGAATATGGAAACTATAAGCGAGATTGACATGAAAGCAAGCTTTGAGATACCTTAGCTACTGAGCAACTGGAAAACAATGGTGTGGCCAGATGAGGTTAATCCCCTTTTGATGAAACAATACCCTCTGCCTGCAGACAGATCCAAGGGTCAGAGCAGACCCGACTAGCTTGGCAGAAGGGGTCCAAAGAGTAGTTTTTAGGGTTTAAAACATAACACAGTATGGTAATGTAATGATTCTTATAGGCTGTATGTAAATGCTATAGGATTTGTATCTTGTACTAGATTGGTTAGTGAGAATTAGAATATTCAACACAGAAAAAGATTTATTGCATTGTAACGGCAACCTCGCCCTCTTATCCTCTCTTTTACTCTCTCATCCTCTTTACCATGCTCTTGCCTCTCTCTGTACCACTCTCTTTGCTTCTCTCGGGCCTGCTCTGAGCTGTGGCTGGCAGCTCCCAGCAGGGCCCTGCACCCAGGCCCTTTGCAATAAACCCCAGGTTCCACAACCTGGCTTCAGAGATCTCTCATCTCCATCCATCCTGACCATCCTGCCCCCTGATACTCCTACATGCTGTGACTGCCATCCCTGCAGGCCTGGTTTCAATGCCAGCAGCACCTGAGAACCCCTGGGGTTCAAACCCCCTGTGCTCTCCGAGGCTGCCCTGCATCCAGGGGCAGCTGGGTGCTCAGGAGCTCACTGGGATGCAGGCACAGCACGCCACGTGCTGACAGCACAGCCAGTGAGCGGGGAAAGCTTGGATGTGGTGCCTTGCCAAAGGGCGTCCGCCTGCCAAGCTCCAGGCAGCTGCGCTGGGAGAAGATGGGAGGAGAGAGGAACCCCAGGCACTGACTGGTTTATCTTCCAGCTGACAATCGGTCCAGATTAACTGCATGTGTGACCACAGAGTCTTAAACTCATTCCTCATCATGGTCATGAAACATGGCTGTGAAGCATAAAAAATGCAAGAAACAAAGGTATTCAGAGCCTTCACATAGCATGGTGCTGCATTGTGTGACTCACTGGGTTTAGCAAATGAGAGTTTTTTTATGTGCAGTCAGCCCTCTTGAGCATGGAAAAAGCCCAGGAAGGCTAAAATCTTGATTTCTTGAATCAAAAGATCCCAAAGGACTTTGACTAACTCTCATGCCAGCTGCTGGGTCCACACCAGTTCTGAAAGAGCTCAGCAGCATCAGCTGTGTTTGAGGGAGCCAGTGGCAGAAGAGGTCCCCAGCACTGGGATGCAAGCACAGGTACCTTCTTCTCTTCGGAAAACTGCCCTCAGACTGGGGAGGGCCGACTGAAGCAGCTGCAAGAGTCTGGATAAAGCACCAGCTTTATGTAAAGCACAAACCCCAGGGCCAGGCTGCCTCAGTGTCTTTCCTTTCAAGCTGAGCAGTTCAGACACATTAAACTGATACAAATCTGCCTCGAAAGAAATGGCCTTTCTGTGTTTTCCCTCAGCCAGCATGGCTGGCCGGCTGGTGGAAGTGACACCCTACAGAACCATGCTGTAATCTGCATGGGGAGTGAAATGCATCAGCAGCCACACGCTGTTATCCCACACTTCACAATCTGGCTGTGAGGAAAGGAAATGGGGGGTTTTGGGTCAACCACTGGACCAGTAGGTAGCAGTGATGAGTGATGTGCTGTTCCTGGGCTTGACCACTGCTTTAGAGCTCAGACTGTGCACTTGAGTCACCAAAAATGCACATCCTTCAGCCACAAAAATGTTTTAAGCAGCTCAGCAGCTCCTTAAACAGTGTATTATATAAGAAATTATTTAACATTATTTGTCAATCAATAACTCCTTAGACCTGTAAAGCTCATACAGATCACGTGCAACGGAACCACAAATATAACAATAATTTCCCATAATTATTTTTAGCACCAAGTTTTATTTCTTTAATTACTGTTTGGTACGCACACATATTTTAGAAAGGGTGGGGTAGACTAAACATTTTTTGCTGGATCTAAGCCTTCATGACGATCTTTACTGCAGGACAACCTGCTTCACAGACACATCCTGCTAATGCAGTGGTCCTGGCCCTCTTGGTCACTGGCAGCAATACCAAGGAGTTGGTCTGCTAAAGGCAGCATCCCCCTCTGCAAGCTGCTAGAGATGCCCTGGCACCCTGTGCCCACAAACTTTGCCAAAGGTCTCTGGTGCGTGCCAGCTTACATTGAAGAAAGAGGAGTGCTGCTATTGAATCATAGAATCATAGAATGGTTTGGCTTGAAAGGGACCTTAAAGCTCATCTAGTCACAAACTCCACTAGACCAGGTTGCTCAGGGCCCCATCCAGCCTGGCCTTGAACACTTCCCTGGATGGGGCATCTACAGCTTCTCTGGGCAACCTGTGCCAGTGCCTCACCAGGCTCACAGCAAAGAAATTCCTCATAATAACAGGGAGGTTCAAGCAATGACCTGCCTTGAGGGTGGCCCTGGGATGAGACAAGTGCTTTGCTGCTGTGCTTCAGAGGGCATGTAGTGCTTGAGGGGAGCAGCCCTCAAAGTGTTGTCTCATCCCTCCACCACACCCCTTCATAATATATGGATTAAACACTGAAATTACTGACTTTCTAATTGGTGAATGAGAGTTTTCTCATCTCACTTGCCTCTGTTGAAACTGGCTTTCTAAAGTGTCAGTGGCAACGTGTACTGCAGGGAAAACCCAACCAGAAACTCCTACATGGGTCTGAGTGTTTGTGTAGATGCTTAGTTGTCATTTGTGTGGCTGGGGTCACCAGTCATGGGAGGGGTTGCACCAGAGCACACCTGAAAAAACCCAGTGCCTCCTTCTCCCAGGGGCACTTCCCTGATGAAAGAACTTTGCTCTTGAAGGCAAGGAGCGACAGGGAAAGAGCGCTGGGGTTCCCCTCATCCACACTTCCTCTGCCCAGACCACACTGCTCGGTTGGAAAGTTAAAGAAAATAGATGAGTTTTCATACACCCACCTCTGCAGACTCATCCTGCAAGTTAGGCAGAGTTTGTTCTCCCTCCTTCCCACGCATCGCCTCTGCTACTCAGCCTTGGCCCTGGAGCCCCTTCTCCCATCTCTCCCTTCTGCCACTGGGCGGGGAAGCCACCATAAACCCACTTTAATTGCTCTGACCCGCTCGGTCTCCCTGGGGCACGTCCCAGGGGCTCACTGGCACCGGGTTTGTTTCTCCAGGTGTACAGAGTTGTGGCTGCTGTCAGCCCACGCTGAGCCCCATGGCTGTGCTGTGGTGGGTCTCCCCTCCCTGCCTGGCTGACGGCACTGGGTGGGAAAGGCTGTGGCTCCTGCTGCCTTCTCCAGAAGCTTGCTGCTAGAGCCATCACCATGTGCTTGGCAGGGCACGGGGGTTCATCACCAGAGTGGCTCTCTGTGTGTGGGGTGGGGGAAAAGCATAAGAGTAACTCATAACATCATTATATCCACCAAAATGTGTGGGCTTAATTTAGTGTTGTCATCTGACCAGGGCTGATTTGTTTTGTAAAATAAAATGTACGAGAAACCTGTGTTAAAAAAAAAAAAAAAAAAAGAGATTGCCATGAGGATGAGAGCTGGATCAGCTTGGCCCAGGCAGGAGCCCTGGAAAGGGTCCAGGGAGGCAGGAAAGATCCATGAGGAGTTTCCTGCAGAGAAACTGTTCAAGAAATTGGGCAGAGGCAGTGTACATGTGACGCCTGTGTGGCTCTGCTTGGGTGGAAGGGGAGCCGTTGTCTGGGAAAGCAGCCCATCCCAGAGATTTGGAGGGGAGAGAGTGGGAAAGAAGGTGCAGTCTGGATCAACCTAATCCAAAATAATATGTGGTTTGTATTTTCTAAGTAGAAAATTAAAGGAAAAAGACCCCAAAAAAGTAAGTAGAGCAAATGATTTCATGTTGGAGGAAATGTAATTTTTCCTATTAAAAACCAAAACAAACCAGACCAGAAAACTCCCAGATTTTACAGTTAAAAGATTGTGACAGGTGCTGAAATATTTTCTGGCAAGGCCCAGAGGTCCCTCCTCCCCCTGAGTACCATGAAGCTGGTGTTATTGGAATGTCCCTTGCCTGGATGGCAACACCATCACACTGAGTTTTGGGACCCCACAGCATGTGTGTTCTTGGAGGTTTTGCACCTCTGACAGCAGCACCCACAGCCAGTGCTTCCTTTGTTACTCTGGACCCAAAAGCTCTCCATCAGCAGCACTAGAAACAGGATGGGTACAGGAACTGAGTGTGAAACTAATTCAGAAGAGGTGCTGGAAACTGATGCTGATGGCATCTTTGGAAACTCTTTCACCAAGCTGAAAAAAAAGGGATTTCCTAAAATGACTGAAATTGAATTTGCTGCATCTGCAAAGAGTGGCTTGTGGGTTATCTGTTCCTGAAAATAGCTAAGGAAGCACTACAGTCAGCAACTTTTCAGTTTAAATGACAGCTGCTAATGTGCCCATGGGTGATGGCAAGTTCCAGGTACACTACCAGTTTTCTTAAATCCTGAAAACACAACTGCTTGAATTGTTAAAGCTCTACAAGTTTGCACAGTACAAAAAGACAGTCTCTTAGGCCAAAAAAAAGCTACTTTTGGATTCAAGGACGACCTGAAATTAAAGCCAACAGTTTGAGAATCTGTAATTGATCTGCTCAAAACAAATTATATGGCTACTTGAAGAGAATCCAAATATTTTCATTTTTTTAGAAAGAAGTGCAAAGAAGAAAAATATTAACTTGTTGAGAAAGAGGAAATTGTATGGGCAGACTAAAATAGGCAAGAGTTTGACCTCCATATTGGGCAAGTGTGTGCAAAGGTGGAGAACAGAGGACTCAATTTAGTTTGATGAACAATCAAATCAGTGCTTATGACATAAAATTAGACTCTATGTTTGAAAAAGAGCTACAGAAACTAACATGATTTTTATGCCATTGACCTTAACACTCCTCTGTAATGTACTTGATGAGGGGGATTTTGTTTTATTTTTACTGAGACAAATTCAATTGATTTACAGTGATGAATGCAATAAAATCATACACATGCTGAAGGAAAGCTTAGCTTCAAGGCAGTACAACTCTGTCCAAGAAACTTAACCCCTTGAAATTTGCCATTTTCAGCTGGAAAGGAAAATCTCAAAGGCATGACTCCAGCAAGGCTATTTAGTCAAACAGTACCAGATGGATGTGTGGGATTTACCTTCTGCTTTGGTTATGAATGAAAGTAGTCAGTTAGGAGTTTGCTGAAGACTATTTTTGCCTGGAGCAGTCTGGTCAAGATAAGGTTAATGTACCTGTGCTTGGGTCTGTTGTGCTTTGAGTGAAGGATGTGTGGAAATGGGAAGGAAAGGAAGCTCACAGGAAGCCAGGTAACACAATGACTGAAGTACATTGCTTGAGCGAATTCAGTTTGTGACATTTTGCTGGGATACAAAATTTCATGGTCTCCAGAATTTGTGACTGAATTTTCAGTATTTTCCTTTTTCCAGGAACCTTACCAACAATACAACTCATGCTGTCTGTGAGGCATAAATATCAGTTTCCACCCTCCAGACTGGGAAGCAGAGAAAGAGTTCTTTGACTAATCTCTGAAGAGCTGGGCCCTATCTGGGTTTTGATGAGCTTGGAGCATCTGCCTCTCTTTAAATGGCCAGGGCTTGGGTACCAGCCCCACAGAAGCCGGGTGTGATGGACTAAGCAGGGACTGACACTTCATACTTACAGGAAGCGAAACCCAAGGCAGAGAAAGATCTTTCAACAAAGACTTCAATGCATACTTGTGCCTCCTTCTCCTCGAGGAATTTTTGAATAGTTTTTAAGTGCTTATGTAGACCCAGACTACTGTGGTAGGCATCATGTATAATTTCCAACTTGCCTTTGGTCCTGAAGAATTGAAGCAGCTGAGGTTTTCTCAGCATTTCATGGCCCATCAGGTGTCAGATGTTGGTACATACAGAGGTGCCACCTGATGAGCTGATGGAAGCCCAGACCTGTGTTCAGCCCAGCTTTGACTAAGCTGACAACCTCCTGTTGCCCCTTCACCTCTGGGGCAGAGCAGTGAGGAGGTTCAGGGCTAGGACACATCATACAGAGCAGATCCCTTGATCACACCATAGGCAGCTGGTGGCCAGAGATCTCCTCCTGCCAGCCCATGGCCAGCCCTTCTCTCTCAGGGCTACCAAAGCCCTCAGCCTAACAAAAATGTTTCTTCTATCTACTGCACTGAATGCCACAGATCCTAAGCCTACTCTTAGCAACCCAGGCATTTCAGAAATGGTTCCAGGGAGGGCAAAAGAAACTGTTGTCCAAGATGCCACGTACTTTATTGTGTGATCAGTAAGGTAGCTTGTTTCACCACTTCAAACTCAGCCAAAGGGCTCTTTTGAATAGTCAGAATAATCCCTGGCAAAGGCATTTTTGAACGTACCTATTTTTGAACATACCTACGCTCCAAGTTCAGCCAAGTGTTGTGGCTTCTTGGTTTTGCTTTGTTTTCAAAAAGTTTGGTGAAAATAATTTTCCTAAACTGACAGCAACAACCGTAACTCATGTACAGAAACAAGATAGCAGTCTCATACAGGAAATATTTCTGCTTTCATTTTTATTTTATGAATACATATACAACAGATGCATAATCTTCCATTATCCAGGCTTAAAAGTAACAGGTCAGGGTGTTTTTTTTTCCCCGAAATAGCTTAAAGAGGAAAATAAAAATCAGAATGAAGGAACTGCAACATAGCCAAACCATACATTCCAAAACTTTGCTAAAATTACTGCTGAAAAGTGCCTCTGTGTGTATGTGTGCATTGTCCTGCACGATTAAAGCCTCACCCAAGATATTTAGTATATGAATAAAAAAAATGCTTTGGCATAATCAGAGATTCCTCCATGCACAGTTTATTGACATTTCTGAAATTATGAGAGAATAAAATCTGAGGACTATATAATATATCATTTCCTCTTCTTGGGAGCAATGTCTTTAAATGCAGTGGGGAAATGAAGAGGAGTCTGTTGACAAGAGACTTTGCTTCCATAATAAGATGATTATATTAGCAGGATGCAAGCAGCTTCATATAGAAGAGATGAAGAGATATATGTATATAATTTAAAAATGCTATTTTATATGAGAATATTTTTCAAGATAACATAAAATGAACCACTCTAAGACTAGCTTCCATCAAAACATTTTGCTTTATTAGTTCTATTTTCTAGCTACAAGTCAAGCTGACATCTGTCGAGCTTTTTAACTTTTCATATGGCAGTCTATAAGAAAAGTTTCATGCAATGTCTACAAGGCTAAATACAGGGTAAATAATTGGGATTAAACAGGTGAGGAATAACAGACTGTTTAAGGACCAGTAACAGCATACTATGTACATAGAGCCATATTATATTCTCATGTCTTCACAGTAATGTGCAAATGTGACAAATATGGCTTTCATTTTTTTTTCCTTAAGAAAGTAAGACATAATTATACAGAAGAATGTTTTAAAACACTTAGTTGGATTTCACCTTTTTGTGAAACCTGCATCGGGGTTAGGGAGCCACCCCAGTTCGGGGGTGTAGTTCGGGTGTGTTTCCAGGAGGGGGCACAGATTCCTAAGGCACAATATTAATGTTAAACATTTTTAATTTAATCATGCTATTTTATTTTAGTTTTGTTTTTATTTTTTAATTTTTTTTGGTTATGTGAAGCAATAGGTCGTTGCTACTTATATAATAAGCTGTTGATTGTAAAAAATACAATGTTGAAGGCTACACTACATGCCTACCTGTAAGTCCAGGAACGTTAGCTAATCTGAAAACACACTATACAGCGCCGCATGTGAAACCAAGGTGGGGTTTTGGTAACATCCTTTTCCATACACGTAGCACAGAGTTATAAGGCTTCTGCGGAATAATAATATTATAACAACAAATATTTTACACTCTTCCATAATGGTATTTACAGTTACTATTACTCATATTCTGACATTTGGTAAATAACATGTATCTTATATGCATCCTTCTTGCCTATCTAAAGTGCTTGCTTAACTGTGTGAGGAAAGAAAATGCATACCTGCTTTAGGTGCAACAAACCCTCAAAAGAAATAGCTGAAATATTTGCTGTGGATTTGAAATGCATTCTCAGAAATTGAAATTATTGCTAAATTCAGTGCCCTTACTAGGCAATCATCTATATTACTTGTCATATATAAATATATGCATATATACTAGTATGTATGTACATGCATACACATTCATCTATCGTGTAAAAGATAGATTTCAATTTTTTGTCCATCAACCTTTTTTATTTTGTGCTATTCAACTCACTTGTGCTATGACAGAAGCTGGATCAAAATCAGAATCTTACCATGCTACTACTACTACCAACCCTATGATTCATTAGCACGTAATGAAGGCAATATGCAAAAAGAAAGCTGAGATGATGATGAATCAGGAGGCTTTTGAAATGCACTGAGAATAAGGCAATAGGCTGTACATTACAGCAGAGGAAAAGCTGAGGAAATTCTGGAATTCATAAACGTGTCTTACTGGAGTTGGGATTGCTCTCCCTACTCTGCTGCAGAGTCCTATGCTTTTTTCCAGTATTATTCTCCAGAATTCAAGCTCTAGAGTTTCTGCACCTACCAACACTTTTAATGGTAGGAAATTCAAAGCTTATTAAAAATGCCCTGATGCCACAACCTGGTAAAATAAGGCACTTCCAGGGCTGTATTCCAGCGGTGCCATGCCAAAAGGATCAGCAATGGGAAGAAGCGCTCAGATTTTGCTGAGTTTCCTAGTTTTGTCCCATGAAATGCGCCATCTTGGAGCATACTCCTTCTTTTCTCTTTTGAGATGATTTTCTTTAAAAAAAGCTGTTTCATCAGTTGAAGTTGAGGAGCTACTTCTCTGTAAGCAAGAGGTAAATCTTCAGTTCCTGACATTCATTAAGGTGGAAGATCAGAGTGGTACCAGGCAACGTCTTCAGTTCATTCGGTTTCTCCCGACTCAAGGTGATGTGCCAGCCAAGTCAAAAGTGTGGATTTCATACTCGCCCACATTGAAAGCTATGAGTGGACATTGGTACTGGAAAGGTCATTCCTTATAATTTCATTTACTGCAAAGAAAGAAGACAAGAAAAGAAATCGATTAGCATCCTGCTGCTGCAGGCAGCTGTCCTCAGTCCACAAACCCCCCGAACTCGCACTCATTCATTGAGAGCTCCAGTACAACTCTGAACAGTAAGTGTGACATCACCAGGTAGCTTGTACAGGCTGATCACAGTGCAAACCCAGCAGGATTAACCAAGGTTATTAACATGCTAAATATGTGTAAAACCAGGCATCACAAAACCAGCAGCATCCTGGACCTTTGATTGCATCAAACATACTTAACATTTCAAATTGGTTACAGATAAAACATTTCATTTCCTCTAGAACTGCCTCAGAAATGCAAAGCCAGGACCATAGGAGATCCTAGAATAATCTACTCCTTCCACAAAAAGAGCTGCTTGGAAAGTATGTTAGCCATGGTAGGTACTGGTGGCAGCAAGCTGCCAGTCACTGAACCTGGATATGTGCAGCTGCAATGCCTAGATAGAATAAAACTTCACATGCTGGTTTTTTCCACTGTGGGTTGATATTAGGGAAAAAAAAAAAAAAGAGAGGAAGCTGCTGCATGCTTGCCCATTACCTAGAGCTGATAACATATTTAAATATATAGCCTCCCATAATGGTGATCAATGCATGTGGACATGCACTCTTTACTTCTATCTACACAAACAAATGAGAGGGACAAACAAGTTAAAAAAACTCTCCTGGCAAGAGTCAGAGGAGAGAATAAACAAGGTCTGCTATCTCACCATCAGCCAGCCAGACTGCATCTCCACTGATAAAGAGTTGTTTTCTTTATTCATGAGTCTTCTTTCTTGCTTTCCCCCCTCCCCTGAAGATCATCAAGCAATACAGTTTCCCACACTCCAATTATGTCCATGTGATTTTTGGCAGATGGACAGGAAATTACTGAACCTGGCAAAGGTCATTGACACAACATCCCTTTTATTTCCACTCCACCTCCCTACAGCAACTGCCACCACCTGATTTACATGGAGATAGACCAAATGCCATCAAGAGGACTATCACTGCTTCTGAGCTTCTCTAACATGCCAGGACTAGGAAACAAGTGCCCACGTCATGGAAGCACCACGGAAATCCTGCATTTTCCTTTCCTTGTGGGCTGCTCTTCACAGTAATTCAGATAACTTCATGTGTTTACTGGAAAAGACCAAGCCTATGTAAAACCAGCTTCCTGAAGCAATTAGTTGGGTACGTTTGGTGTTGGTTTTTATGGCTTGTTTTTTTTTTTTTTTTTTCCTGCAGACCTATTGCCCACTTAGTAATTGCAGCACATGAATCAGTCAGGATTTGTGTCACAGGTCCTGGCCACCAAAACCAATTCTACCAATGGATACACATGCCATACTTCAGAGAGGAAATATCAGTTGCATTTGTAACTGTCTATTTACAGCAGCAAACTAAGAAGTATGGAAATGAGCTGTGAAAAGACAAAGCAGTTCCCCTTGAGAGTGCTGTGGAGTTCATCTTTAATATGACCAAAGAGCAGAAACAAATTCAAGTGGCAAGCCCTGCACTGAGGCAAAGACTGCTCTTCACGCATCCAACCCCAGCCAGAAGTGCCGCCCCATTTACACGTAGCCATACTCCAGAGAGCTTTAGGGACTGAGTCTCTGCCTTGAATGCAAACAGCATTCAACTTCTGTGGAATTCTGCCATGATCGCTTCTGTGATAAACTTCTCATGGCACTCTCAGGTCTGCAGCAAACCACACAGCAATACTTTTGTGTTTTATGTGACAGTGAAAACAAATCCTCCTACCGGCCAGGCAGCATCATAGTTTTGCTAACTTTCCCTCAAAGCTTCTGTTGAATCAAATAAAATTAAGACACTAGTCAGGGCTATCCTCACTTTGTACAGTTACTTACTGCGTAGAAATATTAAATAATGAATTTTCACAGTGCTTCTGTAAAATGTGAACATAAACATCACTGGTATTTCATGGGGACAGAGAGGTGGAAATGTGAAGGGCCTCCCCATCTCAATCAGGATTAGCACCAAGGCATCTCAAATCTCTGACTAATGCTGTAGCACTTGCTGAGTTACTCTTGCTTCTTTCAGTAAAACTTTCAAAAGCAACAGCCTCAGCCTGCCAGCTCATGCTTTCCCCTATTAAAGCATGTAGCCAAGGTATTTTGGAAGCAACTTGATGACATGAGCGAAGGTCCAACTCCAAAACCAGTGTAGGCACTCAAGAGGCTGCCCCTTCCTGTCACTCCAGGTGCCTTCAGCTGACCCTCTGTCACTCGAGTGCTGCAGGACACGTCTTACTCCAGATATGACACAACTTTTCCTTTTATCTAGGAGCCCACCTGCCTTGGCTCAGGCCATGAGACCACAGTGCTCCTTGAGTCACACTCTCTCCATCTTTCAGCACCCAAATCAATTTGTCCTCAGTTGAAATCACTCATATTCTGTTACTGACTCACAACAGTTTATTGCTTGTTTTTATTTTATATTACTTTCTTAAGAGAGATGGACTTCTGCTACCTTGATGAGTAAGCCTGGTGTCCTCATGCAACAACATCTGGCAGCTGTTCAACAACAGTCACTAGACTGTCACCACAGACTTGGGAGACAGACTTGGGAACTTCAACCCAAGTGCATCCATTGCCACCAGACATCACAATCAAAGAGGGCCAAGACCACCAAGAGGACACTCAATATCTCTCTCCTCCACAGTTGTCTGTGGACAGCATGGCTCAGATACAGCTCATTTTATTTCACTATTTCACTTGCTGTTTCACTTGCTGTTTGTAAAGACCCACTGCAGTGTCAAAAATGCAAAATATTCCCAACAATGCAATGGAAAAAACCTGCAGAGAGGGACAAGGGTGCATGCAAAAGGCCCAAGTGGGGGAATACGTGGCAGCACAGCTGACCTTGCAGCAGCAGCCAGCTAGCAGAGATGAAAGGGGAAGTGTGATTCGAGCGGGCTTTCCCTCACTGCCCACCCAGACACCTGAGGCTGCAAGGAAAACCCTCTGGTGGGTGGAAATGGGGGAAAACCAGGAGGCAAGCGCAGGTGAAGTGTGCTAGGTTTGCTAGAAGGATGATCCCCACTACCCCCAACTGCATCGTCCAGCACTCCCATAAGGACTCTCCACATTTTTTCTGATTTCTGGAAAATTTACTTCCTTTTAATACTCCAAAACATGTTAACATTTCTGTTGCATGCTCGGAAGTATTTTATTTTGCATCAAATGGAGTATCTTGGAATGTTTTTCTTGACCCCAAACTGATTTTTCTTTCGTTTGGCAAGAAAACATCAATATTCTTGTTGTAGGCTGACCCAAGACTGTCCTTCCCAACAGCAAATCAAACCTCTGTTACTGAAATATGATTCTGCTGAAGTATCCTGTGTGTCCATCCATACCAGTGTTACAACCACCACTACTGTCAGTTCATTGGGAAAGAGCATAAGAACCAGCACACCTCCAGTGGGGCTGTCTCTAGTTCATCTTTGCTCTGCTGGAGAACTTCGTGAGCTGTCGCTGCAGGCCCCCAGCTGGGTAATAATTAGCACTGACTCCATGATTGCAGAAGGCTGATCCATTGCTTTATTCTCTATCTCATACTATACTATATTTATTAAGAAGCTCGTAACCCTTACAGACAGTCTGATACAGCTTTGACCTAATTGGTCAATCCATCCAAACACCATCCAGTGTCCAATTAAGAAATCACCCTTTGGTAAACATCTCTCCATAACACATTACTCATTATTTTCTCTGAGCTTTCTCACAGCCTTCCCCAGGAAAATCCTGGGAAAGTCTGTGCCTGCTGCTCTCTGTGGCTACTGAGCTGCTGCCACAGTGAGCCAGAGGTCTACACCCTTACTTCTAATGGACTTTGATGAACTTTCTTCCATGAAGTTTTCTAGTAACCTTCTGAACCTGTTTTGGCCTTCACAGTTTCTTGCAGCAATGGGTTCCACAGTGTACATATGTGAGGGTGGAAAAAGTTTGGGTTTTTTCCTGTTTTAAATTTGTTTCTTGTAAATTTAATTCATGTTTCAAGTAAATGAGCTGAGTCTTCCCTGTTCACTATCTCTTTGCCATCTATCCCTTTGGTAGCCTCAGAGCTCCACTTGGTCCTATAGGACTACTGCAGAACTTCCCAGAGAGGCAAAATCTGATCATGCAGATAAAGTAATTGACACTTTTCTCTTGGTTCTCACATTTGTAACAATATATTTATTATATAATTAAGGAGAATCAGCTGGTTGCAGTCTTGAATGCTCAAGTTTTGACTTACAAACCTGCTATTATTACAGGAGGATTGTGCATGTTCCACAGAACAGCAATATTCAGTGCAAGCAGTATTTTGGCCCAGGTTTGAGTTTCATTCCTAAAGCAAATGCTGGTCTTTGATTCCGCAGCTTCTTGGATACACATCCATCCATGTCTGCAGTACCATTCCAGGAGTAGCTGGGTTTTGAATAAGCACAACATTCTTCTAAGAAAGGTTCCAATGGCTTTACACTAATTTTTAAAACAACATGACCTGAGTACTAACAAAGACTCATTTTATAAGCAGGACAGATGAGACACAAATGATTACCCAGCTTGTTGTAGGCCCTACATACAGCTTAGCAGCAGATCTGGGATAGCATGCAAGATGTTTAACCTTCAATGCCTAGAGTAGCATAGCACTTCCCTTAAAGCACCAGGTTGATCCCTATCAGACCAAACAGCTGAGTACTATGATTTACAGTGCCTTTGTCATCAGATTTTTTTCACTGTTTTTCTGCTGGCCTTGGGGGGTAGGCCACTGTTGCTTTCATAGTTAACACCTACAGTTCCCCACAATGCCTTCTCTCAACTGATATTTTCCATTGTTCATGTTCAGCTTTTCCACTGACAGAAAAGTCAAAAAATAATAACGCTGAGAAATGCAGGTAACACGTGACCTCTCTACCTGTCAAGGCTTCTGAAAGAGGAACCTTTCCTTTGCTAAACAGCAGATGCCATAGTAGCAGGATGTGGTGAGCTGTTACCCCACATTTTAGTTTAATAAGGAGTTTTTTTCCTCTTATATTTAATTTTGCTTTGAAATGCCCTTGCAATGGAAATTTCTGCTTTACTAATTAGCAAAATCAGTGTCTTACTGATGCACCAGTTTGGGTTCCTGCACGGAACAGGACAACCAGATATATCTGTACAAATGTGGGTTCCATATATAGATGTGAACTTCATAGGAAATGTAGTATTTTTAACATTTGGTGGCTGTACATGGATTCCATCAACTGGCAAGACTTTCAATTTCTGCAGATTTCTGCTTTCCTTGCAGACTACTATTGTGGATTAAAATGTGGCCTTCTGTTTTAATAAAACACCTGTTCTTCTGAGACAAAGTTCTGCCTTCCAGCTCAGATACTGATCCTGCTCAAAGCAAAGAAGCTGCAAGGTCAGTGGTGCAGGGAGTTAGGAGAGGGCACATGCACAGGGTTTCCTCAGCTGGGGAGCTTTTTGGGGATACAAATAAGAGAGTATAGAAGACTTCATACTCCTAAAGGTGAATATCCCCCAAGAGCCTGAAAAAATGGGAAGTGAGCTGAGAGCCATGGTCAAGCTCACAATTATGAAAGGCTGTGTCTATAGTTTTGTGGGTGAATGGTATCAGTTTGAAAACATATCCCATCCCCATTAAATCTCGGGTTTCTGGCTAGGTGAAGTTGTTGTCTTGTCACACATGGGGAAGCCAAAGACCAATGTTCCCATGACTTCAATCCATGTCAGCAGGAGCCCAGAAAGGCCTGCAGAAGGAGACTGAGTAAGGTTGTATTTACTGTTGTGGTCTTTTATGATGCACTCTTCTCTTTCAAAAGGGAGGTTCACTTCACTCTTTTTTAATTCACAGAGAGGTGAGGTAAGAGTTTAGGCAAAAGGACACTCAGATGCTTTGCACTGAGCTGACAACTTGTGATTCACATGCCCGTGTTGTCCTGTAAATAGCAATGGCATCAACTCAGCTCCTTCAGGATGGTTTTTGGTTTCCTCATCAATAGAAAGTGCCACATGGCATGTCCCAAGACATCCAGGCATGCAGGGTCACATGAAGTTTCTATCCACAGCTGGCTAGCCAACCCTTGTTCATTACTTCATGTCCACCTGTGTCTGCTGGGGACCACTGCTGCTAACATGGAGCAGAACTGAAGACAAGAGGCTGAGATGCCATAAATGCTCTCTTGATGAAAATGAACCAACACAACCTGCTCTGACTGGCTCACATGGCATGGAAAACACAAGTAATACCAGCTGCACCTTTCAAGCTACGTGTGTGGAAAACATGTGGTAAATCGCACTCTGATTCTGCCATGTCTGGACAATAGTGCTTCATCTTTCTGATGGGTGTGGCTGCCCAAGCAGTACAATGCCATGACTGGAAACCTTATTTGGATGGTGTTTGATACTGGTCAGACTGCACAGCTTCTGTGTCACAGCCTCCAGAAGCTCTGTGGAAGGTCTGAGCCACCACCAGAAACAAGTAGCAGTACTGAAAGCAAAACTGCCTTGGTTTGGCTCATTGTTTTTTTTCTCCTGGCAGAACTCACTAGCTCAGGTGAAGCCTTACATGGGTACAATTACAGTGACTGGATACAATTACTCAGGTCAGGGTTCTCTCCACACAGCTCATTAAACAGCGTGGATGTACCCACAAGTGCTCTGAATTTCTGCTGTCACTATTCAGGACAGGAAGAGAGCTGGGGACATACAGCTCTGGAGTGACTATGAGTTCGATGCTGACACCACGCTACCTGTAGTAATGCTTTGTAGTATGGCATTCACTTTGCTGCCTATAATTGTTGCCCTCAGATTTTTTCCACCAGGAGTGATGCCGTATCTTGCTCCATCAGGCTTCTGTGCTCTTGTACGCCCTTCTTTTAGATGAAATGACACATATTAGAATCACTGAAGAGGAATTCAAAGTTGCAAATGAATGCAGAGGAAGCCAAAATACAGAAGGAAAGTTTTTTTCTTATCTCCATGTAGAGATTTTATTTTAAGAGAAAAATGGCTAAATATAGATGCATATACAGTGACTAAAAAAATTAAGTTCCTAGTATAAACCATCCCATGGCTAAAATTCTCCAGTTTTTATCAGGGTACCTACTTCCTCACAACTAATAAGCATCACTACTTTTTGACAGATGAAAACTGCAACAAACAACATATAATTGTTACTCAAATCACAGAAAAAAAATGGTTTTTCTTACAGAAAGTGTTTTTTCAAAGCTAGTAAGCATTGTTCTGTGAGTGAGGCAAAACATCAGAAAACAGTGATATAAATTCCTGAGGTGCCAGACTGTAATCCAAAACTATAGATCACATGAAACCTTACTGAATTAAAAACCAAACAAAACAAGCCTTGTGAAGCAGTGGAAAATATAACTTCACATGTTCCACAAAGAAGTCAGATCTTGTGTTACCTCAGGTGTCCTGGATGTGTTTAAACCTTAAACTTATTTTTATCTGTTTAATCATAATAAGCCACTACCACAGGGCATGCTATTTTTGGAGACAGAGAATAGGACAGTGGAGCAAGTGAGTGAGAACAAGTAGCAGGTTTGAATAAAACATGATCCTCCCATAAGAGCATCAGCTTGGCACGATGGAAGGCATTGTTGTGCATGACAGCCATTACCACGGAGCCATTTCCTACCTGCTCTTCCCTCTGCCTTCTTTAGTTTAACAACTCCAAGTCTGCAGGACGGCTGTGCTGCGGATGGCTAATGGGAAAGGTTCCTTCTAGTGCGATGACAGCACTGTGCGGCAGCAATTTAACTGGGGCTCTTGAATAGGTGCCCAGACTAAATGAGTCCCGTCCTATCGCACCAAAATTTCTGGGTTTCAGTTTTTCCTTCCCTCCCATATGCAGCTCTGGAAACGCCCTGCGTCTCTTGCTCTGCAAACACTTAGGGATGAATTCCCCGGCTGCTGGAAATTAGCTTAAGGATCAGCAGAGCTGCAGTGATTTCCAAAACACTGGAGTCTAAACTTCAGCCTGTTTTTACTCTTAGTCTGAGGATGGCTGCACTCAATCTGATTTGCCCTTTTTACCAAAGAGTCAAAGACTCAAGAGGAATTTCAGGTAGCCCTCACTGAGGCCAACCTTGCCTGGGGAGACGGGCATTTGGGCTGTGCAGAGGCTGCAGGATCTGCCCCAGTATGATGCAAGCTTCCTCTGACACACACATATGCACACGTGTGAGGGTAAGGCTGGGCAATGAACAAATAAACCACATTTTAACCAAAATGATGTGTTTACGTTCCTAAGAGCATCTGTAAGGGAAACAAATCAGACATATTTTATGTTTTACACAAAATTTCCATGTGACAGATACACTACACAAATGTTACCTAAGGTGGCCAAAACCTGAGGTCAGCACTGCTGGAAGCTTTGCGGGTGCCAGTCTGGAAGGAGTAAGGAAACCACAGACCCCTTTGCCACAGACAACAGGAATTTGCCCCTGTCACGAGCAATGCAGTAACGCAAATTGATCTTGGTGAAGAGTTCTCCTTTTCAATTTAGTGCCCAACAGTGAAACAGGACTGTCAGATCCCGGCATTCAGAACTCATGATTCACGCATTGCTAAATTCTGAATGTCACCAAAATGAAACTTCACTTTTTTGTCTTTTTACTCTCATTTTCCTAATCCCATCTCCCAAGGTTTGCTGTACCTCACAACTAGCTGGCAACTGAAGCATTGATAACACTTGTGACATGAGGGTCTCATGGTATCCTATGGTTAGAAAAGCAAGGTTAAAGCCCACCTGATGGCCCCAAGGGCTGGCAGGTTCTAAGGTTCACCAGCTGTGAATGGGAGAGGGGGAGTGGTACTGGACGGTATCACAAAGCTCTGAGTCCGATGCTGAAGGCTGCAACTCAGAGACTTCATGCCCTGCCAAAGGAGCATCCCATGCGCATCCCATGTGCATGTGCATCCCATCCATCTTTTCTGTGGGCAGCTGACACCAACCCTTCAGACCTCACACGGCCATTAGGCCAGACCTTTCTACATAACACAAGAAAGGGCTTTTCTCAGCGTGCTGGAAAAGTGACAGGTTAGCTTTAGAGAAAAAATAATTCTGGGGGTACAGGACGAAAAAATGGAGCAAGAAAAGGTCCATAATCTCTATGGTTTACTGATTTCAGAGTTTAAAAAAAGTAAAAGAAAACTGAATTTCTCTATCGGTTATACAATTATTAATCTTTTTAGAAGCTTTTCTAACATTGCACATAATGAGCAATTCATCAAAGCATATTAGGTGCCACAGAAGTTGCATTCAATATAAAAGGGTCATTAAGTTTCTTGTAATTGCACATTACTGAACCTTTCATTAGTTCTAAATTAAATCAATTGGATGTGCATGTATGCTCTTTAATTGACTTTATGTAATAATAGTGTGGCCCGTAGTGATCCTCTGGAATCCTCCAAAATGAGCCACCTTGCACTGCTGTTCATAAAAAACCAGCTTGTGTGCAGCTGGGCATAGCAAGTAAAGCAAAGAAACAATAAATGGAGGCAAGAAAGAAACATTTTAGGTCACACAGCAGTATTTGCTGAGTGCCCTTTTCTTTCCATGGGTAGAGAACGGCCAAGAGACTCCACTCTTCTTCCACTCAACCAGCCTCAAAATCTGATGGACTTGAGCAGGAGCAACATGGTCTCAAGAATGGAAGTGTCCTGGAGATAAGTTAAAACAGGGTCTATACGATCTTTTTCTGAGCAAGAAGTGTTTGGTTGTCTTTTTACATTTTTTTTTCTTCTAATCGACCCAGCTTGTCCTACTATCGTCACCATCACCACCACCTCTTTCCTTTATAGCCCTTTTCATCAGAGAAGTGCATGCCAAACATAAAAGATCAATGCCATTATTCACATCACCCAGCAAAGAGGGCACCTGGGCAGTGACAACAAGAGGATGCTACCGTGCAGGCCATAACCAATGTGCCTACGGCGGGTGGCCACTGCGGGGACGCATCTGTGGCTTGCCCGTGTGAAGGCTGAGCCTTGTTTGGTAACCCCTAATCCACAGGGGGCTTGCTCAGTCAGATAAAAGGATGACCATGAAGTGACTCAGTGAGTGGCCACATTCTGCTGAATGGAAGAGAAAGGTAGGGTGGGGCTAATAAAATTTTTGTGTGTTTGATAAGGGAAAAGAAATCCACCTATGAGCCTGCTGGGGATTAGGCTGGGAAAGGTCATGCTAGCTGGGGGAAATCCTTAGGCAATGGAACACAGCTACTAATCTTCAGCAGAGGGCAAGAACCTGGCTGGCTCTGGCAATCTGAACTGGTGGTTGCGAAGAGATGGCAAAAAAATGGATGCAATAAAAAGCTGTCACGCAATAAATTTGCTTTTGGCATGATGACCTGGCCATCACCATAATGTGAGCTGTAAGTAATGCCACAGGATTTCATTTCAACCACGGCAGCATCTGTTGCTAGAGAACACTGCACCTCAAAGAGGAGTGCATGTTGTCTTTGTCATGGCTCCTTGGACAAGAGCACTGGCAGTGCTCAATGACACTCATGCTTTGGCTTTGTACCACCCTAACTAGGGACAGACCTTTTCATAATGAACCCCCCCATCCAGTTTGGCTGGGAAGCTTCGATCCAAAAGCTGATTTAAGCACACTTATACTGGAGATATACCAGTGCAGCTTGGGCCATGATGTGGAAACCCCCAGGGTGTTAGTGGATGCTGTCCCTAGTGTGGAGATGTGGCTGTGAAAACTGCACCAAGACTGTTCCTGGATTCCAGTACCCCTTGGATGCTAAAACCACCTCCAGCAAGTATCTCAGATTATAGCAACTGGAAGAATACTCCTATTTGTACATGGTCCCAGTGTGACAGAGCTGCAAACATGACAAAATGTCTTTTGCTCCTTTCTCCTCTCCCACATGCTGTGCCTAGCTGCAGAATGGCTCAAGCTCTGGCTGGACTGACAGAGCAATGTCAACAGTAAAATCACAACATGCAGTTGCAAGAATTCAGCAAGAATCACAGCTGGGCTCCCAGGGAAGATAAAATCTTCCCCCTTCAGCTCAGTGCTTGACACAAGAACCCTGCTGATGCTCAGTGCCCCCCCACTAGAGAGGAAATTTATTCTGCCCCAAGAACGAAGCACTGTAAACCTGCAGCCAGCACTAGAGAACTAGGAAAAAGGCACTTGAGAGCAGGT
This sequence comes from Molothrus aeneus, assembly GCF_037042795.1. Taxonomy (NCBI): domain Eukaryota; kingdom Metazoa; phylum Chordata; class Aves; order Passeriformes; family Icteridae; genus Molothrus; species Molothrus aeneus. Next base: position 59,417,050 of record NC_089646.1, read on the forward strand.
GTACAACACTCATCTCTCAAACACACTTAAGGACCTGAAATTTTATTCAAAATGGTTGCATTACACTTTCCAAACAGCCACTTGCAATGTGCAACAGGCTTCTTTTCTACCTCATTTTGAGTAGCTGGATTTCAAAACCCTTGCTTCTCAATAGCTGAGAAATGACAGGGTGCTTTCATTGCCCAGACTGCGTTCTCACAGCACATCCAAACTCCAGCAGGAGTTGGCCTGCACTTTTGAGAGGTGCTCCAGGCAACAAAATGAGTGGAAGAACTTTAGCAGTAATTCAAGAGGAGCTTTAAAAATTTAATAATGCTTCAATGAAGAAAACTGGCTGCTTTCATGAGATTCAGTCAGGTCAAATCAGCTAATTCAGAGCAGGAGGTAAATGCATGGAGGCTAACACAGCAGCTTTGGAAAATCCACACGACTACACATTGCTTGAAGGGCCAGGCAGGTCCCTGCTCCTTGGGGAGCTGAGCCAGGACATGCAGACCACAGGATGTAGCTGTGGGCATGCAGATGTGCAACATCTGGCTCTCTCTTTAGAAGCATCCTTGCAACAAGAGCAACCCAGCAAGGGTCAGATGAAGACCCCGTGAACCAAGCGCTTTTAGTCTGGAGATTTGGGAACATCAAGGACATTCCACCGATGAGATAAAAGAAAAAAGTGCAACAAAGGTTTTTATGAAAGGCCACACAAATGGATTGTTGTTTGCTCCACACAACAGCCCTTCTGGTGCACCACACCTTTTGCAAAACATAGTTCCATGAAACTAATTATTATCTCCTGTAGCTTCCGTCTACACACATTTCTGAAATACTTTTACTGTTCAGAAATTCCGAACTGTTTTGAGAGGAAACATTAAAAAGAATGGAAACCTGGCAATTAATCAGATGGAAACCCTTGTTTCCATTTTACAGAATAGGAAAAAAAGAAGAGAGAATTATAAAAAGAATACCCAACACTAACTGCTAAGTAGGAAAATGAAAGATAAGCAGAGGCTGGGGACTCGGACCACTGGTGTGCTGCATGCATTTACCTGCGATCGGATGTGGTTCTAAAGGGTGGGTCAGATCTGTCTTTGCTGTTCTCGTTCAAACCCACACAAACACCTAGTCTGAAACTAGGTTTTGACAGATGAAAATTCTATTTCCTTAAAAACTTACAAAATAAAAACCTTGAAAATTTTTTTTCAAAGCATGGACGAAAAGCTCTCCTGGTCAAGACACAGAGCAAATATTTACAGGTGCTGGGGAGACACCATTTCCTCCCTTTAGGCTTCAACCTGGTGTCTGCCACATGATTTTATCCATTCAATGATTTTTTTTTTCCAGACATCTGCCAAGAGGAAATAACTTTGCTGTATTGGGAGTCTGGGAATCCTAGAAAACAATCTTAAATCCATAAAATAATTGAAGTGCAGTTTTACTGAACTGTCAGTTCGATTCTGATTTTTACTACAATGTCAACAAGAGTTTAATTTGTTTTAAAGTTTAGGTTCTTAAATCTGAGTGATATACGGTAGTTTACAGCTTGCTGGCAACAGCTACTGTGGAAAAAAAAATGGAAAGTGCATATAAAGGCGGTTCTAACTTTGACATTGTGAAAGCAGGGAGCAGTGCCAAGAGCAGCAAACAGCATGGCTTTCCCAATCCTGGCTGGCTTTAGGGACTGCTTGCTATTGACATCAGTCGCTATGGGATACATTTCCCTGCTCTAACAAATCTCATCTGGAGCCCGTAATTAAAAAAGAAATGACTCAAAGTGTAATTTCTTTCCCTAAAACATTCACAGATGTTAACTAGATTGCTAATAGTGTGAGGTGTCTGTGGGTGGACATCTTCCTCCTTATCTGCTCTGTCAAAGCGGACAATTTATTTATTAAAACCAGTCCTAAAGGTAGTAATTTTTCTGCATGCATTTTGTGTATGGGGGTGGTGGTGTCTTCCCTAAACTGCTTGCCGAATGAACGATTTGGAGGTGTTTTTCTTTATAGTTTTTTTTTTCTTCTTTTCTTTTCTTTCCTCTCAGAAGTCATCTCCAAAGTCAGCCTGATTTAAAAGGTACTCAGAGTGAGTAAAAATGTCTTTGCTGAGCAGATTAAGAAGTATCCTGTCTGAGCTGTAAAATTAAAATAAAAATAAAAGTGGTTGTAATAATAATAATCACAATACTAATACTAATAGTAGTGATGTAAGTTTCCTGCTCCAGTGACTTTCCACCAGTGTCCTTGGCTGGTGCCCCTTGGTAAGTGCTGCTAAAAGCATTTACAGGAGCCACTGGAGGGCTAGGGAAGCCGATCTGCTTCAGGCACACACTGGACACGCAAGGGGGAGAACAAGAAAAAGGGATGAGAAACACATGTTCCTGGGGAAGCAAGAAAGGCTTTTCTTGGCTCCTGGAGAGGGTGGCAGCCCCAGCTCTGCCACAGAATGCTACTCCCAGCCAAGCACTTCCCATCCCACATGGCCATATAGAGCATCCCCCCGGTACCCTGCAGGAGGTGATGGCTGAAACTCTCCTTCCGTACACACGCAGCCCAGATGCAGTTGTCTGCTTGGGCCTTTCTCCCCGCCAACTTCCCCTCCTCTTGCTTTTCATTTTCTTTTTTCAACCAGCTTTGATTGGAGCCAGAGCCTGGGGTAAATCAGAGGAATTTCTAGATTTTTCTGAGCGCTGTGAGCTCTTGCTGTTTTCCGATACCTACTTCCTGCCATATCTAAAATAACAGCAGCTGCAGGGGCCTGATAGAGAAGAGCTCCAGGGGAGAAGTTCTCACAAATGGGGTGGGAACGAAAAAAAAAAAAGAAGAAAAAAAAGACTTATTAGGGAGATGATAACACAGAGAGCCAGCATCAGATTAATTGTTGGAGCTGATAGCACCACAGGCTGTGGATGCTGTTGTCAGAGGCAAACAAATCCTGTAAAATGGCCATGGGAATGACAAGTCTCCATGTTTGCTGGGATAACAGATGTAGCTTTACAGCACTTGTCCTATTGTATGGAGTATCATGCCTCGATTAGCTAATGCCTCTGAGGGCCAGATAAGTCAGGATGAATGTCCTGCCTTAGAAGTTTTCATGCTTTCTCTTTGGCGTGGCTATCTATGGAGAGCTGCAACAGAAATCTTTGTACACATACAGAAGGTCCCCTCTTTAGAGAAAAACATCAGAGAAAATGGAAAATTGTTGAAATGACATTGTTTTCCATGGAGAACACATGGTGCAGTGTTGTTATTGTCTCATTACAGACCACATGAATGAGTACAGCCACTCAAGAGACTTCCAAAAAGGAACCTTATACATTGGTATGAGGACTACTCTAGAAGAATGTCTCTGTCCAACTGGTGTAAAGGATGACAGAAACAGACATGGCTCACTCACACAAAATACACTTACATACCATTCAGTGTGCAAGAACATGCTGAGATCTCCTGGAGATTCCTTGCAACCAATACAAACATTGCTTTAAATATCAGCGCACCCAAAGAACCAAAGTGAGTGTGCTTGAAGCACTGCCAGTCAGTGAAATATAGGCAGCATTTCAGGTTATTGTATGTGCCATTAAACTTAACTTATTAATGCAATTCTACAGTCACTCTGGAGCTAAAACTTGTGTCTGCATCAAGTTTTGGGTCCTGAAATATTCACACAATATTAGAGATTTTCATGCGTTATTTATTTTCAACATAGGAGTTTTTAAAATATTATTAAGTGAAGATTATCATGATTGTGAATTGGAGCCTGATCCAAAGAGCACAGGAGACAACTGAAGAATTCCTACTTGCTTCAACGAGCTTTGCATCAAATTCTTATTAAACACAGACAGACATCTGCAAAGGTAGTCTACAAATATGCAATGTACTGGGCTGATGGCTTGGCAGGAAAAAAATACCAGTCACTGTATTGTAAACTCTATTTTCTTCATTATTCCCAAAAGATCATTGGAAATGTTTTAAAGTTGATATGCTAAAGAGGCAGGTAGATGTGTTCTCTTATTTTGCCTGAATTTTGAAGCACTCAAGACTTCCCTGAGGTCTGCAGACTTCTGATTTCCACCACTCAAACAGGCAAGCACATTTCTGTGTTTACTTCAGTGTGTTGATTTTAGTGCATATGCATGTGGGTTCAGTGTGATCCTAGAGCCCTACCCACTTTCTAGGGAATAGTGGAAAACCATGCACAGGGTTTTAGTAGCAGCATGTAGTTTTTCTTTTCTAGATTTTAAACCATTTCTCTAGAACTAAAAATCTTTGCTTCACTAGAGTACACAGCACAGCTGCAAAATTTTAGTTGTTAAAATAAGATCATGTTAAGGTGCTTGGTTCTTCGCATCCTCAAAAGAGGCTCCTTAAGATATGAACAATATCTGGTTCATATTCAGATAATTAAACAAACTGGCCAAGTTTAGACAGACTAGACAATATTCTGGCAAAAAATCATGAAACTGAAACTAGCTAAACCATTTTTTTTTAAGTTATTCTTGACAATACAAAGAGAGTGCATTTGTATTCCCGCAGAAGCAGAAGTAGTTAGAAAATATGAGGCATTGCCTAATCCTGTTTTAAGCACTGTTATGGCTGTGCTGCATTATGTATGCTTACAGAGCAGTACATTTATAGTAAACTGGGTAAGGAATTTGGGAGTAGGATTAACAAACTTTCCTTTCAAACTAGACTAGATCAGATGACAGTAGGAGATCAATCTGCAAAAATTCCTAAATTTTGTTCAAGAAAAGTGAGGATAGTGAAAGTCAGAGACAGTCTAAAGGGCAGCATGGCAATTATTTACTGACATGAGACTGGAAAGAACATCACATGGAGCACAACTTGGACTTTAGACACGTAGGAAAGAATGGTTCATTTTATGCCACTAATCATAGCCAAGGATTAAGATATTTTGGAAAAGCCCTATTATTTCTCATTCTGCAAACCCAGATTTCATTACTGGTAAATCATGAAGTTTATGAAGCCAATTCATACAAATTAATTTCCTTTTCTGATTTCCACTGGCATGTGAGATACAGATAAATAATAGAAATAAAAGTTTGCTAAGGAAAAGAGAAAGATACATAGAAATATCTGTTAGTACTTAAAAGCAAGGTAATCTCAAGTGAGGACGTAGATAGAATAATAGTCTCTGCAGCTAGTACATTCATTCTTAAATAAATTGCTTTTGGGTCTGAAGAGGTAGAAATCAGTGCAGCTGCACTACAATTAGATGGATCTATGCTGAGTTACTCCAGTTCCTGTATCAAAAATACCCAATGGTAAGTTCTCCCATTCATAAGATTTTAATTTTGCAGCAATGTAAAATCTAGATGTCTTTTCCATATTATGAGAAATATTCCCACCTATACATCTCAGCGAAGAATTCTTAAAATTATTTTAGTGTCACAAGATGTGGGGTTTTCCCCCTTCAGTGGTGCTTCCCCCCAATGAAAGTTTTTCATATGAGATGTAAATCTGTCTTCAGACAACTTTCTGAACACAGATATTTTTCCAAAAATAGGCACAGGGAGGTGGTGGCCACATCCCTCAGGAGATCATGCACGACAGAAAGCATGATACAGCCTCATCTGGCGTCACAAGCATCTGCCAGCTCCTCCCTGAAGCAGGCTCTTAACTGATAGCAGAGAAATGAAGTTGGTTGCTGCAGAAATTTAGATTTTACTATCAGAGAAACCATAAAAATAGCATTGAAACATCAGGTATGCATCTGGCTGACCTCTGTCTGGCTGACCAAAAGTTTTTAGGGTCATAGCTCACACCATGAGATGTAGACAGCCCTGTATCTTACCCCCTTCCTCACTCAAATAAATGACAGTAGGTTTGCTGCAAATTTCAAAAGCAGATTTTTTCCCTGAATATTCATCTAACAAACAAAGAAAAGGTCCATCCATTTGTAGATTTCTTGGCAGGAAATCTGGCATCTCTATCGAAGTCTGCTCACTTTTCATAGACTCCTCTGTGCTGAGTGCTTGAATCCAAAATATTCCTTATAATAATAAAGCCTACCCTACAGTTAGCTAATGGTGCTGTTATGCAAGGGCAGGCCTGGGTTCCAGCAAAGTAGTTCATGGCAGCAGAAGGTGCTATGGTTTAAGATGGTGATGATGTTCCCCATCCCACAAAATTCAGTGGAAAGGAAGGGATTAGAGAGGAGTTTTGTCTTTTACTTTAGCAGATGATTTGTTTTTTAGAAGTATCCAAGTGATTTTGGTCTGGAAACACTTAAAAATTTGTGATGAGACACCATTCAGTCCAGGTGCTTTTCCTAAGATAATATTAAATATAGGTTTGGAAATTTCAGCAGATGTTCTAATTTTTTCTAGTTCAAAATTTCTTTTGCTACTACTATTTATGTAAATAGCTGACTCTAATTGATTCTTTAATATAGTGATTCATAATCTGTTGTGAATCTTCTGTTAATTGACTTGAGAGTCTGTTATTATTTTCCCTGATTTAACACATCCTGTTTTAGAACACCCATCAAAGATGATGGAAAAAAATTTGTGGCACTTGGATGACATCCTAAATGTAACTTGAATGCCATCTTTCAAAAGTTGCAAAGTAAGGGGATTTCCTGTTCTATTCTTCAGTTGTATATCCTGAAAGTGAGCTTTTACAAATCCTCAACTGCCTTGTCAAGGTCTGATCACTTCTACTCCTTCTAGCACTATTTTTTCTGGGTAGTTTCCAACTGGGGAAAAATAAATGGATCATAGATTCTTATTTTTCTCCTTTTTACTGAATGCCCTGTTACACTCTAAGTGTTAAAACTGATTTGAAAATTTCTCACTAAGTTCAGGTGATGGAACTATATTTATTCAAAGACTACTTCCCACCCTCTTCATTTTTACCATATTTCTGAGGGTTTTTTGGTCTCCCTGAGGGAGCTTTCTCCACCCAGTGGCAGCTCTGAACCCCTTTCCTTGCCCCTTAGAAAACCTGTTTACAGAACATGGAAATAAGCCATGGGTTATTTGAATGTCCTGCCCAGGGGCAGCTGCCCACCAAACCTTTCCACCTGCAGGCAATGCAGCCATCTCAATGCAGACCAACACAGACAGATAGGCTCCTCTACCCTCTCTCCTTGGATCTATATAAGTTTAAGGAGCACAATGCTCATTTCATCATCTTCTCTCATTTTTCTCTATACTTAAATTATTTTGGGGCAAAGTGAAGTATTCTTTAGACACACTTCTCCAACGCAGTCAAATCCTGGGCTCTTACTACTCATTTGTACCATTTCACTTTTAGACAAACTCCTCTCTCTCACACCCACACTCCTCCTTTCTCCTCTTCTTCCAGAATTCATCTATGCTTTTTTTTAAAATGGGGATGTTATATTTAACCCTCCTCTCATTTCTCTTTTTCTCAGGCCTTCTTTCACTCTAATTACGCCATCAGGTAGTTTCATACTTGAAGTCTGAACCTTTAAAATGCTTGCTGACGGTGCTACAGCTTCATGAGACAGCTGCTATTTTACTTTCCTTACTAAGTTTCCTTACTAAGTTTCCCAAATGGAGTAGATGTATATACACACATGCACTTGCCTGTACTTGTCACAAAGGGCCCCATTGCCCCATCCCTTCCAATGTGCTGAACCCTCTGCAGCCCCAGCTTTGACTGGGGGTCTTGGAGTCTTGCAACACAGATCTGCCTCTGCCAGCAAGCTCACACCAATTAAGCTGAGGGCTGCAGCTATCTCTGGAATTGTGAGTTAGCTACTAAAATAGCACCAAGGAGCTGCTTCCACATTAGCATGTCCTTCTGGCAAACCTTTCCTTGACTTCAGCATTGCTGGATCCTCTTTAAGACTTTAGTTTGCCATTGAAATGGCATGAAATATCTGGGATATCAGATTGCAAAAAGGTAAGTCTGAACCCTCTAACCCCAAAGGCCATGGTCACCTTTATCTCTACAACTCTGACTATGTGCTGAATAGGGCAGAAACCAGCAGTTTGTCTGGTAACAATGGAGATTTGCGGGTTCCTACCAAGTGGTGACAGCTCATCCAACTATGAGTCTGTGGTTTAAATAGATGGTAGTGTGCTTTTCTGGCCTGTAAAGGTCCAGCACAGGTTTCCAGAGACAGTGGGAGAATTCCTGAAAAGTTTTCTGAAGCAGCCATTGCCCCTGGGTTTGTCTGCTGATGCAAAAAGCAGTCTTTGTGGCTGATGGCACTTTCTACCCTAAAATCAGCTTTGCATCTTTTTCTTTTGTAATGAGGTCTTTCCTCATCTTAACACACTCTCTGTGGGGAAGAAAAAACAAGGAAAAAATGCCTGAGAACTCTTTCAAAGTTACCTAGGAGCTCAGGGTCTGGAATAGAACAGCCATCTCCATTTCTGGTGGCCCTTCCAGAGAGATCTTGTGCAGTGTCTGGCTGACGTACAAGTTGGCAAAACTTGGACTCATTACAAGAAAAACTGGAAAACTGAAATTTGCGTGGCATCAATTCCAGCAGTTTCAGGAAGCTCTGGCCTTTGGCTGCTGGGACCCATGGTGTGTCGTGCAGTGATGAACAGCTAATGAGTCAGGGAAGTTTCTCAGAACAAAGAAAATAAAGAGTGCAATTGAAAAAAAAAACCCAACAGAACCAGTTTCTCTTTTTATATGGCAAGTTCATATAAAGTCATGTTAGATTGTGAAGAACATTTGAACTTCCCAGTACTACTGTCCCAAAGACATTACTGTAAGAAGAAGATGCCTGGAGAAGTTGTTAATGCCTCGTGCAGATGGCCAGAGGTGAAAGGCCTCAAGCCAATAGTGGAGTACAAGTGCAGCCTGGAGCTTGGTGGAAAACAGTGATCACAGAGGAAAAAACATGTCAACTAACAGCAAAGAGATTGCCAGTCACTTCAGCTTTCCAAAAGAATAACTGAATAGCAAAAGCTCAGATGCCAGCACTAGTGATAATGGAGCTGCAATGGCTCAGGAACTGACTGTGCACAACAGAACCTCCAAGGGATGGGCTTCTCCACCTGACCTCATCTTTCTAAAAGGTTTTACTCAACAGGCACCTGCAGGATTTTCAGAAGTCCGTCATGAGTACAAGAGATCACTCTCACCCACCACAACTACAAAGATGTAAAAGAATTAGAACACAAGGCCTTATAGATTAATTCAGATACTTTATCTGTGTATGGATTTGCATATGCAGGATAGAAATAAAGGTCAAAATAAATATTCTTCAGTTAGTTATTTTGGAGGCTTCTCTTGTGACCCAAAATAGCGTTTTTTCTACTTCTTAACTAATCTGCAGAAGACTTTGCTTATGAGGTGGCACTGAAACACATATTTTCCCTGAAGCACTAGAAAAGGAACTGACTGCTGCTTCCAGGATATCAAAATGGATTCATAATATCTACAGCAATACCTATTCTGCAACCCCAAAGGTATCACAAGAGTTATGAAATGGAACAGATCTTCAGCCCTAGCTCCCACAGAAATCTAACATCAAAAGTAATCTGGACATACAGACATGAAGAATAAAATTTTGTCTTCTGCATTCTCTGCAGCAGTATGGCTGCAGAAGAGTCAAAATTAAATAGAGAAATCATGTTTTAGTTGTGCAAAGAAAGGCAAGTGAAGAACATTCTTGTGTTTACATGATGCTTAGATAATGAGCTATAACTACGTAAGGATCAAATAATTAACTCACTAATTATGGATTTGGATAACCTGCAGCACTGCTTTTTCAGGACGTTCCAGTGCTCATACTGCAATTTATTTGTTCAGGAACAATATGGTTTGAGAGTTTTGACACACTTGGAGCCCCATCTCACTCAGCTTTCTGCTATTTGTCTTGCAGTAGGTTTCATGGTGGGCAAAATGTAGAAGACCTAAAAGTGAAGCCTGTAGAGGAGATAGAGGGTTGGTCCAGCTTCCTGGTTTGCTGCCAAACTCAGCCAGGCTGGCCAGCGAGGAATAGGACTGCAGTTTTCCTACTGTATTTCTTACTCACCGATTGTTCCCAGGTATTTTCAATACCCAGGCTTTGCAGACTTCCTCAGTGAGAGAGGAGGAGGGAAACATTTTGAGGGTCTGCTCTTTTTCATAAGCTTCCTCCCAGCCTGGTGATAAGCCTGTTGGGGAAGCCTGTGCCCCCATTGGTTGCAATCCGCATCAGCTCCTCAGAGAGGAGGAAGGACCCGGAGCCAGGTTATCAAGCAGCCTGCTCTCTGCAGCAATGGTCAAGCCACTATCAGGCCTCTGCCCCAGCCCCCAGCTGTCCGGCAGACACAGATGAAACAATGAGTGGTGCCGTGCAGAAATCTGCTTGGAAAAACTCCCTCTCTGTCTATCAGGGATCAGGCTTCCATGAATGCAACTATTATGTGTGCTTTAACTACCAGCCACGCGCTTGGTCCTGTTCCCAACAAACCCAAAGGGGACAGTGTTATTGACTTAAGTGGGAGCAGAGGCAGGCCCTCCACAGCCTGGGGATCCAGCAGCCTTCCAGTGCCTCTCCAAGAGTGCTGTACGTGAAGTCAGGGAGGCTGCTCCCTCTGACACGGATGTGTTTGCTGGGCTGAGCTGCCACCCCAGGTCTGCAGAGGCGCTGTGGGGGCCTGTGCCATATTCTGCTCCCTCGAGAAAAGGGGCTTGCACCACAACTTCCCCACAAATGTTTTGACAGAAGGGGCTCATGACATGAGAGCACGGAGGCCAAGGCACAAGGCCACACCTGAGCAGCTTATATTGCTCAGCTCAGCAGAAAGGATTCAAACAAACAACATATTCCTAAAATAATTTGCATTGGAACAAAGCTTTCTCACGAAGCTTGTGCTTCTGCAAGCCATGTATTTTCCTTGGCACTTCTCCAGGCTTAAAAGCAGATGTAACTGTTACCAAGGCTCAGATACGGCAACTTCTTCGCTCCCGACTGCCAAGGAAAGCTTACAGAAAATAACCAACAAAACCTTCACCATTTGAAGCAGCAACGCCAACAGTCATTGATACAGAAATGGAAGAATGCATCAGGCATGGGAGTGAGAAGTGACTTCTTCCAAGCTGCTCTCAGCTGGAAAGAGGGGGAGCAACACAGCTGCAGACAAACGCTTAATAACTCTAAGTGTTAACTTAGATGCAAATGCACATCAGCCAAAGACTGCTTTTTCAACACTGCTTTCTGCAGCTTTCCTGCCCCTTGGTCAGCCTCCAGCTCCCTCCACCAGTGTGTGGCATCACAGAATGGGGCTGGAGCCACTAAGGACTTCTCTAAAGGCACTGGACACTTTCTTGAAAGCCTGAGGCTCAAGGACCTCCCTGGAAATGTAAGTGCTGACATTGAAAGAAAGCAAAGTTCCCTACTATGTTTCACAGCATACCACAGCTAAGAGGTAGGCAGGTCTGCTCTGCGGGCAGCTGCACACCCGGGGCTGCAGAAAACCAGGAAAGATACCTAGTCTGGTCATCTGTGCTTCTGGGGGCTTTCTTCTGGCGGGCCTCCTGGGAGACCCAATTCATCAAACTTGCTAGAAACAGCAAAATGCATTCCCATGGGTGTGTGGTTTCATGTAACAGGATCCCCCTCCAACCCAGACGTGCAAGTCCAACAAAGGTCTGACACGAACGCATTACTTCAGCCCTCCCTTACTCATCGCCTACAACCCAAGCCCCAAATGTTAACGCTCAGCATGTTTTATCACAGTAGCATGTACACTTTCAATCATCATTAGAGATGAGGAGGGTCTAGGCTCAGGCACCACGCCAGGTTAAGTAAAACTTTCCATGAGGAAAGCTATTTGTTTTCTCCCAGAGCTGCGAGGCTTGGCCAAGAGGGAGGAAGGGAAAAGCTCACCCAAGCCAAAGGTGTAGACAGTGTTACTGGACTTTACAGATTACCTGCTTATTGTTCTAATGACATTTAGACTACTGGAAATCACTGGGTGAACTCAGGAGTTTTCAAAGGCATAATTGTGGCAGAAGCAGACTAAACTTAACGCCTTAAGAGCCAATCGCTTTAATCATGAAGCCGAGATGTATGAAAAAGGATACATTTCAGCAAAAGAATAATTCTGTCTGCTATGGTTCCTGTTCAAATAAACTATATCACCAAACCACGTGCATTTCCAGAATATAGAGGAGTAAAAAAAACCATATGGTTAGACGCAAAAAACTTTCATATATACTGTATAGGAGATATATGCACTTGTCAGACATCTAACGGTTCAACGCTGTAAGCAATTCATGGGAATGACATTAGCAATAGCTCATATTACATCCAGGAGTTACAGCTTTTACTGCAAAAGTTATATTTAAAAGAGCCATGTTCAAAATTAAATGGCTGGCAGGACTGCAGCTTTCAGTAACACTTTACCTGTGGTTTTGCCACTTTTACATACTTATTGGGGGCTTAATACTCCCAATTTACCTTTTCAGAGTAAAATACAAGTTGCAATGAGTGCATTCATTGGCATGGTGCTATAAAACTCACAGCTGTGCAAAGACAATCACAAGAACAAAAGCCTTCTTGTTTTAGAAAAGATGATTATGTGGTTCTGATACTTTCTGCTAGCCACATATCCAAACATCAGATACTTTTGTTTATGGCCTGTGCATTTTCATCTTACTATGCAAAGATTTATAGATCTGATCAGGAGAGAGACCTTTATGAAAGCATTCATGTGGAGAGGAGGAGGCTGAATTAATATACAAAACTTCAGACAGGAGATCTGTCTTTCAGATGCTGCTATTTCAGTTTTGGCTCCTACACAAGACTCAGGACATTCTGGAAAAATTTTTTTCAACAGCATGTGGAACCCTGGCCTCATGGCCAGCAATTAGAGTGTGCTTCTGATTTCAACAAGGCTGCCACTGCATCTCAAAAGTTGAGATTAGAAGCCAGGCCTTCAGTACTCAAGCACTGAGTAATCAAGCACCTTGATTAAAGAATCCTCCAGGATGCTGCTTTGCTTTGAATTACAAACTGCTTTTGTAAAGTTTTGTGCACTAATATAACAAATGTGATTACAGAATGTACAATACACCTTGAAATCTGCTGAGAATGTAAGTCACACATTTTTTCCTGCTGGTATCAATGTGTTTCCCCCTTTCTTTTTCAAAATAGCTTCATTTTCATCTGTAATGAAAACGACATTCTTTGATGTTTCTAAAAGCAGGAAGTAATTTCACAAATGAGTGTCATTCTGCTGCAGGTAAAATATCTAACAGATTGTGGGAATGCCAGTTACAACCTGAAAAATATTTCTTGGCATCATCTGTCTTGGTGAAATGAAAGACTTGGAGCTCAGTTCTGTGTTTCACACAGGCTACACTAGGTCCAGGAAAGGGAAATGGGGATGAGGAAGGTGATTTCAAGTCACCTACAGCATCTCCTGTTGTGAGCCTGGCCAGTTCCCAGCTGCCTGGACATCCGTAAAGCTGTGTGAATTTCCACTCTCCTGCCTCTGGCTTCGGGTTTCTTATACCACTAAGAAAAGCAGTTAAAATTCTGAAAAATTGCCTGAGCTGCCCTAGTCAACACAAAAGAAGAAGGATTAGTTCAAGAGCAGACTAGCATAGCTTTTGACCCAAGTGCTAGTTAGATAATGGCAGAGACAAGCACATTCAAAATATAAAGATATCAAAGATATAAATTAGGTAAATTTTCACATCTGGTTCAAGGGACCAGGAAGAATTCTCATCACAGCTTGTAGCTTCCCCAAACTACCCATCTCTTTGGACAATACTAATTCCATTTCGCATCTCAAAGGGCAGTATAGCAGACACATCAATACCTAAATAACATGTATTTTCTTAAAAGAAATTACAGCATAGACTTGTACTAAAGAGGTCCCTCAAGCCTGTCTGCTGAATGACTTTCCATGAGCTTCAGCACCCAGGACCCACACTCCTCCCAGGTTAGATCTAAAAGGCAAACATCACTTAACGTTCACTGCCTAGGGCAGGAGTGGCAAAAGGACATGGAGAGTCCCAGCCTCACCTACCAGGGTGCCCCAGTGTCCTGATGGTATCTGCAGGAGCTCCTGGTGCAGAGGACAGGAGACACTCCCTGTCCCCCTGCAAAGGACCATGGCCTCTCACAGAGACCAAAACCAGGCATAAATGTCACAATTTCAACTGCTTTTAATCAAATTTTCCGGTAAAAGCAGCAAAGGTAGTCAGCCATAATCTTTGCTAAGAGGCTGAACTCAAAATGATTTGAAACGGGTGCTGGTATCCAAGCCAGATACCTTTCAGTATCAAGAGCACAGACATAATATATCAGGTATCACTTTATGGCGTGAGTTTTAAATACGTTCTATATGTGGAATCACATATTCACATGCTGAAATGGACAACACATTTAATGAGTAGCCCAGGTGGCTACTGCAGATTTTGATTTAAAATGAGATTGCCAAGACCAGAACTTACTTGCCAAAATGGAATTCTCTTCATGTGCTCTCTTTATATTACTTCAGATACCCACCTCTTACCAAAGCAGAAAAACGTCATATAAAGGATCTCTATTTATATAAATTAATTGACTGTTTTTTTCCATACATACTTTGCAGTGTAAATGGTCTATATTTGGACATATTCCGTAACTAAAGGAATGAATATTACTTTGAACCCATAAGCTGAAACCAAATGATTTCTGCTTATTCTGCTCCCAAACTGCTCTATGTATATTAGATACATAAATCAAACCTTCCTAAAGTGGCAAACAAGCAACCAAAATTTTATCAGTTATAATCTGGGAAAATCAATTGGATATTATTTTTTTTTCTGGCAGTCCCCTAAGTATGTTAGATGTCAATACCTCATGTTTCTTAAATACTTTTAGATAAAAGTGGATGTATTAAATAGTTACAAGATCCTGTGAAGATATACTTATTAAAATGAGTGATGCTTTGAGAATTTAATTTTTTATGTCATTAAAATATTTCATTAATCAGGGATGAGAAAAAGAGTTGTTATACTTGAAGTAGCACGCAAGGGAAGCAGTTAAGTACACCTGACCTGTCTCTGGCTTTCATATTGTTTACAAGTGCTACAGATATTCCACCCTCTCCTCCAAC
This sequence comes from Molothrus aeneus, assembly GCF_037042795.1. Classification (NCBI taxonomy): domain Eukaryota; kingdom Metazoa; phylum Chordata; class Aves; order Passeriformes; family Icteridae; genus Molothrus; species Molothrus aeneus. The sequence continues at coordinate 59,432,087 of NC_089646.1, forward strand.
AAGAAAAACACTTAGAGGTGGAAATACTAGTAATTAAAAATGGTGATACCTTCAAAAAGCTGCTATTTAAAAAAAAAAGTCAGGAAAAACGAGTTGCTCCTATTTGGCACGAGCCACTCGCCAAAACTCATGGTGGTCCCTTGTTTCACTGTTATGGTCAGAGGTGTGAATGAAACAATACCAGGCACAGTACCAGGGCTGCTGCATCCATGCTTGGCCTTTTCCCTGCTGATCTCAGTGAGCAGCACCCCCTGGGACACCAGAAGCAATCACTAGTGGTTCCCAGGCAGTCACCAGAGTGGCCAAAATGCCCTTTGAGACTGGGAGAGGGAGCCCAGATGTCACCCTTCCGGAACTGACAGGTGAAGGGGATTTTTAACCAAAACAGGATGAGTGTTTAGATAGTTGCTGGGGAGGATAAGATTGCATCAGAAGTGGCTTCAACTCACACTTGTTCTGGCCTATTCGTGGGCTTCTGCCACTCAGAGTGACCTGGCAGCACCCGCGACCCACAGCACCAGGCTTCTTGCCCCACTCTCAAGGGCTGGATCTAAGCTAGTGGACATGGCTCCGTGAGCTGACCCAACTGTGGATTTTGCTATTTTGGGCAGGCTAATTTTCCATTAGCCTGCTCTGCTGCTCCATAATCAATTGATATGACTTGAAGGAAGCAGCAAGAACACGTGACAGAGTAAGATAGATTGAGGCCACCCTTTCCATAGGAGCCTGCTGTTCCATCAGATTAAATGTAATGTGAAACCTATGTCTGCAGTGGTGGTGAAAACGCTGCCTTCATGAAATGCATATAGCATATACCGAAACAGGCTTCCAGCCTGACTCACAGCTTCCTGTTCCTGTGCTGCGTGTCTGAGGCATGCCAGAGCTCTGCATGGTTTGAACAGGGTGTCTTGGCCAGCACAAATCCAACAAGAAACACTTCCTGCCTTTAGCCCCTCGTTCATCTACTGAGACAAATACAGAGGGTAGTAGACTTCAGCTATACATAGAGTGGATGACCTTTTCTTCAGGCAGTGAGATAAGGTTTAGATAGGAAAAGGCAGATCATGGGGGTTGAGCTCCATCAGTGTGATCCCTGAGACAACCTAAATATCATTTTAGCCATTTCTGATTGACCCCTTTAGTGGGAACTGGTGGTACTTATTTCATTGAACCACAAAGGCTTGGGCTTCCTCCTACTATATACCGTTATCAGGACTGTTACATCTTTCTTGTTCTATAGCTGTTGTGGTTAGCCACAGAAGGATTTTGAAAGCCTGCTGGATGCCAAAGGGAAGTCTATCTGGATTTGGCTAGCTGAAGAGATTTCCAAAGTCAACCTCAGGGATCAGTGCAGATGTACATGGTAGCTTCTACAATTAGTTCTGATCATCTGTTAGAGGACTGGTGTGCGATGGAACAGAGATGAGGTTAAAGGCAAAACCATTTACACTTTGTCAGTTGGGTCAGCTCATGGAACCACACCCACTAGCTGGATCCAGCCCTTGAGAGTGGGGCAAGAAGAAAAGGCAAAGGCAGCTTTCATAGCTCTGTCTGAGAAGAGGTAGCTGGATTTTTGAGAGGTAAGGCAGGAAGGCTGACCCTTTCTTGTGCTTTTCTTCAAAAGCAGAGTTTAGGTTTAGAGTTATCTAAATTCTCCTCCTTACATAGATAAATTCTGTTTTTTCTCAAACCCCCAAATTTTTTTGTTTGTGTACATTTCTCATACACCTTGTTGAAATCATGCTCCTTGCAGCATAAGTAAGTGATAAAAATACACACTGTATGAAGAAAACCTTGTCAAAAAGATGTGTTGTGCAAAACTAGTGACCTTATCTCCTAATTAGGGAAAGTTCCCTAGATCTCTCTATCATGTAAGCAGTAACAACTTTTGTGAAGAAAAATAATTTTCCTAGAGTTAAAAAGCAAAGAGCTGCTACTCAGGCTCCAGAACATTAATTTTGAATCCTAATTCAGTGAGTAGCATGCTGTTTAAAATTGAACGACAAAATGTCCTTTTTTTAAAAAAAAACCAAAACAGTGCAATGAATTGTCCTTAAATTCTCCCTAAAGGATGATAACATTCAGATGTTTCTTGGCACCAAGTAGTTTCAATGCAGCCATTTAAGTGGCATTTCTTTCTTCAATGAGCATGGTATGTTATATAAAGTTACGTGGCTATTGGAAGGGAATTCCCATCCTGCTTTAAGGTAAGGGCCTACTACTGGGATTCTTAGCAGCAAATGCTCAATCGCAGTTCAGTAAGGTCACATAACCAAATTTCATATTTTCTCTTTTATTACATTCAACTAATAAATATTTGGGTCTTACAGGTTTATCACAGCATTTCAACTTTTCAGTGCTGCATGTAAAATATATATACATACAGAATCTTACAAAACCAGAAAAAGAAAAAAAAGAAGAAAAGAAAAAGCAGCAGCAAGGCCACAATAAAAATGGGAAAAAAAGGTAGTCCTAAACCTCAGATGCAAACACACTGAAAAATGACGTTAAAAGATACGCCTCCATTTTTAATTTGAACCTTCTCAACTGAAGTAGAGCAGTTTAACATTTAGTTTCAGTGAACAGATTTGCACATCAGACGTTTCACTGCATTATGAATGGGACAATGTTAAATATGTTTTCACTGCAGCTCCACAGGTCACTGGCATGGGCATAAGACAAGAACATACAGTTAAGATTATTACAACATAGCTATTGGTCATGCAGCTAGAGCTCTATGCTAACTAACATCATTTAATGCTAAGATAATGGGGTTTCATTACTGCAAATGAAATGAAAGGGCCCTTTCCTGTATAAAGACAACCCAAGCAAAGTCCGCACCTTTCCACCAGGCTATTAACGGAACTTCTTTTCCACCAGGATTCAAAAGAAGGGGGGCTTAAGGGAACTCACTGATAGAGCAACATGGTGAATGCAAACCTGTGCCATGGAGGACTTACCATCATCCAGGTATATCTGGTCCAATTCCTCAGGTTCTCGCTTGATCGTTACAGGAATAGGGGCCAAATTATGATTACTTTCCTCATGCAACTCTGGCAATGACAGTGGTTGGGTTGTTGGAGACTCATTTCTGTGAACCTTCGGCAGTTGCTGCTGCTGTTGACCCATTATGGATGAGTGAGTTGGACTGCAGGACTGCAAATAGGTTGGCTCTTGGGTAACAGATGGAACTGGAGAAGAGGGACTGTTGGGATAGAGTGTTTGTTGATAACCAAGGGGACAGCTACTGCTCAGATGTTGACTCACCTGCGGCTGCAGCATGACGTGAGATGATTGCTCGGGGGGGCTTGGGTGCACAACTATAGACCTTGGCACTTCCTGTATGGTGGGGACACCTCCAGCGGGCTGCTGAAGTCCGAGGTGACTGTGGCCCGGGTTGGGGATGCACTTGTAAGGAGAGGATGAAAGATCGTGCAGCTTGGGGCTTGCGTTGGGAGAAGGTGACATCACGGCGTTTCTCTGCTGACAGGAGGCAAAGCCGGCCACGAGGCACGAACCAGGATCAGGGGGCATCATGATCTGCTGACTGTAGTATGGTTTAGAGAGAGGGCTTAAGCCTTGGTTCATTGGTCCACAGGTTTGAGCAGGCTCATAGTCATCTGTGGGTTCTGTTTTTATAATTGGAACTGTTAAAAGAAAAAAGGTTTTAAATAAACATGAGTTGCGTATTGGTATGATCAAGTTGGCTTGTGGCTAGGATACCCTTTTCAAAACAAACAATGTCGTGAATAAGACTCTGTGTGTCTTTTGCCTAGTTCTCCCACCCTATAAAAAAAAATGAATGAGTCATCAGCACAAGAAAGTCACAGCTGGTTCTAATATTGAAAAGGACTATTTTCTTTGGACTCTCCTCCAGCACTAATGTGCTATAAAAATCTATTTGCAAATAGCTGTGCTTCAGTGGAAGCTTTGGACCCAAGGGCTCCATGGATTTGTAGTAATCAAGGCAAGAATTTTAACTTGGATAGACTACTGCATTTCTACAGCTACCGATGGCCCATTTGATAAATGTCTGTACACGCAGTAAACTGGAGCATAATAAGGTAGAGATGGGGCTTTTAGAGTTCAATGAAAATAAAGTTGCAAAGATACATGACAAAGTGCTATGTACAAGAAGTTTTCAATTATGAAGATATTTTTGAAAGAGTAGGATCTGATTTGTTTAGTTTTTTACATAATTGCATTTCACTTTTGCTAATGCCAACTCCTAACAAATGTTAGTCAGTCTCTGGCTACCAAGAAACACTGATTCCTGTTTTAGACCTCTGCTTGCTCTACCCACTGTCCCAAACAATGCCCTAATTGAGCAGTCACATCTCTAAAAACTACCAGAATGTGGACAGAAATGATTGTCAGTGAGCATCAACTCAGTGGTGACAAATGCAGAGCTGCTTTCTCCAATCAAGGAAAGATCCTTTGTCAAATTGAGGTGTCTTTTCAAAATTTGCTTTCTCTCTCAAATCAAAGAGAGCCATGTTTGAAGCTTCTCCTACAAGAGATGCAGTATACAGGCAAAACTGACCCACATTCTCTGTCAGGAAAATTACAAATAATAGAGCCAAGCTAGACCATAGATGTATTTTTTTCTAGTCAGATGCACCTCTAATGCATACAATGATCAAGTATGGATGTATGGTGGCATTTATCTTCTTTCTAAAAAATTTCTGGTGACACTAGAGAATATTTTTCGTAATATTCTAATAACCAAACCATTGTGGCACAAAGTTAATAATGAAACTCTTTTCACAACTCAGCTCAGATACGTGTGTTGCATGAGTGTCTCTGATTGTATTTTTATTTGCATTTGTTTTACAAAACACACATTTTTCAGCCATTTATTATGTTTGTGTAGGAGTCTTTTTGAGCCCCTTAAAATGCACGTGTCCATCTGTACATATAAAACCTCTTTTAACACCCACAGATTTTGTTGGTGGTGAATGCACTTCACTACCCTTGTTTTACAGTCCCCGAGCCCCTTGTTAACTTTGTTCCTTTTATGTTCTTTTACATGTAGATGCTTGCAACACTTGTTTCAAGATTTCTAGCACTCCCGTAAAAACAGGTCTATATATGTAACAGATGCACAGGTGCTGCTCAAGACAAATAGGGTAGGTGCAATGGACTGTCATTGGATTTCTCATAATCTTATTTTCACCAGCTTGGGTGATGCACACTGGCTAGCAGGGCTACTAATGCATTTGGCTGGAGAGAAACAGATTCCATGTTCAGTGACAGCTTGACAAAATCACTATCACACCCTTTAGGAAAATGCAAGACTGAAGAAATGCACCTAGATAAACACAGCAACTCAGATATTGTAAGAAAATACCTTTAACAAGTTCCTGAGCTAGCAAATATTCTCACATGTTTTATATTAGGTTCACTGCGCTAGCACTAACCACAGCACAGCTGGAAATATGATGGTTGTTGAACACCGAATTTTCCCAATATATCACTATTATAGAAACACCTGTGCTAAATAATTCCACGCTCAACCACTGGCAATGCAACTCCAATAAACCCTGGAGTTGTCTGACTTGTTATAACCCAGGGAAGGATTATAGCCCTGGTGGCAGGCAGGTTGGAGGCTTTACAGAAGACAGGTTCCTGATCTCAGGATGGCTTTTCATTGTAGCTCTTCTGCAGCACACCATTGCACTTTATTGTCACTTCAGTCTGAGTTTTTTCTTTAAAAAAGCAATGCCATGGGGTCCATTTGGAGGTCTGGTTAGTGGTCATGAATATTGTGAATTTTTTTTGTGTGTGTTGCTACACTGAAATACACATACTGCAGCCAATGGAAGACCACCAGTAAGTCCTGCTCTGCACAAGGTGAAGGACTGATGGGTGGCAGGAACTCTATTCCATTCCTGTTAGTCCAAAATCTCATTTGGAGATAGTGACAGCAGCCAAAGACACTCCTGGTGCCTACGAATTCGGATGGAAAACAGAGACTGGTCAGGGCTAGTCAGGGTTGTTTAGCTTTGAACTAGTACTTATGGGCATCAGTTATTTCATGTAATGGGAAACAAATTGTCTTTCAATGGACAAATACTCGATTTACTTATGCTTAGAGCTGCCTGAACTTGTTTAACTGAACTGTTTTCATTACCTTTTTTAATGTGTTTTTTCAACACAGTAAAGAAAGTCAGATATTGCTGTCTTTCATATATTTTGTTTGTATGCTAATCTCATCACTAGTAAGTATCACACCAGAAGACAGAAAAAGTATTCCTGCTGAAATGGTGAAGGGATTTATATCTGACTTTTCTGTGTTTTGCCAGCTGCATAGCCATTAACCCTATGCAGAGTGAGTGCGAGCATCATACAGACTGGGATGGCAGCCACTCAACCCCCTAAAAAACAGCAAACGTCTTCATGAGGTACCAGTTTGAAGAAAGGAGGTCTGTAAGAATTTTTTTTTCCCAAGAAGAAACCATTACTAATGATCCAGACGATCTGGAATTAGACCCGTAAAGCTGAGCATGTCAGAAGAAACGGAAGACATTAACATTCCCCTTCCGGCCAGATCTCAGCTTTAGTATTTTACATGAATAACTGTAGTATTTGACTTGGGGAGGACACAATACCACAAATTGCTGCATTACATCAGTTAATGGCTTGTTTATGCTACTCTGTCCCATTACCTGCTTCTCCCCAACCTATGTATCTTCAACAAACAGAGTAACAAAGGCCAAAAATCTTTGCCAATACTTGTATTTGCAAACTCAACTCAAACTACCTGGGGGTCTGATCTGGTCATTCTGAAAATACTACTATTAGTAAATATTAATAAAGTATCAATTCTGATTGTGTCAGAAGTTGGTGTAAACCACCTTACATTTTTTCTTTGAAAGAGCAACTGTTTTTGTCCACTTTTCAAGAGACTTTAGAGGGCCCGAAGCAAGAGCTATGGATATTTCAAGGCACACTTCCCCAAACCAAAGCAGGAACAGCCTGTAACTGTATTCACTGGTTACCCACTTACCATCACAGTGTCTATTGTGTACTCAAACACTGTAATGAGGCTACAAGGAACTAACACATCTTCACCCACTGTCTCACTGACTTCTGGGGGACTGAAATGCTCAGCTGGGGTGGGCAACTGTACCTGACTTCGAGCTTGATGCAAACCTTAGTACCCACCTTCACTGTTTTCTCCTAGATAAGAAAATCATAGAATACCCTGGCTTGGAAGGGATCCTCAAGGATCAAGTCCAAATCAGGGCTCTGCACAGGAGAACCCTAGGCAGTTCACAGGGGAACCCTCTTCACGAGACAACACAGCAGACAGCACTGTTCACAGACCAGCTTGTGTTACCACTTATCTATGTACTCATGCTTGATGAACTGCCAGTCTTTACAAAACCAAGATTGAAAAAGGGGTTTTGAACCCTTTTATACATCCCCATGGAGTCATGGTAAGCTAGCTGTCATAACACACATCCACTTCCATCGTCACTAACTTCCACAAGTGAGTATTTCACAGAGGGAGATGCAATGTGATATAGGCAGCACTGCTAATTTTCTCAGGATTAATATTTAACAGAAAATAGTATTAGCCTAACTTTTAGCCCAAATACTTCAAATCTTGAATGACTTGGTAACACCCTGCCAGCTAAAAGGGACACTCCTATTCAGTCACCCAGCAGGCCTGGGCTGGCAATTAACTGCAAAGCCCTACAGCTGTTCAGAACCTGTGAACACTTTCAGCAGCAAAAGTCACTTCTTAAATCCAGCAGAGCCATACCCAACAGCAACAATTATTCTGTCTCAGAACTGCTCTGGGGTGCTGAGGTAGCACCCAGTCTTGCAGACTCTCAGCTGGCTAAAACAAAAAACTGTGACTGAATTTGTGATATACTGAGATTCGCCTATAATTAAGTGCAGCAATGAAGCCAGAATTTGTGAAATTGTAAACAAAAAAGATGAGACTCAGAAGCCACATTATTCATTTAAGAGTGCTGAAGGATCTGGCCCTTGCCCTAAAAAGGTCAAAAAGAATGCAAGTTTGGTACAGTGAAATTTTTAATGCCTGTTACTTCACAATGCACAAGGTCAGCTGACAGACGGTTTTAAACAGTTCTTGATTTTGAATATTAAAATATGTCAGAAGTCACTGTTCTAAATTAGTCTGATAAGCAAATTAATTTCAAATTTGTTTTCAATGATTTGGTGATACCTTCTTAGACTCTGAACTCATGTCATTATGTCATCTAATTTAATATGAAGTTCTGAGAACCATGCATTGGCAGCAGCCCTCGCTATAAATCAAAGCTTCTTACTCAGAGAGATCAGGGTTATGACATCATACCAAGGCACTGGTGGAAGACAATGGTCCTTCTGTGTGTGTCTGAATCTGGGAGAAATATTTCAGCCAATACTGCAAGCTCACATTTAAATGAAAGGCCTTTCTAGCAGGTAAAACTGCTTAAAAAAATATATCAAACCTAGAAGAAAAATAATAAATCATGCCCATTCAGTAAAAGGAGTCAGAAAGTGCTCAGATATAAACTATATATATTTTTTTGACAATTCTAACAAGTGTGTGTTTGCTTTTACACTTCAGCAATCCAGATGGGTTTTTAAACTTTTTTTTTATTTTTTGGGGGAGAAATGTTATTAAAATATGTGAACTGAAAAAAATAAAATCTTATCAATTAAGCAGATGTTTATCCTGATTAACATTTAACTATCAAATTCCCAATTCCATGTAGTATTATCAGTGTAGACATTTATGGCACTAAAATATATTTATTTTACCCTTAAGTTTGATTGAACTTATCCAACAAAATAGCTTTCTTTCATGGTGCAGACTATGATGTAGTTCCCTGGCACCTGCACACAGATTTTAGTTAAGAGTATGAAAATCAAACCACTACTTTTTTCATCATGTGCACACACACGTTTCTTCAACTTCTGGACTAAATATCTGGCAATTGGTAAGAATTTGGGATGGGACTTTCACAGAGAGCTGAGGACTTAGCTCCATTACTGAGTTGAGCTCTGAAAGGCCGTTTGTGCCTTTGAAATCCTTCCCTGTCAGTCAGTTTTGATACTGGCAGCACACCTTCAGAAGACACTGCACTGGTGACCCCAGCTCCTGTCACTGCTTTGCTGCTGGGTGACCAAAGACTAATTAGGGCTGTGGACACATCTCCATGTGCAGTTTAGCCACTCTGGATTTGTGCAAAGACAAAATGCTGGCTGCTGCTGCAGCACTGGCCAGATCCAGCATACTTGAGGCCTCTCCCCTTGTTCTGACTGTGGAGCAGCTGGTTCTGGGGAGAGGCAAGGGACTGGCTGCCCTCACAAAACACAATCCCTGCTTCAGTAACACCGAACAACATGGCTGAGCAAAACTTTCTGAAATGCCCTGCCAACATATGTGCAGCAATAGCAACCTCAGTGACACGGGATGAGCACTCAGTCCCAGGGATCTTGTGAGACAGTCAACTACAGGGACCTGTGCAGATGCTGTCTGTGAACTTGGTGTTTTACCCAGGCACCTATTAAGCCAAAATACTTTTAAAGGTCAAGCTGCTATCAAGCCTTTGCTTTTAGTTACTAAATCCAGTGCATGGTGACTCAGACACAAAGGAAGCCTCCTGCCATCAAGACACTGCAGGGAGCACATGTGTGTGTGCACCTTTTATCTGCACAAATATTTGAACGCGCCCTCTCTTACTTGTACACTACTACTGGGGCTACTCATCAGGAGGGCTAACTCTAAAACATGCCTGCCTGCCTGCCACCTTTTTTGGATTTTGTGTATGGATTTTTACAGGTTCAGATGAATATGTACAGTTTTATACAAGAATGGCTTGGGGAGATGGAAACCTTGTGCACACACCTCACCACATAATCTCGGACAGTGACATTATCTGATTTGGAAGTGCTTTCCAGCTAACTCATTTGCTAAATGCTTTTCAACAGCTGTTAATCTATTAGGTTATTCTACACATATTTATGAGACAGAAGATTATATACAGTAGCTTGTTGCATACCCTGCTAAATCAGGTAGGGAGAACTAGAAGGTAGGTGGAGGGCATTTTGGGTTGTGCTAGTACAGAAAATTATGCATTAGCTTTCTTTCAAAAGAAAGAGATAACAATTCTTAAAAGACACAATTTTTCACCATAACAATTTGTTCAATCCTACGGTGTTGAATAGGAAAATCAAGTCCTGGGTTATGCCCACTTGGGCTGCTCTACTGCTGCTTCCACAGCGTGGTGCAGCACCTGGCTCCACTGCTGCCTTCAATTGGACGTTTAACTGTGCACAAAACCCAGTCTGCACCGGCCAAAGCTTTCTATGTCACCTCTGTCAGATGTTAAAATCAACTGGGCTAAGGTCTGTTTTGATGATGCTACACAACATTACACCACCAGTGCTGACTTTATCCCTGCTTGCACGTGAAATCACTGGAAAGCAAGGCAAGAAGTCCTCAAAATGCTCATGCAGAGGAGTTCAATCACCAAAACTACAGGCTGGGTTTTTTTACATCTGAAGGGGAATATTTGAAAATTGAGATCCTGAGAAAAGATAATTTTATACACTGGAAGTTAACTGTTAGGGGTGATCATTGCTGATGGTCAGACACAGCCAGAGGCTTCTACAGAGCACTTGTCCACCCCTGCCTTTCACAGGGCAATCACACAGGTGACGCTTTTTCCTGGCCTTCCAGGTGAAGATGGAGCACCACAGAGAGGCAGCATTCTTCATATGCCTCTCCACACAGATCAAGACAGACTCTGTGTGCAGGTCAGATGCAGCTTGCTGGGCTCTGTGTGACTGCTGAAAATGGATGTCACCTGGATGAAGTGTGGGCAATGCACGAAGCGTGGGCAGCTCCAGTGGGCACCCAGCACCTGAGGGTGTAAAGCTGGTGAGTGTAACACGAGCCTCCTCTGCTCCTCCACAGACCTCCCATGGCTCCTGGATGGGAGTGGAGGGGCTGATACACCCAGTGATGATGAACTTTGTGATTGTCATAAATGAGAACAGGACTCTGACAAAACCTCACCTGCTTTTAGTTACTCTGCTAAATGTCAAAATTAACAATCAGCCACTGAGTAGCAAAACGAAATAAACTGTGTCAGTGTATAGTGTAAAAGTGAGTAACTGTGATTCCTATTTTCACCTAAAATAAAAGTCCTCTGGGGCCAACCTTTCACCTGTCCCCTCTGTTGACCTGTCCTGCCATGTGCTGGTTTTGCAGCAGTCCACATGCTTCTGGGGATGAAAACACCTCCAGCAGGTCCGAGGCTCCAGGCCTGACTCAGCCACGCTCCGTCCCCTTGTTGAGGCACTGCTGAGGTTGTATTGCACCAGCCACAGGTTATGGTCCCTGCACAACATGGGCCCTGCATTGGCCCTGCTCCCCCAGCAGCCCCCAAGTCACCATCGTTTGCATAAAGGACTAGGCTAATAATTTTGCCAACCTCAAGCAGGAAACTTCAACAAATACCGAGAGGTGAGAGGTGTCAGGAGATAATCAGCACAAGCCACATGCTGTGTCACATTAGAGTGGCAACACTGTGCATCCTCATTTCTGCTAAGGGGCTGATGTCATCTTTGAACTTAAGGAGTGAGGTGTGGGCAGAAGGGCTGAGGTGAAACAGGGGCATGGCTGCTCAATGCAGCCATAAGCAAAGTGTTGCTGCACCCATCTGTATGGTGGGCAGGGGATAATTTTAGAGCAGAGGTAGTAAGTCAGGAGAATGCTGACAACAATATGCTGTGGGCAGCACACATCCTTTCCAGATGTACACCAAGGGGTGGTCCTGCAAGGAGTGGGGAGTTGGACTTAATGATCCTTAATGGGTCCCTTCCACCTTGAGATATCCTATGATTCTATTCTACAATGTTAAGAACTTCACTTCTGTGCCGCTGGGCTGTAAATCACAATACTGAGGCACATCTAGTCACCACAGGCAGGCTCTCAGCACAGCTACACACCCACAGATTCAAAGGACTTCCACCAAGTCACTGTGGTCAGGTTTTCAGAGGAGCTCAACATCTTGAAGACTTGTGCAGATGACTGCAGGGAGGCAAAGGAGCTGCAGAAAAGCTGTATCTGTGAGTGAAGGCTGTGCAGTTGGAAATCTGGCCCTGTGGGTAGCAAAACGCATCTCAAAGTAAAAGTTACCCAGAATATCAACACCATTTTAATAAGTACCAGAAGCAATGAAATGATCTTTTAATAATGCTTTGAAAATTACGAAGCCTGACAGAAACAGAAACTGGAAATACTTTATCATCAACTCTTTGCAAAAGTGTATTTTTCATTCCAGTAGAAGAAACACATCAACTTTCCTTTTTCCTTTTTATTACATATTTCCTGGACAAACTAGCCTGTCTTTGGTTAGTCAAATATCACTACTTTATAAATGAAATTCAAAGAAAAACTTTCCTGTGTTCAACATTCTTGATATCAATACTTGTTGAGTAACAGAGAACATAGAGAGCACTCGGTCCTATCTGCAAAAATAAGTTCTTGACCACATTTCCTCTATTTTTTTGTACCTACTTAAAAAAAAATCTAAACAGACAGAAATCTAATCCTTATCATTCATTGTTTAAAGTCTTCTGAGCAGGAGAAGTCCTTCAGCTTTCTTAGATGAAAACACAGGATTTGGAATCACAGCATACACGCCTGTGTTCTTCTTCAGACTCTCCGGGTTAGTTTAACCCTGAAACGTGGTTTTCCAAAATGTTCTGCTGCATGTAATGGAGCTGCAGAGCCCCTTGCACGGAGCCACAGCAGTGGAGGCACTTTAAAAGCTGAACATCCAAAGGCTCTGCTCAGAATCCTGACTGCAGTGTCTGGTCCAGAGCCTTTCTCCTCAAATTTTGATGGGATGTGGCAATGCAAAATGCATCAGTACTTACCATATAAGCTGCAGGAATTCACCTGTGCCAGAATGGTATGGAAACTACTTATATTTCTGTGCCAGGCATGTCTGTGGAGGAGTCTCCAAGAGCCTACAAGCCTGCAGGCTCCAGGACAAAACTGATATGCAATTGCTCAGAGATACGTATCATTGAAGTAACACTAAAAAAATGACATTACAGTCATTTCTGTACAATATAAGCTAATAAAGCATTCAGGAGTTGCTCAAATTTAGCAGAACAGTAAATCAAAATTTCAATCAAAAGTGGATTATGAGTTCTTAGGTTTACAATCTATCCCAAGCCAAAGACTTAAGCAAGCCCATTTTCAAGATCTTGGCTCCTTTTGCAAAGCATCTACTTTCTGTTTTGCTTTGTTATTTAAACTTTTCATTTACAAACCAGTAAAATTTTCATTTTTACAGCAGTTTTTTTATTTTTGAAGCAGAAACTCATCTTCACCAAGTAAGTCCCTGCTCTGCCAAATACTTGAGCTAACAGAGGGAAGGTACAATCCTGCCACATCTCTGCAGCATGGGAGAAGCCCTAAGATGGTGAAATAACACTGCTGGAGATGGCAGCTTGTGTTGGCTGCATGTCACAGAGCTGTACTCCATGGAGATGCTATAGGACCATCCATGGGAGGTGGGATGAGTGAGGTCACGTGTCCCTGGATCCACTGGCTGTTTTCCCCTAGGGAATGAGGAGAAATAGGAGATACAGGAAAAACCCCCTACTGCCCTGCAGTGGGGGTGGGAGCTGCACAGCGAGCCCATGGCTCTCCCACTGCTCTGCATGTGCCCACACCCACCCCAGGAGCACAGCCAGGGGGTTCACATAACATTTAGGCTTAAGTCCATATTTGGTATTTTGCTTTGGCACAGTCCAGTTGAGCTGTAAAATATATGTCTGATGTGCATCATGAAGCTTTTAAAAGCTCCTTCACACAGAAATACCTGCAAAACTACAGTAGGCACTGAAATGCAGCATTTGATTAGTCCTAAAGCACAGAAGATTAAGAAGCAGTTTACAGGATACTGTCTCATTTGTGTAAAACCACATCTTACACTTCATGATCACTCTGACATTCCCTTGTCAAAACCCTCCACCTTCTCTGTTTGTGGGATTTGTTTAAACAACAAACAAAGTGCAAACAAAGTGTTACCTGGGCCAAAATCATGCTTTATCTCATCTACATTTTTTTACACCGATCACCCAGTGGTTCTTGACTCAGGTAATTTTTTTCTGCATGAGCTAAACTTTGGTTTTCTACAATGCCTTGAAGCAGTAAAAGAATGTTTTGACTGAAATCAAATGAAGCCTAAAATGACTCCTAGAAATACAGCAGCATGAATGACTGATTTAATCACTGTACGTGGTTTCTAAATACACAGCAGAGGTGATTGTATCTATCTTTGAAAGGCATGATGGAAAAAAATACCAGCCACAAAAGGGCAAAACCTCACAGCTGTAACACAGGCATTACAACACATGCTTATTAAAAACATACTATACTATTAATTCTGATGATTGCAGAAGCACATTCACTTTTACCACTGCTATGGGTGAGGCTGCAAAGAATGCAACATGTTTTTCAATTACCTACATGCACATATATACGTGTATTAAGAGAATGTGAATGGAGAACCAAATAGGAATGGAAAGAATATTTACTAGGAATACCTGTTTCCCTTTACCCTATCCTGGTGTTACATTTTTTCTTTCAGGTTTCCTCACACTGAAATGAAAAGATTTCATTTGAATTTAAATTGGTGCAGCAGACTAAACAAGATTCCTAATGTTTTCAACAATTACCATAATTAAAGATGCCTTTGCAGAATAAAGCCTAGGCTGGTTCCCTGTTGTCACTAAGTCTGCTGTCACTAGTATGTATTCCCATCTCTTCGCATCAAATGTTCCAAACACAGAATAGTGATAGCATAAACCAATTCTGCAGGAGTGCACACTATTCCCAGGGTTTAGAATACAATGGTAAAAAAAGGCCTATGTAAAGGCTGGAGGGAAGATGCTGCCTAATCAACAGCAGCTAAGAAGAGGCTTGAATCTGAAATATTTATGAGGGTAACTTGGGTGACAAGGCAATACCTGATTGCCTCTACAACTGATTTTTGTTGCTGAAAAGTGTTGTGGAAGAGAATAACAGCTCTTTTTCTTTCCAATTTAAGAGATGAAGAGTTTTTAAATGTACAGACATCCCCACTGGGAATGAAGTTTGCATAAGTAGGCTGATTCAGTGAAGCATAGCTACACAGAACATATGCAATAAGCACTCTGTTGCCATGTCAGGTTTCCTGTACTCTCATTTTTAATTTAAGTCCCAATAAAAATGCATGCATGTTAACTGTGTGAAATTGCAAATGTGTATTTTATGGGATTTCACCTACAAATAGTTAGCGTGTCTCTTCAAGTCATGTGATGTGACTTGAACATTGCTTTGTTGGTATTTCCCACAGAAGGATTATTTTCACTTGGAAAGAAAAGCAAAGCTTCATAATTTTTTTCTAATTCCTTTAGCTTCCCAAACAACAACAACAAAACGAACAGCTTTCTTTTCCTACTTTCCCCCAAAGAGTGCTCTTGGTAAAAAAAGCCATTTCCATGCTTGGAATTCAGCTATCATGAGTGACTTTATTTTCACTTCGCAGCTACCAATATAAGCTCAAAAAAAAAAAATGGTCACACATTTCTGAACATTTCCCATCCATGAAGCATTTTACATGGAGCACTCTGATCTCTACCCACATTGTCCATCTCAATTTTCACCCTGTGCAAGGCAGCAAGGTACGAGATGACTGCAAGAGGAATCCACACACCACCTCCAGCTCAGAGCCCAGCATGCTTAAAATATTGTGGTGTGAATTTAGAAATGTTATTTGAATGCAATTTACCCTCTGGGGTTAGAAAGTCAGACCAAGGGTTGACTATAGCTTAGCAGAGAGCTCAGTGCCGTCACAAACGTCTGAGTTTGTGCTGTGGCTCTTCAGCTCCCAAAAGCAGAAGTCCTTGTTTCAACAGGTCTCTGCCACCGATGCAAATGGAAACAATCTGCATTGTCTCTTGTGTGGGCAGCAGAGACAAAGGCAGCTCTCCTGGATTTATTCTCACTCTCATAGCACCAGGTATATTTCCAAAATATTTGAATTACTAAATAATTATTAGAACCATGTATGATCATTATCTCACTTTTCCTAGCAGAGATAAGGAATTTGTTTTGTTACCATTAGCAGGAAGATACGTGAAAAGCTGGTACTGGCTCCTCTTTCTTTTCCCGTTGCAGACATAGAAGTTGACCTGAACAGGGCTGGTAATTCTCTGATTGCGGAAAGGTGGTATCTCAACCACCAATGAATTCTGCAAAAGCAACAAATCAGAAAGTCAAGGCACAACTAAGGCAGTCTAGCTGTACAATAGTATTGAAAAGTTAACCCCAAGAAGGAAGAGGAGCACTCTCTGAAGGGAAACTGGTGGGCTTTGTGGGCAAGGATGGCTTCCCACCAACCCCGGCATCCTAGCCCAGGACTCTAGAAGTAGGGAAATTATTTTAGCATGGCTCAGATCTTTACAAAATCACTAGCCCTCCCTTCTTCCCTTCGGACAGAAAATATGATACTGCATATGGACAAGGCTCTATCCAGCTTGCCTCTGTCAAGAATCTGGGACCACAATCAAATTGTGGTCTCCAACTCAGCAGGAGAAAGCACAATGCCTCAGTTGGCAGGTCATCCCTGATATATCTGAACCTAACAATATTTCCTTTGAAAGGCATTAGGACAGCATTACTCAAATATTTCCATTTTCCACAGTGAAATATATTTTTATATAACAATTCAGGGAGTTTTAAGCATGCTAGCTTCTGTGCATGGGAGAGTCACTGTTGCAAGCACATCTAGTGCAACACGAAAAAGGGCTGGAGAATGTAGATGATCTTCCACGGCCAGAAACCAAATACTCCAGCATGGGGCTAAGGAATGACTTAGCTTCTAGGGCATCAGCTCAGACATATGCACAGTGAATCTGCTATGACCATCAAAACCTCCCTTGGCGCTTTTTGAAAGAGTAATGGGGAATTCTCTTCTTAGCATTTGGCCTGAATTCAGCTGAGATCTTTTAATTGTTTGCCTGCAGTTTTGCAAGTATTGCATATTCCTGCAGACGTGGAATAGTGGACGTACTTCCCACTTGGAGTCATGGCTGAGAGAGCCACACTTCTCCTATGTGGATCTCCTGTGAGGGGACTCATGTTTCTCCTGCTGAAGAGAGAGGAAAGCCAAGGAAAATGATCAGAAATTGCTTTGGGAGCAGAGGAAAGAATTGACCCAGCAAGACAAAAGATGAGCAGATGGAACTGGCCCATCCCGGACAATGAAAAAATATTTTCCAAATGGTCTCTCCTACTTTTGGGATAGCTTCCAGCAAAGGCTTTTTACCCCATGCTCACGTTAAAGAAAGATTTCCAGGAGGGGAGGCCTAAGTACTTGTTCTGTTTCAGTGCCAAAGCCTTGGAAATCCCTCTTAAGTAACAGTGCTGGAGAAGGCAATATATATTTTTCATCTTGATGTTAAAATATTTAAGGCAGACTTACTGGCTTGCACATTTCTTTGTCGGTTTTGGCTTCCATTTCCCACACATGGTGACCATCTAAAAGACAAAAGAAAAAGATATCTAGTTCTTTCCTTTTTTCCTTTCCCAAGCCAAGAAAGGAACAACTTTCACAAAAACAACCTCTTTGAAGGGGCACTGCATATGTAAAAAGGAGCTCTCACAACGCATTGCCCAAAGTGTTGCCCAACTGAGAGACCATCTGGGTCACCTGTGACAGGAGCCCCTTCAGCTTTTCTGAAGGGAAGAACGACAGTTCAGAGTGCATGATATCATGATAGGGGGGAGCCACTGGGAGTTTGCTCTGCCACTAGCCTGGACAAAATATGCAACTGTTCTACATCTCAACTTGCTGAACTTTCAGACAACAATACTTCTACTTATGACGCCTTTTGAACACTACCTAGGCTCTAAGTCATATTCAATATTAATACTAAACAATACAAAAAGAAAGGTAGCATTAAGGAAGATACTCAGCCATGCAGGATTTGATTTTAATATACTCCTAGTCTGGCTTGTCATAATTCTGCTACTTGGGTCAAAACACAAGGCCACAGGCTTGGAAATACAGCTTTAGACTCCATTTTGAAGTTGGTTTTGTTCAGCTACAGTAGTCCCACTTCTGGAGCTGTTTTCAGTGGTGTGTTGGGTCCTCCAAATCTACTGAATTTCTGTTTTCAAGCAAACACAGATTTAAGCCACAACTATAACTTTTTCTGGGAACGTGTCTTTTGAAAGAAACTGGCTTTGTCTGGTCATTTTTCCTGCACATTACTGATACAGAAATCACTGGAAAACAAGGTGGGCTTTAATTTCCTTGCATCTTCAGACCTCAATAGGAAAGAAATGAGAAAAATAATACAGAATGTAAGGTTTCCATTCTGCCGACCTAGAAAAACACAAATGAAAGGCCATAAACAGACTGGATAAACTGTATAAGCTGGATAGTGGAGAAACATGCAGCTTCACAAGTCCCACTACTGTCAGATGTTACCAAAATGAAGGGGAAACGGAGACTTATGTCATCTCTTTTGTACATTTATTGCAGCACTGGGACATGCAAATGCAAATATTAGTTATTTTGAACTTCATCACATGGATGTGGGCTTGCCTTAGAAAAACAGCCCTCTGAAAGGTAAAAGAGTGAATGGCACTTTTTCTTTTCTCTTTGCTTTCATGGCCAGGATGGAGGTGACGCAATTAGAACTTCCTGATTTATTACAAATGTCTGTAAATAATATTTTTGTGTACAGCTGTCCTACTGTGAAAGGAATGCTGCTGAGGGACAATCCCTGGCGATTGCTTTAATATCCAAACCCCCTTTCTCTTAAATGTATGGAAAGAAGTACAGCATGAAGGCTGCAGCACAAATACCACAGTGAATTTGGCAGGTCTTCCCATAGGAAAACAATTAGCAGATCTACCCTCAGTTTCTTCCTACATTTTAATTTGTGATGCTGGAAGAGGAATTCCTTTAATTGCTACTGCCACGTTCAGCTGCAGGGAGAGCAGGCACAGCCAGACTAGAGAGTCTCAGTGCTTGAGAGTCCTTAACGATGCCTTTGGAGAGTGCCAGAATTGAAGCAGGCTTCTTGGGAGGACTGGCGAGCACTTCACAATTTATCCAACAGATGCTTCCCCTGGGCTGTCAGTAGAAAACCCTGACCAAAATTCGGCAAGCCAAGACACATCCCCTGTCTGGGAGCAGCCTCCTTTATCTCCAGCCTCTGTAGCACTCCCTCCTTGCCCCTAATTAATCCAATCAGCTATAAAAGCAACACAATGCTGTGACACTATCACACATTTTGTGAAGTGTAGAAACTTCTGCTTTGGAAGGGGTTTGCTGGGCTCTTTTTTTTAAAAACCTACAGACGTCCAGACTAGTAGTTAACATGTGTTCAATTTGCCTTTGTAAATGGATTACCAGAAGTTCAGTATTTTTGCTATGTTTAATTTGTGCTTTGCAAGAGGAATGATCTGATTCAGGTTTCTGGTTTTTATTTCCTGCCGATACTTCAGGAAAATTCAAAATGACTCCATCTCCAGCTATTCTTTCAATTATTTCATGCAGCACTGCCTTTATGCATTTTTAAATTTTTTATGATGACAAAAGGAGTTTGTGTACAAATATTTTAGATGCTATAATCTAAACTATTAGAAAAATAAAAAATCCAGAGCTGTGGCTTGTCTTTGGAAGCTAGGAAGAACAATACAGGTTTTGCTCCAAGAAATTCCCTCAGGACTGTCCAGACCATTGGCAACTGAGGGGAAAGGGAAGAGAAGGAAGAAGTAGGGAATAGACAACTCATTAACAGCTAGTGACATTTCATTTAAAAAAAACACAGGGAGCAAAAGTTGTTATGAAGCAAGAGACCAAAAAAGAAAAAAAAGAAAGACAATTCCTCATATTACGTCTGGTGAACCAAGAGGGAAATCTCAACGCCCACAGACTGGGACCAGCTCCAGGAGGGAAACCTTAGACCACTACGTCAACCTTTTACAGTAAACATGTTTTGCAGGTTTAAACAGTTCAGCTGAAATTAAAAAAAAGAAAAAAGAAAAAAAAAAGGAATAACGGCTTTGGAATGGTTTGTGTGAGCCCTAAGCCTCAAGATAGTCCATCTATGCCGGAGAAAGTGGTTTTGCCCCAGTGCCCATCCGTCGGGGAGCCTGGCGAGCAGGCGGGATGCCGCCTCCTGTCAGTGTGTGCTGGAGGAGTGAGGGCTCCTCGCCCACAAAAGTTTCCATTGTACGCCTGCCACATCTGCAGCAGCGCGCCTGGTCTGGGCCCGAGGCAACTCCCTCCTGGCCGCCAGCCAACCCAAGTACACCAGAGCAATTTATACCTTTCCAAAATGCAAATAATTCAAATTACAGACATAACACAAAGCTGAAGCAGACACATTTCAGGCATTCCCGTTAAAGTTTGCTTGCTGGAATTACCGTACCCAAATGGGCAGTTGTTATACAGGGAGGGGGGGGCAATGGAGTCAGGAGAGGAAGGAGAGGAGGAGGCACGAAGGAAAACGGAGAAAACATCTTTTCCAAAGGTCTTATTTCAGTCCCTTTCATTTCACTATTTACTTTTACAAAGTAATAAGAAGTGTCTTCTCCAAACCAAATGCCTGGCTTTGTTTTGGCATTTTTAAGATTTATAGTGCAATATTTTGAAGAGAAAGACAGTTCTTTATATAGCTAAAAAGTTGGGTCAAGGTATTATACTGGTGTCTTACATTTTGTGAGAGGCTTTTTTTACCAAATGGAAATAAACCCAAAACATCCATGCATGGAACGGCAGGGCAGAAGCCCTGCAGAATCCCTGGTAGAGTGCCCTGCTCCCTCACTGCCAGCAGCAACAGCCATTAACCTAACAGAGCTGAGGCTTCAAGGGGGAACCACGCATGGGCTGGATCCTCAAATCCCTCCTCCTCCAAAGAGACAGCGGCAGTGCTGGGAGAAGGAGAAGCTGCTCTCACCCGTTCTGCACAGGCTGGAGGCTGTGCTGACAGGTGGCCATCAGCACTACTGCCAGCTAAGACACCAGGTTGGTCAGGAAGCCTGACATTTACAGACCCATCCCTGTTATTTATAGCCATCCCTGCTTCACCACCATCCCATTCTGCCTTGTTTTCTTCGTCACTGTGAAACTCAAAGCACCTGGGATTGCTAATGACGAAAATGCTGTGAACCCACATGTTATGGGGGTGGATTTTCAGCTCTGCAAGGCATAAACACCCTGTTTTAACATGGAGTAGCTGAACGGTGAATGGGCCTTTGTAGCCTGCTCTTATCGGCCACTCGCTCCAGCGTTGAAGGAAACTGCGCACAAGTCCAGAAGTAAAAATACTCTAATTCATCAGGGAATTCCCTGCAGTATGAGTCACCAAGCGGCTTCCCCACCACACCCAGCTACAAGATTTCCACATAAAAAGGCACTGTAAAGGTCTGTTTTAACACAGAAGCAGGGCTGAAAAGTAGTTGTGTAAATCTAGCAGATTCAGTTATTCACCCACAGAGCCTTGCAGACCATGGCATCCAAATTTTCCTCATGGAAGAGCAGCGCAAAGAGCTGTAAAGACTTTCCAAAGACATTTTTGTAGCATCTTCCCCACATCACTGCCCCTCCAGAGAGATCCCCTGGGGTTTCTAGGGCTGGATTTACCTTTGTGTCTCAGGGAACTGCAACCATAGTGTCAGAGGTTTGCAAGCTCAAAATAAACAAACCACCAGCATAACTTTCCAAAATGATGGATTGCAGAAAGGGGGAAGAATATACAAATGCAAAAAACCCTAAGCTTGGAAACTCAGGAGGGTATAACATCTGGCAACCACTTAAATCTTGCCTCTATGAAATGGGCATAATGGGAGCGTTCAGATATATTTAAGTGATTCCACTCTACTACAGGAGATTAAAACAGTCTATAGTCTTTAGTGGACCTGTGTTCACTTGAGATATGAGAAGAATAGACATCATCTAGGATTTCACTGCCTATACACAGGGTACATTTTATATTCTTCCAGTCTGTGCTTCAACACAGTTTGACTGCACTGGCTGCACTGTAAATCTGTATTTAAATTCATATATTCCAAGTAAAATGGTGAAACAAGCCCTACCCTCCCAAAGGAACCCACTACTTGATTAATGTGTTGTGAGATTACCCTGAACAATAATTCCTATGTTACAGCCCAGATTACTTTACCATGTCCACAACAGGCAGGGCACAGATGAAATGCAGAGTCACTTTGAAGTGCTGTGCAAAGGCTGTCTGCCCTCTTATTTGGCTCTAACAATGCATATTTAAATCCCTGAGGAACTAAGAACTTGAAAGCTTTCAACTTGCACTGCTACCCTTCTCCCCTGGTGAGTGCCCTCATGACACTGAGAGGACTGATCTGTGAAGACGTTCAGAAGGAATAGATGGGTTTCTGTGCAAAGAAGAGGATGAAGACTATGGCAAAGTCTCATCATTCAGACTTAAGAGTTATCCAGTTCTCTGCAGAGATGCCATCAGCTTCCAGGGGAAGGGCAAGTTGGACTGGCAATGAAAGAGGCAAGGAGGAAGCTCTGTTGCTTGGAGGACAGCACTCCCCAGGGCAGTCCTGGGCATGACCTACTGGCACTGTCTCACCAGCTGGCACTTATGGGTTGGCATCTCATACTGCTGCCAGATTTTGCAGGGGCAGCAGCCTGCTGAATCTGAGGATACCACAAGCATCCAGGGCAGTTTTCTCAGCTGGTCCTACAGCTGTCTTGCTGCAAACAATGTTTCCCCAGCTGGACACCAGCAAGGGAAGGGGATCCCACCAAGTGGGTGGGATTCTATACCTATCCTGATACAGTGGTGTGCATCTTAAAGACATTTACAAGGGTCAGGCACTAAGGAGGAACCAACACCAGCCAAGCAGTCTGACACGGGATGTACGGGGAAGATGGGGCAAGAGAGCAATGAAACATTCAGAAATACAGTGTGTGCTAGTAGAAAGCAAGTATCTGAATTGTAAGTGGCCAGGACCTTTCTTTTGATCTCCTCAGTGGCACTTTGCTCTCCTGAGATCTCAGCTTCTTAGGGACCGGCAAGCAGTGAGATGCCTCCTAGTCCCAGAGCCACCTTCAGAGCAGCTCTACCTCCTGGAGCAGCTCCAGCTGGTGCCATGGCCTGCCTACTGCCCAGCACGTTGTCCCTGATTGCCTCTCCAGCCACCCTCATCTCTATTCTTTGCTCTTACACCACTTTTGCTATGAAACCACACATCTGGTCTGATTTTCATTTACTTTATTTCCCTCTTCCATGCCAGGAAGCCCCCCAGATGTTCTTCTGCTCTCCTCACAGCCTACTGTGCTGCTACAGAGACTTCCCCACATCTTTGCTCCCCATCCCTGGCATGCCTTCTGGTATGCCTCTGTCCATGTGCGGCAGGGCTCAGGCATTACTGACCTATTTTTGTTTCCACATCAAAGGTGCTGTATTTGTTGGTGTCTTCTCATAAGCATTTTTGCAGCATATATATTTTGTCTGCTCCTTCAGCTATACATTTTTGCAGTATTGAGCTGAGTGCTATGTAGACTTAGGTCTGTTTGTCATCAATATGATACTCTTGAGTTACTTTTTCTCCCTTCTTTATCTTGAATTAACAATACGAATGTCATGCAGTGAGCAGGTGTAAAAATCCAGCACAAAATGGATCTTACTGTACTTTGGAGTGAGTGCCAGGCACGTGCTTCCCCTCTGGTTGCTCATCTGGGCAAGCCAAAAGCTGAGGGACTCACTCTGCCTGAATGGTGAGGCCTTTTTAGCTGCCTTTTACCACAGTCTGTCTAACAGACGCAATTATTTTGAGTTCCAGTGTTTGCAAATGAACTGTAATTTTAGTCCAGGTAATTAAAAGGAGGCAAAGTGCTGACAACTGACAGATCGAGGTTCGTTTTGAGCCAAAACCATTGGAAGGACCTGCCAGATACTATTTTCAGCAGAATGGAAGCTGGTTGTGCAATTTGTGCTCTCTGGCACCTCCCCCTATTCAAATTATCATTGGTCTGAGGGTTTTATTTAATAACTTTAAGTAATTCCAGGTCTAAGACACACAACTTCCAAGTAAAACTGCAGCTTGACATCCCTGAAAAATCTCTCTGGAGCAGGCAGGTCAAGCAAAGCACACCCAGCACAGCCACCCACCAGCAGTCATGACAGCACTTCACTCTGGTTTTGATTACATTCACGTCATCGCCTTGTCTTCACAATTTTACTTTCCTCTGGGAAACTCTACTAGGCTGAACCTGTGACTCTGCAGCTGAAACTGAGTAAAATATTCCTGGTCCATCTTCTTCTGTCTAATCTGTCTCATATTTTCTCAGACTATTGGAGTAACAAGCCTCACAGCCAGTTTAAATCAAGTTCCAAATTTTTCTTCCATGAACAATTATTTTCCTCTACTTCTGTGCTGGATGCCAACACCTCCACCTGTACTATAGCTACTTCTAGTTATTTCTCATCTTAAAATGTAAATTTGATCCAAATGCTTTTAAATCTTCCTTCTTCATTATTTTTTGAGATACAAACACTTCAACTGTATGACCGCAACTTCTCAACTTCCAGAAACTTCTCATTATGGCAACTCCTTGTGACTTTTTGGCAGATACTTTTGAAGAGCATTTTTTTTTCCATCTCATTGTCCCCCTCATGTCCCTTTTCTTGTTTCTCTTGTCCAAGAAGGTCAGGCTCAATCTTAGAGGTCCCTCCTGCTATCGTTTGGTTTTCTGCCTTGACATCAGCATCCCAGCAACAAGGCACACTTTGGAAACAATCTATCTCTCTATTCCTGTCTTAAATGTCATTGTATTTTCTTCCACGTTGAAGGTGTAATCTTGCTTCCTTAGCAGACCTAAAAGGAACATGCTCCTCTTCCCTCAGCTCTCTCCACATTTCCTGTGCTACCCACCTGAGACACGAACCAATTCTTAATGATGTCAGGAAAGCAACAAGAGACAAGTTGTCATTTTCCAAAAGAGGTTGGCATTCCCTCCAAAAACAAACAACTTTGAAGGCATCCCCTTGTATTGGTTTACATAGCAAGGTCTGGCTAGTGGCTGTGCTGCAGGGGTGGAGAAGATTCCAGAAGCTGCCCCCATGTCTAACAGAACCAGCTCCTGATGGCTCCAAGACGGACCCTGAGCTGGCCAAACCTGAGCCCATCAGTAAAGCTGGTGGAACCTCCCTGCCAACATACTTAAGAAGGGAAAAAAACCTGCAGTAGCTGTGAGACAGGAGTGAGAATAAGTGAGAGGAACACCCCTGCAGACCTCCCAACAGTGAAGGAGGGGGAGGAGGTGCTCCAGCAGCCAGAACAGAGATTCCCCTGCAGCCTGTGGGGAAGACCACAGTGAGGCAGCTGTGCCCCCACAGCCCATGGAGACAACCACGTGGGAGCAGAGATCCACATGCAGCCAGTCAGAGCCCATGCTCCTGGCAGGAGCTGCAGCCCGTGAAAAGGAGCCCAGGCAGAAGCAGGTTTTCTCACAGGAACGATGGCTGCAGGGCATCCACACTGAAGCAGGCTCTTCCTGAAGGACAGAACCTCGTGGAGAAGACTCATGCTGAAGCAGTACATGAAGGACTGTCTGCCATGGGAGGACCCCATACTGGAGCAAGGGAACAGAACGGGAAGGAACCAATGGTAAAGAGAAGCTGTTATGGACTGACCAAAGCCTCCATTCCCTGATCCTCTGTGCCACTCAGGGAGAGGAAACAGAAATCAGGAATGAAGGAGTGAAGTTGAGCTTGGGAAGTGAGGCATGGGTAAAGGTGGTTTTCAGTTTTACCTTTGTTTTTCACTATCCTACCCCATTTTTAATTGACAATAACTTGCTTCCCCCAAGTGGAGCCCATTTTGCCTGTGACAGTAACTGATCTCCCTGTCTTTACTTTGACCCATGAGATTTTTCATCTTATTTTCTCCCCCCCGTCCTGTTAGACCCTGAGAGACCCACTTGGTGGGCACCTGGCAGTCAGCCAAGGTCACTCTACCATACTTCTTTCCTCCACTGTCTCCAGGAACTGATCACTTCGTTAGACTCTCAGATTTCTTGTAAGGGCTGTGAATTCCTGTGTGTTTGGACAGACAGTCCTACTGGAACAGTAACAGTAAAAACTATTTGAAATCTTGTGCTAGTTGTAAAAGTTCAGAGACAAAGCTTTGATTGCACAGATACAGCTGCTTGAAGCCACTTAGTCTGGAAGACATGAAAGAATGAACTTGAAACATTCAGCCACATTTTCTATAATAATAAAAAATTTACAGGATTACTCTGACAAGTAACTTTTGAGACCATGTGGTGATTCCTTATTTCTTTGTTGTCCACAGTAAGTATCTGTGATTGATTGATCTCATTCTTCACAGTGAGAGCAACACCCTGGATGAGACTTGCTGCTGCTGACACCATCTCATGTGTATGGCTGCTGTCCCACTCTGTCTTCACCATTCCCTAGACTAAACAGCCAGGAAAAACTGAAACGTGCTGACATTTCCTACAAGCTGCATCACTACTCCTCCATGCGCGTGAAAGGGTTCCACCATCAAATGACTCCACCATCTGATGACACAATTTGCCTAAGGATATCTATTTCTGGGCAGTGGCCAGAAACCCCTTCAGCTATCAATACATCTCTAGGATCTAGGTTCAAGTGACCTTCACATGAACTCCATGCTCTCAACTTGTATGCCTTTGAAGTTTCCAGTTTATCTAGTTTCCCGAATTTCTAACCTCACTGCGCAAGAGTCAGCACGCAATTGCACACTGCCAACTGGAAAGTGTGTCCTGAACTTGGATAAACAGACAGATAAAGACAAAATTAAGTAGTATCTGCCTATCTGACTAGAGGGGGGAGGAGAGTTTTGCCACTTGCTTATTTATTACGTGAGCTACAGTATGATTACTGGTGTGAAACATGACCCCTTTTTGGCCAGTTGCCCCCCAAACTGCTACTGGCAATGGAAAGAGCAATGGAAAGATCTCTGAGAATGTGAGATCTTTTACCACGTGAAGCTCTGCCAAGACTCAGGTCACCCATCTCACCATCCCATCACATCACGTCAAAACAGACTCCAAATCCTGAGCTCCACAGTGTATCTGAGTCAAACCAAAAAGCCCACATGCTTCCTCAACACATCCGTTCCATTCACATGCCACTCAAATGTCTTGTCAACATAATCACTTTTCAGAACTTTTTGTAAGTTTTGCTGAAGCTAAAGGAGTGTGTTTGAGTTACCTGCCACATCACAAGGTAAATCCTGCTCACACATGTGGGAAACAGAACTGAATTTATAAAACTGACAATTGTACCTTAAGGCAGCAACTGATTGATTCTAGTTTTTGCTAGAGAAAGAGAAATTTGAGAGGAACAAAAAACCTGTGAAGTGCTAGAGTGGACAGTTACATTCATCTAGCTTCCTTCTTTTCTGTATCACATTTTTCTTGTGCAGAAATTCAGCTGACTGAGCTTGACCACACATCTAACAGAAGGCAAACTGTTAAGTTTTCCCATGTGAAATACTCACAGAAAGTTATGATTTCCTTTGGCATAAATATATTTTTTAAAAAATTGTATTAGTGATTTCACCCAGTTATCTTTCATTTGCTCTAGTTATAAGTACTGCACATCAACACCTTCATGTTCTAAGAGCAAAATCTGCTCAGCAGGGAGGAGGAACAGTTTTGACAGAAAAATCCATTTAATAAAATAAAAACAACAGCAGAATTAAGAATTTGAAGCAATAACTAAATCTGAAAAGTTTCCTAATTGTTTGAGATTATTCAAAAAGAAAAATTCCTGGAGGAAATGTTGCTTACCCATGGTTTATTTTACCATCTTTCAGGAACTTTGAGTGTCAAAGACTTTGGGTATAATAGCTGAGGATATTATGCAATTAGGTTACAGAACTGTGTAGGTGCCAGGATTATTGCTGAAGTCTGAGTAATTAACAAGTTGTTCAAAACCACTGAAGTCTCTAAGTCTGGAGTTACTTAGAGATAATGTGAACACTACAAACGTCCATCAAAGAGAGTGATGCATCTTCAGGGAGGGGCATTTGTTACAGGAAAGATCAGACACGGCCTTTGACCAGGACGAAATGGACCTCAACATTAACATCCCAGAGTCAAAGAATCAAAGTCAGTGTTATTTGAGAAATTAATCCCATAGTGAAGTTGGATGTTACATTTCTGCCTTTTCACTCTTTAAAACTCTTGCCCTGCGTTCTAGTCACTAAGCACAAAAGAAAAGAAATGGGTTTGGAGCTCTGACTTAACTAGTGGCAACTCAACCCTATGATAATTAATAATAATAATACATCCAATGACCATTTCTGCCCATAGGTCACAAATTGATTATAAAGACTTCGTCAGTTTAACCTGATCTTTTGGGTATGTCTAGACTTGGCCAAATCTGTGAAGCCTGGAAATACTTGAGCTAGTTCCAGTGTTAAAAGCTACAGGAGAGATTTTTGAGCAAGGAGGGATTTTCAGGGTAGATTAACTATTTCAGATCTCAATACGAGACTTTTTCTAACCCCCAAAACACTCTTTTTATCCCAAAATATCCCACAGCATGCCAGGAACTATAATCCATAATTTACTTTAATGTACCCATAATTTTCCTGTGCATTATCCCTTGGGATACTGGGTTTGTGTCTCATCACTGAGCTTTCTTTCATCAGTTACAAGGTATCTTTTGTGGACAGAGGGATGAAAACCGGGAGTTTTTCAGCGCAGTGAACAGTTTTATAGATCGCTGATCATAATCTGATAAACTAAAAGCCAGCATCTGGTCGTTTTGGTTAGTTAGAGTTTTGTGCTGCTTTGTGTTTAATAACTCATTACCTTAAAAAATTAGCTTTGAAAAGAGTGTTTGCAGAAAGAGTTATCAAAAAAAGGTTGCTGATAGATATGCAATCCCTAAAACACACTCTTCAAGCATCTCTGCTTTTTCTGAACTTCCCTCAAGACTTTTATTGCTTGGTACATTTATAATCTACAAATAAAATTAAAAGTTTTAAAATTTTAAGTAACTAAATCAGTCTTTTGTTATAATTCCAGCTCATGATCCATGCAGATGCACATGTCAACAGGAAACATTTTCACTCCTAGCCAAACACTTCCTGCCATAGCTAACAAACACCAATTTAATTTCACCTACTTTGGTAACTAAAATGCACACCTTACTGCACAGCAACCCTCAGCCTACAGACCTCAAGGGACCTGGCCAGTAAGGAGTTGCAGACTTTTCAATATTTTACAAAGTACTGATTCTTCTGGTGACAAACAGACAGGTGTTGGCCACCCTTAACACGGCACTCAACAACTATGACATGCACAAGACACTTTTGAACCTCAGGAAGAGAAACATATGTCTACAAAGAGAGACAGAAAGTGAAAGGAGATAAGAAAAAAAAATTATTAGTGTAATTTTTAAGCATCAAAGTCATTGTGGGACTCCCCAGTCTAAGGAAATTCTGAATTTACAAGAATTCAGAATTTGAATTGAATTGCACCTCTCAAAGTACATTTAACATTCACATTTTCACTACTACTAGGTTTCTTTGACATTTTATACCATTACTCATCACTGGAAAATATGGTCTGATGTGCAAGCAACAGAATATTGCCTAAAATCTGGCAAAATAAAGCCTCACATCAACATGTAAGAACTTTTTTATGGTACTGTGGAATCTTGAGCAAATTTTAGTCCACTTCTGAACACTCGTTATTTATTCAAAGGGGCGCCATTTGCCTGACTTCACCATGAGGGGTTCTCCTTCCAGAGAAGGTCCTCACGGTGCTTTCTCCCCTGGTCCTTTCAGTGTGCCATGCCTTCGCCCCCTGGATACCTCATTTTCCCTGTGTGAGACACAGTCACAGGGCTGCAAAGTTGTTTTGTTCTGTTTCATACACTTGGCTGAACAGCAGCTTGCAAGGGGTTAAGCTAAAAGCAGGAAGCCACTGCCGCCCCGGCAGAAAGATTGATTTGATCATTCTTCAGGGATTCCCTCTTGTATGAGTCACTGCTCAGACTGACTCCCCCACCAAAGGAGGCCAGGATAATGCCATTCCTCCAGAGACTACAACAGCTGAGGGCTAGCCCTGAAGACTGAAAGCTTGGGACTCATGCTTGGAAAAACATTCAGCAGACCACAATTCACTCAGCAGACTTAGGGAAAGCTGGGGGAAAAAAAGAGGCAGACAAAAAGTCTTCTCAAACTCCTTTCGTTATCCAGTTAAGTATGCAGACTAGGAGGAATTAGACAAGCTCCAGGAGACTGCCTCCCAGCTTGGGGACTCTGCCTGAGTAAGGATTGAAGACGTAAGTTGACATAGTACAATATTTAAATTTTATACAAAAGATACATTCTCTTTATGAGCACAATCACCTATTACTTTGATCTATTACTCTGTAATAGCTGTGTTTGGCTGCTACCTACTAGGAACGTGATTAACATTCCAAATTCAAAAACAAAAGTGGTAACAGCAGCAAAACTAATGAATGTCTCCAGCTAATCACAGAGGTTCATAACCAGTGCTCTAAGAGAAAGAGAAACTATGCTGGTGTTCCTTCTCTTGACCTACTTTCACTGATGTTCAAGAGCTGAAAGGGAAAGAAACACCCCATGCTGATTTACAAAAGTGAAGGCTGCTAATCCTTGTTCATTTGACATTAAATACAGTGACTGTTCAAAAATCCAGCCAGAGCAGTCTGCCACTAAGGTAATGATACATTGCTCTTGTTTGCTTCTGATGCATTGAGCTGTGTGAGGCAGTACAGCACACAAACCATGGAAGCCTTAAAAATTGCTCAGCCCAGATTAGCCAGCAGCTTTGCTTTTTGTGTGTCATTTCTACTGACACAATTATTGCAGCTCCTGGAGATACTACACTCTGACTCCAAGGGCTCAGCCCCTGCAGGCTGTACTGCCCTGCAACTGCAATAAATGCACAGTGAGACTACTAAAAAAAGTCAGAACCCTAAATTCTGTAATTGAAAGCTATACAGTGAATATCCTGCTCTAAGTGTACCTAATGTAGTATAGGAATATAGGAGTAGAGAGACAGTGTTCAGATCCACGCTGTGGTAACACACACAGCAAAGAGCAACACAATCACAATCCTTTGGAAAGCTATACTTAAAATTTTCCAACTCAACAAAGGAAGAGGAAAGGAAATAAGTATTAAGGAAGGCACTCTTTAATGTGGTTTCCTTCTTGTAATGAGACAGATTGAGGACTTCTGACATGTCACACTAACCCTGTTCTGTGCAGCAAAGGAAGTTTAAAGTAAAGTAGACATTAACTTTCTTCTCCCGTGGGGGGAACACAGAGAACAGAATTCAGTTTTTTTTCAATTGCTATACCATGTTTTCCCTATTTTTTAAAACTTTCTTATGAAACAAAAAGGATGTTTCTG
Organism: Molothrus aeneus; assembly: GCF_037042795.1. NCBI lineage: Eukaryota > Metazoa > Chordata > Aves > Passeriformes > Icteridae > Molothrus > Molothrus aeneus. Next base: position 59,463,574 of record NC_089646.1, read on the forward strand.
CTGATGTCACAGCCACATCCCCACTGTGTGTGCTGCAGTGCTTGGGGTCCACAGAAATGCGCCAACTGGCTCTCCCCAAAAACCCAAGGCATTACCTCTGCCCAGGAACTTCTGACAACTTAAACTTCATGAACCCAGGATTCTGTTGGGGAATTTCAGGGGAGTCTTCTGCTTTTGTCCTGAGCTTGCTAAGCCCAAAGACTTGGGTGTCTTTGCCTCCAGAGCCTCCCCTGCTCTCCCTGCTGTCCTGCCCCATGGCCCAAGTTCCTGTGGTGCCGGCAGGGGCTGTGGGCAGGGGAGCAGTGAGGGAACCTCGTGGGCATAAAGGGTTAAACAGGCACAGTGTCAAAGCTGGTGCAGCAGCCTGAGGAGTGCCCAAGATTGTTTTAAGTTGGGGTGGGGGTGGGGGGCTCAGCCGGCAGCTGAGGAATTCATAGCTTGTGCCAGCGCCAGGGAAACCCTTTCCAAAACAAGACTCAGAACTATCCTTAGCAGTCTCGTTTCAGGGCTGACTTGGACTCCCAGCTCCACTGCCACCGCTTATTCCTGCGGGGGGCATTCACACCCATTAGGCACTGTCACCCTGTGATCCACCGCTCCTGCAGGCACAGCCTGCCCCAGCCCCAGCTCCCACTCCATGCCATTTTCCCTGTTTCAGCCTGGCCTGCGACTCTTCTCCAGGGGAACCAGTCTCACCACCACAGCACTGCAGGAGCAGTGCTGGGCAAGGGGAAGTTGTGTTCAGTCCTTCCCTCAGTCCTCAAAGTAAACCTGTTCTTCAAACGACTGTGTGTGCTCCAAGTCCTCCTAGGCCAGCACCTTGTAAATGCCACAGGAGACACAGGTGCACACACACCTGCAGCAGCACAAATTACAGAAATGTTTAAGAAGATGCACTGCACTGCAGGCTTTAGGGAGATATGGTGCCAGAGATTTCCAACCCCTTTCGCAGGTCCTGCCTGCTACACTCATGATTTGCTACAATAAACAAATGCCAAAGGTTGACTTTCAATGTCTCTATTGTCTACCTGTAACTACAGTTGTCACAGTGTGAAACCTCAGCATTAGGCACGGCTCAGATCCTTTCCACAGCTTTGCCCAGTGACATGGAAAACATATTACGTGCAGAAGAAAATGTCATTACCATATTTGTGCTTTCATCATTTGACACAAACACGGTGTGGGGGAAGGCAGATTGGAGTCTAGATCAAAAAGACATACCTGGTGCTTTCTCCACAAAGATGACTTTGGAGTCTTGCAGAAAGTTATGACCAGTCAGCACCATTTTTTTCCCTCCAGTAACAGGAAAACTGTCGGTACTTTGCTTCTCAACCAGAGGCAGTTCTTGGGCAGATCTCTGAGCTGGAGAGTTACAAAGAAGATTTTAAAAAAAAGGCAACCACGGACACACAAGAAAGTAAATACTGCATTAGTAAGTAACTTAATGCTTACTTTCATAAGGTAAGCTGAGTTTGATACAGAAACAAAGAAAGGTCACAAGGTTTACAGGAAACATGGTTCATTTTCAAGTGCTTTGATTGTAAACAATAGTGTTAAAGAGCAGTACAGATTGAAAAGACTCGCAAAGAACAAGTGTTTTAAAACTCAGCTTGATATGTAGTATATCAGAAAGTGTATTTTAATGGAAATTAATTTCTTTTAAATAATTTTCTCTCACTTTATATGCTGTGTGTTTACAAGGCATACATGACAAGGTAATCATGCATGTCCAAAATTTGTTTCAGTCAACATATACCCTACTGTCAATTCTGCAAACTGTCTTGTAGCAGCAGCAACAGATCCGGCCCTTGTGATCCAGCAGCAGCTCACACTTTAGAAAGAGTACTTCCAAATGAACCTGAGGGCCAAGCACACAGGATCATGTAAACTGAATCTGGTATTCTTGTGGCAAAAATTTTATCCGCCCTCAACTGTGGGACGTGAAGAGAGTGCTGCTTCAAGGGACAATGGGGCATTTTATCCAGATTATATGGTTCCTTCCGGTGTCACATGCACTAAGAAATGCACGAAGTTTTTGGCACCAACTTATTCCACAATCTGTGCTAGAAATACCACTAGCACTTATTTTTTCTCCTGTTTTCCACTTCTTTCAGCAGGCATGTGCCATGCTTTTGCTCATTATGCAACACTCAAAGCGGCAGCAGTACCCTGACACAAATCCAACCAGCTTCACATTTAGTGGTTCCTTGAGCTTGGCACTTTTGCACAGACCAGTTCAGGATAGATTCAAACTGTGCCTTATCCTGCTGTGTAGCAACTGAAAAGCTCTCATAAACAACTGCAGGATGAAACCATGACTCCTTACATGTTTTGCTTTGCCCTCCAGTATGAATGGAGCTAGGAATGGTCAGGCCTTCCTTCCCATTCCCTCTGCCAGAGCTCACCCCTCACATACCTGCCAGATATCAAGTTTCCCCCCTTACTCTCTCAGCATCAAAAAGATCCACTTTGTGAATGGAATTCAACAAAACCTTAAAAAATTGTTTCAGTCCATCCAGCCAATCAAAATAGCATTGGGAGTTAGACTGAAATTCAGCTTCCACCACTTATGCTGGACTGTTAAAGCTACACAAAGCAGATACATTTTGTTTTGTGTGGGGGAGGCTGATGAGGCTTAGAGAGCAAAAATGATATAGGTATCTTTGAAGAGTGTCCCAGTGTATCTGATAAAATACAGGCTGTTCATTTAAAAAGACCCCAGTGCAGAAACCTGGCTTCTGGAGGTTTTCTGAAGCTGCAGGCCAGTGCGTCAGTTCTAGGATATTGCTAGCTCTTTATCAAAGGGGCTGGGGTTTTGTTTGCTGGTTTTTTGCTTTATGATGGGGAAACAGAGTGAACAGAACATGAGAGCTGTTTTCCAAAACTTCTACAGCAGTTACCTTTATGATAAGGAGTCACCAAAACCAAAGGCCCTGTCCCTCCCAGGTCTACTATTAGTTTAACTGTTCTTTACTTGTGTGTGTTTTTCTACAGCACTCAATGCACAAAACTACACATTTTTTCCTAAGACACAGATATTCTGTTCTCAATGTAAATCATGTACTTTTGGAAAGCAGATTAAAGTTCACTAACTAGACAAGTAAAGCAAAACCAATGTAGAGCATGCTGGTGAGGACAGAATGCACATGGGGCAGAAAAGTTAAAAACTGTTCAAAAGGTGTGTGAACATGGCAGTGCTGAGTTAACAGTGATCTTGGACATCTTCTTCAACCTCATTGATTAAAAGATTTTCTGATAATATCCAGCAAGAGGAGGATGTTTGTTGCTACTTACAGCACTCAATGGGATTGGAGGCTACTTGCAAGGAGAGGGTCCTGCCATTGGCCTGTGGGATGTGAACCCTGAAGACCAGACGCACACGCGTGTTCTTACGACCGATGTCCGTCTCTCCCTTGCGCAGCTCAATGTCAGAGTTTCGGAGCTTTAATATCCCAGCACAGTCGATGCTATCCAAAAGGAAACACAGGGCAATTAAATTCACTTCAAGAAGACTTCAGGAAGATGGGAGTGTGTGTATCTTATTTCTCTCCTGCATGCTCTTCTTAAAAAACTGCATCAGGCACAGCCCAATGACCGGGCTGAGTGCAGCAGACTTTGTTTAGTACTTGCACTCCCAAGAGGCTGAGCTGGGGCTATTGGTAGCAGCAGGTAGTGACTGCTGTAAGAACACAAATTTAGGATGCTACCTCAGGTCTCAGAGGAAGAAAATCTAAAGGACCCTTCCTCCCCAACACATCCTGTAGTTAAAGATAAGCCAAAGCCCAAAAGAAACAGCAAGACTAGGAAAGCCAGTGGGATGTGACAGAAGTGCAGAAACTGTTACTAACCTAGAATGCCAGGCTACTTAAAATTTTACTTGTTATAACTAATTTAGACAAAAATCTGACAAGATTTTCAATCTAGGGTGAAGTCCTGAAATTCTTATTAATGAGCAAAAAAGCTCTCCCTGAGGTCGGTTCTACTGTCAGTTTGTTTGTATTTCAATGAATTGGAAATACACCCAAGCTTAGCGCTGAGCTGAAGCTCTGCATGAAAAAAACTAAACTCAGAGTCCTCTCCTCACATTAGGGAAAAACATGCTTTTCATCAGATACAACTACTACAATTTCTGGCCTCACTGTCTTTTTTAGTTTTTTAACTTTGGTTTTCTCCTGGATGAGTTTACGAGCCAGGATTTTTGTCAAAGAATATTTCAACAGAAGAAGCTCCCAGAGCAAAAGACATATAAACATATGCACTCAAAAACCCACTGCAAAAATACCTCTGCCTTGGCCATGACTACAAAGGCTACATGGCAATTTCTTCTGGGTACTGGTCTCTGGCATGCATTTTATTACATTGAGTATGCATAGTTAACTTTATTTTGCATTCAAAGAGTTTAATTCCCCCTCTAGACCTTTGAAGCTCTTCTTCTGAAGCAAACTGCAAATAAACACTATGACAGCACAGTTTTGATCTGCATTTTTTCTAAAGTATGGATTTCAGAACTTAAAAAATGCCCTTGCTGATATGATCAAAGAAACTAATGAAAGTATTAAAGATTCCCAACAATGCTTATTAGCAGGTGAAGCCGTAAGAATTATATAAGAATTACATATAAATTCTTATGGTCTGCATAAGAATACAGAGTATTTGTATCCATGTCAAAATTCTATGCAAAGATCCATAAGTTATGGAAGAGATGGTGCGTTTCTCCATATTGCCTCTCCTACAGCAACACTTGTAAACTGTGTACGACTCATGTGTATGTACAACTCATACTCAAATGTTCAGAGAAGAAAAAGTATTTAAATTCAAGCTTGTAAAGTCATGGACATTGAAATCTGAAGTCAATAGGAACAGCTAAATGTGCAAAAGTTAAATGGGCAGATGAGCTTTGGTGTTTCCCTGAATCAAGGCCTGAACACATAAAGTGTGAGGGAAGTCCTTGGCTCCAAATTTCAATTCATTGGTAGTCCTACATGAGGTTTTAGACTACTGACATGTAAGGCCTATATATGCCAAAGCATTGTTTGTGATTCTTGACTGAGCTGTACCACAGTCTGGCACACATGCCACAAAAATATTCAGCTTGGCTCCCAAACTATGTAACTTACCTTTATTTTAGGGAGAAAGATGAATGAAATGGTAATAAAGTTCCTAGATGGCCAAAAAACGTGATTCAAACTGGATAAATAAAGTGCCAGATAAATACTGTGTGGGTACAAATTGGTGAAATTTCCTTAACCCAAATGCAGCCCCACTAACATTCGATGGCAGCAAACAGGCCAATAATTCTGAAGGCTTGTTGTGACTTTTAACACAATGCACTGAGAGAGAGATCCTCAGGTCTTGAGTGATTACTCTAAGCCCAGCTGGCAATGCAGCTAAACATATTCTGGCTCTTCTATTTACATGAGGCACTCCAGGGCATGTTGTACATGACACTGCAAACCAGCTTCTAATAACCACTATGTGTGGAAGGACTTTAGGTGTCTGACTGCATTTTCCACTTCGTTAAGGCAAGGCAAACTGTATGAAAAACAAGGAGTGAAATTGTGATTTTCCTGTGGTATTTGGTTTGGTGGAGGTCAGGATTTCTTGCTTGCTTTCTATCTTTCTATATATACACACACAAAGGTGCATGCATCTATATATAAATATGAATACATTTATATTTCTACACACACCAAGAGCTGTACTTGCATGCAAGCACACAGAAATTCCTCCCAAGACAAACACCTCAGATAATGGTTAGGATGATTTGAATGAAGGGAGGAGACAACTCAAGGGGTAGGCTGATTTGAGGGAGGGGTACAGAGAGGATAGGATAAAATAGTGTGAAAGGTTTGCTGTATATCACTTACATAGAACACAATTTTAACCTTTACATAACATCTTATAACGATGTTTACAGATGCTTAATGGACCTACAGGGCACTTAATTATCACCCAGATATCCTAAGATAACCATGCCTACTTTTCTGCATAGCACTAAACTTAGCCCAGTTTAACAACTCAATCTGTAAACTGCATCAACTTTGAATACAGGTTTTTAGAGGTAACTCTTAGTTCTGGAAGATTTGCTTGTAAGCAAGTGCCATGAAAAATGCTGAGTTTTATTATGTGAGAAATGAGTGGTTTCATTCGTCTCAGAAAAACCGCGAGGGTACTTGGAAATGCTCTCTAAGAGTTTCCTTTGACATCCAAAGATAAATTTTAATCAGCTCTGTTCCTTGTGCTAGTGCGTATAGGAGCAACAGGTGTCATATTTAGAAACTAAATGCAGGAGCTGAGGTAGGAGATATTTACAGCTCAGTAACCGAGATACTTATTTTAAATGGCAAATAAGCACATTGGCTGAAACTCTAGAATGAAAGCAAATCAGTTGTCATAAATATTTGTGCAGTTTGTTTTGCTGTTAAGCTGATTAGTGGCAATTTGTCTCAGCAATGTTGTGGAAACCTACTATTACAGAGAAAAATGTAGGGAAAGAAAAAAAAAAGATAGGGAAAGGAAAATTGTGTACAGAAAGAAAGGAACAAACCCCAAAGAAATTAAATGAGTTGACCAAGACGAAACTGCTAGGAGACAGACATGGTGCCTTGGTCTTACATTGCTCTCATGCTGTTCTCTGGAAGAAGAGGGATTTCCAGGACTTTGGTGTTGGAAAGTATTGTTTCATGGCTGGTGGTGGAAACGGTCTTGCCGGTGATCCGGTGAACCTGGTAGAAGGCATGGGGTCGCAGCAGGCGGTCGTCTGCAGTCCCAATGAATAGCTGCAGCGTGAGCGGCTCGCTTTCTAAGTAACCATGGAGCTGGCAAGAGAACAGAAAACGCCCACTGAGCGCCACGCACATAAACTGCTAGGAATCAATTAAAGTTTTATAAGCAGGAGAGCCTAATTCAAGGAGAGAACCTGTGACAGGTGCTATGCGTTAAGTTCCCCCCTTCCATTTTTCCTGTAATGTAATATTGGTACAATAAAAAGGTGCACTCACAAAATGTCTCATTATCCTAAAGGACCTGAGGCACTTTAGATGGGCTGGGCTTTTGAGTACTCCTGCTACATCCACAGAAAACTTTGCATAAATTCTGCTGCAGTGTTCAGCAGAAAAACACAATGAACTTGATGTTCCTTCACAGTACTGAGGGATGCAAAACTGACAGAGTTTGCAGAGGGAAAGGACACAGCTCACCCATCCCCATGCTTCCTTGGACATCTCTCATGCGGCAGCAGTCTGCTGCTTGTGACCTCATTAGCTGATTTTTATGCTGGTAAATACCTCCTGGGACAGCATGGGGACAGATCACATATACACGATTAGCAGCTCACCGTGTGTCAAATTCTTGTTATAATCACACAAAAATCTCATTGAAGCTCTTGGGCCTGGGTTGAACCTCATCCACATTACAGTGACTGCTCTGATGACAACAAGAGTTATTTCTGCCACAGGATGTGGAGGAAGCAGAGCCTGACCTCATCTGTACCATCTCCTGTAGTAGCTACTCATGGTTCCCACTGCTGTGGAATCCTCAGACAACGTCCCACTTGTGGCTGCCACCTGACATTGGGAAATGAGTCTCACAAAACCAGTTCTCTTACAGGGGTTAGTGGTGAAGTTTTGTCCCAAGGGAAGGGAAGATGCAGCAACCATAGGAGGGAGGAACGTGGGCAAGGTGCACTGTCCCAGGAGATGCCCCACCCCAGAGCAAACCTACTCACTTTGTTGTAGGTTTAGGTTCCACTGTGAATGGTCATGTGGGTTTAGGCATGAGTTATTCACCATCACTGAATACAGAAAATCAAAACTTACCACAATTTGGTAAGGAGCAATGCTAGTTTTAAGGTAGCTCCAAGTTCAAAGCTAAATAAAGCTGAAAAGAAGTGGTGAAACCCATATATCAAATGCTGCTTAAATTTGTATTTCGTCTCCTTAAATTTTCACACTCCTTACAAATCATTTTCATATTAACTCTCTAAGGTATTGTACCATCTGATATCAGGAATGCTATTAAAAACAAAGATATTGAATCACTGTTACTCCTTGCGCCCAGCGAAATTCTGGTGGGTGCTAACAGGCCCAAAGCCCTCCCTCCACTATCAAACATGCTGAATGGCAATAGCAATTCACAGTGGCAAAGTTTCAGATACCAAAATGACCAATGCAGGAGGAAGGGAGGACAATGAGCCTAGACACATCTTCCATCGACAACTGGGCACACCGTAAATTTTTCACCCCATACTTTGGTCAGAAAAGCAAAGAGAACAGAAGCATTTTTGTTTGATTTGGTGCAGCAATTTTATATCCTTACCTAAGGCACATGAATGCTGGAAGGATGCAGGGATAGGAGGAAGACAAGGCTCATTTTTAGCTTTTCTACATTATTTTATCAGCTCTGCATTCCTGAGACATCATATGAAGGCAGCTCAGAGCCAGGGGGTTGTGACATGATATGATATGATATGATATGATATGATTGATATGAGGGTTCCATGCCAGAACTGTAAAATTGGAAACATATTAGTAGCAGTTTGATAATCTGCACTATCAGCAAAACAAGAGTGAGAGAAAAGCAGAGCCATGCCTGTATGCTGCCTTCAGTAGGATGCTATGAACCTCCCTCCAGCTCTACATGGAACACCCACTTCTATGGTCCCTGACACACACATTAGCACTATGCTGCAAAAAGAGGGACTCCTGGCTTTCTCCCCTCAGAGACAGACATGCAGCTTGAGCTGCAGGTAGGTGATCATAGGTGTGCTCCTGGTACAGTCAGTGGCCACAGGGAAGCCACTGTCCTACTCATCACCACCCTGTTCCCCCCGCCATGACAGCCTGGCTGCTCATTAATTCCAACGGTGTGTGTGAGCAGGGCTGGTGGAGTGACCTGGATTTGTCCCAAGCTGATCTTCCCTGCCTCACCACTTCCAGAGCCTCAGCAGCAAAGCTAAGGTAAGGGAGGAGACACAAGGTATCCCAGGGTATTTTTGGTCAAGACCAGCACATGGGTTTGCAGGGGAAAAAGTAAGACAGTGTGACATGCCAGGCAAATAAATTTCTATGCATTGCCAGCGGTCACTTCTCCAAGTCGTCATGGAGGATGCTTTTTATGGAGAGTGTAAAATTAAAACAAACACATATTGAGTTACAAGGACGCTTAAAATGTAAAAATAGACTAGCGAGTAACTCAAACCTCAATTCAGCAAAAGCAAAATCGCACACCAAGGTACCCATATGTTTTACTGAACATGGGCAAAGAGGACCAAAAATGTTGGTCTTGCATTGGGTTCTGCTATTTCAGGCTTTATTTTTAAATCTGAACTTGCCTGCTGCCATAGTTTGTAACCTACTGCTGAGCCTCAGCTTGCGCTTTTCCCACAGGTTTCCTACCAGGAGGCAATCAAACACCCAGAGTCCTCAGCTTTGCACACCTGCCTTTCCATGAAAAGTGTTCACGTGCTGGAAAATAAATAATGAGATCTCAGTTGCATGTTTTGCATTGTTTTTTAAGGTTTGTAATCGTCAAGCTGAATTTATGTTTGCTTTTTTTAAAGGCCCTGTCCTAGAGCAGAGCCATACTTTACTTTGGATCTATTACCCAAAGTCACTTACTCCCTGACTTAGAAAGTGACAGAAACATCCAGAAAGATTCATGTAATTGCTATATGCTCGATTTTGCTGCCCTCAAAATAAGAAAAATTCAGTCACATCACTGTAAGTTTTATGTCGTATTCTGTGTTAGGAAGATTCTGTGTTCTGATCTCTAATTTGTATTTCCTTTTGAGCTTTACCCATTGCATCACAATATTTACTTTTATATTATGTCACATAATCGTGTATGCCAACAGAAGCAATAAAAGAAAGCGATGCAAGGATTAACATTTAAAGGGGCATGTACTGTGAATGACTTATTTTAGACTATGCACCCAGTGCATTATTTCCGTGACAGACAGTGCTGAGCCTCGGGAGTTTTCAGCACGCTGCAGATGTCTGCTGAATGGGCCAGATCCTGCTTACTGTCAGCTGGATGCAGTAAGAATATTCCACAGTTCCCTCCAAACATGGGATACAGGTTTAACAGTGAGAAGCAGTGGCAGTAAAAGCACAGTTGTGGGACTTAAGGCTGTTAGGTTTGCCAGCAGTCAAAGGGAATATCAAACAAGATCAGTGTAAAATGGGATGGGAAAAAAGGGTGACTGAGCATTTTTCTTGGTGAGGAAAGATCTCGCATGTTCATATCCATGCATATTTTCCATGTATGCTCTGGGGTACTGTACTAGGTGGAAGAGCGATTCAGTTTCCTGGCGTGCAACATGGGATGCATGCGTCAGACATCCTATTTTTATCTTTTTCTCCGTGTAACACAGTCCAAAGCTCCTAATAACTCAGCAGTTGAGTATGGGTGACAAAGGTGCTCTCAGCTACAGCATTCATAATAAAGGACATGTCTTTCCTACCAGGCATGCTTTCCTTGGCAATACATAGATCCAAGTGGAAAGAGGTGTACTTTCCCCTGCCGTGAAACTGTAAAAAGAATTAGCTGCAAAAAAGGACGAGGAGCACAATGTTTCTGAATGAGTTTCCCTTCCCAAATTAAGGCAGTGATACAGCAGTCACCTGGTTTGGTACAAAGGAAAGATGCAGGAAAGACTTAAATATGCAGATAAGAACTGTGTGGCCAAGTGTTTGGTTTTGAAATGAAAACAGGTCATATTCCCTTGTTCTGACCAAACACTGACTACTCTCTGCTCTTTTCCTCTTTGAGCAACACTGTTAAAAATACTTGAACTCATCTCAAATGACATTTTCATTTTTATTGTCTGAAGCTGCTGAGATCAAAATCAGACTTAATTGCAGGCCTATTACACACTCCTCTAATTCTATCAAAAGCAATGCAGTCACTGGTAATTAACACCAGAACAGGACCGATCACAGCTAAGCTCTTCATCACCTTACATCCTCTTATGCAAGAGCGAGGGAAAAGGCTGCACCGGCTGAGCCACCGCATCAAGCCTTCCCTGGGATTCCTACACCTCTCTGTCATCGCTTTCCCATCGCTGTCTCCCACCAACATGTCTCGATTCTCACCAGTAGGCTGCTGCTCATCTCAGTGCAGGGTGCCAAAGCAAACCCCAGCCTTTCCCCAGGGAGATGCACTGGGGCTGGATGTTTTCTTGTGTCCAGATGCTGTGGCACTGAATGCCAGGAATCTTCCAATATCCAGTGGCCAGTGAAGTGTGAGGGAAACAGGGCTGTCACCCCTCACAGCCACAAACAAGGTACTATCTGATTCAGTCCTACAGCTATGATGACCTCTGGTTTATCACAGACGTGAGCATACTGAGGCTGCCTGGATTCCAAATGTGCTCCTGGTACACATCTATTAAATCTGCCAATTGGAATTGAACAGACTTGGAAACTATGAGCGGAAGGAGATGAGGTGTTTTGAACATAAGCAGTAGGAAAAAAAAAAAGCAAAATCTCCCCAAACCTTCCTACAGTTACTGTGGAGGTATTTTGAGGAAATTTTGCAAGCGCCACATCCAATAACTCAAACACTATTTCAGCTTCAGTGGTTATTCTACAGTCAGTGAGGAAAACTTCTATTATTTAAGCCATGGCATTTATTTTAAGAAACGCAGTTGAAATATTCTGCACGTTCCCTTTCCAAATGCTTTTATGCTTTTGGCATGCCCAAGCATCTGTTGAAATGCTCAGAAAGCTACCTGTCAAAACCAGGAAGCCTCTGTCTGGAGAGGCTCCTGGAGGCCACCAAAAGAATGGCCCTGTTCTCATGGGACACACCAGCCAGATACACCCTCTGCACCACCCATGACATCAGTCAGGAAGAAAGGGAGCCATCCTGTGTAATAGCTTTCAAGTGTACTTACTGTGAGTTTGGGGAAAGGACTGCAAAAACCCTACAGTGGTGCATTCCTCCAGACCTGGACTCTTTTGCAAATATATCAAATGAACATTGGAGTATAATTTAGGGCTTAGCCTGTCCCAATGCATTAAAGGCTGAGCTCCCACTAATAACAAAGCAGGGCATGACCAGGGACTTAGTATTCACTCTCAAAACCAGTCAGCAGCTGTGCTTGAGACTCTTGAGGCCCGTAGGGGCTGCCTCCTTAATGATAATGATGTGCCAAAAAATGCCACAGGGAACATCCATATCAGTGCGTGTGTTTTTCTTGCCTGGTTTTTTATGTTTGGTATATAATAAAGACAACAATCCACTTTATGCCTCTAAAAATACTAAGAACAATAACTACTTACCTGACCATGTAACTGATGGCCACACTGCTTGCAGCAGGTACCACAGTGCTTATGCTCAGCAAAGCCTTACACATCTATCTGCACCATTTGCATTCCCAGAACTGTTCAAGGAATACCTGAGTCAGTCTGGTGAGACTCATCAGAGACTAACAACCCAGTCTGGTGTAAGGGGGCTTCTTTCCCTTTTATTCCCATCAACGTTTTGGAAAGCAATGCTTTCAAAAAAGGTCGAACAGAATAAAATCTGTAAAATAAGGACATTTTAAAGTCAAGACAAGTGCTGCTTGTCTCTTTAAGCTAGAGCTTTGGAGCTACACACTAAATAGCTTTATTGCTTTTCAAGCAGCAGGTATTTTTTTTCAGGAACTGCACATGATGAATGATAAAATGAAACAAATTGTCATGTTTTAAAAGTGTACCTAATATACAGCCTCAATAAAATACCATCAGTGAGTGCTCAGTGTCCTGTTTTTTTAAAACCAAATCAAAGATCCAGCTGTTTAATCTACAAAGAAAGTGCACAAACATTTTGGGTATTGATTTCAGCAGTTAGCACTGAGCACGCATAAAAATAGTGTTGTGAATCTGATTTTCAAGAAAAAGGATTTACTTTCGGCTCCCACACAGGAGCCGAAGAGGACGTAAGCCACTGCATCATGGGTTTGAACGGCAGGAGGGAAAAGCTGATCTTGTGGGCAGTGACTGTCATGTGAAGTGCAGGCACAGCAGTGAGGTCAGGAGACCAGGGCATCTATTCTGGTGTCCACTGCAGAGATCCTGCCTGGCCTCCGCCTGGGCATCCAGCAAGCTGCCCTGCCACCATGCCTCCAGGTGAAAATGCCCAAAAACCTGCTGCTGAAGACTCTGGGAGCCAGCAACCTACACCTCTGGGAAAAAGAGTTAGGAAAAGACTGCCCCATTCGTTGCAAAATTCACTAATACTTATTCTGACCTGGTTTGGGCTTTAACTCTTTTGTAGGGAGAGGTCTGAGAAAAAAAAAACACACCTCAGATGGGGGACTGGGACTGTAGCAATTCTCTTCTCAAGCTCCTCTCCCAAATCCAGGTGCCATGGGAACTAGTATATGGAACTCCCCTCGGCCCCTCTGCTCCAGAGGGAAGCTGGGCAGTCCTGCAGATCAGGGGTGCATACTGAAGAGCAGCAGCAGGGCACAAGCAGGCAGCTGTACCCTGAGCTGCCAAGTGGAGCCAGGCAGGGGCTGGCAGCCCCTGCTCTGGGGATTCAGGTCCCCACAGGACAAGGAGCAAGCAGCCCTGGCAGTGCCAATGAGGCAGACAGGCAGCATCGACAGAGCACCAGCAAACCACTGAGGCACGTGTCTTGCTGGGCATGTTGCAGAATCCCTGTCTCTTTGCAGCTGTTTCTCTCCACCCTCAAGCTCACACTCTGCAGGTGTACACGTTTCAGTCACTGCCACACCACCCGTGTGCCCCTTGCTCTTTCCAGATGCCTAGACACCCGCTTCCGTGTACCTAGGACTGAGCGAGGCACATCATCCTGACCAGGAAAATCTTCCCTTTGCCAGCAACCAGGCAAGCAAGAAGGGGCGCTGGTTTTTGGATGATGTGCACTGTTCAGCTCCAGACTCTTTGTCAGTGACTCCTCAGGTACTAAACTTGGTGTGCTTAGACACTCCTTTGAGAGGACAAGCCAAAAAAAGGGGAGCATCTTATTCAAAACAACAGAGCAGACAGACTTCAAAACGAAATACAGTAAAAACAGAACAATCCCTCAAAAAACAATGAAACAGAAAATAAAACACTTCCTTAGGAGCTGAGATCACCCTCTGGCTGTGACAGATTTTGCTGTACTACATCTGATGCAGTTAAACAAAAAAAGAGAATAAATTATGCTCTGTGCAATGAAACATGTTACTATCCCATAGTCTTTCACTTAATATAACATTGTAACAGGAATTCGTACAGATTTTTGTGCTACTTTCAGGATTTATTTTTTCTTTCTGAAAGTGACTTTCCTTGGATTTACTCAAACTCTGTTTTAAGATCCAAATGCAGTCAGAGCTGGTCCACAAATAAAAATAAGATGGCTTGCTCCTGCAAGGGGCCAACCCTGGGCCAAGGACTAGAGCTGGATGGGAGAGCAGTGAATGGAAACAGCAGGAGTGTGTTTTATGTGGCACTTTCTAGTGCTGCCACTTGGACCTTAAATCAACAGAGCAGCAAAAGAGCAGCTGTTCACATCATGATGAATAAAGATCTATATAAAACTTCCAGCTGCAAATACGCTGAGGAATTATTAATCTTAATGTAATAGAGATGCTGTACACTCAGTCACTGGCTCACGAGTAATTTCAGTCTCTATCCAGGGAAAAACAGCCTTCGTGGCTGCTGGCCCTCAGCACAGCCATGAAATCTCCTTGTCTAAACAGCCGCAAGACACTGCTCCCTATTTCTAGGAAGGATTTTCCTCCTAAAAAATACACGTACCTAAAAACCAACCCATGTCACACTCCTCCTAAAACTGTTAGACTTACAAGAGAGATGCCCATTAGAAAAGGAGTTACTAATATTATGGATTTGTAAGTCCGGGGCCCCTTATTCACTGGGACACAAAGAAATCATTACGGCTCTCATGACATCTTCTACCCCAAGACCATAGAAATGTTCTTCTAATCCTTGCTGCCTCATCACTCTCCAAGGATTATAAATCCAGGTCTGGGGGTAAGTCCAACACAACAGTGTCCTCCCTGAAACTACCCAACCCCTCACTCTAGAAACTTAAGAAACTCAGTAGAGTAGAAACTCTGTTGAGTTTCTACTCAGAACATTTGCCTTCAGCATCCATCACGGCTTTCAGTTTGGAGAATCATACCCATGACCATGCACGGGTTAAAAAAAAAATGAACACAAGAGACCTATAGAAGGAATTTATGACATGTTCCTAGGCAGATAGCCTGGACAAGCTCATACTTGTGAGCCTGCCTTTCGCCATGCTGCTGACGCACCGCTCGCACCCAGCATGCTCCCAGTTGTGGTGAGCACAGGCTGGCCTGGGATCCTCGGATGTGTGTCAGGTGCCGTCAGCACCGTGTCCTTCACCACTGCCCATCCCAGCCATGCTGCAGCACACTGCCAGCATCTCTCAGTGACTCCTCCAATCCCAGACACACCCTCAATGTCACGTTTTAATTTGGTGGTTCACGAGTGCTTCAGCAAATGAATGACTTCGAATTCTCATCCTCGTAAATTTGAGGACAACAGGGCACTCATCTACTCACAAGAGTTATCTGATTAAAAGCCAGTGCTTTTGAGGTGCATGTCAAGATAAACACTGGCTTGTATGGGACAGAGACAACTCAGTTTCAGGCTGAAAACTTTTGGAGTTCAGGGACATCAGTGAGACAATATTAAACTAGAAAGGGTTGCCTTTTTTCTCAATTTTAACTTCTCTCCAAATGAGATTTATTTAAACTGCTACTGAAGACAGAAAGCTGGGGCTATGTTTAAAGGCTTTATCTCTGTAAATATTTGGAGAGCTATAAATACTGAGCCATATTCATAATACGAATATTGCACTTACTGTTCTGTTGCCATGAAAATTACTACAGATAGACTTCCAATTCTTAATTTCTCTGATTTGCCAAGCACTTGTTTAAAAAGACAAAAAAAATCTTATGTGAGACATTTTGCTATTTAATTAGCCAACGGAGTCAAAAGCCACAGCACAGAGCAGGAACTAAACACCCAAGGGTGGAGGCAGATAAAGCACGTAGTGCAGTAGCATGGTATACAGCTGTATGCCCCAAGTGAGACTTATTATAATCAGACGGTCCATGAATCAAGCCCTGACTGCTTTCTGTGTTTGGGGAAAGGAGGTTGGCTGAAGGTGGGAAATAAACCTCCTCCTAGCTTCTTCTGAAAGCCACATGTATACTGATGGCTTACAGCTTTCACAGTACTTCTGTCCATTTTTGTCTGGGTTTTTTTTTTTTTTAATTTTTATGTAGGAATGAATTAAAAGAAGGAAAACGTTTCAAGGCTTTTTATAAAAGTGCAGAGCAAAGATGTCTCAGATGAAGGTGCAGTGAGCTGGGCATGGAGTGAGCAAGCTCCTATCTCCAGCACTGCCAGAGTTTTTGCTTTATCAGAGATTATGATTTGATTAGAGCAGAAAAAAAATCATAACAACTTTTTACGTATTTCCAGACTTCTTTGTTTAATCAATCTGTGCTTCAACCTCCTCACAAAACAAAGGCAGTACCCACACTGCCAGGAGACCACTTCTGGTCCTACTCCACTTCCCCAAACCATCTTTGATCCACCTGGTGCTACAGCTCTGATTACACTGCAGTTTTATCTGAGAGCATGTCTTCCATGGAAAGCATCTAAATGCAGCAATAAAAATAGGTCAGGTGTATCTTACAACTTGGATTCAAGGTTTTGACCTTCAGAACAGTCTGATTAAACTATAAGAAATATTGAGAGATCGGATTCCACACTGTAAGTTGCTTGAGGGTGATGCCATTGGTTGATGTCACTGCATTTTTTAATGAAAAAAAATCCAAAAAACCAAATGGATGGAATAGACATGACTGACCAATGAGCATACCATGAGGTGCTCTGCCACCAGGGCTACAGTGAACTGAAAGACTTGAGATCTCCAACTGCAAGTAAATAAAATAAGCATGAAAGATTTCTAAAACTTTCTCAACATACAGGGGACTATTTTCCATCAATCATTCTAAATATTGTCACGTTGAGTAACATTATTTAGCAACAGCTGTTGCACTAGAATTTCTGACTTGAACACTCACAGGCTAACACCACAACCCTGCTTAAAGCCAGTAAGACAGCCAAGTAAAATGCTGCAAATATTAACAGCAGAATTTGCCAATAAAAGCCTTATAGAATAGCTTATCTGCTTCTGCAAATGGATGAGACTATGCTGCAGTCAGTGGAGCAGGATGCCAGTGCATGACTGGGAACTGAGGAGGATGGTGGGGGTAATGATATCTCCTTGAAGGGAGGTATGACAAGGAGGTGATGGCAACCAGAATCTGTGTTTTTACACCCAAACCAAGACTGTGTCTCTATCAACCTGCTGACTTCAAACATGAGGCTCTAGTATGAGACAAGTTCCAAGCCAGAGACAGAAATGCCAAGGTCTTAAAAGGCACTGCTTCTCCCAGCCATAGTCCAGCCTTACCTGGGTTATCCAGCCTAAGAACTACATCTCAGTCTTGGCAAACTGGTAAAACCTTAAAGCCTGCTAAGCACAGTTAGAAACATTTGTACACAACACATCCAGTCAAAAGAAAAAGGGAAAAGCCAGGTGATTCATGCCACCTTACTTTTAACACGTACAGGCTGGACAACAACAGGGTCTAGTCACCTTGGCTGCCATCACAGCCAGCAAAACAAGACAGGCACTCTGAAGGTGTGATTTACCCAAGCAGCTTCAGATCTTCACATCAGAATAAAATTAATAGCTACCTAAACTCTGTACTGATGAGCCTTCCCCTGATTACAGAGAGAAACCAAGGCAATTAGCTCAGCAGCAGACATGTAACAAACTCTGAGATGTGGACTTGCCCCTGTCACTTGCCCAGGCCACAGTTCAAAGCATGAGCATCCCACAGTCCCTGGGCAGTGCTGTGAGGCACACACACTTTATCCTAAGAATGAGGGCAGATCTCTTGGGGAAAGGCCCCTGCAGAGGCAGAGCCCACTACAGACACAATGCTCTGCAGCAACTTCACCAGCAGGCATTTCATTTCAGGCAGCCACCCACAGCTTTCCACAGCAGAGGCACAAGACCATCACCTCGGACAGTGGTACTTTGCAGCCCTTTCTCTTCCCAGAGGGAAAGATCAAAGTCAGCTCCACCACAGCTTAAATTCAGTGCTCTGGCTTTTCCACCCTGGCTTTGGGAGCCTGCTTTAGCCTGGTCCTGGAGTCAGCCTCGGCACAGGCTGGGCACAAGGTGGTCATGGCCAGAAGACAGACACTTGACCAGCTCTCTCTGCAGCCTCCCTCCCTGTGCCTGTGATGGCGCTACTCACCCCTCCCTCCCTTCCTCAGAAGGGTGTCACAAAGTAGCAGCTCATTTCCCTGCAAAGACTGCAGCAACACCCCTGGTCCCAAAAGTGCTCCTGACCTCTGCTCTGGAGTGCACAGGAAGTCCTGGAGCACCCACATGTACAGTTTCAATGGCCTTGCTGTAGTCATTGTTCCAAAATTGGATGGCATACTTAAATCTTAATAAAAAAAATAGAATCCTGAGCCCTATTCCTGCTAATGACCACTTCTTACATTCAATTCAAATGTGTATTACACACCTTTTCCTACTACAAAAAGGGGAAAGAGAATTTAATAATAATTGGAGAATCCAAGGGCCAAATTTCATAATTTTTTTCTTTATTTTTAATCAAACTGGAGGAAGAAGAATGCTTTTACTCACCAGGCCATTTTCCTACAAACATAGCTATTACAGATAGGCTTCCAGATTAACACTGCCCTGTGATTAGAGCAACTACCCCTGTAAAATCTATTTGAGCTAAGAGTTTCAGGGATTTCATTTAGGACAGCAAAACTGCAGAGCCATTACCCAGCTCCACTATTTTCACTGCACTGTCTTGTTCTTTGCAAAGCCTCTCCAACCTGCTTCTTTCTCAACTGAGGCTCCTGCAGCCAGCAGTGGGGCTGCGCCAGTTCACATATTTAAAGGTTTTCCTGAAAACTGTGAGGGATTAGAAAATGAGGCTTTGATGTATTTAGGACACATGCTTGAGATTACTTGTGTACCTAGATGCTAGCACATGTGCCTGCAAGTTGTGGTCTAAATTTGTTTGTCCCTGGAAACTGAAGTTTGCAGCTGTGGGTGGAGTTTGTGTGCAAGTCTACTACTGTATGCCAGTTTGTGGTCAATAACACTCTATAACCCATATTCAGTAACAAGGTTTGAGTCCATATTGAAGAATATTATATCACTTCAGATTAAGAGCTACAGCACATAAGGCCCACATAATGAAAACATTATCACTGCAAAAGAGGTGATTGAAAATTAATTTGAAATCCATTTAGAAAATTATTTCAGGATTATTAAGGATTGATTAAAAAATACCATCTAGAATTCTTTCTTTTTGTAACTGCATAGTCTGAGCAATTTATGAGCAATTTATGAGTTCCTGCACCTATGGGAGAGATTTGCATATTTTATGTAGCTTTTTAAAAAAATCTCATATGACAGATATGATCTAAATATTCTTGTATATATAAACAAGATTGATCCATGCTGCACTGTGTTACAACCAGAATAAATACTTTTCACTGAAGAGGAGGTGTTACACGATCTTAATATGGAGTGCTGCAAGAGAAGGCAGGATTTTTTGTGGCTTTTGCCTTTTTTTCAACAAGTGATATCTTCTGTGGAGTTCTCTGAGATGAAAAACCAAACTGACCCATATCAGTTACACTTCTTCAGCACTTCACAACTTTTAGACACGCTATTCCTGTTCAAGTCACTAAGAGTTTTACAGCTAAATCTACCCCTTCATGCTTTGCCAATTTTCTCTGGTGATTTTGTCCTAGAAATGCAGACACTTGGTACATGTATACAAGTGGGACTATATTAAAACCCACAGCAGGTAGAAAATAGTGCAGCCCAGGGAAGTTTTGTTTTTGACTCTCCTCATAATCAAAGCTATGCACAAAGCACAATGAGCACAGTAAATAAAGACATTTCACACAGACAAGCACGAAAATCTTCCAAAACAAAGAAAATTAAATTATCTTTCAACTAAAGAACACACTGCAATGAAAGACTAAAGGAGCAGTTCTAATTAAAACCATGCTGTGAATCTCCTACTTTCCACCACCACAAAAAATCAGCTAGTATTTGTGCATGTACAGCCACCCTCCAAAACCAGTCAAGCAGCTTTCCATCCAAACAATGCAAGACACGGCAACTCAGAGCTGTGAAACATATTGGAATTATTTCCATAGCAATCATAACAAGATGTAAGGCCAGGATATGCAGGGAGGGGGGCTGGCAGCAGGAGCTCAGCCCCTCACCAGCCCCAGTGCTTCCTGCTGTCCCTGGCACGCTGCTGGGAGCACCCACGCAGCATCCATCCCTTTGCCCCACATCCATCCCTTTGCTCCACATCCATCCCTTTGCCCCACATCCATCCTCTTGCCCCATGGCTGCATCCAGTGCCCTGCTGCCCTGTGCATCGGTGCTCGCCTTGGCAATGGTGGGTCTCATCCAAACCAGGCACTCTGATCCTTCTCTGCCCATGCTCAGGAGCAAAGCATTACATCCCAGCAGGCGCATGCAGGAGAGCCAAGGCACTGCTATTCCTAGCTGCCGGTGAACACAAGCAGCACCCTGCAAGCTCTGCTCAAGCCTCTTTATCCTGACATGTCGCAGCCATCTGAGGCTCAGGTGCCTCTGCTTGCAGCGCTAAACCAAGCAGCTGCCCCAGGTGAAAACGCTAAGAGGGGGATGAAAAGTCGGGACTAACCCTCTATGCGTGAACTGCACTGGGGCCTCATGCACAGCTCATCTCTGAACAGCTCTCCAGAAACGAAACATGATCTCTCTCCCACCCCGCTCCCTTCTAGCTATTAATCTGTTTGTGCAGTGACGATGTGCTGCGGGCTTCCCAGGCGAGCCACTGTCCTTCCATGGGCAGAGAGCCGAGGGGACGGGAACGTGCAGCTTATTAGGCATAGCAAGCGTGGGTATCCATGGCCTGCGCAGAACATGCATGCTGATACTGCTGTTTTCATGCTGGCACAGGGACAGCAAGCAGCTAGATAGAGTAGACTTCAC
This sequence comes from Molothrus aeneus, assembly GCF_037042795.1. NCBI lineage: Eukaryota > Metazoa > Chordata > Aves > Passeriformes > Icteridae > Molothrus > Molothrus aeneus. Next base: position 59,484,676 of record NC_089646.1, read on the forward strand.
TGAACAGGCTAAACTGCAGACTTAGATGACATGAAGAAAGGTACATCTTGCCCAAAGACAGAAGAAAGTAATGGGAAGATTTTGCACAGTGATGGAGAGCTTGGCTCCAGGATCATCACGCCTGACTTGCTATCAAGACATCCAGTAAAAGCTTCAGAGATTTCATGGCCATTAGATGTAGACAGGCACAATGGTGGCAGAACAAAAACAAGAGGCAGTCATCCTGAGGGATCCCAAAATCACAGAGACTGAAGACAGAAGAAGAGGAGGATCCAGTTAGTAGCATTCACCTGAAAACCATCAAAAGGAAGTAGCAATATACAGGGAATCTGCAAATGATGCTCAAAAAGCATCAGATTTTTAAAAGGGAAAACTTAGTAGGCCTCCTGAAAAGCAGCAAAGAGGCCTGCGAGAACAGAATGCAGCTACTGCAACTTGCTCCCCTTTATCATGCTATTTTTGGGCAGTTCACAGCCCCACACACTCACGCCTAACACCCAATCTCTTTTAACACCCGTGGCAAGGCAGCAAAAATGTCTTACGGCAGATTTTGCAGCCAAGCAACCTGAGTAGCAATGCAGTGCACAATAATTGCCAGTTAATCAATGTATTCTTGCTTGATAGAAAGCTTAAGTACAAATTCAACATATCATCCAACTTTATGAAAGTTTAAGGACGTATTTAAGTACTTGGTTTCACTGTAACAGATCACTTTGCTCCACCTCTCAAACATTTATTCCCCCTCTCATTACACAGAACTGGACCAGCAGTAGTTCTAAATGAGCAGGATTGCAAGTGGCAAGGAAGGCGTTCTCTTTCTCAGGAGGACTGTGGGTTTTCACCAGGATTCACATTTGGCTGTAACACCACGTTACCAATGTCCCAAAGAGCAAAACACATTGACGGAGACTCCAGAGTCTGTAACTCCCCAAAATGTACCCACACTGTGCCTGCAAGTGCTGTTTACTGCATTTGAAACCTAGGCAGCAGACTTTTAAATTCCAGTGTGCATAACGTCTGCATGCAAACCAAAAGCAGGAGTTCCTCTGCTTTATTGGGTATTGAAACATTAAAAACAGGTGTTTAAAAAGTGCATTACAAATCTGTCTGCAACCTATATTATTTTTACCATGTGTAAGTAAACTGGTCACTAGCATGTTTCAACTGTTTCAGTGAAAATATGCAACTCCTGCTAAATTATTTCTTAAACATGTTGAGGGAAATGAAAGTTTATTTGATTTCACTGCACTGACAGCATGCAACAAATTTTATTTCTGTGTATGTATACAGCAGATGCTGTAATGGATCATCTACCTTTCATGGCATGTATCAAAGTAGATCTCAAGCTATTCACAAAGAAAGAAATTATGAACCCCTGCTCATAAAGGGAGATGCAATGTACTTTGAGAGAGCAACTGAGTAAGTGGACACCATATTTTCCACTGATTCAGCCTGTTAGTTGAAATAATGACTAATTAAAATGGAAAATCTATATTATAACGATATATACTGATATTCCAGATGACAAAGTGTGTTACAGATGTAATTTTTTACTCTTCTTACATATAAAAATTAGAAAGTATAAACCCAGAAATTCCATTGGAGTTAGGTTGGTGTGAAAGGGATCTGAAATATAAACTGGCCTCCAGTATATCTTGATATAGAATGCAGGCAATATAATTTTCATGATATATGTTTTATGTAATTTGGAGTACCAAGAAAAAAAAAATCGTTTGCCCTGAGATATTACTTTTAGGAACAGAGGACAGATGTCTAGTTCCCAAAGCAGACTTGTAAAAAATTAATCGCCTGCCTCATGCAGGTTAGCAGTATTTGGCAGGTAGGTTAGCTCAGCTCATAATGAAGCATCTGGCTTCTGGTAAAGCTGCATTTTAATTTTAACTGTGTTTCATTTCAGATTTTGGGTACACGTTAACGTGCAATAATCTGGCAAGTCTGGAGCAGATTTGCTGATTGGTAACTTTGGTGTAGGTCTTCTCAACTGCATCAAAAATAAGTCAAGTGATGACTGTGGTTCATGCCCAGACCACAGCCTCACATATCACCTGAACTGCCATGAAAAGCTATTTTAAATCCACTTGTCAACACCTCACCCATCCAGTCTTATTTTCTCAAAAATGGCTAAACTAAGAATCAGCAAAGTCCTAAGCACGTGCTTGAATTAAGCAGGCTAAGCTGTCTGACTTGAGGAGTGCCTCAATATGGCTTTGAATGTAATTTGGTTTGAGTTTGGGGTTTTGTTGGTTTTGGTTTTTTATTTTTAATTTTTTTTTATTTGAGGTCTGCAAGCAAAAGGTCTACCCAGGTTATATTTTTCCTTAGAAAAGTGGGTAGCCATTTCTAGCACTACTGGTAGTCTCTGCCTTCTGATTCTGTGACAGCACAAGACACGTGGTATCTGCAACTTTTAGCAGGAGTGATGCAATATTAAGCACAGGACAAAAAGGATGGAATGGGCGGGAAAAGGTATCACACTCTGACAGTCAAGGATGAGTACTGATTCCTTGCTGAAAAGTAGTAATACTCATTTTAGAGGTACACTTCCAAAATTATGATGAATTGCCCTTTTAGACCACATGCAGGAAAAACCCTCTTTCCACAATTAAAACAGTTCACTGAGTTAAAAGGATGCAGCACAAGGCCTGAGGAAAAGTAAACCAGAGAGGAATCAGAGACGACTACTACAGTTATGTTCTGCCTTTCTTGACCTTGCAGAGACTTCTATCACACTGGTTATAGAGACTCGGGGTGCATGTCCTGCTGGTTACCAAAACCAGACTGACAAGGGAAGCAGAAAGGATGGCTCTGTGGGCAGTGCTGGAGGTAAAGGTGATTCCCCTGCTTCCCCTCTAATCCAGAAGGTCTTTGCCATATCAACTGCCCCCAGAGGCCATCTAGAAGACAGCCCACACAGTGATAGCAATGCCACTGACTCCCTTATTGCAAAGAAGAAGAAAGAAAGGAAACCAGGAGAGGCCAATGAAAAGGACAGTTGGGAGCTGGTGTCATCACCCCCTTTCCCAAGGGAATGGAGACAGCACCAGCAGAGGAATGTGAAGGCTTTCCATCCCCTCTTCCCTCAAGGCCATAAGCAACTTCTGCTTTGCCTGCAGCCACTGAGTCCAAACTGAAGGCAAACCTAGGGCTGAAGCCTTGAGGCTGGAAAGCCAGATTGAACATCTCAGCATCCTAACAGCCGGGATATGTACTGCGGCGTCCATCATGCCGAGCGTGGGCGAGGTATCATTTTTTAACAGAGAGCAGAGTGCATCCCCCAAGCACTGGCCGATGGAAACTTCATTTCTCATTTGTAAAAGACCGTTGCACCAAACAGCAGAGGCCTGTCCCCAGGATGGCTCATAAATCAGAACTGAAGTTGTATTTTCAGGGTCATGAAATCTTCTCCAGCTGACAGCAGCACACTTTCCAGGACAGCACCCTTCTGGACTTATCCCTCCTCAGGGAGGCCACAAGCTAGTGATACAGCTGTGCTCGTGGAACTACTTTGTGGGACCAACTTCCTGTAAACCCCAAAAATGAGAAACTTTCTCCTTTCCAAAATACACTTTCCTAATTAAAAAACCCACCCAACAACTGTGATGAAAAGCTTTCAATGGGCATTTTTCCATTTGCTGGATTTATAAAAGCAATAGCAGCCTTAAAACATCTGCCAAATCATTCTACATTTCAGTTTTGATTATCTGTCTGCTAGTTTGAGGTTTTGCTTTAACTATACAGATGCAAGAAGTGACAAAGCTATTCAGCTCAGATTTACTCTTAAGAAGTACTGGCTGTCTAAAACAAGGCTATAAAGTGTAGGTTCCCTGTCTGGTTTGTTGTGTGATTGCATGGCTTTGTGCTATTAATTGCAACCTGGCTAACAGGTGCTTGCCAATGTCTTTATATGCCCACCATAAGGAAGGATTATATTTCCATCTGAACAAAACAGTGATGCTGCCTTCTAAAAAGAAGCTAAGAGCAGCACAGAGAGGAAGTCCACTGTAGCATGATGAGTTGAATCACTGCTTACTAATGAGAATATGCCCTCTGCTCTGCCCCAATATACTCAGAGAGGGAAGGGGGAAGCAGCTAACACTATTTTTTCCACATATGCTCCTCTTGCTCAAGTGTCACATGGCCATGAACTGGACCCACAAGGGACTGTTTTTTCTTTCTAATTCCCTTGACTCACTCAGCAATGGTGGCAGTTCTGTTGTTTAAAACAAACTTGTAGCAGTGGGGATCCCTACCAAGAAAAGCACTTATGAACGCACTGCAGGTCCCATATAATGGGACTCGCCATGGGTTTACTCTTACTGTGCAGCACCACAGCATTGCTGCAAAGAAATTGGCATGGTCTGTCTGGAAGAGCCTTCCTCTTTGCTTCCTTTTACCTTCATCCTCTTTCTATCATCAGTGGTGAACAGCTCTTTCCAGTCTTTTCCTTCAGCTCTCCATTTCTCTCTTGTTCCCATCTAGCCCTCTGGTTACCACAGCACTGTCTGACCTCGTGCTGTTGGCTGTGTGCGAAGCCAGGGTATGAGAGGTGCTGATCAGAGTGTGATGGCCCCTGAAGTTACACTGCTTTGTCAACAAGGCTTTCTATTCCCCAAGGGATTTGCAAAAGGTATTCATTGCTTATAGGTCTGAAGATGAAAGGGCTCTGGCAGATAGCTGTGGTGACCAGCACCTGCACAGGGACTTTGTGCTTGTTAACCGAAAGCAACAAAACCAACTGATCCATGGGAAGCAAACAATAAGACACTCCATATGTTACTGAAATGCACAAATCACTCAGGGGTATGTTGGTGCCTAATTATGGTGATGTGGAGATGTACAAAAAATACCAAGGCAGTGATTGCTATAAAGTAGAGTCTGACACTTAATAGTCATAAGGGGATTTAAAAATCCCAGTATATGCCTCAAGGCCTTTGAAATCAGACCTGAAATGCCTACCTGAGGTCTTGTCAAGAAAGGACACAGATGATTCTTGAGCAAATCTCCCAACACAAACAACATTTTGACTATGTAAATCAGCAGACAAATCATTGAGTTTTGCCTGTAAAATGAGAGTGTACCAACAATTCAGCTCTGCACAGGCTCAGATGAAATTTTGTGTTGAAGCACAGAAGCCAAACACAACCTTTACCCTCTCACTCTAAGAGGTACAGTGAAAGGCAAGGCAGCATTCACTGTATATTCCATAATAACTTAATTTTTCAAGAGGAAAATAAATTCTGGATAGTACTGGTTACTTAGATAAAAAGGAAAACTCCTACAAATAATTTTCTTTCCTTTTTCTAACCAATTTATAGACTTCAAGTCAGGAGTGATCTGGAAGAGAATTCATGGCATATTTTGTGTCAAGAAGTTTAATAATAGTCATGGCTTTTAAAAGTGCTTACTAGACTACTCTGTGCATTTGAATATTTTCTTTCACTGTTGAATACAATCTTCTATGGGAGTACATCATGCCCTTTAATTAAACATTCTTGAGTATTTGGATTTTATCTCATAGATACACCACACCCTGCTTGTAAAAATTCCATCTCAGGCAGTCAAAGTGCTTGAATTATTTCAAAGATGAGTTATTAATTAGAATATCTACAGACCATGTATTTACAATCTGGTGCCATCCCTCCCTGGGGAGTGCAAACTTTTATCTGCTGCATTACTTACCTGCAGCTGAAACAGAGCCATTACTGGCTGGAATGCAAACCCCATCTTGTGCAACTCCTCACCACTACTCTCAAAAAGAAGAATTGTGAGATAGGTCCAAATGGAGGACATTTTTAAGGTGTTCTGGATGTAAACCCCTTGAATTAAATTCACTTCACTTAAAATGTGTCTGTAGCTACATAATGCTGTGGGTGTGCTAACTAACCCATTCACTTCATTTTGCTTTGTTTTAAAAATCCTCACCTGAGCCACAAACTCTTGAGAAGGAGTAGGTGCCAGCAGGATGGTAACAGACAGGATTTTGCTTCTCAGAGTGGTCCCAGGTTTAACAGTCACTGGACACAATATGCAGCTTCCCAATGCCTGGTGCCAGCCAGGGCACCATCCCTGCTCTGACTCAGAGGTGGGAGTACTCCAGTCTAAAATCACCAAAGGCAACAGCAACTCGCAAAATACTTCCCCAAGCCAAGGGGTGAAAGCCAGTGCCAGCTGTGAGCTCACCAGCACCGCTCCCCAGCATCATTTGCTTGCCAATCTTCTGCGGCATATTTAGCTTGCCAGGCGCGCCGGCTCATCCCACTCTCCAAACGTTTAGCAATCAGAAACAGTGATAGCTTGGAGCTGCCATGGCAGCCAAACACCCAAACAGGCAAAAGCAAAATGTGAGAGGGAGGAATATTGTGTTACCAGGCTCATGAGCTTTCACAGGCAACTTGAAGCACTCCAAACCATATAATTCCTAAGTGCAGCAAGGAAGGTGCTGCCATTCCACAGAAGGAAATCCACAGGAAATCCTACTGGCTGAAATACGCCTGGGAGATGGCACATGGGAGCTTCCAGTGAGCAAGTCCCATACATGATTCAGAGATTATAAGGAGCAAGTGGTAGACAGAACTGCTGCCACAGGCAGCCCCCAGCACACACCAGGCTTGCCTTTGCATGGGTCAGTATGAGCTCCTGAGGCAGCCTGCTGTGCTCAGCTCTGCCTGCCCCTCCCCATGCTCAGGTTTGGGAGAGAAAAGCAATCTCATACAGCAGTGGCACTGAGCACAGTGCCAGCTCCTCAGCTGTACATGGGGCCCTCTCCAGCTACACAGAAAAGTCACCAGACTGGAGGAGCTAAGGAAAAAATTGGCTCTGAAGCTTGGGCTTCATGTCATACCCATGAGAGATTCCTGCCCTCCTATGCTACTGCTCTCCTCATCCAGCATGCTTGCCTCAGAAACCTTTGACCCTCAGACATTCCACCTCTTAAAAGAAGAGATGGATCAGCAGCAAGGAAGCTAATATTGCCTGGGAAAGATAGATATACCTGCTTCAGCTGCAGAGAAAGCAACCTCCTGGCAATTTTGCTTGGGAACCATGCCATGAACAGTGGATGTTTTTTGGATTTACTTCTCATCTGCCTTAGCATGCCCAACAGATTTGTGGAGGTATTAATGTGAGAACATCACCTACTTTGGGAAGCAATATGCCAACGAGAGGGGGTTTGAAACAAAGAGAGAAAAACTGAGAGAGGAGAGAGACCTCATCCATATTCTCCTCTTGTTGAAGATAAAGGGGGAAGAGTTTTAACAACAGCAGAATGAAAGCAAGTTTCCCCAAAGTTCCGACATAAGAAAGACCTTAGGGTCAGCATGGGAAAAATGTAACAGAAAAGGGTAGTACAAGAGGTCAAAGCAGTTTTATGAGCGTTTTCCCTGAGTCAACAGAAAAGAAAACACCAGAAATATTAAAGAGCAAAAAGCTTGATCCAAAATCTCTCTCCTGAAGACACTCAGATTCTGTTTGAGCTTACATCTGGGTTTGAACTTCAAAACTTGGGCTCCTTTCTGTGTAACCCAGTGGGATGAATCAAACCTGATCTGAACCATCTGGAAACCTGTTGATGCTTCAGAGATGCATTTTTCAGGTTGTGCCAGTCACCAATTTAACAGAAAATACTCCCTAGATTTCCTTCTCTTCCATTTATTTATACATACATTTGTTTTTCAGGTACTTCTTTATTTGTAAGTACTTACTATTTGTCTTACAAAAATTATTTATAAACACTTCTTTTCTTTTTGGAAGTACTTTTAATTCATCCATCTACTCAACTCTCGTCTAAGTCAGAGCTTTTATGCATTTCTTCAAACAGATAATTGGCCATGATGGCAATATCAGCACAGAAAAACTTTTTCTGCATCTCTTTATGTTTCTGTTCTTTTCGGAGAAACGGATGTTTGGGTTGTAATAAAAGGACTGAAAAATACATTAATCCTTATTAAGCCGGTAGAGCCAATTGACAGGGCTGGGACTGTCTGCTTCCTCTGCCCTCCCTTCATGGCCTTCCGTAATTTCCTCTCCTCTCCTTTCCTCTCCTCTCTTCTGACACTTGTTTGTGTTTGGAAGCAGCATGCTCCCTCCTGACAGACTGGGACAGGGGCTGAGAGGGGAAATGTCTGGACACATTTAGTCCAATTAAATGTTGGCATCACATTCAGTCTTTCCAAAATGCACGTAAGAAACTTTAAGTGCCAAGCTGGCCATTGCAAATTGATACCTCCCCATTTGCATTTCCTTGCATCTAGCCACAAACAGAGAAGGCATTAATTGTAAACAAGCATGTCTGCCATATGCCCCTCTTTAATATCATTCACAAATGTTCTGCTAAAACCTTTCAACTTCCAGCAGACAGCTTCCATAATCCCATGTCACTGACAAGTTCTGGCAGAGCTTAAGTGTTTGCTGCTGACAACTTCCCTCACTTTCCTTTTCCAGCTGTGGCAGCAGCACACATTTACACAGCAGCATTCTCTGCCCAGCGTCATCCCAGCCTCCCACCGTTCCTTCTACAGACATGTTTGCAAACAGGAGCTTACAGTAAATAAACAAACATGCACAGCCCTGCACATGTGGTCTGTACATCATCTCGAGCCATTGGGGCTTTCAACAAGCCACTGCTCCCACAGCAAGGCTTGTGGCACGAGCCCAAGCTGTGCGAGCATGGCAGCAGTGCCCCGGCATCCATGGGTTCTGTGGCATCCGGGCAGCGATGAAACCTGGGCTCTGCTGCACACAGGGACACAGCCCTGATGGGCAGCATTGGGAGTTTAACTGCTGGGTGAGAAAGCAGCAGCTGGGTAGGGACAGGCACTGTCTCCCACTCTCTCCCACTACTTATTCTTTTTTTTGTTTTAAACAACCAAATCTTGTTCCTCATACTCCTGAGCAAAGACCTTTAAAAATGAATGACACTACTCATATAAACGAATTAAGGGTCAGTTTAGAGTGTTATTAAATTAAATGCTTTATACAGAGTAACTAAAGAGCTTGGTGGAATTCATGAAACTAGATTCAGATCTCAGATGCTTTTCAGAGCAGCTGGAAGGGTTTTAGAAACTGAACAGAAAAACTCTAAAAGCCTTTGCTCAGAACTCACTGCAACATCCAAACGAGCAACATACTTCTACATCACTGCTACAGCTCTGCACTCCAACATGCATTCACAGATCTGATTAGATCCAACTGCCAGTTAAGAACTAAATGTACTGAGGCACGTCCCCAGCTGATTTCAGTATAAACTGAATAAACAGTATAAAGTCTGAAGTGTGACTGCACAAGTCGGTCCATGGTCACCACTGAACAGCTGAACACTCGCTGAGCCCTAAACAGACAGAGCAGCAATCCACCCTGTATTCACATTGCTCTTGCATTGTTTTCACCAAAAGCTTGGTCCACCCAGTTTAAAATGCGGTCTAAGGAGTGGTCACATGCAGGAATTTCTGAGGACAGGGAAAATCTCCCGTTACTTTTTGGTTTTAGAGAAGAAACAGCGCTCACCACAGAGCACTGAGATAAACAACCTGTGCTGCTGGTTACACGTTTGGTACCTGCACAATGGGGTGCCCCCCCGCAGATGCTTTCACAGCCCCTCGACTGCCTTCTGTCTCGTAATGAGCTCGGTGGTGAGATTTCGGCTGCACTTCGATGCGCAGTTCGTAAGGTCCTGAGTGAGATGGCAGCTGCCAATCCAGAGCAGGCAGGGATGGGCTACAATGGAAAGGAAAACAGATTAAAAATTAACATCAAGTACACTATCACAAACCACAAGCAACCAGCACTATTACTTTAGACACCTAGTCTCGTAGTTCATCCTTCACCATCTTACAGTTAAAATTTAATCGATAAGGATAATGTCATGACATAAGTAATTTAGAAGGTATTGGCTATTTTAGGAAGATTTATGGGTCGAGCATATCTGTTGGCCCAGATGCTATCTAATTTGTATCCAAAAGAGAAAATTTTTAAGACACAGATTACAAATATTATATATTTGTATATATATAATATATATATACAAATATTATATATACTAATTCTCAAAGCAAAATAAAAAGGCAGAAAGACATGGGGAGTTTTAGGAAGATGATTTCTGCTGTGAAAGTGAATGCCAAACTAGTTTGGCATTTAATGAATCTAATGGGTTTCAACAAATCTTCTCTGTTTACAGGGGGTAGAAAGATGAAGGAAAAGCTATTTCCCTGCTTCACTCCCAACACAAAGCATGTCTGAGAGCCTCGAAGCAAAGCTGATCTCTTTTGGGTTAATACACTGCAAAGGAGAAAACTCTGAAGTCAGAACTTGCTTATGAATCCTATTGATGGTGATGAGCAAGCCTGCAGAACATGCAGCTCACTCTTCTGGCTCAACACTGACTCTACAATTAACTAAAATACTAAAATACCAAGCACCTATTCCCATCAAGCAGCCTGACAGCATTCAATGCTGGGAGAATGAGATTCTTAGAAACCCTCTTCCAGTATAAAACCACACTTGAAAATAGCTGGGAGACCTCTAAGAAATGCCAAGTTGATGCTTTGAAAGAAAAGAAACAAGGACAGTAGAAACAGCAGCTGTGAGACAGACTTACTAACCTTTAAATTGAAGTAAATAAGCTTTACAATTAAAACACTAATTTCATGTCCACTCTATATTCTCTCCTTTGGTGAATTTTCTTCACTGAGTGTCCTTCAAAAGTCTTTGAAAGTAGTTAAACAGCCCAACTGCAACACCCTTCCCTGCCCTTTCATATGAAACTTTATTTTCTCTCCCATCAGCCTGGAGAAGACAACCAGCAAGCAGAAAATCGTGGCCCTTTGTAGGTGCCATGGACCAGGGGTCCCTGGCACTGTGAGAGGACTTGTGCCACCACAGCCTGCAGGTAAGGGCTCACCAGCTCTCCCCAGCCTGCTGGGGAGGCTGGGAACTGGGGATTTACTGGATCCTTGCCTCACTACTGCAGCCCAGGAGCAAGGACAGTCTGAGCAGCAGGATCACAGATGAAATCTTTCCTTTCCCTGTGAGCTGCCTGAAGGGGAAGGGATGTGCAAGAGCTTCCACACTGGATGCATATACTGCAAACACTTGTTCAGCTGGAGGCTGGATACTCCATGTTACCATCCCAGTGATCCACACTCAGTGCACTTGTATATTCCACAGGCACTACAGCTCTCAGCAGCCCTGCTGGCTCCACTGCAGGACAGGACTTCTACCACTAGCACAGGCACTTTTGTGCTTTGCCTTCTGGGTTTTTGAGTGCTTACCCAGCCCTGTACCACAGGCATATTGAACTCACATCTGTTACTGCCTGTGTGCGTATGCACTGCTGAGACTTCAGGCGGTGCTATGTTTCCCTACATTATCCTTCTTCATTTTTGACAAGTCTGAGCCACGTATCTGCATGCCTATGGACACACATTATACACATTACAGGGGTCAGCTGGAGCCACCAAGTCCCAGCCTGGTGAGGACCAGGATCACCTTTGCTCTCCCTGGGCACCTCCTGCTATTCCAGGACAGCTCAGTGGCAAGTTGCAGGCTCCAAACATCAAGGTATTCTGTTCTCCAGCCTTCAGGACATGGAGCCAAACAACAGAGAGAAAGGGAAGTATCCATCATCCCAGCTTACCCTAAGGGGAAGTTTATCTGAAAGAAAGTTGTCTCTGCAGGTTCTGAGCTTCCATGAACATCTGGAGTCAGGAGAAGCCAGGGGGGCACCCTCTCCACTGACAAGATCCTGAAAGGGACAAACTCTGAATTTCCCTTCTACCCCTTCACACATGGAAGCCCCTGCCTCAGCTACAGGCAGGATGTTGCACCTTCTGAGCTCCTGTGCAAGCCTTTCCCCCAGAATGGCCAGGGCTCATACAAGGAATGAGGAGACAGCAGAAAATTACGGACAGGTGGCCACTGTATGTAGCCAGTGCTCTTTGCGTAGCACTTTAGGTACACATATTTTAGTCTGAAAATAAAAATCTGGATGAAGCATATTTGAGTAATAATAAATGACAAGGAGTAGAGCAAAACAGCTGTGTCTCTCCTGGTGATGATCAGCACACATTTTTAAACAGATGTTTCTGGTTTTAAGTAAATTCTCACTTGATGGATTTTTTTTCTGAGGATACAACATCTATCAGATTAGAAATTTTTAACACTTAAAAAGGAGAACTCTGACTGACAGCATGTAGTCCTCAAGTGAAGAGGGTTGTTTTTTTTAAGATACATAGAAGTCATAGTTTTGTAATTAATGACATCTCTTTGAAAGAAAAGAACCAAAGAAGAAACACACAACCTCCCCTTTTCAAATCAGCACCTGAAAATGTTAGTATAATTAAGTTGTAAAATTCATGTTCTCAAATAAAGTATGAAAACAAAAATATCGTTTGCTGTTAGCCTCAAATCTACAATCAAAATTCCAAAGCACCACCTGCCCAATTATAAATTGACAATTAATGGGAGTTTTCCGGATAGAGGAAGCAAAGTGATGCATTTAGCAGTGTCATGGACTGGGGCTGTCAGAGCTATTTCCTGTTAGGTTATCTTCATCATGCACTTAATTTTCTGCAGCTAAACATGGTTAAAGGAAAAAGCCACCAAACAAATGGTGCAGTAGTAAAATCAAATCTGGTTGCTGCAAATATTAATTTGAAAAGGTCCAAACTACCTCATCAAGCCAGTGTCATGTGGAGGTTAGAAGAGCCCCACCATAGCAGTCAAGAAGAGGAATTAAAGGTCTTCATGCAGTCAAATACACATCAGTCTTTTTTCCTCAGATGATATTTTCCACCAGCTGAAAACCTGTCCCATTTCTTTCTGTGCCCTAATAAATCTCACTGTAGTCCTCCTAAATGCTGCAATGAGGTGTGGTTACTTCAAGGCAGGTTCACAAAAGCTGGTGCTAGGCTGTAGCAAACTGGCTCAATATAACTCTGTCCTACATAAATCAGATTAAAAACCAGATGAATAGTGATTTATTTTGCATACACCAGATACACAATATGATTAAATCAAAAACAGATTATCCAGTCTGGCTGACTTCTGCCTTTAGCAGAAAGATTTATCAAGTTACAAAAAAAAAAAAAAAAAAAAAACAGAAAAAAAAAAAAGAAAGGTACTAAGCAGCCCACTGGAATATATACAGGGAGGAAACAAAGCTAAAAACTTCTGCTAAACTTTTTAAAGATGTTTAAGCTCCATTTTCACATGGCTGCTATCCATTTGGGAATTAAATTATAATTACACTTTCTAAGCTACTAGCCCAAGGCCACTGGAAAAAGAGATTCACAAACATTTTTGTCCCAAACTGCAGAAAGTACAAGAACAACTGCCAGTCTCACCCTGGGACTATCCCTGTTCTTGGACAAACACTGCAGCACAGAGTCATCTACCCCAGATAGCTGCCTGAGAGTGGCATGAACCACTGCCTAGAAGGAGAAGATGCTCAGTGTCTTTCAGCACCCAAAGTTAAGTGAGTGACCTAGAAGGAGTACAGCTGAGACTGGATGCCCTGTGCTAAACTTATTTTTTTCTGACAAGGAGTTTTCCTATAGAAACAAAAACACAAAATAGAAAAACCACAGGGCTGCTGAAACTTTTACCAAGCTGCTAGCTTGAACCTGCTCCAACTCTGCACCAAATGCAATTATGGTTACAATTTATTATTTATTACTCATCTCACATTGAAGTGGATGCCTGTGAAAGATCCTTGTGTGTGATTTTGAAAGAGTAAGAAAACAACGGTGATGGCTACGTGTCCACCAACTCGACTGTGGTCAGAAAAATACACCTGCTTTATATTTCACCTGTGACTTAACACGGGCAGATTTTACTCTCTCTTTTTTTTGAATTTCCTGTCTGACAATTGAGCAATCTGGCTGTGGGCTGTTAAAATAGATGCTGTGTCCCACCCTACACTTGGCTGAATTTTGCTGGCATGTGGAGCAAGTAGCTCCTCTCTGAAGTGCATGAGGCACCCTGGAATTCCTCATGCTGAAGTCTGAAAACATGAGTCATCGTCATTCTCCCACATAATACTTCACCCTTCTGTCCTAAAAATTCACACTCAGAGATTGGTTTGCATGGGAAGTTTCACATTTGATGGCTTAGAGAAATGACAAGAAACTATTGCTGCAGGAATGGAGATAACAAGTGGCTGGCATCACGTTTCTGCTTATTCTGAATTTAGAATCCTAGGGTGTCAAAAGAGCTGGTGAAGGAAGGCCATTAATAAGATGCTCACAGGGTTGTTTGAATGAACTAAAAAACAGTTGGGAGAAAGCGTGGGGAAGATTAAATCAAACAAACAAAAATATATCAGTTTACTGAGACAGGCTTCCAAGTAGTCTTCAGCCTTATGGTGCAGCAACCAAATGTAATAAAAAGTCACTGCTATGTGATGGCAAAACAAACATCACAAGTTGAATGTATCCAAACATTCCTATTCAACAGGAATATAGCAGAAAAGAAAAATAGATTAGCGGCATTTTGGGCTCTGCCCTGTCCACTTCCCAGCGCCAGCCCCTCAATTAACACTAATGAGTCCCAGGAGATGGTCACTGCCACACAGCCACAAGTTCCCACTTCACTGAGTCTTGCCCAGACAGCCCTGCCTTTGCTTTGTCTGTGGAACTTCCTCTCGCCTGCCATAAACACACAAGTTCGCCAGGGATGCACAGGTCAGCAAATGTGGTGCGGCTGCACCACTCACTATCTCATCTCATCTTAAGATTGCTGGTACCTTTTTCTTGAGAAATTCAACTTTTCCCAAGTAGGGTTGCCCTCTATTTCATGATCTGAAACAAAACACCTCTGCAAAAACAAAAACCAAAACCAACCAAACAAAAAACTCCCGCAAAATCAAAAGCATCTGAAAGGTCTGCAAATGAATTTTTCTTCTTTTGAAAGAAAGAAGAAAAATTTCTGCAACATTTTAAAGTCATAGTTTGTAATCATAGTTTGTTTGATACATCATTTGTAAAATTTGGGGCCTCAACTTTTGCATGCTTGAGTTTAATTCGGTCAGAGTCCCAAAAGTAGAATCCAAAAAATCCACAAAAAAAACCCAAAAAGCTCACTGATGCAGACAAAAGTCAAATGTGCTTTTTGCAACTTGCAGAGAGGTATCCAACCATACATTCTCTAGGTACAGACTTCAGTCTCCATATGTAAAACTACATAACCACGTGCCTGTGAGGTGAAAAACATATATGCATATTTTTGAGGTTGAAAAAGAGACGGCAGCTAAAGAAAATGTGGCTTTTGACTGTTAAAAAACAATAAACTGTGGAAGTAAACACCATAGGGAGCTTTTAAAAGTCACCTGTTATACCTGCAATCTCCTTTGGGTGTGGTAGACCTCATATATGCCATACACCCAACCAGCAAACCCAACCATTTCTCCTTCTCTTGAAAAACAATACATTTAGTGCAAGCTCAAGTGTTAAAGGCCAACAGACTCCTTGGATTAAATTGATTACACTTGATATAAATACAATGCACTACTTTTCGAAGAGTAAGAAACTGCCTCTGAGAAATCTCAGTTTGTGTTTAATCAAATACAGGAGGTGAAGAGGAAGTCATATAAAATGTGCAAGATATTTAGAAACATGGCACTTTGGTGAGTGACTATACTTTTTGTTGTGATATCGGGTGATTTAGGACCTGCTTATGAGCAGGTGCAGAATACAAAAAATGGGATTTCAGTTTGGAAGTAGTCACTAACAGTGCCCCCATAGCCGAGGGCAGAGTCCAGTCCTGTACTTCCATTTTGGTTTTGGCATTTTTGCCCACAAGACATCCTGCATTACATAGCACTTAGGAGAGATGGCAAAATGGCATAGAAGGAACACCACTGACACACCAAGGGTTTGAGAAACACAGAGCCTCCTCTGCTTGTACAGTAACTGCCCAATAGAGTAATTCTCTTAAAATTATTTCCTACAGTAAGTCTAAGAGAGATACTACAGACAGAAACGAGCTGCATTTGAATGAGACAGCACAATGCACAAATACTAAAATAAAAAAAATATGTTGGAAATAAAACTGAAAGAGAGCTTCACAAAGACCATCTCTTGACTCTGCACCATGATTTACCTCCAGGGCTTTTTGAGGCAGACTGGTATATTTAGATAACTATTTTGGTCTAGAAAAGGTGTGATTCCCATTGTTACCTCACTGCTTGCTCCAGTGCTTCCCCTGGAATGTCTGCTTGGTCTTTAAATATTTTCTACATCCAAAGATTTGGTGCAAGGCCTTGGGCTGCAACCAAAGGACTGCAGCCAAATCTCAGCCAGCCCTGGGTTAACCCGTGTAGCTCAATCCTCAGCTGTGAGGTCAGCCTCTATCCTGCCACCCTGTCCTGAGATCCTCTGCACCCTCGAGTCCCGTGCAGGAACAGTCCCATGATCATAGTCTGAAAAGGAGATGTGTGAGCCCAGATCTGCATCACAGAGCCCACAGCCTGGGGACTGGGCTGAGCATCCGAGCTCACGAAACACATAAAGACTCAATTTCTGTTAAGGCAGGCATTATTGTAGTCTCATTATATACTCTTATTATTCCCCTGCTCCAGGATTTGAAAAGCCTAAAGCAGACTGAACTTTAATTATGAAAAATTAAAAACATCATCAATTTTAGTAACAATAGCAAAAAGCAGTTTCCTTTTAAGACTGATGCCCACTATAAAACCTTGGGAACAGAGACAGCACTCAGCCGATGGTGTGCCTGCTCCCTCCTGCTACCAAAGAGATGGGAATGCAAGAGAGGGAGGGAAAGGTGTCAGTGATTTTCCAAGGCATGCTGGCTTTTGATGAAAACTGTACTGCATATTCAGGAAGGGACAGAGGAGGTAATCAAATCTGGTTATCTCAAAATCATTATGACTGGGTAGATTTCGGAGCCTGAGTTGTTTGTTGGAATCCACCCCTCCAGTCCTCGCGTTTGAAATAGAACAGATGTGTAACATAACAGGAAAAAAATCCAGCTCTGTTGTGACAAATTCTTAACCAATTTTTTGGAAAGATTTAAAATAACAGTTTCTGTTGCGTAGGCTGTGATCCTGTTGACGTCCGTGCTCACTTGTCCAGTACTTTCATATACATAAAATGAGAGGTATTTTTGGTGGAAGGAAGCACTGTCAGTGTATCTGATTGGTAAAATAACTTAAAAATCACATTTCAACAGTAACTTCCAACTGCCCTAGAGCACGAGTTAATGAGATCACATGGAAACATATTGCAAACCAGGAAACATATTTTATACAAGACCAAAACAGTGGAAAAAATGTTAAATACACAACATAGTGGTGCTTCGTTCTGTGCACTTCACCTTTCTTGTTTGTGTTAGCGCACATGCACGCCGGGTGCCTCCTGACGGAGCACGGCACAGCGCCTACGGCCGCTTGCTGCAACGGAAAGATAAAAGCCTGTTTGGGCAAACTGTCCTATTCCTGCCCTTGAAGTCATCGACAAAAAGCTGCCCCTGACACAACAGCTGAGGGTCAGCCTCTCTGATGAACATGGGCTACTTGGCACTGCAGTGGGGGAACATAAAAGGCTTTTTCTAAATAAATGGGAAGGCTCTGAAGGATTTGCCTGGTGTTAGAAGTCTCCACCCCAGCTCTGAAAGATGAGTGCCTAACTCTGGGTGGCCAGATCCAAAGGGGTTGCTGCGTTTGAGCCAGGGTCTTGAAAGGAGCTTGGCAATGCAGAGGAGAATGAGAATGATGAGGAAGGGGAGTGTGCTGCAACATTAAGAGCCATGGACCACTCCACCTCAGTTTCAGGAGACAGCACAAGGCAGAGAGGTGCTGGCTGAAAAAAGGTGAGACTGACAAGGCTGAAAACCAGGAAATGCATTGCTAACTAAAACACTTCAGCTACACACTTACTGCTTTCATTTTGAGAAAGGCAGCTTCACTGTAAAGAGCAAGAAGCCAGGTGTGCTTGGGGAGGAGGAGGAAAGGGAGTGACCATCAGAATCAGGGACTAGGAACAGCCTACAAGCCCTTGGAAAGCTAACTATTTTCCTGCACCACATGCCTCGTACAGAAGAGTCCAAAATAAAGTCTATATCTACGACAGAAAGAAAATGCAATGAATGTAATTAAGATTTCAGCTATATGGTACTGCTTCCTACCCGGAGCCCTGTTGTGATAAATAAATTTGATTAACAGATTGAACCACCAGCAGTTGAAAAATTAGTTTTTCTTCTTTAAACAGAAGTAGCAGGGAAGACAAAAAAAAAAAAAAAACAACAGAGAATCACTGTCCAGTAGAGACAGAAGAATATTGATAGACAGCCTTCAGATGAGCTGAAATAATTTCAGATAAGCTGAAATAATTCACAAAAGAACCATCTTCTTAATTAACTTTTATTCACTGTGCAAAAAGCATAAATGTAAAAGGCCCTGCAACAATCACCATAATGAAATCATATGCTTGTCCAGCAATATAAAAATACTGAGACATAATAAACTTCAAGTAAAGCCACAGGTTTGTTGGCACGAAATTGTCCTGCTCCCTGAGCTTCTGAATGCCTGATTTCCAGACTTCCCAGCCTGGGGCTCACCCCCAGGAAAGTGGATAACTGGTTACAACCTATGCATAGCCAGCTCCTAGAACAGCCTCTTTCACCCTTCAAGGCTTGACCCGTGGTTACACCACACCAACAACAGAGGCAGTGTCACAAGCCACAGTTAAGTGGAGTGAGTGGATGGGCAGATTTGGCAGGAAATGAGACAGGAAGGAAAGGAAAAGGAGGAAACAAAAGCATACAATAAAGATACTACTGGGATTGTCTTCTAAGTCGGGGTTCCTTACCTCATGTAGGATGTTGGAGATAGAGGCTTTGGTTTGGCCCACTGATAAGGATGCTGTGGCACAGACAAGTACTGCTCACAGAAGTTTCCTTTCCTGATGTGCTGGAAGCTGGAGAAGTCTTCTGGTGACAAATCAGCAGCTGGCGATATGGTCCCATGATCTTCGCCAGCCGGCTCAGTTTTGAGAGTCATGGATGGGGTGTGATCAATGGTGGTCTTCCTTGACTTGATGGGAATCCCATCGTTCATATCGATGGTGCTGTCAGTGGTGAGGGCGTTGATGGCAGCGACAATGGCGGAGCTGGTGTACTGGTTTGTGTTCCCCAGCCACGTGTCATCTGTGACACTCACCCGTGGTGAGTTTTGCGGAGAAGGAGTGGGGGAGTGGTGTGGGGAATAGGAAGTCTGCCGGCCATTGAGGCTGTACTTCCTTTTGTTGCAGGGAGACGGAGGCCTGGAGTTGCGAGCCCCCAGCCAGTTCTCCTCTGTGATGCTTGTTCTGGGAGACGTCGATGGAGAGTGCCTTGGGGAACTGAGCAAAGTACAGGCCACCATGGTGCGCTGGTAGCCCTCCTCTGTGTCAGTGGTCTTTGGAGACACACACGGGGACTGCCACGGAGAGGTCTGAGGTGAAGTGTATGGATATGAGTAGTTGGACTCATAGGAAGACGCTTCAGAGTTGCAGCTTCTGGAAGACAAACTACTCGCTGGACTGAGGCAGGACGGGTCTCTGTATGCCTCGATGTTCGGCAAGTTCAAAGTGGCAGTGGAAGGCGACCGCTTGGCGTTAGGGATGGCCTCCTCCACCTCATCATGGAAAAACTGGTTGTTGTTATGATGCAATCCCATGTAAGACGTGATCTCAATTCTGGGGCTCTCCAGCGCTGGAGCCCCATTAGGTCTCATGTTTGGCGGCAGGTAGTACTCGGAGGCTCCACTGTCAATGTGTCCTCCATATCCAGAGGGATGGTTTGTCGATGGGACAACTGAAATGACGGGATTTGATGTCTGCAGGCCATGACATGGAGTTGACAATGAGGAATGTGCCACATTTAGAGGCAAGCCAGCATTTACATTTGAAGATGCATAATTATAGTGTTCTGGAAGAAACAAACAAACAACAAAGAATGACATGAGTTGCTGCACAAATATACTTACTTAGTAACATACCCAGCTGAAATGGTGGGACATGGCACAACACACAAAAGCACAGCTCTCCTCAACAGCACAGCCCACAGGTGTGCCATGTTGGGCAAGAGGCTGCAGACTAGCATCCTTGAAAATGCCACTAACTGAACAGAACAAGACAAGATATCTTGGAATGGGGAATCTACGCAGACAGAGCTGGTCTTGAGAACATGGTTCCTAGGTGAACCTTCAAAGCAAAATAACTGAGTCATCAAACAACATTGCTTCAGGATTCTGGGAGACTGCAGCATTCAGAGATGCAGCTGAAGAGATGTGTTTTTACATAAGTGAGCCTAACTCCCTCCCTGAAAAGTTGGAATACACAAAAAACTGGACAAAAAAACAAAAGTGGAGGCAGATTAAAGCAACGAAAAAGATCAACTGCATTCTGTTAAAAAAATTATACACAATTGAAATTTCCATTACAGCAAGTTTCCAACTGGTTCCAGTTAACTAGGATTTTGGAAAAAGATGGATCTATTGATCTGCTCTGGTTTCTGGGACCACTTATCCTCCAGCCCAACTGGCAGAGGCCAGGTGAAGGATAAACATGGATGTCTCACTACTCAGCGACAGCTGAAATTCCACTGAAATTGCTGGTTATTGCACACGCCACATCGAGCGCTGCCAGCAGCGTGCTCTGGGCCAGCTCTCCAACCATTTAACAGTGCCGGGAGTATAAAAGCAAAAGCAGAGCTGCACAGCCAGTGTGGAAAACCTGGAAAGTGACAGATCACATCACAGCCTTGTGCCAATGAGCTCCCTGACCAAGCACAAGGAACAATGTGCCCTTTGCATGCCTCCATCCCTGTAGAGCAGCATCCCTGTGGACCAGCGTTTCAAAACTGGTCCACATGGCATTATCTCTGCCTCACCTTGCTGTCTGCCTTCTGAAGGCACTCCTTCAGCTCTGCTCCCTTGTCCCAGGGATGTATAAGTGACTCTTTTTGCCACCCAGAGATATTGGTGGGCTGCCCATGGGGGAAATAGGCAGCCCTCTACCAAGGACAACATGCCCCTGGTGCTCTGAGCTGTGGTGGGATGAGGAATCATCACCTCTATTCTTCCTGATATAGGGAAGCTCTGTGTCACCGGGACATATGAACCAGACACGTAAGCCCTAACACCAGTATCTCTTACTTTACTGGAAAAAGAGAGCAAAATCTTTGTATCAGGGACAATGACTGCTGAACTCTGAGTCTGGGTAAGGCTGGTGTACAGGTTCCTCTCAGAAGTCTGGAAATGCACCCAGCTCCAGCCCCAGGCTGTGCTTGCAATGCATCAGCCTTCCCTGAGGTTTATTATGGCAGCAGCATCACTTTCCTGCAGGACAGAGGGAAACTCTACATGCCTCATGGCCACAGCCAGTCCACATGGGAAACCTGTCACTTTCTATCCCAGGAGGCAAGTTCCCTTGGCAGTCATCTTGCGCACCTTCCATCGGAAGATATGGAAAGGCTGTGTTAATTACTGCAGCTGCTATTCCAGAGGCAACCAGGGAGCTCTGCAAATGCAAACGAGCCTCCAAGCTGGTAACCAGCACAGCCAGCTATTCTCTTTCTCTTGTTTATCAGCTCAGCCCTCTCTAGTGTCATCCACCTGTGATCCCACGCTCACCTTTCTCTCTGGCAACGACTCCAAGGCAAGGTACTTAGGAAAAATTAATGTGCTATGGCAGCTTCACAGCAGCTCCAGCTGATGCATGTCATAGCAAGTAACAGTTGGGAATGATGAGCAATAACACCTTTTGAACTTGCTCTCTAGTCTGCCCTCAGATACTGGCCATTTGCTCAGGAAGGGTCATTAAATTACATTGCAGTGTGCCACAAATAACACTGGATTATTCAAAACATGCTGCAGCTTCACGCTCTATTCAAACAACCAGGGAAGCAGGAAATACAGCAAAAGAGGTGCTACTTGACAAAATCTAACTGCATTGGTCACACCAAGGGGCAGATCTGCCACGGGGATCAGAATTCCCTCCTTCCAAAATCAGTTCTGTTTTGTTGCTGCCCTGCCACTTGGCCGCACCACCCAGTGTCACCACAACCACCACCACTTCCCTCCCTCCTACCCGTCATGGAAAAAACCCCTGACATGGTACAGCTGTAGTAAGACCTTATCTGTTTCAGAAACTAGCTCAGAGAAAGGGTCTAGAGTAGTGCCTTCAGGGCAGCTTCAGCCCCTTCACTGCTTCCTCCAGCTCCAGAGGAAGGTGATGTCCATATCCACTCTGCTGCTGGGACACTGGCTATGCTCTTCTTCCACATACCCTTCCACAGCCTCCTGCTCTGGCATACAGCTGGAAGGCACTGGTGACATGGCACAGCTGGGAACCACTCCCAGCCAGTCCCTACCACGCACCATGCAGCCAGACAGTCCAGGCAGGAGACTGGGGGCTCAGCAGTCTGCCCCAGCTCTGCACCCACCAGGTGGGCTTTGCCTCTGCTGACTGCAGAATCAGTACTCTTAGATCTTGTATTAAAAATAAATAGGTAAACAAACAAAATAACAGGGACAAGTACTGTGAGCCCAGCAGTTTGCTCAAATTCTAATGCATGACTGGGGTGAATTCAAACACTGCAGTCTGCTGGAGATCTGCAGCCCAGACTCAATAGGCAATACAAAGCTCAGATGAGCCTTTGGAATCCAGTTTAAAAAAAAAATTAAAAGACAGCTCAAGTGCTATAAGCAAGTTCCTTATTTCACATGACAAGGAATAGCCACTTTTAGAAATATTATGCTTTTTTTTTTAAGCCAACTTTTAAAGGCCCAAGAAAAATAACACCATACAATTCATAGTTTGTGTACAATAGTACACAAAATAAAAAGATGCAAAATCCAAAGCCTTCCAAACATATTTAGGTATCTTAAAATTACAGGCATCATGTAGAAAATATGTCTACCAAATATAAAAGTCTCAAAGCCAGAACTAGGAACAAGACAGAGACCTTGGTTTGTGGGCTAAAAACCCCCAGCTAAAATTTCTGAAATAAGCTCATTCTCCAAAACTTCCATATTTACAAAATTCATCAAACACACATCCATAGTCAGCATTTATAACATGCTGATGTTTTCCTCACCAGGGTGAATGAGACAGGTAGAAATAAAATCCTGCATCACATAATGTAGCTATGTAGGATATTTTGACAGTCCTGATGCAGATGAAAGGCAGGTAATGCCTGTGCCGTGGTGTCACTATTATGACTGTGATTCACAGAGGCACCCAGGACCAGTGTACAGACACATTCAATAGGGTATTTTAATATCCTGGGCCAAACCCCAGTATGAGATAGACCAGTGCAGGTTTGCATCAGTTCTGCTCCAACAAATCCACACTTATGGTAAGTATAACTAGGACAAACAATTGGACCCTTTTGAGTTGTGAGCACACCTCCACATATTACGTTTCCCTTTGTAGCAGTTAAAAAGCTCCTTCTTTTCCTCTAGTTATTTCACAGTAAGTGAGTTATTTCACAGCAAGTTTTATTCCTTTCTATCATTAATGGTCGGATCCTGCAAGGCACTGAGCACCATCATTTTTTATTTACATATTTCAAATAGGAATGCTGAACACCTGCAGCTTGTAGGGTGTTTAGAGAAGATGAGGGCTGTCTTACATTGCTCAAGATGAAGCCACATCTATGTCTGTGTTTAAATTACTTTCAAAATTGCCTAATGGAGTTAGGTACTTTTCTCACACTAGGACTTTGACATTAATTTGCTTAGGCCCCTCCACTTTAGACACTCAGGTGTCTAACCACTAGAACGCTTATCTGAAAAGCTTGGTGTGAAACTCTAAAAACTGCCTTCTTCTAAAAACTAGAAGCTCATAACAACTATTTGGACGCCGACATTCTCCCAGAGAGGTGGGCAACTGGGGAGAGCTAGGAAGGTGCAAACACCTTCGCTCATATCCTGGTAGGCTGCCAGGATTTGCAAACCTACTAGAATTTACAGGCAAAAAGATAAGGCACAGAGCAAACACAGCCCTACTCTGAGGCAGTGTTAAGTCATCCACTTGTACAAGAGCTCTTTACGGTGACCCGCTATCACCGACACTGCAGCGAGTTAACCACGCACCAGGAAGCGGCAACCTTCTGTCTCTGCCAGTTCCAGCCTTGTTTGCCTCATTTCCACCTCAAGCATTGCTTAAAGCCATAAAAACAGACATCCGGACCGAGACACCAGAGTTGGAAACAGTTGTGATGCGTGACAAATTCACGCCCGTTATTTTTATTTGCGGATGACCTTCAAGCTAAACCCTAAGTCCGGCTCACGGGGGGATGGGGAAAGCGGGCTCAAGTGAGTTCTCAACCAGGCCATCTCTGTCACGGGCAAGACCCAAACCCAGCCGGGGAAGCCGTGCGAGAGGTCAGCGCGGGGGTCCGGACATCTCAAACAACTCCAAACTTCTAAAAACTCTGCACGGCGGCCCCCCTGGATCGTCTCCCCCTGCACCTCGTTCGGCTGCTGCCACGGACCCGCCAGAGGAGCGCCTGCCGCCCGGTCAGGACTCCATCCCGGTCGCCGCGGCCCCACTCGCCGCTTCCCGGCGCGGCTGAGGCTACGAGCGCTGCCCGGGACCGGGCAGATCTGTCCGGGCGGGATTGCTGGCTCCCCCTCCCCGCGAAGTGAGGTAGCCTTTTCCCCTCCCGAACGGGGCAGCGCAAGGAGGGCTCCCCGCAGCATCCCGCCGCCAGCGCTCCCGGAGATATCCCGGCCGCCCTACCGCGACCCACCTCCACCCTCATCGCTGTGCTTGAACTCGAAGAGGAAATCGAAGTCAAACTCCTGCTCGGCCTCCACGCCCGTCATGGCTCCCGCCGCGACCCCCGCCACGTTCCGGCACCCTGGCAGGGGTGGTGGCGCAGCCGCGGCCCGCCCCGTCGCGCCCGGACACCTGCTGCCGGCGGGCCGGGCTGCGCGGAGCCCCGGCACGGCGTGGGACGGCTGCGCTCGGTAACGTGATCTCGGCCCCGACGGGCGGCCTGTCTCGCTGCCGCCGCCGCCTCCGATCCGCCCTCCCGCGCGCTGTTGATGTTTCCGGGTGGATGCAAACAACCGCGGTGCCCGGCCCCCCCGCACCCTCCCGCCGGGGCTCTGCCCCTGCAGCGCAGCCCGTGATCCGCGGGGAGCCCTCGACCCATCCGGGGCACCCGGCACCGGGGGAGACCCAGACCGCCGAGAACTCGCCGTGGGCGGGATGGGGAGCCCGGGGATGGGCAGGGAGGGAGTTCACCTGCTCCCGACCGGCGGTAACAGCGGGGTCCGGAGCGGCTCCTTCCGCGCTTCAGCGGGAGGGAAGTGGGGAGGGAGGGCTGCTCAGCCCACTCAAGGGGGACACCGGCGTGTCCCCTCTTCGCTGACGACTGATAAAGTTTCTTCCACGGATGCCCACCACGCCGCGTCTGTGAGCCAAGAGGCTCCGCTTTCATTTATTTATTATTAATATCACTTAGTCGCAGCACCCACTAGTGCCAGCTGCTATAAAAAGCGCAGTAAAGCGGGACTCGGAACGCTGCCGGCCGCCTCCGTGCGCCGGAGAGGGAAAGGTCCTCTCCGGGCCGCCGCCACACACCGGGAGGGCACCTGCAAAGGGCTCCGGTGGCTGTGCTTACAGGACTCTGCCCGGCCTGTCTCTCTTCCCGCTCGTACGGGATACAAATTAGGGGAAAAGTAAATTAAGACTTTCTTTATGTTTCGAGGTGCTTTCCTGTCATGTTACACCGGGCCCTTCTAAAGATCCCCTCCAGGCAAAGGAGTGTCCGCCCCAGCAGCTCGGCTCGGCTCGGCTCCTCAGTTGCCGAAGCTTCAGGTCGGGTTTCAAAAGGAACAGTTTTTTAAAGCAGTTTTGGAAATAGTATTCTCTTATAAACCACTTTAGGTTTATAAGAGAATACTATTCAGGGAATACCATTTTCCAGGCTTGCGACCGAAATCTCCATTCTAAATTGCCAGGAAAACACATTTTTTTCCATCTGAGCCCATTATTCTTTTCCCCCTCCTCCGGGAACGAGCCTCCTCGCAGGCTGGGTTCTCGCAGGAGCCGAGCTGTGCTTCGCCCTGAAGGGGCCGTGAGTGCTGAAATGCCGGGGCTGACCCACCCGAGTGTGCTGAAGGCCTTGGCAGCAGGGAAACCGCTCCCCCTGCGCCTGCCCCGACCGTGGTCGCCCCGGGGCGCCGACTCAGGCCGCGCCGCAGGGAGGAGCGGCCCGCTTCAGCCGTGCACGCCCCTCAGCCTTTGCCCCGGCAGCGGGCACGGATGTGCCTCCTGTCCCCCTCCCTGCCCAGGGCCTACAGGCGGGACAGCCGCCAGGCCCCCGGTTCCACCAGTGTCAACCCTCCCTGACGCTACTCTGCTCCAGACGCCCATCTCCTGGAGTGCCCCGGCAGGGAGGAGAGGAGAAGCTCCCAAGTACCTGCTGCCCTCGATCCTTCGTCTCTCCCCCATGTGGTACCTGCAAGACTGGTGAATTGTCCCACACTATTTACAGACGGCTTGATTTGTCAGTGACATTAGTATTAGTGCTGTCAATGAAATATTTCGATTGGCACCCTTCCCTTGGAGAAAGAGGAAAAATGTGCCATGAAAATGTTAGAAACGAAGTGACACCACATGTGCGGACAGATTAACAGTGGCCCTCCAGCTAACAGTCCAGTTCGAAACAGTGTCATTGAACTGAGGAGAGAGAAACGAGCTATGGGGAAGCAGTGCGGCCTGGCAAGGCCATTTCCGTGTCACCAGCCGCCCTTGCACACCCACGGACCGATCTACCAGCTCAGCCACTGCCCACCCAGCCTCTCCTTGGAGTTAATTGGACTTGTTCCAACTCCATAAAGCGGGCCAACAAGGGATGCATCAGATGGTCTGCTTCAGCTGCAGCCCCCCAGCCTGAAGTGAAATGTAACTTGTCCATGGCATTAAACCTGGCATAAACACTGGCATTTTCAAAGGTAAAGGACACCACACCTTGCTACCACCCAAAGAAAAAAACGAGGTCCTCCCAGTGGGACTCTTTGCACATTTCTTCCCAGATTAAACAAGAAATAAAGTATTTTCTTTGATTGTTGTAGTTTGGCAATCAAATGGCACCTTAATTTGCAGGCAGCAATCCTGACGTGCAGGGCTCCCCTACGTGTTTCCTGGATTGGGTCACTCCTTCTGGCTGGACTAATTTTCTTAGTCCCTTACAAAATACACCACACCACTGGGGAAGAGAACTATTGATGAGGGTTAGCACATTTTAACATAGGCATCAGAAATGCCACAGAAATAAAGCCTCTTCCTTTACAAGGGGCTGAAGAATGCTTTTTATGTCAGCTGCCTCTGGATGTAATTTTTACAAACGGTGTATTCAGTGCCCTTGGAGCCCAGGGCATTGGAAGAGCTGTGCGTGCAGCCCACGGATGTCTGAGTGTGCGACTGGCACGCCAGTCATTTCTATTAAATACAGTATAATTAACTTCCATCCCAAAAGGCTCTCCACTTCGCAAGCGGAGCCACAGTCAAAGCCGCGCTTGTAGATTTCGCACTGGCAGAATCTTGTCAACTGCAATGAACCCCAAGGGTGAAAACAGCTGTGTAAAAATAAATATTAAAAAAAAAAAAAGAAAAAAAAAAAAAAAAAGAGAAAGAGAGAGAGACGGGTCTTGAGCTCCCTTCCAGCTTTCCGGGGACAAACCCGGGGAATGGAGTCCCGTTGTCCCACGCTGCAGAAAGAACGCGGCGGACATGGACAACCCCCCCACTTCGCCTCTTCACAACTTTCTCTGCCCGGGACCTGCGAGCTCGCTGCGCCCTGCCCGAGCCCCAGCAGCAGCCGCTGCAAAGCGGCGGCACCACTGTATAGGGAGGAAACTTGTGAGCCGGGGAAAGCGGGAAGGGAGCGGGGAGCCGTCGGGCCCGCAGCGGGGAGCCGGGATCTGCCCCACACCTGCCGCGGCGCGGAGGCGATGCCCGGCGGGAATGCCTGCGAGGTCCCGCTGCCGGGGCCGAAAGGAGCCGTAAGTAGCGGCAAGGTCCGAAAGTTTCGGCGGTAGGTGGATGGCGATGCTCCGGGGGGAGAACAGTGTCTCGATTGGCAAGAGGGGAGGGCGAAGTCAGCCAGACGCTACCCATGGCAGGGGCCAAGTTCAGCCCGGAGGAGCTGCGCGCGTCCTGAGCTCCGCTCCCACCATCTGTCCGTCTAGAAACTTTGCCACTGTGTTTTCAGGGCGCTTTTCGCAACAGGAGTAGAGAAAGAAGCTGTGATTCAGAGCTGGGATAGAAGGGCAAGCGCTCCCCCGGAGCCGGGACGCCGGCGGCAGCGCGCCCGCCCGCCGGGGGCGCGGAGTAAGCGGGGCGGCGGAGCCCCGCAGCGCGGCCGCGGCGTGCCCGCCTGTCTCGGTGTGCCAGGAGCGCCTGTACGGCGCCTGGCACTGCCCGGGACTCCTTCCTTTTCCCGAGGACGTGACTGCCTGCAACGATGGACTGTATACTGACCTCCCCCAAATCAAACCCCGGGATGGGGAGGGAATCCCCGAGCGTGCGCCCCTGACAGGATCCCAGGCGCACTCGTAGCCCCTCCGGCAGCGGGCCCGGGCCCAGGACCGGCGGGAAGCGGCCGGGAGCAGCGGCGCGGCCGCGGTGGCGCCCTGCGAGAGGCGAAAGAGACACCTATTGGCAAGCGGCCGCCGGCGAGGCTCCGGGCCGCCGCGGGGAAACACCGGGGGACACCGCCGCCCGCCCGCCCTCCGCCCCCCGCAGCGCCGCCCGTTACCTTCCTCAGCCGCCTTCATGGTGCTGCCGAGCGGGCGGGCGCCGTCCTGCGGGGCCGCCGCCGGCCTCTCTCTCCCGCTGGATGGGTCCCGCGACGGCGGCGCGGCGGCGGCCGGCGGGGCAGCGCTTGGCATCCACCCGGCGGGGCGGCCAAGCCCGGCGCCGCGCCCTGGGCCACTGCCGGCCCCTCGTCGCCTGGCCCGCCTGTCCCGCGCCCCCCCGCCCGCCTTCACGACCCGGTGACCGGGACCGCGCCGCCCCCGGCGTGGTAGCCGCTCCCGCGGAGGCACAGGAGCTCGCCGCCGCCTCCCCCCCGGGGACGGGGCATGGAGAGGAGGGCGGGTGTGCGTGGGGACTTCGGAGGCACTGCCCGCGCTGAGGCGGCGGGACGGGGCGGCGGGCGCTGCCGCCCGCGGAGAGCTGAAGCCAGGGGACGGGGGCAGTGAGTGTGCGGAGCGGGGAAGTCTCGCTCTGACGCAGGGCTGCACGCCCGGCGCCGCCTTTTTAAAGCTGGAAAACACCCCCCCCCCCCCCCCCCCGCCCCCCCCAACCTCCCTTCCCCTCCCGGCCCCTCTCCCCGCCCCGGCCCCGTGATGTCAGCCGGGCCCCGGCCCCGCCGCCGGCGGGCGGCCAGCGGGAGGCGGGCACCGGCGGGCACTGACGGGCCCCGGCCGCCCGCCCCTCCACGGGGCACGGCGCCCGCCCAGCCCCGGCCCCGCCGCCACCGCCCGCGGGGTCCCCTCAGCCTGCGGGAGCCGGGTGCCCTCCTGCGGGAGAACGGGCGGCGCGCCGGGGTGGCAAAGTGAAGGTGGGGAAAGAAGGTAGACCGGGGAGCGAAAGAGGCAGGCAGGGAGAGGGAAAAAGAAAGGAAAAAAAAAAAAAAAAAAAAGGCGAGGCAGCCTCGCATGCTGAAATCATTATGTAAAAAATCGCAGGCTTCCCCCGCTGTGGAAATTTGGAAAAGAGCATCAACTGGCAGGCGAGAGAAAGGAAAATCCCATTCTGCTAAATTACTAACAGACCCGCAGACTCGGTTTCAGTCGCTCCAGATTTATTATTATTGTTTATTATTATTCTGTAAATATCTCAGCAACACAGTTGTGTCTCATCACTTCGTAGCAGGGAGAAGAAGAGATTTCCATCCCACTGCGACTCCTCCTCCCACCTCCCATCTCCGGGATACCCCGTCCCGGCCCCCGACGCGGCCGTGATACCCCGGCCGAGGCGGGAGCCTCCCGGACGGGAGCTGCTGAGAGGGGCCGCGCCGCCCCCACTCCCAGCCCTGCTCCCCCTCATCCCCCGCTCCCTCTCCGTCCTCCCTCTGCCCCCACAGCTGGCAGGAGGGAATCAAACTTTTGGAATGGGACATGAGGGCCAGTTGGGCTAGTTTTGAGCATATATCTGGTGTGTGAAGAAAAAAAAAATCATAAATCTAGTCCCTGACACCCATGTGTGGTTGGAAATAAACCCAGTATAAAAGAAATCTTGTCTGCTTCTAGGGAACGGGAGCCCGCGGCTGGTTCTTCGGGGCGGGCTCCTCCACTGAAGAGCGGCGGAAGACGGTGCCCTGCAAGGAGCGCGCCCGGCGGGGAGCGCAGCACCCTCCATCGACCTCGCCGTTCCGTCGGGTGGGGAAACCCCAAAACCTGAACCAAGAGGGCGATACTTTTCTTTCAAGGAAAAGAGAACGGGAGAACAGAGGGGGGAAGCCCTCAGCCCGCAGCGGCCTTTCGGAGCCTCCCCTCAAGCACGCGGCGCGCGGCACCCGGACGTGGCGCACGCGAGACGCCGGGGCGCCGCCAGGGGGCACCGCGGGGCGGGGAGGGCGCGGGGCGGCGCTGAGGGCACCTCCCCCGTGCCCCCGACGGGGCAGCGCTCGGGGGCCCGCGGTGCCCGGGCCCGCGCCCACCGGCGCGGCTGCCGGGGCTGCCCGGCGTGGGGGGAGGAGGGGGGAAGATCCCGGCTGCTTCCCGGGAGGCTGGGGCGGGGGCGGGCGAGAGCCGCGCTGCTCTCGACGGGACTCTCCTGCCGTCCCCCGCCCCCCCGCCCGGTCTCCGCCGAAATGACGGAATCCCCCGTCTGTTTCCTCCTGTTTAATGCCGTTGCCCGGACCACCGTGGCGCCGCTCCAAGGCCCCGCCAGCCGGCGCGGGCAGCCGGCGGCGGCGGCGCAGCGCGGGCCCCGCTGCAGCCCCCGACTCCCGCCCCGGCCCCGCCGCCACTCCCGGCCCCGCCGCCCCCGCAGCCCCGCGGGGCCGCCCCGGGGCCGCCCCGCCTCCGCTTCCCTCGGCCCTGCGCCTCCATCCCGCCTCCCCGAGTTTGTTTACAGCCGCTACTAGGAGAGACTGTTACACGGAGCTTATTTTGGGAGTCGGTGATGACTAACGAAGTTAAAAGGAGCTTAGTACAGAAAACAACCTTATTTTTAGACGGCTGTTGTTTCAGTGGATCATTGTAGCAAACGCACCCCGGCCCTTCTAAAAGCCACATCCCCGATGCTAGGTCTCTCGTCCTGTGCTGCCACAGGACTCTGGTCCTGAGGCTCGCACACCGGCTGGCTCTCTTTGCTTTTCTTCCCTACATCTCCTCCCTAAATCCTGCCTGTAATGGCTTCGGCCACCGTTGGCCTTCATTATTTTGAACTTTAGGACGTCTTTTTTCAACAGTAGTAAAAACAAGCTTAAAAATGAGGGGAAAAAAAGTTATGAAAGTATTCGGAGTACTTTTTAGTGACCTCTGGTGCTGAGTTAGCAGGGACCAGTATCAGCCTCCCCGGTGGCTTTTGAGACAGGGCTGATGATTATGTAGAGCTTCTTCCCCTCCCAGGGAAGATGCAAGAAGCAGGTCTTCACATCTAGCTTCATTCTAAGCAGCTCCCTGGGCCCCTGCATGACATGCTGACCATCACAGCCCACATGTGGGAGAGGTCAGCAGTGGACAACAGGGAGATGTGTCTGCTACTGGGGCCTCCCTCCCCATCACTGTTCTTTTCCCTTTGTGGGTATCACTGCGTGCCAGTTCAGGCACTAAGACCAGACATAAGGCTCCCGCTGTCCAAATCTAGTCCCTCACTGACCAGTCCTAATCCCTCATGGGTAAATCCCAGCAGAGCTGGTGGGACCTCAGCAGGCTCTGCTCCACAGGGCTGTTCAGGCATGCATCCCAGCTAGAAATCCTCCCTTGGCACCAGTGCTGTGCCAGGACGTGTCTCCCCCCTGTCACTGCCATGCAGCCAGCTTTCTCCAGCTTTCCACAGAATACTTCCGCTGGGCCCTCTCTTTTTACCATCCACATCTGCCATGGAGTTGTACAGGCTCCCTGGGCAGTCCCGCTCCATCCGCATGTCCCACTGCAAGGATGGGGTGAGCTGCTGCTTCCCTTCCCCTCCACAGAGGCAGCTGTGCTTGAAAACAAAACACTTGCTAGACTTAACCAGTAATTGGGTTAATCAGCTGCCCTGCTGTACCTTTCTTCCATGGCTGAGACAGCACGCAGTGGCTTGTGTGGCCTGGGTCAGGCTGAGAGACTCGTCTATGTGACTGCACGTCAAGGCGGTGCTTGTGGGAGACAGTCACTTGGTGTACTGCAGCTGTCCCAAGGGAAAGCCACTGGACTGGGATAAGAGTTTGGTAAGAAGGGGGACAGAGCAGGCCACAGAGCCTCAGCCTTGGGACCCAGCCTTTTTGGGTTCCCATCCATTTTCCACTGCCCTGACAGCAATCAATTTGTACTGGAGAAATCAGAAGAAGAAAAAAAATTGGTTCATTACAGAAGGACGGAGAGTAGGAGAGGAGCCCCCCCTCTCTCTCCTCTCCCAGACCTGCAGAGTGGTGCCCCAGAATCGCAGTACTTCCCACTGCTGGTGATTGCTGGGCTGAGCCCCTCAATGCTGGAGCTGCCTGTGGGTCCCAGAGCTGTGCTGGCATTCCCTGTGCAGCTTGGCCATCTGACACCTGCTTCCTCCAGCCACAAACACCACACCTTTTCTCCAGGAAGGAGCCAAATGATGCAGGCTTCAGTGGGCACTTTTTGACTACAATTTACCTATTCTGCTCTTCTTTGCAAGCAAAGCACTAAATCCGTCCCCTGTTCTCAGCTCTTGCATGTAGTGTTATCCTTAAAAAAATACTGCAGAGTATTTATACAGGATGTTTTAATCACCAAAGAGTCTGATTCGTATTCACTGGATTAGTTTCATATAATGTGAAGTTGTGTGAGTCTGTGCATTTCCTCCTCTATTTTTCTTTCCTCTCCTTTTCGTAGGGCCTCAGTAGTCTAGGAGGGATGGTTTGCATGAACCTTTGCACACAGTAGCCACAGTACTTATCTGGGAACCTCTAATTCAAGCAAAACTCCTTCGTTCTCACCCCACCAAAGGGTTTAGGTCAGTAGCACTGCACAACAGACTGTGCCTGACTGGCACCCTAAGCTGCTTGCAAGACTTGGGGCAAATTTTTTCTTCAGGCCATGTCCTGTAAAATGAAAACTTTCAGCTTTGTCTACACAGAAGTGTTTGGAAAGCAGGGTGGGGGAGGGGGGAACCCCTCTTTCCAATATTTACCAATATCAAACATCTTCTTACAGTAAGTGTGCAGAATCCCATAATCCAAAATATGTATCAGAAAAAGCCACCCATGCTCTGAATGGAATTTTTGTCCTGTTTTGGGCTCCTTGCCCTTGTATCCTTACAGCCTTTTATATCTAACATTTATAATAGTGGTCATCTCCTTAGGGTCTGTATGCCCATCTTTTGGGTCTTGGCAGCTTCAAAAGCATCAGCATCTGTTCAGTATTTCATTCATTGTAACAAAATATTTATAAGTCTCAAGCCTCCCTAACCAAGGACCTAATTAAAGTCTTTCTAGTCGCCTGCTTTGAAAATTATAACAAGATTTGCTGGAAACAGAGACAGCGCATGGCCAGTATTTATGGCTGGTACAGCACCATTTTGAAAACCCATCCATAACCCTTTCAAACAAGGCAGGGAGCACACCTGAGCAGTGGCCGGCTGCTGCCCAGAGTTGGAAGCTGGTGCAAAGGCAGAGGCTGGGCTCAGTCTCCCATCCCCCTGACACAGGCTCTTTCACAGGCTGCCAGAAATCATTTCACCACTTTTAAGGTGCATTGCACTTAGCAAGACAAATGCCAGAGGAGAAATTTTGTGTGTTTGAATAATGTTGTAATTTACCTTATAACCAGTCTCATTACGATGTTGAGTGCTCTGTTGATTTACCTGGCTTTTGATTTAGTGGACTCTTTTTAAACGACAGTTTAGGAATGCAGCCAGTGACTGCAGGCAAAGGACCTTAAACCTTTTTGGAGCTACAGTCATCTGTTCAGACACCGACTTTTTAAAATCAAGATAGACATCAGACAGCCACACCAGACCCATATACAGAAAGCCGTGACTGAATTAAACTGAGACATTAGTTCAGAGAAATTTCATAATGATACGTGCTGCATCAGTGCCCCTTTGTTTCCTTTTGAGTTTGCCCCTTGCAGAAACCCAGATTGTGGGCAGGTACAGGGCAGAACCCTTGCTGCTGGCTGGGGTCAATGTGCAGCATCCTCCCCGCAGCTGTCCCAGCTGAGGTGGGTGCCAGCAGTTGGCTGAATTCCGTCTCTGTTGCGTGACCCTGGGGTCTCACCGTGGCCATTCAGGAACTCTCTCCACACGGCAAAACAACCATCAACAATGAAAATACCAATGCTCTGCATTTCTTCCTGGACCCTGCTGATGGAATGTGCAATGCAGGGTGGTTAAAAAATAAGAGCATGTCTAACTCTCTATTTGTGCTTGTGCAGTATTGCCAGACTTGCAAAGAAAAAGTGACAGGGTTTTGTACCAGGCATCATATTTTAGCTCTGGAAATATTTAAAGTTTCAGAATTCCCCAGTTGCTGGTACAGGGGGTGGTAACACATTTTTTGCCTCATTCAGAAGTACTTAATGAGGGAAAGGCTCATTGGGTACACAGGGACTCAAGCTGGCAGCAGAGCAGATCCCTCTCCCCTCTCCATCAGATTTACGATGTCTGTGGCAGACTGGGACCTGTGGTAGGGATCAGTTCCTGCACACTGTGGGGATGGTGGCTTTCACCTCATTCATCCTCTGAGGCACAGGATCACACCTTCATTTTCAGGCAGTGCAAAGCATTTTTTCCCCAGATGTCCATGTTTCTTCTGAAGGAGCAGAATTGCTGCAGGAGGCTTAATGGAAGCAGTGACCCAGCAAGATGGACACAAAGCCTGGGGTGTCTGCACGTGCAGAAGTGTTGCTTCACTCAGCAGTCCAGGAGCCAGTGGTTGAGTTTGGATGGTCAGGAGTCAGGCTGCACATGCCCTTCCAGTGCAGAAGGGACTCCTTCCCTTTTGCCTAGCCCATAAGCTCTACAGCCCCTGGAAATTCTGCTTTTAGTGACAGGCTCTGTAACTCCTTCTCATTCTCTACCCTCTGCCAGTGCTTGGTCCCTGAGTGCATCTCCCCGCACAGCCAGAGGAGACCTAGACTGAGCTGATTTACTCCAATGGCAGCATGTCTTGAGCTGTGGTCATGACCAAATGCCCTGTGAGTCCAAACATTACTTAGCCGCCTTCACTTCCATGTATATGGAAGCATCTTGTTTTAGATCCAAGGCTTCATGTCCCTGTGCACAGAGCAGAGCCAGCAGTGAGGGGCCCTTTGTAGCCTTCCTCTCTATAACTGGGGACTAGCCTCTTTCATACTTCAAGTTCACTGCTGGGAGCACCCTCACTGCCACATGGAATGAATGACCTGATGTGAAGTCCTGGATTCCCTGGCAGCAGCATGAGCCCTCTTTTCCAGTATCTCAGCTGCACTATTATTTACTTGTCAGACTGCTGCTATTCCTACTGCTTCTCAGCACCAGCAGTCTTTGCCTTCATTAGTTTCCTCCTGCTCTAGTTCATTAAACCTGCATTTAAATGTGCTATTGGTTCTCCCTAAATAAATAACCTTCCATTGTGTAATATTGAATTCCTTTGTATTAGTCTGTTCCCCCCAGTGTCTCCAAATCCTCCTGTAGTCTAGTGCATTCCTAAAATTTATCAGCAGCCTCCCCTCCTATCATGATGTCATCCGCATCTGGACACCGGCACATCGCGCCAGCCTTGGGCTCATTTGTGCAAAACTCTTAAACAGAGCAAGTCCCAGCTCTGAGCCCCAGGAGATCTGCCCTGTAAGCTCTCTTCTGGTGCACAGAGCTATTTATTGCACTTCTCTCTTCCCTAACCCAAGTTTATCCTCCTAATATTGATACTCCAATACTTGTATACATTTTACTGACCTCATTTTCTGAGGCAGAGTCAGTAACCTTGTTAAACTCTAGCAAACACAAAATCATTGCTTTAAACTTTTCTGGGCTCACCTTCACAAACTTTATGAATAGGATTTGGCCTACTCTAGCAGCAATTTTGACTATGGCCCTTTGTGCCAGATGCTTGCATACACCAGTCCCTTCTCCCCCTTTCCCCTCTACTTGCAGCATGATAGGGTAACTCAGGGGATGAGAGGTATTTAGGGAGAAATTAAATATTTTCCAGGTTATGAAATGTGGTGCAAAGGTTTTATTCCCTCACTTGTGGCTGTGCCCCTATTGAGAAGCATCCTTTACATTTGATGTAAAGTAGGCAATGAATTACAGTCCAATGGTGTAAAGAAATATACTCTCCTCTGCTCTTATTTTCACCCCAATTTGAGCAGCCCAGCCTTTCCAAAGACAGGGGTCTTGGCTTGGACAGGGATGAAACTCGGACCTTTTCAACCTAAAAGATGAAATTATAAGAACTGTATGCTATTGAAGGGTTATAATAGGGTTGGTGACACAGATGTCTCCAGCTGCAATGTACTACTTCAGCAGCAATGGCAAGGTTCAGATACAGCATTTAGTGATGCCAAGGTCATGACTGAGTGACCAGGGAATCAGGGGCACCTTGCAATAGCTGTGGAATCAGGGGCACCTTGGTGGTAGGCTGACTTTGATCCCAAAACCCAGCATGACTTTGTGCTATCCTGCCTGCTCTGGCTGTCCAGGGATGCCACAGACCTCAGCTAATTCTGGTTTCTCACAGAAATGCCCCATGGATGGGGAATTTCTGAGAAGTGCTTCAGTCAGGTTGGCAGAGACAGAAGCTTCTCTTTGCCAGAGGGATCTTGAAAGGCTAGCAAGAAATTGGGCTTTTAACATACACCGTTTTCACAGCTTGCATTTTGTCTCCCTCATTCTTTTCACACCTCAGTCCATGCACAATTAGAGTTTTCTTTACTGGGGTGGTTTGACTGAGGAGGCCAGCAAGCCAAAAGGAATTGCCAGACTCCTGTAGTTTGGTCAAGGATAGGTTTGGTTGTTTGTGTACGGAAATGATGTACAAGCTCAAAGCATTTGTTCCATTAGAAGCATTCCTGTTTTGTGACATCCCTGCATGCTGAAGTAGCTATCTTGAAGAGCAAATGCTGAAAATTAAAATCTTCTTGAGTCAAGCCTCCTCATTAGCAGTCTGCCTGGCTAGACTCTACCTTATTATTTTTTGCCATGTGTAGCTGTAAAGAGAAAACCAAGGAGAAAAATAGGCAATTAAAATGCATTAAATTGATTTCTAAATGAGTATGCGGAACCAAAAAGTCCCAGGAAGAACCCCATCTCTTCTTTTGCATCTGTTGCTGTATGTGAGAGTGCAAATTCACTAGCAGCTAGAAGAAGACACATTTGCAAACATTAGCAGGGTTAAACTTCTATCTGAGATCCCTCAGTTGAATCTCTGAAAACTAAATGTGTTAAGTCATTGCAGTTGCTTGGCACGCACTGTAGAGCAGGACCTTCCAAAAGCCATGGAAAAGCTTTTCAGGATGAACACAGCCCCAGCAGTCCAAATATGAGACTCTCCCCTCTGCAAAGCCAGAGAATCCTTTTCCTCGTTGCTGAGAAAAATGCCAAAAAGCACCTCATGATTCTTCTGCTCTAAATGGTGCTCTGGCGCAACAGTGAAACCACAGGTGTTACGAAATGCCACAACCTCCTAACACCAGTCTCTATATCTGCACTCTGCCTCAGGTCTCATCAACAGACTGTTCCACATCAAGTTAATACAGATACATCAAATGCAGGCCTGGAACAGTTACAGAAAACCATGAAGATGGTACAAATTAATCTCTTCGCCTTTGCTTCCAGGACTTTCATTACGATCTTCCTTCTGAGAATCCAGTTAAATTTCAGATTGCTTTTTAAGCACACTGAGTAAACTATGAAATTAAAGAAACCTCTTAACTGTGGTGTATGAGAAGGAGGCTGCCCACAGATGTGCACGTGGTGCAAGAGAGAACTGCATGGACAGAGCTGTGCAGACAGGAAAGCCTTTGTTAAGCTACGAGGCAGAGCAATGGCAGAGCAACCTCCCAGAGCTGGGTCTATCCACCAGGCTGATTCTGGGGAAGGCAGGAGTGAAAAGACAGACTAAAGACTGGAGCCAAAGATTGTTTCACAGACTTTTTTCACAGAAATTGCCTTTGGGACTTCAGCTGAGGAATCTGTCACCAGAGGTGAGTCTTTGAGGTGGAAGCCACTCATGTTTACTGCTCAAGGGCGGCTCCCTTCTTGCTGCCCAGCACTGATGCCCTGAGCAGTCCATAAGAGCTGTGCCACAATGCAAGTCTTGTGGTGTTTCTCAAGTTACATGAGTCAAAGCTGTCAAGTCTGTCAAGTCTGTAAGTCTGGGATTTAGCTCCAAGTTTCTCTGGCTGCACTCCAAGAAGTGGCTGCAGACCAATTTCACAGAAGCGGCCAGCAACCCCTAGCAGGACAAAGAAAGGCTATTCTCATCCACCATAGCCTCTCCTCCTTCCCACAGACAGCTCCTTCACTGGTTGCTGGGCTGCAGAGCCCCCTCAATACACAGACCTGGGAGCTCCTGTCACTGTTCTCAGAGTGCCAACAGGTATAGAGTGACCCACAGGATAGGGCAGACTGAGACCTCAGAAACTGTGCGTGCATGGGCACATACACACACAGGAGCATCCCCTCTGTTCAGAGTTCATGGCTAGCTAGACTTGGTGACCTCAGGGAAAAACTTAGTCTGGCAGAGGTGTTTGAAGGATATCCACTGCCTGGGTACAAAGTCCACTGCAAGACTTCTTATGTCCTGAGATTGGCTTGGATGAACAGCATTTAAGATTGGTATCAGTGGCAGATCAGAGGAGGGTAAAGGCAGGGAGAGTTATCTGTTTGGGATAACTGTGGAGGGGCCAAAGCATGGGCTCACATTTTAGTGATGAGAGTCTTTCAGGAATGTTGTTGTGAAGGTCTGAAGTGAAGCAGGAGAAGGCAGGGGAAGGGCTACCAGAATGCAGGTTCAGTTCAGAGACCACACCACTGTGCTGAGTCTGGCAGAGCAGCCCTGTGGAGTTCGTTGATTCAGAAGCGGTGAGGAGGGGAATGTCTTGCTGGGATGAAACATCCTGTCCTGCTAGGAGCATGTCCTGCTAGGATCCGTGTCCTGCTAGGAGCATGGGATCATGTTGCTTCTGATGCTTGGCACTAGTGGTCAGCAAATCTGACAAAAAGTGGTTAATGAGGGCCCTGACACAAAGTCTATCCTGACCCAGCTGCCTCCACCATCCAGACACCACCCTTTGTGGGGTGTTAAGGGCTTTTTCTCCTCCCTTCACCCAATTAAAAGTTCAATAAAAACCACAAGCTTGCCTCAGAGGGCGAGGGCTCTGAATAACCAAGACTTTGGTTTGAAGC
Organism: Molothrus aeneus; assembly: GCF_037042795.1. Classification (NCBI taxonomy): domain Eukaryota; kingdom Metazoa; phylum Chordata; class Aves; order Passeriformes; family Icteridae; genus Molothrus; species Molothrus aeneus. Next base: position 59,524,221 of record NC_089646.1, read on the forward strand.
TGGCCTGGATGGATTGCTGGCAAAAATACCTTCACCTTTCAACACTCCCATTGGTAGATAAATTACCGTGTCACTGAGACAGCATCCTCAGTGGCAGCATTTGTGGTGATGGTGTTTAATAGCGACTGAACTGGAAAGAAACCCTTTACATAATAGATTATTGGCTCATCTGAAAAATTTAAGGATTTAAAAATTTAAAATTTTTACCGATCAGAAAACTCCCCCTCCTCCCCCCCCGTACTGCGGAAACAGTTTTAGAAAACGAGTACCGTATGGCTAGAAAGAAGGATCTTTTTTCCTTGGTTGTGATGACCATGAACATGGAATTTTGCTTATTTGTTGGCTTGCATCGCCCTCTTCTGGCCTCTACAAAAACACCAGAAAGTTTCACAAGAAACTTGCCTTGGAAATAAACTAAAGCAAAACCCCCCCATGTTTATTGATGTTGACGATTATCTACTGAAAAAAAAAAAATCATTCAAACTGGAACCGAGCCTACCTTTGGAAAGCAGGGATGCTGAACGGCAAGGGAAACGATGCAGGTACTGCTTCCCACTGGGTGAAAGGGGCTGGTGGCTGTGAAACTGGCTTGGTATGGAGAGCTTGTACAGACATTCTTTCCCCAGCGCCGGCTCCCTGGAATGAGTGTACAGCTATTTCGGTCATTACGCTGTGCTAAAAAGCCTCAGTTCTATCGCTTAAGTTCCACACTAATCACTTCTGACAGTGCTGGCCATGCTTTCCATGGACGAGATGAACAGGAGCTCGAGCAGTTCACGGGCTGGAACACCGCTACAACAAAGAGCTGATCTCCGGGGAGCTCCGGGGCAAGGGAAGGGGCAGAGCAGCAGGCTCAAACCTGCCCAGACACAGCGCCAAGGCAGAGCTGTGAGCAGGACAGAAGCCCCTGCAGGTGTGTTTCCTGTACTCAGAGGTGCACATATTTGTGTGAGATTGCAGTAATCTGGAGGATGAGAAGAAAATTGAGTGATGGGTATGGAATTGCACCAAAGTTAACCAGGTAACTTCTAGAGTGACCATGTCTGAATATAGCAAAAATTCGCACTTTATTTTCATGTAAAAAAATTCGAATCCAAGTGAAGCGGTCCCTAAGATGATGTGCCTCAAACAAGAAGGATGATCAATCTCAGGTTAAAAGTGAAGAAGTCCTTCCTTCATGCCATGTGTAAATGACACTGTTGAGCCCCCTCCATGTCAGAGATTTTAAATCAATGGATTTACCACCTTGATGAAAATTCTGCCTCCTTCCAAGAAAAAGGTAATATTTCTTTCCTCCCAAGTCATGTCAGGGACTTCCTAGGACCTTTCTCCTTACAGACTAATCCTAGCCCTATCACCTCACTCTCTCTCACTATTACTCGTTGTATTTTCTCACTTCAATACATTCTATGGCAGCAAAACTTCTTCCTTTGTCAGTCTTTTAATGAGTAAAGGGGGTCTTTCTCTCCCTCTGAATAACCCGTTTCATTATCTACAGCATCCTTCTCAGCTCTGCAATGTGATACCAACACCGTTATCTATTTGCTGCTCATGTACTATGGTTTATTCCCTTCCTGCTGATCATTTTGGTTGCCCAGCTTAAGATTAATCAAGAGACTGAAGGCTTGTACAGTGAATATTTAGCTTTTTTTTTTTTTGGAAACCAGGCTCCTACTTACAAAACAAACATCTTAAAAATAGTATCATTTAAAATCACCAGTCACTTCTGGTGGAATAGACTGGGAATAGAAATTGTTGCATGGGCAAAACAATGGAAATTATTAGCTTTCCCCCTTGACTCGCCTCACATCTCAAACTCTTAGTTACTGCCTCAGGTTTTGATATTCTCATTGAAATTTGTGTAACATGAAACTGATTTACTGCTGTATTTCAGACTTGCAAGCAGCTCCCATTTTTTCTTTCTCTTAAGAAAAGATAAAGTTCCCACATTTTTTATGCCTGGGAAAAGTATCAAACCAAGACAGGAGGGACACAAAGAAGAAGAGCTGTGTGAAGTCTGCGACTCAAACAGGACTGGCAGGTAAAAGAAAGACTATAGAGAAGCCTTTGTTTTTCATGTTTTCCTTGAGTTGCTGGAGGGCTCTATCTGGTGTCTTCCTTCCAAAATTCCTCCCTTACTGCCAGTATATACTGGCATATACTGAATTCAGCTTGCCAGAAAGCAGCTCAGCCACATGCAGCTGCCTGGTCATTCTCTTCACATGATCACCAAATGAGTCTCTCTCATGGAATTTGTGTCCCATCTTTAAAAATAAATACAACACAAATAAATGAATTCTTGACTGTAGTCATCAGCCCTGACCCACATGCAGATGTGTCTGTGCTTGAGTCAACAGCTACAAGATCAGCAGGCTGCAATTTCAGAGAGGCCCCAGACACCCAGGTTACTCAGAGGAGAACACCACAAGCAAGAATGGAAGGTGATGATGAATAGCTAGGGCAAAGACGTGCCCAATCAAATTATGAAAACACAAAAACCAAGATGGTTTGCAGGAAGACCGAGGGAGATCTCCTGATGTCCCTAGGGTAATGCCGAGTGACTTCCTATCAAGAGTGCAAGGCCCAAGCAGCACGCTGTGCTGAGGGTCTGGCTGTGCCTGCCCACCCAGCACTGGGTCGCACAGGGCCAGACAGACAGCCCCACGGACTTGGCTCAAGGCTCCTGCAAGATAACTGCAAGCAGCCTTCAGATTTTTCTCCAGGGGCCTGGGAGGTGGAAGCTGCAAAGGGCTGCGTGGCTCCTGCAGCAGGGCACAGTCTGGAGGCTCCATTGTGCTGTCCAGCATAGCACAGGGGGGAGGGGTGAGGGTTTGTTTTTCTTGGGCCTCAGGCAAAATGAAGTTTCCACCATTTTCTTCCTCAGCCTTCTGCCTCCAAAGGCATTTCCAGTGTCTGACCAGAAAATGTAAAGTTGTGCACTTTTGGACATCTCTGCTGCCCGTGCCCTGAGGTAGCTGCCTCTAGGGCAGGCTTTGCTGTAAGAAGCCTTTCCCTGCTTCTCCAGCAGTGAACTCCATCACTCACAGTGATGATACGTCTGAGCTGGCAGAGTGAGTTACCAGCATGTCAAGAAGAAAGACTCCTGTGCTGCCACGTACCAGATCAGTGACTGTGGCTGGCTCTGCGTTACAGCTGAGCTATAACCTTGCTCTCCCTCCTCACCTGCCACCTCCAAGTAATTGCTTTTGGACAGATGGCAAGCTGGCAGCTGTGACTGCAGCTTGGCTTTTCCCACTCCCCCCAAATCTGCTTCAGGTTATACAAAGAAAACTTATTTTTCTCCTCCCTGCTTCCCTTCCAGCACTACAAACCAGTTTACACAGAAGTCAATTGTTTCAGCAACTGCAGAACTGCTCAGGCTGGGGACTTCTTCCACCCGTGTCCCAACATTCCAGTGGGCACAGCTGAACCAAAGCACAGAGTGACCTTGCTGTGGTTGCCCTTATCAGGGTAACATGACGATGCAAGTGTGGTGTGACAGCCCATCCTGGTCATTCCTGGTCAGGAGAAATCAAACCTCTTCTAATGCAAGCAGGGCCAGACTGATACCCAAGCTAGGCAGAAATGCAAGGGATTTTGAAATGCAAGGAATAGTTTCTTTCAGGCAGGTGTTCCCAAGAATTTCTCTCTGTAGTTCCAGACATTCAGGTCTGAGTCTCACAGTCATCTTAAAAGGCTTAATTTCTTAAAATGTTTTTTTTTTTTTTTTTTTTTTTTGGTTGTTTTTTTTTTTTTTTTTTCAAATAAGATTTGCCATGTGGGTTTCTTGGTTTTTTGTTTTTTTTTTTTTTTTTTGTTTTTCTTTTTTTTTTTTTCTCTGAAGTCTGCACAAGTTAAGGGCATCTAAAACCTAAGTTGCTGTCAGCAGCAGATTTCTTCCTTCCACCTCTTATTTCATACAATAATCATACAATAATCATACAATAATCATAAATTAAAACATTTCAAGATTCTTACATTTTCAATATTGACATCCTTCACTATAACATCCAATTTCCGAGCAAATGTATGGATATCCTCATATGTTGCTTTCCACTTTCAACCTTCCATGTATTATAATACCAAAAATGATGTAAAAGGACCTACCAGAATTAAAACTAGCCATGCACAGGTAGGGAGGTAATGTGAAGGCCTCCAGCTAGGTTATTTAAAAAAAATCAGAATAATAATTTAGTAACTTGAAATATTTTACTATTTTCTCATGTGAAGAAGATTATGCAAGAAATTGAAAGGCAACTATAAGCAAGGCAAAACCACTACAGCCACAGGGTAAAAGTTTCAAAGCCATTAGCTTTTGTTTCCCTTCACCTCCTTCCTAGAATTCGATAAAATTGTATGTGCTCAGGTTTGTTGCATTTATTTATTTTCAATCACAGACTGTCTACAATTGCTTTAGTTGCATTTGGATAGGTGTTAGTATTTACTAGACCACATCTGTGTCACCTGTCCTGCTCATGACACTCACACGGAAAATAACCGTCTAGAGCTGGGATAAACCCCATTCAGCTGGGATCAAGATAACCAACAGACATATTCAAGTGACTGTCATGGAAGAGTCAGTACCCTAATGAAGGGAGAAGGTGCTCTGGGAAGCAGAAGCTGTGGGAGGAAGTGCCTACGTAGCTGTGTTCCTGCAGATGAATTTGGAATTCAATGGCAAGAGGAGGCAGCAACCAGCAATTACACACAGGGGAAACAACAGCTCATCTTCCTCTACTGAGCACATGCAGCATAGAGCTTTTCCCCAGGGGAGCATCTTGACTGAGAATTCCCAGATCTCTCCTTCAAACAGGCAATATATAATTGCAATAAATACAAAACATATGTACATACACTTACCCCTTACAGGTCTGCTCATCCATTAACATCCCCCAGCCTTCCAGTCAGAAATTAATTTTCAACAGACTTTTGAAGTAGTTATCTATAATTTGCTTCCACACAACGTGTGTTTACTTTGCAAAATCAAATGCATGCTTAGAACTTAGAGCAAAACACAGAGGGCCCATGGAAAAAACTAGATGTGTATATTATAGAGAAACAATGGAAAGCAGCTCTACAAATAAGAATTACAATGGTCTATTTTGTGTACTGCTTGCTTAAAGCTACATGATTATAACCAAAGCTCTTTTTATTCTTAGCAGTTTTGTCAAAAGCAGAGGAAATAAAGATAGTTTACTGCCAGAAGAATCAAGCCAGGCACATAAATACCTATCATGCATCACAGCTATAGTACACAGTATCTCCTTAGAGCAGATGATGATCTTTTCATAGCTCAGTAATGCATAAAGGCTAAATTCCAAAGCCCAAATTACTCAAGCCTGCTTTTTTTGAGCAATTTAGAAGTTTAATATTGCTGATTACCATCTCACTTTGAAAGCATGCTAGAGGAGAGGAGGAGGCTATGATCAGGAGAAATCTCAGCTGCAGCTCTGCTAAAACCTGGTCAGGGATGGAAGAATAAAGCAGAATTTGTCAACTCCACTGCAGAGTGCACTCTTCATTATTCTGTTGATGGCATCCAGTTTTCACCACCTCTGCTGTAAAATATTTTGATCAAAACTATGGTTTTGGTCGATGAAGTAGTGAATAGGTCTTTCAGTGCAATTGCCTGTTTGAGAGGGATTTTGTTGGCAATTGGCTGAGCAAATTCCCATTTGCAATAACAGCTGTGAACCCTGCTGAGGGCATCTGTTGGGTAGTTAATACTTGTTGGGAAGTATCTCGCTTTAAGTGTGTTTTGTTTACAAAAGAAATCCCTACGCTTTTTAACACAGTGTTAAAGACATTGTGCCTCCTGTTTATTTACATATAATGTTCGATCTGTGTTATCTTTGTTCACTTGTACTGATTTTCCTCCCAACAGGGGGCTAACATATTGAAGGGCTTTTTTGATTGCCTTCAACTTTCAATTGAGTTATAATAATAACAGCCTAGATACAGAGAGGTTATTCAATTAAGTATTATAAGAGACTGCTGACCCAATTTTTTTTTCTTTTCTGGCCAGGAAAAAAATAAGGAGAAACTCCATGGAAGGTAAAATTGAAATGGATGTCAGTGTAAGCAGGACCTACAAGAACAGTTTCTGCATCAGTGGCAAGAGCAGGACAGCCTAATCTCCTTCTGTGGCTGTCATTTTTTAAGGAGAGCTGTCCATCCAGAGCCCACATAATCTGCAATTAATTCCTTTGCCCTGCAGGAGTTTTGGAGCCACATTAATAGCTCTGAGCATGTGAAACGATGCAAGTGTGAAACAGATGCAAGCCTCTTCCATATTATTTTGCCAGTATAAAACTCAGGAATATGCAGCTCTGCAGAAGCAGGCAAAGGGGTATCTCTGTTAACAGCCCACCTCCAAAGCCTCGAGGAAGTCCATACTGTTGTTTGCACAGTGAGCCAGGCCTCGCTCACCAGCAGGGATGAGATCAATATGCAACCCCACAGGTGGATCAGGCTCAAACAGCCCCAGCCTCCAGTGATGAAGGAACCCTCCAGTGAACCCTGCAAGAGCAATATGTGGGGAAATCACCTCCTCTTCACTTACAGAAGCTTTGTCTGTCTGAGCCTCATGACGAACAGCATAACTGTTTGACTGCATAACTGGCTATCAAAATTCTTGCTTAAATACCTACAGAAATGCTGTCCAGTCCAAAAAGGTTCCCAACTGCAAAGCTCCCTCTTTCAGACACGCTTTAAATGGAGACTGAAGAAAAGCTTCAGCTCACATTCTTGCAGATGGAGGGTAGGACACTTGTAATACAGGCTTGCTCGAGTGGAAGCTGCTCATCAAGATAACAAACACTTCCAGCGTATATATAAAAGCAATGGCACATTTTTGACAACCACTTTGAAGGTTTAGGAAGAAAACAGGAGATACTACACAGCTGAATTCTGATTGCATGAGTCAGCAAGCTCAGTTTGAACACTGAGTAAACACTTGGTGTAAACACTTGCACTCATGGACGAGGGCTACAGATTTAATGTTAAGGATACAAGGATTTAATTTATCCTCCATTTGCAAACTAATATATTAGGTAGTAAAATGTTTTCCAGCAGTTACATGAACATAGAATTTTGGAATAGCATCAGAAAAACCCAATATAATTACCAGTACTCTCCTTTTTTGCAGGATCTCTCCTTTCCCTCTCTTCTTCCATCAAACTACATTGGAAGTGTAGGTGTTCAGCTCATGTGTTTATTAAACATGGTCCATGTATTGTTATGTAAGTTACTTTGGTGAAGATGTATTTCTGGTCACACCTTGCTCCTTCCTCCATTCTGTCCCAGTTCTGAAACTGTTTTCCAAATATGTTTTCAGAGAGATGTGATTACCATTTCAGAAATACATATCTGACATAAGAGCTCTAAAAAGTAAACATTTATTTAATACCAAGAAAATCTAATGTCCTTCTGGGTGTAACTTGCCGAGCCAAGGCCTAAATCTGTTTATGTAAGCTGAACCTCAAAAGCAAGGTAAGTGACTTGAGTCGGGCTTCCACAAGCCTTAAAACAAAGTGTGAGCTGAAACTGGACCTTAGCTGTATATTGGAAATACTAAGGAAGCAGGCACTTTAGAGAACTGACTCCACTTTTGAAAGGCTTATAGCTGTGTACAGAACCATACATTTGCTATCACACTAACCTTAAGGGTTTTAATGCTGGGAGTTAATATACCTACACTTAGGTTCTAACTGAGCAGTTCTTCACCCATGGGTAGAATTGTGTCTCATACAGATGTACTGCAGTAACACTATCACTTTTATGCTGTTAGTTCTGTTTCTGGGTTTTTTTTCCCCATTTTCTGCCTAATTTCACAGATGTGATGTATAGATGAAAGACAACCAACTCTGAGCTTGTGCTTATCTCCCAAATCTTATGCATATGGTTGTGAGCCCACAATGTGAAAGACAAAAAGGTCTGAAGAAAATGCCACCAACATTTCAGAAAAACTGCACACAGTGACTTTCTTATTTGTTTGAAAGTAATCACCACTTATTGGGGAAAAGAAAAAACTAAAGCAAATCAGTGACAAAAATACCATAGAACTAAGCTAAAAACGTAAATCAGGAGCATCTTGGCAAAATCACACGGAATGCAGAAAGCTAATATGCAAGAACAGTGACATCTTGTGGGGATTTACAGAATCGAGTTCACAGAGGGACAGGGCAAACTAGTCTGTGATGATGGGTAATTAAAGGAAACTACCTCAGTAGTTTATTTAATACATATACCACTAATATTTGGTATAAATTAGGCTTTATTGCTTTTATAATGAGGAATGAAAATTAAAAAAGCAGATAAATAGCTAGTTAGAAAAACTTTGAAAACAGAAATTAATGGAATGGGGTGGAATCCAAATGGCTCTGTAGCCATTTCCTCTGCTCTCCCAGGAAGTAGTTATAATTATCACTTAAATATACTCATCCCAAGTAATAATGGCATAAGGGAAAAGAGACTAAACAAGGAATTATGTTGTAAAGGCATACAGTCAAACATAAAAATGACATCCATATTAAGTGGGTTTTAAAAACACACATGTAAATATTTAATAAAGAAAGCATGAATAGTTATGTTGTTCCTTTCCTCTGGTTAATAGGCTATGCCAAATTCATTATATGTACTTCGTGAGAAAGCAAAGTTGTATCACAATAGAAAATTAATATATCCTACTTGCCAGTACAGTGTGCAAGATTTGGACTCTTCCAATTGCATCAGAGTTTTTGAGTTTCTGGAACAAATCTTCAGTGTGATAAAGTGTCATAACTCAGCCAAGACACTCAACTCTGACAGCTTACAAGCAAAAATGTTTTGATTTTTTTTTTTTTGACAAGTTTGCACCCAAACTAAGATTTAAAAACATAACATTTACAACTTGGAAGATGAAAAATTTTCCTACCATGATGTTCATGTGTTCCGCTTATTTTCTTTTACCTGAGTAACTTAAGTAAACAGATTACAAGGCAATTTAGACATATTAGCTAATACAAGGTTTACTGGACTTCTCATATATAGAAATGTACTTTGACACTATTTGCAGTTTTACAAATACAAAATGAATAAGAACTTTAAAACATATTTACTGAGCAGCCATGTTTTGATATCTGTACAGATCAATAAGTGCTGTGGAATTATGTACAGAATTTATAATTTAATTTTTAAACAGCTTTTGTGCAACCTGGCTGTAATGTGCATTTAAAGAACTGCTGTCAACATCACACATCTGTAATTTACTGGTGCCAGAAATGGAGAGTACAGAATAGGACAACAGCTCCTAAAATAATACTGTGCTATGCAGACATCAGTACATAATTCAAATAGTGCATATTAATCAATGTCTGATGAGGAATAATAGCTGCTAATACAGACACAGGCATTTACAGGTATTAGGTGTGTTAGAGTAAGTATGGATGAATAAACTTTTCCATATATAAACATTAAAAGAAAGGGCTTGAATTAGGAAGTCATACAATAATTAAAGATGGAAATTTATATAATAAATAACAAAACTTTCAATTTAACTTGCAGAAGATAAACATAGTTGGAAAAAATCCTTTATAGTAGCAAAAGATCCTTCACAGTACCAATGAAACCATTCAGAAGCATTGTCAAATCAAAGGTAATTTGGTTTTATTTTATAATCATAACAACTGAAAGAAAAAAAGAAAATCAACACAAAGAAAATTTAGTTTATCTCTGATAGTTGTTAGTGTACTTCTGTGTTATTGTATCTCTCAGATGTTTCCTCCTCTTTTTGTGCTCTATTCACATTATCCCTTTTGAATTTTGATTTTTTTTAAGTTTCTTTAGTCCAACATGAATCCATAGACACTAAAGCACAGTGAATATGCAATCTGCAGACTGGTGTGAGTGAAAAACTGTAGGGAATATAACCACTTTTACGAGGTAAGCTTGGAGTAACTTGGAGGAGAGAACTTGCGCTTCAAGTACTTGAGAATGTAAAGTGGAAGACAGCTTACAACAGTGATTGCTGACACTTTCCACAGGAAGGTCACAGTTGTGATAAAGGCAACATCTGCGGAAACAAAAAGGGAAAATAAGTAATGGGAGCCAGTAACATGGAAACTGGAACTTCCACAGTGCAAAGTCAATAAAAGTCTCTTAATGGTTTGCTTATGCTATTGTCCAATTTAAAAAAAAAGGGGCAATAAAGCAACAGAAAGTTAACCTCAGGCTTTTGCTTTTGCAAATTACTTTTTCAGACAGGAACTCCGGAGTTTCTTTATGTTACTCACACTGTTTTTCAGCTGAAGTAACTTTTAGGGGAAACAGAATCCCAGTTTAAAAGCACAACTCTCTCATAATAAAAAGTTAATTCAGCTTATTTTTCTATTAGTAAGAATGATTTTTACCTGCTATAAGTTCCCAACCAATTCGGATCTTTTATTCTGTATTATTTTTCTTACATCTATGCTAAATGGTTCTTAAAATCATAGAGATTAAATTAGAGCCTAAATATTTCAAGGCAAAATGTAGTGATATTGTTACCTACCACAAGGAAAATATAATCGTTTATGACAAAAAATTAACAATAATGCTGACACACTATGCTTGCTAATGAATTTTTTTGACCCTATTTGTGATAATTAGATCATACTTAAAAATCATGAAAAGATCCTAAAACTCAGGGAACCCCAAGAATTTTTTTCTTTTATTTTTACCCATTATTTACAAATGCATATATTAAGAATTTCTCTACTCTTGACTGAATCTTTAAAAATTAAAAAAATAAAAGCCAACCCAAAACTTCAAGAAAAGTTAAACTTCACCTACCTAAGAAAGCTCCAAAAGACACTCTGCCTATACCTGTTTCACAAAGAGGGAAAGTGAAAGGATAGATTTACAGAAAATACAAAAGTTATGCAAAAAAACCCCCAAAATAACAACAAACTCCAACAGGTTAGCTACACAAAGAGGAGATGAAAAATGTTAGTAGCATTAACTGGATTAGTATTGCCTTTCACATGTCAGTCAGATTACTTTAAGCAGCAATTAAATCAAAACACTCTGTAAACATAGAGATTTTATATTTGGTCATGTTTTAAGGTCTTAAATAGATTGGCACTTTTCTTACATTTCACTTCAAGGTATAATTTACTGTATAAACAACTTGATCATGTGAATGAAAATTCACTTCATAAAATGCAATAAAGAAATCCTTTCCTGCTCCAACTCTGCTCATTAAAATACTTAGTATATTAAATTTCAATGTATAAACTTGTTATGCAGTTTTAGCCTAAGCCTGCTTAGACATACTGAAAGCCCATGTAACCTATCATAGACACCCTAAAAAGGCCACTGTGTGTAATTAACTCAGAAACATAAAAACTGGTTTGCTTTCATGAGTCAGAGCTCTAGAACAGTATCTGTTTTGCCTTTGGTATTTTTGCCTTTCTAATTTGAGTGCCATGTCACCATATAATTTCTCTGGAAGGAGATGATCCTTATAAGCAACATCACTGAAATAAGTTTATTTGCAAGTGAAGTCAAGCACTATTGGTCTGGACCATTTTTCCTGATCCATGGAAGTCGTTCTATATCTTGAACTGCAAACCATCACTTAGGTTTATGCTGCATCACATACACGAAAAAGCTCCCTCCCCCCAGTTATAATGGGACAGATTAAATAAGAATAAAGCATTAAGCAGAAGTGAGACTAAAAGAAAGGCATTTTCTCAGATTAAGTGGTGAATAACACACATAAGATACATCTTTACAAAATCTCATGAAACTGCAGCCTTTTCAGTGTTCTCAAATACAAAAATAGTGAAGTTAAGTCCCTGGGTTGCAAGAAGCCATGCGACTATTTATGGACTTGCTTGGGCTTGCCCAGCAAATCCACAAGCACAGAGAGGAAAACACTCCCCTTTACGGAAAAGTCTGCAAGAAACAAAATTCCTATGGTTTCCACACCTTTGTGAACATCATCTAAAAATGTTTTTCACAGAACAACACCAGAAAGGATGGAAGGACTGGCTGTCACCAATACTACAGACTTTCAAAGGTGAAGCTGCAAGTTCTGCTTTATGTAGTTCCTGGAAGTCTGGACTCAAGTGCAAGTACCTATATCTGATCTTGTTTGTAATTTGACTATGGAGATTCAAAAATCAACCCAATAATCTCTATTATTGTGTCTGTGCATCAGTGTCAGAGGAAAAAAAAGGGTGCTCTGGCAAACCTGAAATAATGTGCAAAATAAGTACCAAGCCCAGCAGAGTTGTTTCTTCACTACTGAGAAATCTTGGAAGTACTAGAACACCTGGGACAGGCAGTGAAGCATTTACTGATTAAATAAATAATTATATAAATAATTATATAATGCACACATACTACCCTAGCACTGACCACCTGGGAACTGACAGAGTGAAGGCAGAATTGTAAGACTTCTAGAAACTGCCATTTAATGCTCAATTCTGCTATGTGAAATGACAGGTGAAGAAGGGCAGCTCAATACTCTTCAGATCCTAAAAGTAAGAGAAGAAGCTGGATTCTCAGCATCTCGTGAGGTATAATTAAAGCTATTACGTATATTTCTGTAAGCTACATTTGTAAAATCACACCTAGATACTTTATTTTTACTAAAAGATAAGTTGATCCAAGAAGAAATAGGTATTATTTTGATGCTCAGATTCTTGACTGGTAAGATTTGCAGTTGGAATGTGTTCTTTCATCTTGTGAACTGTAAACAATCAGTACCTTAAGGCACAGTATGGCATGCCAAAACTTAAAGCAAAGCAAGCTTAATACAAGCTTACTATAATTATGAAGCAATGGCTCCTATATAAGGTCTTTTCTTCTAGGCTGCTGCATCACTTCCTAACAATACTTCAGCAATTTTAGCCTTGTGAGTTAGATCTAATGAGGCCCATTTGGCCTGGTGTGCAAAATAATGCACCAATTCAGCGAAAGATCCTGATTTTTAACAAACCATATCTATTTTCAATAGTGCAAATCTCAAAGCCAATTTAAAGTATGCAATTTGGACTGTCAATAGCAGACCAAGGATGGAAAAGGCGGGAGTGTTTTGACTAAAGTTTATAATCTAGATAAACCATACTAACAGGATAAAGATTGTTGAATTCTAGGAGAAAACGGTAAGAGAATATTTTAACCCAACACTAATTAGGCCTAATTTGGACTCAATTATATTTCTTATAAAGAAAGCTGCATTTTAAAACATCACCTATTCTTCATTGAAAAAAAGGGAAGAGAAAAACATTATTAAAGATACAAACCAGTTCTTTGCTAAAGTACTTTTACTCACCAAAGTATTCATTTAGAAATGCAAGAGAGGCCACATAGCAGCCAAGACTGAGGAATTCAGCCACCACCATTAACCAGTGCCACGTTCGTATGGTCAGTGCAACCATCAAGAGCTCAGTCAAGATCAGGGCAGTGAAGGAAATGGCAACGACGTGAACAAACTCGGATTCAAAAAGCAGCAGGGCTCCGTACATCAGAATACCACCTGCGTGGGGTGCACAGGCACACAAGGTTGGCAAAACCCTGCAGTGAAATTTCACTGTACCAGCTTTTACAACTGCACACCGAACGTTTGATTGCTCATTATGAAAATTTGTCCAGTAATTTTTAAAACATTGATCTTTCTAAAAGAAGGATATTTACTGTACTTTGCACATGTGAAATAAGCCAACCAAAGTAAAGCCATACAGAAATAAAACTATTAGAAAATTAAGCACCTTTTAGTGCAATATATCTGATGAACTGTTAATTAACCTCATTTTGTCAAGTGCTGCAAATAAATGAGATATTGTTGAAAGTGTAATTACTTTCAACTGATTACATAATTCAGATTTCTTCAACAGTACTTCTGTCATTCAATGAAAGAAAACTACTGTGTAAATACATGCAATGTGATAAGCACTCATTAAAATTTTTCTGGATTAGCATTTAATTAAAAACATGTCCTTTTTTAGGTGATATGCACCAATAAAACTACCAGTCATGCTGTGTTTTGAATAAGCCTGGCACACTACAGGAATATCGATTTACGAGATAAACAGAAAGCAATATATATAACTACTGATGAAATGCTAAGCTTTGGGAATTCAACCTGCAGCTGAAAAACAGTATTGCTAATAGCAGACAAAAATTTCTCAGTTCAGCAAAATTAGGACTCTCTCCTACCTTGGTAAATACTGATTAAAACCCAGATGAGGAAGGTCTTAAATGACAAAGATCTTCCCTAAGGGAAACATGTGAGAGGACAGTTAAACACAACTTAAAAAAAAAATAAATCTACTCAGCTAATATATTTTTAATAGCTCATTGTCAGAGAAACATTTTACAAGTAAAATACACAGTGTTTGAAGTGATAAAGGCTACAAAGCTTCTACTCGTTTTTATGATTCTTCATTTCAAGCTTATCTAGAAATTGCATGAAGTCTAAATTTAGGAGTAAGAAGTTAAGGCCTTAAACGGAAGAGATATTTTAGCTTGCAATGCTCTGGCTGGTTTTCAGAATGATAAATACAGAAAAATTAATTTATTTTTTATTTGTGAAATGTAGTCTTCAAAACAACTACAACATTGTACCTACTGACCAAACCTTAAGCAAATCTGCAGTTATTTACTAGTAACTTCTAAACGTTGGATAAACTGCCCATTTGCTTTCACAGAATAAATTTATGACTACTGCAAATTTTGAGCAAGTAACTATTACCAAATAAATTTTAAATATTTTGATTGTGAATGGTAGAGACTGAAACATATGCAAAAATCAAAGAATAAATGCTGTACATGTGATATGACTCTTGCATTCTGTGAGGGTACTGATGAAATATGTTAGAACTGAAGAGTTGAAAAGATACAAGGGATTTCAAGGGATAAAGTGGCAAACAAAGAAGCCATTTTGCCACAAAAAAAAAAGATCAATCTAGAACAGGCAAAAATCAGCACTTCTTCATTACTGCAGCAAGTTCCAAGTTCTGTGAACAGCTTTCCACAGGCAGGCTTATGACTCTGTTTAGCAGGTGAAGGCCATGCTTTTTGGAGTTCGATAAAGGACTGAAATCTCAAAAACTTCAAAGATTCTCAAGCAGAGAAAGAACCAAGATCTCCAAAAGAGGAAAAAAGATGATCCCAGATTAACATAGGTAATAGCTAATTTAGTGCAATTAAAAAGACAAAGACTCAGAAAATTTTGAACCGGAGTCTTTAACTGGCGTCTGCTTCTGAACTTTTAGAAACATTGAAGAATTTACTATCCCTAAAAAAGACTGTCTGCTTCTGTCTTGGATCATAACTTTCCTAGCTGACAGCTAAGGATGGAGAAGAAGTGCTTTTAAAAAAGCTTATTAAAACAGAATCTTGAGATTTATTTCACTCTTGTGGGTAACAAAATTACAAATTTTGATTGTTTGCAAGTATGTGCAAACACAAAGAAACCAGTATCCATGGATGATTGAGTTCAGCTATACCAGTTATAAATATCTGTTATTTAAAAGAAGAGAGTTTTTGGGGACATCAGCAGTAATTTCTGCATGTTAAGAAAAAAATAAATCTATAAATTCATCTACCAATTAGAACAGAAAAGTAAGATGGGAAAATGTAAACATAAATAACTCCACATGAGAGAGGGGCCAGAGTGAAGGTTGCTTTATCAACATACCTTCAGGTTTGAATTATTTCAGTACAGCCACTGGTGACTAGAGAAATGTATTAATAAAAATGATTGAAATGTTTAGTACTGTGGATTATTTTAATAGTACAGAAGTTGGCAATAGTTATGCAATCTGTCTTGCTTGGAACACCTTATGAAAATGATTGCAACAATTCCCAGTTTCGCACACTGGAGATCTTAGCATTTGTTTGTAGCTGAGCACTGAGGACATTCATACCTTTGTGAGATCCTTATAAAGTTCTGGATATAGCAGTGCCATTTCTGGCTTCACATCTTGATCCAATACTAGAGAGAAGACTGGAAACATAGTATATATGGTTGCATACCTAAGAGAAAGGAAGAACACACATTAACACTTTTGTATGACATAATTTTAAGTTGAGTTCAATGATTTCAATTATTCTTTTTATGTAAGTGAAATGAAACTGATTCTTTTTACCAGTACTTAGGCAGCTTACTAACACAGCTTTCACATGCAACCTGCTCTTGTGGTTCTGAGAGCTGTCAGCTGTGAGAAGTTACAGTCTTATACAGTCAAAACCAATAAACACATTTCTTTATTCTATCACCCAAGTTTATCACCTGTTACCATACTCCCTGTGCACTTGCACTTTGGACAACCAGTCTGAAGACCTGACATTTAAATTTATCTATAGATGGATGCATGAAAACTGAATTAAAAAAAGGGCACTGTATTCTGGACAACATGGAGAAGGTAGGTGGATGAATAAGAGTCTTAACAGCTCTCTGAGTGGCTTTGGATTTTATTGTACACATGCCAGATACACACTTTCACATGTACTTCCTTGGAACTTAGCACAACTTCTGCAAACATTTTAGAGAGGTCTGCTGCTTGCCTCTGCAAAGTCTGGTGTAATCAGACCATGGTTTGACTAAGGTTTAAGTTACTCTTGATTTCAGTTATTATTTACAAGGAGAATAAAAAAAAGCTCTTAGGTCTCTTAGGGACAGAGAACAGGGACAAACACAAACATATGCACAGCTCTCAGCTGTATAACTTGGGGAGCCATATTAGTAAACCAGCTGCTGCAACACGACCAAGGTGCTCTTAATGCTGCACATATTCACATTAATGGAAATCTACGTGGCAAACTTGGATAGTGCACTCTCAGAGGAAATACCACAGTAGCTTCAGCTCCATTTTAAACACAAAACCCCATGATTCTCACTGAGATTTGTACATTAATCTAGACCAGCTGAAGCTGGTCTGGTCTGGGAGATTTTCTTTATTGTTTTCACCCTGTATGTGCACAGGTTCTACGGTATCTTCTTCTAAGGCTATGCAGATCCCTCTCTCCAGAGAACTGATCATGAGACTTCCCCCATCATATAGTGCATAACCAACCTAGTGTGTTGATCTGAGACTTCCCCCATCATATAGTGCACAACCAGCTTTTCTTGGTACACTCATCCCAGTTTTGGTAGTGTACCCATGATAAATGCATGGAAAACGAGGATGACACCAAGCCCATGGTGTTATTTAACCAGTTAGTTTGCTGTATTTATTACCAGAAATTGTTACTGTTGCTTTGACTTACCCTACCATTAGGAATCCTTGGTACAAGGGAACAGATGCAAAGTAGAAGACTGATGAAAATACAGCCTAGAAAAAGCAGATAATTAATTATTTAATATAATTCTACATACAAAACGATACAATATACAAAAAATAACAGTACTGACATTTGTGACATTTCAAAGACAGACATAGGGATTTTAACTATTCAGAAAACAAAGTTTTAAATACCTGCATAGTTGAAATAATAAGGCCTCGGTGCATGACAAATTGACCAAGTGCTGCTGATCTTTTGTAACTGTTTCGGCCATGTACCATCAGCAGCCTACCTATGTGTTTAAACTGTGTGATAGAAAAGTCAGCTGCTAGAGAAGCTTGTTTTCCCTCCTAGAAAAAAAGAAAAATATTTCAAATATGAATCCCACTGTAAAAGATGTATATCAAGTTTCAAAATCCTAAGCAATAATTAATTTTAAAAGACAAGTTTGTTCCTTTGAAAATCAACCCTACAATGAGACACAATTTTTTGGGCATATTCTAAGATGCAGTGTGTTGTAACAAATGAGTTTAATTGCTTCTCTTGCTTCTTCCAGGTAAATGCTACACAGAAACAACTATAATTTTCCCTGCTTTTAAAAAGATAAAGCAGAAGACATACAGGCAAAAATACTAAAGACTAAGCATTCTTATAATCTTGCAGAATACTTTAATTGGAAATAGTCAATTCACTGTTGTTTAAGAATAAAGCTTCTAATCACATTCTACTAGGCTTCTATGTGACACACATTTCACAATGAAACTGTTAACATTACCTTGCCTTCAATTCCAATTCCGCAGTCTGCTGCTTGGATCATGCTGACATCATTTCCTCCATCACCTGGAAAATGTCACTGCAATATTCAGTTCTTCAGAGGTTTTATTCTCCTGGCCTTACAGTAATTGAGAAACCTCTTACATGTCTTTAAATTCTTACAATTAATCTATGACTTATGATTAATTACTTCAATAATCAAGACTTTCCTGCAGAATAGAGAAGATAACCACACCTTTCTCATGGAATGGCATTTTGTGCCATAACTATGCAATACCTGGCTGCTGGTAAAGGTTGGTAAAGAGGTCTCTCTGGTTTTGTTTCAGCTATTTCTCTTTGGTGCCACCTGCTGCTTACATTTATTACAGATTTTGCTAGGACGATTGTGCCCAGAGTTACCTATTGCACAGGTGCGTTTCCCGGTGTGGTGCTGTAACAGTTTCACAATGTGGGCTTTCTGGGTGGGAGAGCATCGGCAGCACACCACAGCAGGACACTGACAAGCCAGCTCTACAAATTCATGCTCATAATACTTCAGACAAACCTGAGGGGGGAAAAAATGCTTGGATTTATTTACAATTAAATATTACTACATGTAGCCCAACACAAAAACACAGTATAAAGATTTTTTATGATGTTTTCCATGTACAACATCCAACTGGAAGGAAAAAAAAAGAAAGATTCTCTTGACTGTGGCTTTATTATTTTTTAAATCAAAGAGATTGAGCAGCAAAGTGCTTTGAGGTTAAGAGAATAGACAGTACTAAAGCATGCTGCATACAAATTCCATTTCTATTACTGTACAGAAGACTAGAAACCAAATAACATTTACAACATATATCATCTAATTCACACTCAGTGATAAGCAAAAGTATCTCTAAGGACTACTTAAAAGTATGGGGAAATACTTGAAAAAAGAGCATGAAGATGCTGATACATTACTTTCTGACCATAAGGATATAAATAATTTGACCGAAACCAAGTTTTTACCTCAAGTGAGTCCCCAGATATCACCAAGGCACAGTCATGCTTCCTCCTAAAAGCATTTAGTTCTAAGTGAGCCTCTCCTCGAGTGACAACCTTCAATAAAAACCACTCAGTTAAAAGATTTTGTTATATTCTTAAAAAAACCCTGCCTAAACAAATCAAGTTTTGAGAACTCATACCCAGAAGCCTTGGTTCAAGGGTTTTATCCCATTGCAAGTCTAATACCCATGGAATTTTACTATAAGCCTCAAGCCTTATGAATTGACAGAGTAATCCTCATACAAGTAAAATCTATGTAGTCGGCTTAAGTGGTTCCTCACCAAAGTTTGCTAGGGCTAAAATAGTGCTGAATTAATGACATTAAAATATCTGGATTTTGAGCTGGCCTGAGTCTTTTCATCCTGGCAGGTCTAGAGGAAAATAGAAAAATTTCCCAAGCAAACCTTAATTGTTTTGTTTATTAACCAGCAAAATATGCTCTTAGAATAACATAAAGTGTTCCTATTAATTGTTCCTTCAGTTTCAGGAAGGAAAAAGAGGCACAGATCTCAAAGGGACATAAAGATGCTCATTAGTACTAATCCTTTTGGATCTTGCATGACTCTGAAGACAAGATCAAGTGGCATAACATGAAAGAATTACATCATAGATTTTAAAAATTTACATAATTGTTTCAGAAAAGCCCAGCTATGAAGTGCAAAAAACAGTCAAATGTTACTAAATGCATTTTAGAAGGTTTTGAACTATAAACAGAATATGAAAAATTGAAATTATAATCAGATTTTGAGGAGACTGGCAGATTTGGGTGTGGTGGTGGGGTATTTTTTGGGGGTTTTTTTGTGTTTTTTGGTGGATTTTTTTGTTTGTTTCTTTCTAATTTTTTTCCCAATAAATATCAATGTATTTTAGAGCTATCATGCTAGACAAACTTCCAAGCACAGAATAAAACACAAGGTCTGATTACACTTTTAATTTTGTCTCTGTCAACAGATCACATTGATTAAATAACTTTTAAGATATATGAATCTTAATTACATTGAATGTGAAGTTTTGTCCTTGACCCACAGCTACCCAGCCTGATGTAGTTCAAAGAACCTTTCTCTCTCCAGATGGGTTCTACTACCCATAAAATTTGAGTTACATTAAAAAGCCCCTGCAAAGAGAAAAACTCATACACATGGCCCAATTCAGAATTTTTTTCCTTCTTTTCCACAATTAAGCATGAAAAGAGAAACCTCCTTGTCTGATAGCTGTTAGGAAGACCAGCCTGTGTTGGCCTAGTACATTCTTTCTGCATTGCAGAGATGAAGAGATGTCAGTACTTGTGCACACTGATGAGCAGTGATTTTCTTCTCTGTTCTACATTTCAACCTAACAGAACACTTTTTTTTTTTAAATTTGTAAATACCTCCAGAATTACAAACTATAGAAGCTGAGACTTCTAAGAATAAACAGTTTTGTTAAAAACAAAACACAGCTTTTTGGAAAGAGAGTAGCAAAAGGTTTTATTGTTCTAATTTATAACTACAGTAGAAGTGTTATAGTGCTTGCTATTTTCTTACATTAATTCAGTAGTTCTTTCTTTGCAACAAGTATAGCCACAGAAGTAATTCTGTATAAATGTGTTTTCTAACTAATTTAAAACTGTGTATTCTAAGTTAACACAGCTTTATGCTGATCTCTTATTACCAGTCAAGGTAATGAAAATAAAAATCTGACTCAACTAAATACATTTTGTTCAGGGAGACTTAATTTGTGGTGTTACAATATGGAAAGGTCAACAAAAATTGATCTGAAGTTTTATCAGAAGCATTAATAATTTAATTCCAAATAGTAGTCTGCAGGGCCTAATTTGCCATTCTGATGCTTCAGAAGAAAATACATTTACATGTAAATTATATTCATATAATTATTTCTGTAGGTGCAAGTGGTTCATTTAGAACAAACTGACGCATTATGTCTGATCACACAGCATCAATCAATGTCTGGAAAATCTATTTTTGTTTGGCTTCAGTCAAGTGAATAGCACGCATATAAAACATATAGAAGAAGATTCAGTTTACTTTTCTGACAATTACTTAAATAGTCTGTTGGTAAAATGCACATATATATAATGACATGAAAAAAATTTCTCATACCAATTTGATCTCTGTTTACAGAGGGGATGTTCACAGTTTCATTCAGGATTAATTCTGCTTGAGTCTAAAGAGTTCTATCAATGAAAATGCTAAAACAAGCAAGAATGACATTCAGACAGCCTAAACACATGGACAGTTTCTTAGTGGCTCAGCACCTCACCTCACACAGACCTCTCCATCACTATTTAGAGGTATCTTGCTATGTCTCTTATGAAGGGTGTAAAATGTGTGTTGAACCTGGCTCACCCACAAATGGCTACAAACATTTCTACAGCACATCACCAACTCTAAAAAACAACAACACCCTTAAATGCTTTGTCATTTTACTGCCTTGAATAAGTACTAAGTACTTATTCAAGGCAGTACTTACTAAGTACTTACTAAGTACTACCCTCTTGACCATTACAATGACACTCAGTACAATAACCCAACAGCTTTCAACTGCCAGCCAGCCACTAATTGAATACAGCAACACTGCTATTAGCCATCCTTTGACGAACCAACAAAAAAAGTTTGAACTATACTTACAGGTCTGAAAATATGAATATCTTGATTTCTAGACACTAAGTGAGAACTTTTTGCAATGCAAGTTGCTGTCTCCAGTTTATCTCCTGTTAACATCCATATCTGCAAAAAAATGTAAGATTTTATTTCTTTGGACATAAGCAAATTGTCTGTTCTCCAAATCTAAATGACATCTCTCTCCAACTTTTCTCTGGCACCTTTTTGGATTAAGTTATCCAAGAAAATATACTGACTTGTGCATTTTAAAGTAAAATTAACTAACAGTTTTTACTGCAATAGTATGCAAAGCAGAAAAGAACTGTCTTTACTTTTTGCACCTCCATTCTCACAAGGGCCAGTGTCTCAATGTATATGAAGATAAAGTAAAACTCTGGGGAAGCATAAAATCCTTTCCCTAAGGCCCTGATACTACCTTGATCAGAAAAGTGAGCATACAGATTACATTTGTCAGCAAAATGATGCAACACAACAGTCTGTGACCCTGGTGATCATCTCAGGAAGCAGCAGCCAAGCCATGAGACAGCAAATCTTGGAGCATGACCTACAGTCCCAACACTCCGAAAAGATCCTGCCCACTGACCATGCAGAACTGAGGAGGCAGTAAAGATTAAGGGATAAAGTTGTTACATTCCTATCGTGGGACAGCTCTCTCAGCCCCTTAACACCAAGAGGGTTTGTTAGTATGATGACTAGTTAGGAAGATGACTCAATCACCCGTGTAAGGAAATTATTGTCATCGCATCCCAAAATTCTCCTGGTTTGCTTTGACCTCCTGAGCTGCCCTTCCAGCAGATAATGGAGGGGCTGAAGTCCAGCACAAGCAGCATATGCAAAATATCCCACTGTGCCCGACTCAGCTTAACCAATGCAAAGTCATTACAACTATTTGGAGTAGAGTTTGACACTGCTTAAAGCAAAATGTTTATAGTCTTGCCCCCTCCCCTCAGATATTGTTCATATATTTACTTGAAACCCTCCCTCAAATAAACTGTATATGCATTATGTGCAAATATATGTGCAATTCATAGGTGTCTAGCAAACCAACTCTTCTGCGTGGCTTTTCATGCCATCCCTTTACATGAACTGAACAAACTCCAAGGGTAGTTCTGAATTCTAGTTCAAATAATTCATGTTTTGATCTTTGCTGAAACTTCTTACGAGCGCCAAACCTGAAAACATTGTTGTCACACAAATCTTGTGCCAAACTCAGTCAGTGTCAGCAAGGACAGTTTACTGTAGACAGCCTGGGTATAAATGACTGAGACACACATACATCTATCCATTGGTAGTCTTCCTACAGAAGTAAGTTTGAGATTGATGAAACCTTATAGGCAAGGGAATTTTGCACACAGTGTCTTGTTTGTTTCTGCTAGTTCATGCCCAGAATGTGCTGGGGACTTGACACATTTCTTACTTTTAAAGAGCCTAAATACAGACAAAAATAAGTTATGTCTTGATTTAAAAAATTAATAAATGATAACCTGTTATGTCAGCAATGTGTTAAGTACCTTTATTCCAGCATTCCTTAGCATCTCTAGAGTTGGTCTAACATCTGCTTGCAGCTGATCTTCTACTCCAGTGAGACACAGTAATTCCATTTCTCGCTCCAAACTCTCTACAACAGCGGCAACCTTCAGGTTTCTGTCGTGTATGCTTAGCTTTGCTTGGTTATATCGACTCTGTTTGCACAAACACAAAACCACTTAGAGTTTGCTACGACTCATAAAGTATACATTCAGTCTACCACTCAGTGATAGTATGGATCTATTAGGCTAAATGTTTGTCTTTACATATCTTTAATGAAGAACAAGGCTAAAGGAGAAATTTTACTTTACACCCAATGTTATACAGGGCTCTTCTGACAATGCACCTAAAGAGAATGCCTCCTGAAGAACTATTAAGAACTAGGCATCACAGCTTCAAAGGAGGAAAGGCCTTAACTTTGAGAACAAGTAGGTTTTTTATGTCATGCTGAACATACAAAAATAACATTATATTAGCTTCTGGGAAAAAACACTGTCCAATCCAATAATAAAGCAAACAGGACCCTACATATGACTGCAGAACCTTCATTAATGAATGACAAAGCCTTTAACAGATTGCGGACAATATCTCAATTATCTATTTTTTAAATATGAATCATCTTTTTCTGCAATCTTAAAAAATTAAATTGAGGAATGTTCTCCTTGAAGTAATTAAATATGATCATAAGCACAAGATGATCATAAGCACAAGATCACTCTGTCCTTTCATACCTCAAAATCTTGATACTGTTCTTCAGTAAGTGATTTTTTGGCAACAACCAGTGTGCGCAGTCCTTCTCGTGCCATATTACCACACTAAATGAACCAAAGCACAGAACAGTCATGCAAATATTCAAATCTGTGTTCATGATTTCTACTGTATGCTAACACGGTGTATCTGTAGCTTTGGTGTTTCTTTAGACTCTTAAAATACTCTGGAGAAGCCACAAAGAGGATGAAAAGCAATTATACTTCAGGCTTCCCAAATGAAGTGGTTTGCTATCAGTAAGTCAATTAGATCTCCTCTCCTAGCTTAAAGAAAATATCTTTTAGGTTGAAGCTTTAAAATAAATTAAAACTACTTTTGAGGCACATAACAGAATTCAATTTCTTTTTTCACTGAACGTATCCCTTATCAGAAAAGCATCTACACATTAAAAATAGCCATGGAATAGCATGTCTTAATGAAAAACAAGGCTCTCCAGTGCAAACACTTATTGATTTGACCTCATAAAGCTAAATAAATTAAACAAGTATTTTACAATTAATTGTGCATCATTATCGCCAAAAGTAATTTTTATGACATTTTGCTAGGTCTTAAGGGAGTTTAATTTATTCATGTCCCTGAATAAATCAAACTGCCCTGCAGCAGATATTGATTCATATTGCCAATACCATTATGAACATACATGGTGTAATCATTGTATTAACATATTGGCTGTATGTAGGGTCAAAAATAAGATGATTGCTGGTACCTACTAGAACACATACTGAAAAATATCGATCAGGTTTGAAATTTAGTCACTAACTATTTTATTTGAAGTTTAATAAAGGTGGTAAAAAGAAAATAGTTTGGACACAATGCTTGTCAAAGTCTATAATTCATAATCATACCTCACTGCAGATTTTGATCAAACAAGGGATAAAAAGATTTATAGCAGAATACTTCTCAGAAGTAATTAGGTTTTATGTGAAAGGTCAGTCAATGAAAAACAACTTTCCTTGTTTTAAGTAGGAATGTGTCCTGCTACTACTACCAGCTTCACATTTCTTGTATGTTACTCAGGAATTGGAAATAGTTGTAATCCCTTAAAACCCATTCAGGATATGCATAACTGAAGTTCAAAATCCATTACTGCATTGCCTCAGATTGTCCTTTCAACATATCCCAATACCATCTGATATATGTGAGATTTTAAATTTTTATAAAATATTAATTTTTGTAAATGTTGCTTTTCTTTCTTACCTCTTCTTCTAACCAATCATTGTACTGTACAATAGTGGACATGGCAACATCTGCACCCTTCATGTAAAATGTAATTTCTCCTGAAGATTCATCCTAAAATTTTACAAAAGAAATGGGAAGGGGTGGGGGTGGGGGGGAGAGGAATATCTGTTTATAAAGTCAAAACAATTACCTACCAATAACTTAATTGCCTTCTGAAGCACTCAATAGGTTCCCATTTATAAAAGACAAAGTACCTTGCCAAGAAGTGGGTAGGTTGTATTACATGATGTTACTATTTCCAGTGTTATCTCTGATTCCACTGAGATACATGTCTGCTATTTCCATGTAAGAGGACCAGTTCTAACTGAAGTCCACAAGCATAAGAGATTCTCAGCACCCCTAAACTAAATTTTAAAATATCAATGTTACATCCCCTCTAACTTGTATTTTGTTTCTTGGGTGGCAAATACCAACCCAAAACAGAAAGCTCTGTATCTTTGAAATACCTGGTAATTAAAAATTTACAAATAACTTAGTGTATATGCTTGTTACACATTTTAATGATGCAACACTCATTGCATAGTCAGTGAATCCACAGACAGACAAATGTAATCAATGAATTCCTGTGGTATTGTCTGTTGCAGAAGGAGTAAATCAGTCTGATCTGCCAGCATTTTTAAAAAAATCAAACCAAACACTCAGAAAATGCCCCAAATTACCCTAACTATGATGCCCATGCGCTTGCTCTCAGAAGTGAAGGGGAAGATCTGCAGGATATAATATGTCAGGATGTGCCCACCAGGGGTCTTCAGCTGCATTGAGGTCAGATCCCTGTTAACCAGAGTGAGACCCACACTCTCTGTCCACTGCACCAGAGCTACCTAAAGAACAAAGGGGGAAAAAAAAAGAAAGAAAAAAGAGACATATTTAAATTATTTAAATGTGAAAGGTCTATGACACTGTTACATAAGTTAAAACCAAAGAACTGTTGCTAGGGTGAAAGTATAAACTCTTCCAAGAATCTAGGGGAAAAAAACAAGTGAACAGCAGCAGACCGAGTATAAAATATTAATACATCAAATTATGTGTGTCCCTTGAAGAACTTATAAAACTTTCTTATGAAGAATATAAAACCTTCTTCAACTTATTGCTGAAAATGAGGTACTCAATATATTGTTTAGAAATAGCTATTCTAATAAATACCCACATACATTCAAGAATAAATCAAGGACATCAAGCAGAAATTTTGCAAAATGAGAAGATGATTTCTATATCATCAAGACCATTATGTAAGTAAAACACTTTGGGAGAATTTCAATATAAATTTCAAAATATTTTATTAAATCTACAGTTACATGCAAGTTGAGACAATTTAATTGGTAATAAATAGGAAAGCAAAGGACCTTATTTTTAGTTTACTCACTTGCATAATATCAATACTTTGTTTCAACAGTAATATGACTTCTGACATCAAATTACATGGAAACCAAGCTTACAATACTGCATCCCACAAACTCACATGGGAAAGTCCCTTTTCCAAAATTTTGCTGCTTTGAAGTGCATGACATCTAGCTTCCACATTTCTCTATATTATACTTTAAATATCTCCCACCACCACCATCAGATTTATTCCTTCAAAAAATTAATATTTTAGGAAAACTGTTTTACTGATTTTACTGTTTTGTATACAAGACACATTCCATATTTCATTTTTTTCTGATTAAAGAAAACTTCTCCTCAATCTACTTTTAGTTTTCCAAAGGCTAATCTTTACTGGAAACCAGACTTTTAAATCACTGGAAAGTTAACTGTAATGAAGTTCATATGATTTTTATGGATCCTGGATTTTTATGGATTAATAGGCTCTGCTGTTAATCTCAGGCAAGATGAAAAAAGTAAACAACAAGCACTTTGATAAAAAACATGCATGTAGAAAATTCCCTAGGTAAGTTCCACGGACATGATGGTCACTAAGAATTTCACACAAAGCAAATAAAACACCTCAGCTTCTAAGAAAATTTAAATTGGAATAAAATCCTGTGTGAACCTGTAACAAACCCTAGTAATGCCATCTGTGTAGGCATCGCCAGATGAAAATACAGTGAGATGCAGTAATGGAAGAGAATAGAGCACACTTTGAAAAGCTCTATTTTAAATTCTTGAAAACTGCAGGAATCTTTTTTACAAACTTTTCTTCTTTACCAGAAGTAGCTTATAAGCTGTAAACAATCCAGTACTTCCAAGGTTAATTTTCAATTTTCACAGTGAAGGGTTACTATTACATTCTGACCTATAAATTGCATCTTTCTACTAAAACCCTATCATCTTATTTGTGTCCCTTTGCAGCTACGACTCAAGTGTTCTATATTTGGTGACTCAGATCTGTTTATTATATTTATGCTTGGCTTCACATACCATTTAAATTAGCATTTTGCAGTACAGTCATTTTGTACGCTTATAGCTGGCCTATACACAACTGCATATTTATTTTTTCTTTTAAATTGATCAGGGCAAATACCATACAAGAAACAGTCAATAAGGCTCAGGAGTCAAACAGATGCCTACAAGGACACTGAAAAACTTGAGAGAAAGACGAGTTTGACTCCCATCACTCAGAATGAATCAGAGCAGCACCCAAAACAATATAGCCAGATCTTACTATTGAAATACCTGAAGCTTTTAGAATGTAGAAATTTTTTTCTAAACAAGTATTTCACAAATTAAATTGTAAATCCTAACAAATACATTGTAAACATTGTAAATCCTAACAAATACACATATACTGAAAGGCTGGCTATAGAGAGTTCAGAAAAAGGATTCTTAGGCTAGTCTCTCTTCTTGAGGTTTCCCCTCTACAAACACATTCTCTTCTCTTCAATATATTTCGGAATCTTTACATTGAAATGGTCTTGCAATCTAGTGTACCTAAATCAAGAACTCCTAGAATACCAGGAAAATGCAGCAGCTGTGGCTTCTACAGAGCTTGACATATTGGATGAAGGCAGATAAAGCAATTAAAGGTTGGACAAGCATAAAAGGCTTTGATAGTGATGCTACCACTTTGTTTTAAAATAATCCATTGCAATGTTAATATTTATTTGCAGATAACCGTTAATTTGCTGATGCACAAACACAGATGAAATGTGTCAAGTTTCCTGAATCCAGATTAGGGACTTATTTGAATGTTTTATGGATCTTCTCTGGCTAATCACAAAGCTTCCCTTCTAGGGAAACTGGCTGCCTGGGAGACATAAGCATGTTGGTGGGTAAATGGTCTTCCCATTACTGAGACACAGGTATGCAGTGAACCCACCAACTGTGTGATGTTCCTAGGGCAGGTAATGCATATGGAGGCAAAGAGAGATTTGTGATTGCTGACTTGCTAATTTTCTTCCTCCTCAGTAGCAACCCAAAGGGTAAAGATGACCATTCATCTCTCACATGACAATGTCAAAGATGCAACTTCCAAATTAGGAAAGAAAGGAGCAAATAATTGCATTGTGAAACAGAAATGCAACAGATCTGATGCAAACTAGTGAGAAATACCATCTAGTGCTCTTACCCTAAATCTTTCAGATGCTTCCATTTACCACATGCCCACTCTTGAACTCTGGCTGCTTCTGTCAGCAGTCTCCCCACTAAAGGCCACCCAACATTCTGAGCTTCTATAGTTCACAGATCCAAAGAGCAAACTCTTCAATTACCAGGGCACAGATTTCCACTCAAATTCAGAGATTTCATAAGGAAACTCTCCCAAATTATGCAGTAACTGTGCAACCCACAACATCACCTAGAGCAGTAGCAGCTCGAGAGTTAGAAGCAGCTTCTCTCAGTAGGAGTGTGTCTAACTCAGTCACCTGAGGAATGAGTGCATTTCCAGAAGGGCACAAAGAGGTGAAACTTCAAAAGCACCATTCATGTCCATGTTTTGGGGACATTATCATCCCATTTTTTTAGAAATGTTCATTTATGGAACCAAATCAAACCACACAGCTTATCCACTGGGTTAGGGTTGACCTGTACAATAATACTCTTGACTGCAGGTTTCCATCACAGGACATGCTCTGTTCACCATACTTGGATCCTGTGGGGCTGTACACCTCATCACTAAGGTCACAACCTCCAGCAGCCTGGCTATCATACCCAGCTCCTGCTTTTCTTTCCTTATGGCCCAGACAATAATTTCTGCTCCCTAGCAGAAATATTGAACTGCTCAACATTTACAGTACTTGTTGCTTAAAATGGTTTATGAACAAATAATTGTCACTTTCAATGTACAATATTCTTTTTTGAGCTAACATTAGTTTAAGAAAAAGTCCCACTGCCTCGTGGCTGCAGTTGGCAGTTCTCTGCCTCACAGGGACCAGTTTAGGAGTTGCACCATAGTTGTACTCACATCTTTCCTGGAGCCCTGCTGTGAACCTGGCCACTTTAACCAAAAGAGAATCTGCATTAATAAAGTCTTCAATGTTTTTAGCATATATGAGGGAGCAATTTGTAGGGCAAAAAAGAAGGACTAGACATGGGAATTTTGTAAGCCAGTTTTGCTGCTTAGAAGAATTCTCATGTAAGATACTTGTATTCCTTTCAGAGTATTTAAGAGCATCACTTCAGACAACAGGAACTGCTTTCAAAATCAAACTGTCGTATAAGTTGTACAGACATTGTAAGTGGGGTATTTTTAAGTTAAGGGTATTGCTTTGGAAACAGAAAAGAAGCAGTGAGCTATCCTTTCCCCAGTGCCTGAGTGTTTCCAACCGTTTCCATTGGGACTGTTCAACAACTCATATCTGTTTCCAATCAGTGGTTTGGTTTGTTTATATTTATAAACAACCATTTTATGCAAACTAACATTTGAGGTCCATCAATTTTCATAAAAATCCCTTCATAATTAAAATAAAATTATTAACTTAAAAATACAGCTTGATCATGTGAAAAAACTACCAATCAATATTCAAGACAAGCTATGGAGTAGTTATTCTTTGTGGGTCTCGAAGGTCACGCAAGTGATGGTTTTATGCTACTGAGTGATTTGCTTTTCACAATACATTGACAAAACAACACAATTAGTCTTGCTTCAATAAGCACACACAATAAAATGAATTAAACAATACAACATGTCTCATACATTACAGCTTCACTTTTGTAAACACAAAAGCTGCTTCACTAAGGGCATATAATTTCCCTGTCTGTTTTTAAATGATTGGCTTTGTATCCTTGTAATTAATTTTAGCAACTCCGTTGTCTCTGGACAGAAATGTTGGAATTAAATAACTGACCACACTTTAAGGTAGTATTTAAATATTCAAGATCCTGGAATTAGAAATGCTTGAGACCATAACAGTGCAGGACAAAGCATAACCAATAAATGGCTGGTTTATGAGAGTAAGCAGTCATTAAAAATCATGACTGATCAACCTTTTCTGACTAAGGGGAGCAAAGGTCTTCAAAGGCTCCTGTTCATAGCATGCCCTGAATTGCTTGGGTCTCTGACCTTTGAACTCTATCACTTTGCCTACTTAGCTTATATGCTTTCATGATTGTTCATTACATTAAGGTAGCTGGCTTTCTACAGATGAGCTGAACCCACACCTATGATGGCAAAGTCAAAGCTGAGTTTTGGTATGGCTTTTTTTCCTTTTAGTTTTTTTTTTTTTTTTTTTTTTTATTCAGTGGGTTCTCAATGAATGTTTATTGTTTGCTATGCTACAGCTGTAGAGGACAAGTGACAGACAAATGAAACTTTCCACTCTTTCAGAGAAAATGAAATATTGATCACTTATCATAAGAAACAAAGAGCCTGGCATAAGTAGGGTTTGCATTATGAATACAAAATCAGTTACTTATCTCAGGTTCCTCTAACAGTGAATAAATACATCTTTTATGATGAATGTACCTACTTCTAAATGTGCATACTTTGTTATGGTCATATTATATCTGTATATGGATGCACACATACATGCACAGATGTGAGAAATTTCAAAAGAGTTCCTCAAGTCAATTAATTAAGTGTGCAGCGCAGTCAGCATATTGCTGAGCTGTTTCGTATACCTTCCTACATGGAAGAATAGTTTATACTTACATACTGTTCTCTGCTCTTTACATCCTATGGTGTGATCATGCAATATTATATAATGCAACACACAACAATGCAAATAACATCTTGTTCCAAAAGACTGCAATCAAGCCAGATCCATAAACAAAATCTAAGAGAACAGAGTTGCAATGTGGAGAAAGTACAATGCATAAAACCGGTTAAGTCTATTAAATGATAATGTTGCTTATTAACCAAGTATGTTGTGATAGGTCAGTGCTGAGGTTAAACAGAAAACATCAATTGAACCATTTCCCTAAATAAAGCTCCAGGGTGCAATATTCAAAGCACTTTATTCAATAAAAAATGCTTTTAAAATGGTACTTTGGTGATTGGGAAACATTGGCATCATCTGTCAACCTAACTGCAGGAAAGTTCAATAAGCTAAATAATGAACCATTTACATTATTTTCCTTAGGCTCCAGTGATTTGCAAACATTGCATCAATAGAAGTCTTAAAAAAATTATGATAAAGACCTGCTAGTCTTTCAACTCTTAGGCTTTTTTCTGTCATGCTGCAATTTTTATGCTGTTTACATGCTTTTTGTAGCTTCATCTTTTTACAAGACTCCATTTAACATCAATTTCTCATTACATAAAAGCATATTTTTTAAAAATGATAATTTTACTAGTGTTTCAAGCATTATCTTTGAGAAACAAAAATGAAATTTAAGCCTGTTTTAGAATGGAAACATTTCATCTCACTGCCATATAGTTTTAATGTATGAGTTGAAATGATAAAAAAATCGTTATTAAAACAATATCTGTGCATTATCTCCCTTGCAGCATGAACAGTTTCTTTGTTGTTGATTTCTTCTTCTACCTCCTTTTCCACCCTGGGTCCCAGATCTATTATATTAGCACTTTATCAACTTTCCTTTCCTTCCTTTCATCTTTCTAAGGTCAAATTCCCTACTGTCTTCCCAGGGCACTGCTTGTATAATTCTCGAGTCTTACAGCTTCTTTCTTTAGTAAATATGGGAGGAGAATTGCTCTTCATGGTAGCATTTTCAGCTTTCAAACAACTGAACAAATGTACAAAAGCCCACAGGGAGAGAGGAGCGAGCGGGGGAAAAAACTCACATAGTCTCTCTCAAATGCACATCTCTTCACCTGATTTAGTAATACCTTTGGCTATCAAAGCAGAATATTTACTTAATTTATAGTTGTCATCATATCTTCCTAGTCAGATCCTCGCTCATGCAGTCATTCATTATACTCAGTAGTACCCCACAGGCTCATTAAACTGAAACATTAAGTAAATATGAATGCATGTGCAGATGAAAATTTGTTCACTTGTGTATAATACAAGTCAAACATTATACAAATATATATCATAAACAAACACCCTTCTGGCATAAACAAATGCCCTTCCAGGATTCTCAATTCATAATGTGGATCAGCTCATACTGTATAACACCAAATACCGTATTATGGATTACTGATTTTAGCCAAAGTCAGCATCTCAAGTTCTACTTCTTTATTTAAGAATAAAGAGTTTTATTTTTAAAACTGTTCTGACTGCTATTTTTTAGTCTTGGAGAACCAGCCACTTTATATTCTACAATCCTTTGACACTATTAACTGTGTTTATGGCATCTGAAAGGTATGTAATGTCTGCTATCCTCTTACTACATAAAGACAGATTTAATTTTATTTCTTGCATTCCTAAAAACCCTTGTTACAGACTTGTTTCTTTTAGCAATGATAGCCTGCAGTATGAACTGCTTAAGTTTTGTTAGCATTACATATGGTGACATATTAGACATGAAAACCAAATGTATACTTGAATAATACACTATGTAGCAGGATGAAGTTGGTGAAAGAAACATTAACTTGTATGGGATCAACTTGCACAGCTAGAGAAATATTCAGGCTTTCAGGTACATAATTCCTTCTTCATATCTTACAAAAACCTTATTTTATTTATGACTAAGCTACTGGGGTTACAACAAAAACAGTACCTTCAGAAAATGCTAGAAATTCTTTAAAACAAAGATTCTTCTCAACCTGTTCACTTTCAAACCAACCTCAAAATAGTCTATTTCTCGATTTTACTATATTGACTATACACATTATTATAAAGTAAACTCTTTCCAGTATCTTGCAACATGAGCTTTGCCTCTATCTTCTAGTATCTTTTTAGATTGAATTTTAGGCAATCAATTTAGGGACCAAAATAGGATTATTCAGAACAATAACTCAAATCTAATGAAAGCACTGAGATTTGTTTAAAATTTGGATTTCAATAAAACTCAAAGGCATGTTTTTATTGAAATGGTGTTTAAAATTTCTGCTACACTTGATGCAATTTTGAAAGAACCATAAAGATTATGAAGCTGCCTAGAATTTGAAGCTCAAAAACTTTTCTACAGAAGTATTCAAGGTTTGATGGGGTTTTTTTGTTTGTTTCTTTCTGGGGGTTTTGTTAGTTTGTTGTTTTTTCCTGTTAGGAATCTGTACGTTCCGGTATCTGGTAGCATCTCTAACTAATGTACCAGGTTGTCCATCATTCAGAACAGTTTCATTTTCCATTTAGTAGCATACTTTGATTCACACACAGATTAATGTTTTGCGAATAATAATAAAAAATCATAAACCTTTAATTGCAATCCTCAATACAATATTGACCCCGAAGCACTGACTTCATAGGTCTTTAAGTCAAATAACTGAAAACACTTTTATACATCAAGGCGTCAGAACTAGCAGATCTTTCCTAAGCTAGAAAATATAAAAACAGATTACTACTAATGTTGTTTTGATTTTTTAAGATTTTTAAAGCTTTTTGATGTTTACATTCTTGTAATGAACTTTTTCACACATTTTTTGTAAATAATTTATTGTTTTGTATTCTTTTATAGAAGAAGAGAAATTTGATAGACTGTTAGTTTGATTAGTGTCATTGGAGAGGCAGCACTTTTGCCTTCTAATCTACTGTCACTTTTAGAAATCTATAAATGTTAAAGTTAGAAATTAAAAGTTCTCCTTTTTACTTTGAAAACAGCAGTGCGTGTCGTGTTATTTTGTGTCTTATAGTAACATACTATAGGGGTTTAAAGAAACCCATGCTCAAAACACGTTTTTTTCACAGCATTTCTCTTTTTTACTTAGTTTCCCCCATTCTTTAGGAGTTATAAATAAATATTTTCAGCCTTGCATACCAACCTCATCAGGGCTGGAAGCCTGGTAAGTTCGATTTTCATCGCTGAAGTCCTGATCCACTTCTGCATACTCAGTCTCTCCAGATACCCCGGCCCGAGATTCATACACGGGGGTGACATTGTGGCAGAGCGCGATGGCCTTCACCGCTTCGTGGATCCGGCTGCTGACGCTCTTGCGCACTTTGGGCGCGGATGATTGAGGTTTCCTGGATGGTGTTGAGCTTGTACTGTTCCCATTGTTCTGAAAGTGGACCTTTAAGACCCAACACAATGAATAGTGAACCAAAGTTCAAAAATGGAAACAAAACATGAATACTTATCCATCTACATCTTACTGTTCCTTTTACAAAGGTTGATAAATGATAACGCTAGTAAGCATCCATTTATTTTTATATAACCTATGGTTAACTCATTCAGCTTGTGAGAAATAAAAAGCCTCATCTCCCTTTTTAAAGAAATTATACATAACTATGGGCTCATCACCTTGCATTTGTAGTCAAATTTCAATAACAGAGCCTTAAGACAATTGAAAAACATAAAATGAAAACAAGTACGTTGGCAAAGGGCTGAATAGGCTGATCAGATTCTGCAGAAATCCCTGCTACCTCACTTCAGATTTTACATTTTTCAATGATCTGTCACAATAGTCCTTTCATGTCTATTGCATCCAGTGAATTATTTTTCCTTTTCCTTTTAAGAAAAAATATTTAAACCAGCCACCAAGTGGATGAATTCAGAAACACTGAGACAAAATTTCAAAATTTGATGTTTTGTTGTTCTTCTTCACCTGTGTCATTAAACTGAAAAGAACCCCTTTTTTAAAAAAAAAAAACCACCTAAATCTCTGTATTTTAAAAGATGACCACATTTGTGGTAATCAGGAGAGACCAGAAGAAGAGGAGATCAGAAGAACAAAAGCAGGAACATTTTCAAGTATAAATATTAGGAGTAATTAAAATACAAATATTGCTGATTTTATTTATAACTTACATAATTTCTTTATTATTTGTGAACTAATGCAGTTTTACTCTTTTGCTGCAGCTGAAATGTTTTTTGTCCTTACAAGAATGCAATAATCTAATAAAATAATCATGCAAAATAACAGTTTGACACATACTTGAAGACTGTATTACTGTTGCATAACCAATAAACTACCACTGTTTTAAGTTACCTTTCACAAATGCTCAAGCACATGACAGAGCTAATCTTCCTCTGAAAAGTACTATGTGTTCATGATTAATTAAAATAAGTTGGATTTTTTGGTGGGGGGTTATTGGTTTTTGCTGGTTGGGTTTTGTTTTTTTCGTTTAAAAGTCAGCACATTAAATATATCAGCAGTACCACCACAGGGCTCTTCTGTTCACTCCAATGGAACTCAGAAAACCTTTTCAGAATCCACGCTTTTTTCCTCCTGACTGCAATCTGCCGAACCGTGAACATTCTGCCCATCAAATTACAGTGTTGTCTAATAAAGGGTTTAACTTTCTGCTCATCTGGCACTGCTTTTCAGCTACTGCTTTAAACCTCTGCATTTGCATTCTGCTAACATTGATGCCATTACAGTCACAAATAAATTAAGCTGATTTACTCCTTCTGAATTATGTTATGTTTATTGATGCTTGTATAATTTAATTTCACACAAATTCCATTAAAGATTATGCCCTCTATCACAAAATGCTTCCAGTGGGAAATATAATCAGGTTATAATAGATTTGTGTGTTACATTAAGATGACAATAGTCTGGTAGGTCCACTGTAATAATAAAACAGAACACAAACAAGGGATAAAATCAATGTCACACAAGAACCACTGCCTAGCTAACTGGCAGCTTCTATTATCATAGGTTAAATTAAAAAACCTCACCATACTTTTTCAGATTGAAACAATTGTTTAGTAGTTGCTTGGTTTGTTACTGAGACTCCATCACTGTTCTGTTTTAACGAGTTGCTACTAACACAAACACAATTAAAGCATTATTTATAAAGCATTATTTAAACACAGAGTAGTGTCATATAAAGCTGAAAAAAAGGACGTTCCAAGAAAGTTCTTTTCATCATCTACTAATAGCAAACCTACATTTTGAAAATCTTTTTCCCACAACTGAGAAGAAAAGTTTCCCTCACATTTCTTATTTTAAGTATGTTACAGTTACTAAAAACTCGTAACCATGGTTGCCACTCATTAAATTTTACAGTAAATTAGTAAAAGCTTTAAGTAGTAAGAATTCCAGGAATTGTGCAATTCTTTTCAGACAGCATATTTAACTGCAAAATATAAAACTGGTATTTGTGAGCATGCTTGGTGCTTAGCTGTCAAACTCACTCAGACCAAGGTGTGCCAGCTCAAGACTGTCAGTTAATATCATTTATTGCTACACCTGTTACTGTGAATACCCAAATGGCACATTATAAGAAAGCCAGGTTGGGGTGGTTTTTATAAACTTAGTGAGTAGCAGGTAATTTCAGTTAACACATTCTGAACCAAATCTGGACAGCTGATCTTTAGGTGAAAGAGCTCCATTTCCCATTTCCAAGGCATGATTATTGTATCTCCCCATCCACGGCTATACCTACTAAAAATTAAGCTGAAATAGATTTATCCAAGGAAAAGAATTCAAGAAGGGGATTTGTTGAATTGTATAGACAGAAAATAATTAGGAATTTAAGTTGTGAACTTAAAATGTACACACTTCATCACTGTCTTCCCTCTTGTCTCTCCTCCCAAAAGCTACAAAGTATTAACTGGGTCCAGTGTGGCGTTAAATTAAACTTTTATTCTTATTTTAAGCAAATAAGAAGGGAGCCATATTTACAACACAGCACAGCTAGATATTCCAATCAATTGTTGATCCTACAGTTCTTCTAAGAGAGAAAATGAGGACACAGACAAGGAAGTCAGTCTACAAACTTAACTGGGTGTCCTAGTGTGAATTTATGATGCTTGTATCCCCAGCTGTCTGTTCTGCTTATGCTGGATATTAAGGTCTGCACCTTTAAGACTGGTTCTGAGAACGAAGGGAGGGAGAAGAAGCTCAGTTTGTTATCAGAAACTGCATTTTCTCCCCTCGTTCCTTCTCACAGACTGTGTTGTCTTGCAACACAGACTCTCCTTTGCTTTTAGTTAGTTTTTAGCTAGCTGAGGCAAAGTTGCTCTCTGGACTGTGGCTTTTCTTTTTCTAGTAACTGCTTTGGACTGAAAACCCAAAAAACACCAGGACCTCACGCTTATGGCCCACCGGGGCCTGGGATGTGGCATTTTCCAGTGCCAGAGGGACTGAGAGACACTCAGTGAGCCAAGAAACACCCACAGAGGACTCTTGGAATTACAAAAGCACTTTCTGAATTTGCCATCTCTTCAGAACAGCAAGAGGTTTTATTGTTTAGTATTACTCTTTTTTTTTTAATACTTGTGCATACTTGGCTTGTTAAATAAACAGTTTTTTCCACTTTTCTCCAAGGAAATCTTTCCTGGACCAGTGGCTGGGGAGGGGCTGTTTGAATTTGCTTTCTAGAGAGACCCCATTAGGAGGTTTCCTCCCAAATTTGCCATTAACCAGGACACTGGGTCAGGAAGTCATGTTTGTGTATTCACGTTAACTACAGGGGAAAAAATTATATAAACTTTTATTATCATACTGTAAACATCATGGAAATACTAGTTAACTTTTCATTTGTTGTCTCTTCTGTAAATTTTCTTATTTTTTTGTTTCAAAGAACAGAAATAAAAAATAAATCACCAAGTTCATCCTAATCTCAGAGTAGGATCAGGTGTTTAGGAAGGTTTGCAGCAAGCGCCCAAACAGTTTACATACATGGGAAATGTAAGTAATGCTTGCAGAATCCCATAGCTGACCCACACAGAGACAGGGAGTCACAATCCTCTTGTACACTTTCCAGACCAAGCACTCTTATACATCACAGGAACAATTTGATCTCAAATGGAGTTTTCCATTTTCTCACCCTTTCTCCCTCCCAGTTTTATGCTGTTTGAAATCATCTTAATTTTTTTAAAAAATAATTTTTAAATATACCTGTGTAAGTTTTATTTTGACAACTACTGTTATACCATTTGGTTATACCAATTAATGTGGCTTTTTGATGTATATTCTTGATTAGTATCTTCAAAGATATAATTACTGTTCATGTTGTTCTGGACACTTCCTTATAATTTGTAGTCACAGTAATGAATATTCTTAGATGATTTGGCAGCAGAAAGACTGTGCTGCACAGACAGGTTAACACAGATTTCTGCTAGTGAAGAACAGAAAAGTAAATCTCTTTAAGTGGGCATTATGAGGAACTTTGGATTCAGGAGAGAACTATGTACTCATATTTTTCCCTTCCATCATATTTCTTAAGAGATACCAACACATGACAACTTTCATAGCATCTCAAATTTTAGACATAATTATTAACAACAATGCTTCAATGTCATTAAACCCCCCATATGAAATGTAAATGATTTATGAAATACCTGTGAATAAGAGTTTATAATATGACTCTGTATTTCATCCATTGTGTCTGTTCCATAGGAAACAGTACCTAGGTGGAGGCGCTTAAATATCATCTCATTCTGTGTAAGTGTCCCTGTAATAAAGGAGAAGTATATCACAAAGCAGTGAAAAATACTATGAGATGGCCACAGACACCTCCTCTCCCCTCCCCCCCCAAAAAAATCTTTCTTTTGGAAAGCAGGAATGAATCACAAGTTAGCATCAATTTACTTAATTAAAGGAATGTTTGTGGAGAAAGATCAGGGTTAGTCATTCTGGAAGAAATCACTGGTTCCACCTGCAAGCTGATTTTGCCTATAACTAAATACACAAACTTAAAGAGACAAAACCTTTCTTTCTATACAAAAAATTGAATTTGCAGTATGTAGATGGAGCTGACTCTCAAAAGCCAGTGCAAGAGTTTGCACCATGTATCAGAAAATCTAAAGGAAAAAAACCCTACAGGAAAGCCCAAAAATTCGTACAAATTTTACAAATTTTCCACACTTCATGTACCAAGGCAGACATTCTGACAATTGGGCACATTCAGTGTCAGTGTTATCTAGATTAAGTCATTAAGACCTTACATCACTTCCAAATTTGACAGATTCAGCCTCCAAGCAGAACAAGGCAGAAGAACAAAACCAGTGTTTTCTGTGCTCACTTCACATTTGCAAGAAACTACAGACTGTCAGCCAGACTGACACTGCATCCACCTTTGCCAACCAGCCACATCCTCTGGTTTGGAAAATCTCTAATTGAGGGGTGGGGGTGTCAGCCTTGCCTGATGGGGTATGTGAGGCAGAAAGGGGTCACTACTGCCTAGCTTTCCATGGTCAGCTTAAAAAAGATTATTTTGATTATGGCTCTTCCTAAATCTTTTCCCTACGGCTACTCAGGCAGAGCAAGTATAAAAATAGTATAAAGCTATTCCTATATTTAACCAGACAGGTTTGTGTCATTAAAATGCATAAGTCTGATCATAAAAAAATAAACCAAACATAGTACCAGAGTAGACATTCTTGAAGCTTCTACAATATTTTTAAAATGGAGTATAAGAAAATTCTCTGGAAATAAATACAGCAGAATAAAATATTTCATAATTATTTTATTTACCTTGACTATTTTTATTTCACATCTTTATCCTAGTATGCCAAACTACATGCTATATGCCAAGCTACATGCTAAGCAACAGGAGAAGAAAAGACTAAAAGGATGAGGTATGCAATAGTTGTCTGCAAAACAACACTAGTCTGGCCAGTCAGCATACGGTTCATGCTCTTATCAGGGCTAGAACTATCAGGGATCTTCAAAGATTCATTAGGGCTGTAAAAGTCTCATGTCTTTCACAGTTGCATTTGAAATGTCTACCACTCCCACTTCCTGGTGATACCTGTACAGTGACACTTCATCTCCATTGTTGTACCACCACACTGCACTATAAAACTCTTTCTGTTTTACCAGTGCAAGATTTCTGTTCCAAATTCTCCCTTTACCATTAAAAACTACATTTCCCATTTGCTTTTCCTTACATGTTCTTGAGGATTTTTCTTTCTATAATTATATTATTTGAATTTTTAAAAATTATTAAAATAAGGTTTATATGAAATGCATAAATTCTCTACAAAATGAATAACATTATTAAAAATTTACATGAGAAGCTGAACATTCCCAAGGCTGTAAAACAGCCCAGGAAGACAAAGTTCCAGATCTCTATAATTAGCAAATTGGAAATTTTTGGTTACTTTCATACATGGGAAAATGAAATTTTGTTTTACAGTAATC